>NW_024070187.1:47789397-48452491 GCF_014754425.2 Oryx dammah | reverse complement strand
TCACCAGATGCTCTATCCATTTTAATTAAAAGGCATTTCATTATTTATATACTTAAATAAAATGTAAGTATATATACTAATATACTTATAAAATTTAATTTCTATATACTTATATAAAATTATTTATACACTTAAATAATGAAATGCCTTTTAATTAAAATGGATAGAGCATCTGGTGATTCGAGAAGGAAATGGCAACCCATTCCAGTGTTCTTGCCTGGAGAATCCCACGGGTGAGGGAGCCTGGTGGGCTGCTGTCTATGGGGTTGCACATAGTCAGACACGACTGAAATGACTATTTTAAGCATTAATACAAAGCAGTGTTGTATTTTATTCTTGACCTAAATATCTTTAGTCAAATATTTATTTAGACTTTTAAAAAGGGAAATGTTGTGTATTATAGTAAGTGTTTATAAAGTCATCTACTCTGTTTTTCCTTTTTATTATATAATCATGCCTTTTCCTTCCCATTTTTCTTTCCTTTCTCCTTTTCTAGTCTCTCAAATGTATAACTTCCTATGCGCATGCATGTGTTCAGTCATGTCTGACTCTTTGTGACACCATAGACTATAGCCCACCAGGCTCCTTGATCCATGGATTTTTCCAAGGAGGAATACTGGAGTGGGTTGCCATTTCCTACTTCAGGAATATAACCTTCTAGATCCCTCCATTAATGCAAAGACATTACAGATTGAGAAAATCTTGTTACCATAACATACTAAAAACATTAATGACAATCACAAACATAACACACTAGTAAAGACTGTATGAGCCTTGCTATTAGCGCTTTAGTCTCCAAACACTGTTCATTCCCCTCCCGCTTGTTTTGTAATAAGACTGATGTAAAGTTTTGGGGTTTACTTATTCATCTTTAGTATAACCATGACTTAAAACACTACAAGGGCTTTTCTTTTATTAACTGAGTTTGTAGAAGATGTCCCAGGAGAAAAGAGATTTGTAATACTTATAGCAAATACAGACCAATAAATTCTCATATTGACTGATTTATTTTTCTGATCTATAAAAATCACCCATTCTGTGGCACCCCAGGGCAAGCAAGTGATATAAAAACACAAACATTTTGAGCCAAAACAAATAAAAACCAGCCTTACAGCTCCATTTCATTCAAAAGTCTTCCTCTACAAATTAGAAAAATCTGGTCTAGAAGAAAGCTTGTGCTCCACTCTCAGAGGTTAAATGACATTAAATTTCAACAATAGAAGAAACTATAAAGCCTGAGGACTGTCTTTGATCAAATAACCAATATCCACCCCATTTATTGTAAACAGGTAAATTCTGGTTAATCCTAGATGGATTGAAAGCAGCAGGAAACTTGAATATGCAATTCACGCTGAGAAGACTGCTGCTGCAGGCACATTCAGAAAAACAAATGTATTTACTTTCAGTAGGCTTAATATTGGTTATAGAAAAGCAGAAAAATATACATGTGAATGAACTACAGATAGACTCTGAGAATACTTGTTTTCAAAAAGGTTGAAACATTAAGGACGATGTTTTGAAAAATGCATAATATTTGTCTCCAGTTAATCAGAAAGCTCAAGGGTATTTGAGTCTACTACCCCTGATAGAAGAGTCTCCCCTTCTTTCAGACTGAGCCATGGGTAAAGTGTGACACTTGGCTTCTTATGGTAAATCTTCTGGGCCATAGAACATAATTCAAATATATACGTGGAGTTTCAAAGTCAAAATAACAAGTCTGAAACTGTATATAATAAGAATAATGTAATCTAGTTTAAAAAGTATTAGTAGGTTCCAAATGTTATCTTGAGCACTATATGTTTGTATAATTACAATCCCCATTTTATAGATGAAGAAATAAAGGCTTAAATTACTGAAGATCACACATGCACAATATAATGATCTGAGTGACCAAGAATGAGCCATATTAAAGAGGGAAAAGAGGTTTTGAAATTACATAATAAAGGGCAAAAGGAAGTAAAATTAACCTGCAGGAATTCTGGAAATACAGGAACTTAGAAGGCTATTAGGAACTACACAAAAAGTGATATTTTAGTAGCAAAGTTTTTTCATGACATCATATTGTATATATCACCACTTGAAGATAATATACCTATAAATGATGAATCAGGGTCATGGAGAAGCCTCTATTCCATTTTTGTGAGTTTCTAAAAAGTGTAAAAGTAATACAATGATATGTGGAGGTAAGAGCACCTATCCTTTTTCTGTTCATGGGAAACAAAAACAAAACATTTTGACTAGTCCATTCTAGCAGCAGAACAGTCTCAAGATCTGTAGATATTCTCAGTTTATTTATCTATTGTGAAATGGTTCTGAGTGCTTGTTCTGCAGCCTAGTTGAATTTACTGATACTTGAATCCAAGATGACTAGAAAAAGATGTTATGTAAAATTTAAAATATTCATTCCTAAGGATAGTGTTTTATGATTTCTGTTCCAGATTTAGTTTGGACATTTACTGGCTATCTGACTTTGAATGATATGTGTGATTTGTTGGAGATGCCCCTTTTTGTTATATATAAGAGCTTATGACGTTCTCTATCAGGTGTCAAAATAAGGTGAAATTTAAAAAAGTCAAAAAATTATACATTTTCAAGAATACATAAGACTCTTGAGAGTCCCTTAGATAGCAAAAAGATAAAAACCAGTAAATCCTGAAGGAAATCAACCTTGAATATTTATTGGAAGTACTGATGCTAAAGGTGAAGCCCCAATACTTTGACCACCTGATGGAAAAAGTCAACTCATTGGAAAAAAACTTGATGCTGGGAAAAAATGAGGGCAGGAAGAGAAGAGGGTGACAGAGGATGAGATGGTTGGATGACACCATGGACTCAATGGATATGAGTTTGAGCAAACTCCGGGAGATAGTAAAGGACATGAAAGCCTGGCATACTGCAACCTATGGAATCGCAAAGAGTCGGATACAACTTATTAACTGAACAACACAAGTTATTACTTCACTGAAAATCAATAATTTTACTAATAGTTCTGGAAACACCTCAAAACCAAAGTCATTATTTAAAGAAACAAATTAGAATGGAAAAAGAAGACATGTAAAGGAAAGATGTGTCTATATATAAACTATCCTGTTCCTCTGGTTTATCTGTCCTGAAATGCAGTTGGTCACAGGTAAAATTTTAAAGACCTTAGAGATATAAAGTCCTCCTAATGGTGTGCTCTACCACAATTGAAAAATTTCTTCCTGAGAACTAAACTGAGTAAGTAAAGAAAGTGAGAATTTACAAAAACTAGAGAATGAAGTAAGAAATAAGTAAGCAGTAAGGCAACTATTGATTCAATATTTGTACAGAAGAGAAAACAAAGATACAGGAAGTCCATCCAAAGTCTCCTTGGCCCTGTGATTGTTGCTTCAATTCAAAAGACATTCTATTCTGTGAATGTCCATAAGTAGAATGAGTTTGAAATCTTAGGTAGCTCATTCTTGAAAGCAAAACTTTTTTTTTTTTTTCCCAAGGTCTAGTCCTCTATTCAGTCACTGGTGAATAGTGGAGTAGACTTTGTTCTTTCAGTTACAAAGAAGTAAACCTACTTCTCAACCTCATAGTTTGTACAGCTACATTTGGTGCTCAAAGATTATGTTTTGGAGAAGAGTTAGATGAAAGATGAAAAGTTACTGAAAAAAATTACACCCCCAACCCTTGCAACAGTAGTCAGCTAGGAAATATTAAAATGTTCACTAGGAATTAAAGTGAAAGTCAATGTTGATATCAAATTAGTGTTTTTAGGTTGAGTGAATTTTTTTTAGATGAAACTTGAACAGGGAAATTATGTTGACCTTCATGGAGAAGAAATATTGAGTCTAAACTCTCAAAATGTTAACTTTTGAACCAAATTAGTGTTTAGAATGATTATAATAATTTGATGTTTCTCCTAATAGTTTTTGTATAACAGCAGCATATTTGACCTTTTTAAATGTCAGAAATAATATTTAATATTAATATGCTCCTCAGCCACTTTAAACACTCAGGTAATATTTAATTTTAAAAATAATAATCTTGATATTTGTGCTCAAAATGTCATCATATATTGCTTGAAGGATGATTCAATGTCTCTCTAAAATTGATGAATTCAAATATTTCTTCTGCAAAGTTGTTTAGAAACTGGAATAGATAAAGTAATTTATTTTGTAGAAATTGAGCAGGATCTACCCCACCTAAAGTACAATGGCATCTTGCTACATTGAGGCCATTTTTATTGTGGGACTAACAATATTTTAGAAAATGAATAGTTGGGAAGAAAAATCTATATTTTAATGTTGGCAACAGGGCCCCTAAATAAAAATTTCAGGGAAACACTATAACAACAGAACTTAGGAGAACACTATTAAACTGAAATGTCAAGTGATTTTTGTCTTTATATAAACAATATATTGCCTGAGCCCAGATTCTGTAGGTTAGAGTCTGTTCCTCTTTCACTAGGTATTACCATAAACTGAAATTGTTCAGTTATATCTGGAATAGATTGGAATATTTCTTACAATATGGATCATTTTCACAGGCAGCTTGATCTTATTTTAATACTACTTTGAGTGGCAAGCACTTTAGAGAAACAGAAATATAATATTTTAAGACATTCATACAGAGCAGTCAGAAATATTCCTCTCATATATCTGACATAAAGAGGGTTTTTTTTTTTTTTCCCAAGAGAACTTCTCTGCAGTTTCTTTTATTTCTAGAAACATTACAGCAGAAGACATCTACATGGCATTTATATATCTTTCAAGTAGGACTATTAGCCAGTGTGTCTCAGAGTCTGAGGACTAAATGGAGACATGCATGGCCACATTTGGTCTAGAACTTGGTCCATTAGGATACTCTGAAAAAAAGAGGTAAAATTTTTGACAGGCCGTGTTGACTACCTTGAAAGAATTCAAGCTTGAAATGGTGCACAGGTCTGTGTTTGCAACATCTTCATAAATTGGTGATAGTATGGTTCAGGTAACATATAGAATGTATATCTTAGAAAAAAATTTTTTGATTATAGTGTAGGAAACTGTTGAAGAGGGTTTTGTGATCATTATGTTCATTCACTACTCTTTTGGGTTCTCCTTCTGTGGGCGTATTATAGGACTGCACTCCCTGATAATGCGTGGAATGATGCTGTTCTGCTGAGTGGAATGATGCCATCTACTTCCTAGAAGGAGTCACTTAAGTTCCAAGCCACAAGTGTCCACTTTCTATTCCCCCTCCATTGACAGCAATGCTCATGATTTTTGGAGAGCCTGTGAATGTAAATTCCCATGTGAAAACATGCAGACCAGACATTACTGTGCTGGTGCAGACATTTATAGGATTATCTTAAGAAGTGGGCACTGGGCACCAAGAAAATTGGTGTTAAAAATTAAAGATATGGCAAGCCATGATATTGTGTGCATGCTAATTCATTTCAGTCGTGTCCAACTCTGTGCAACCCTATGGACTATTAGCCAATGTGTCCTTGAACCATACTATCACCAATTTGTGAAGATGTTGCAAACACAGACCTGTGCACCATTTCAAGCTTGAATTCTTTCAAGGTAGTCAACACGGCCTGTCAAAAATTTTACCTCTTTTTTTCAGAGTATCTTAATGGGCCAAGTTCTAGACCAAATGTGGCCATGCATGTCTCCATTTAGTCCTCAGACCCTGAGACACACTGGCTAATAGTCCTACTTGAAAGATATATAAATGCCATGTAGATGTCTTCTGCTCTGACCATGGGATTCTCCAGACAAGAATATTGGAGGGGGTTGCCATGGCCTCCTCTAGGGAACCTTCCTGACCCAGGGATCACACCCTGGTCTCTTATGTCTCATGCATTGACAGGTGTGTTCTTTACCACTAGCACCGCTTGGAAAATCCTTCCATGTTATTGGCAGAAATAATTTTATAACCCATCTGTAGGAATTTGTGGTTCTGATGATTATCTTAAAGAATTAATTTGGATAGTTACAATAATTCAGAAATCACAGTTCAAAAGTATGAGAAGTTATGTTGGCTGTGGGTGGCAAGTAATATAAGTAAAAGTTGAGTGCAAAAAATAATTAGCCAATTAGAAAGCAAATAGGAATGAAAAGTATGGAGAGGGTCCACATGTTTAGAGACCTCTAGGATCAAAAGAAGCAGTTGATTTTTAACTCTCATAGCTAAAAATAAAATAATTAAACTTTTAGTTGGAAAGTATAATTTAAACTTAGACTTCAGGGGAAGGTTTAAATTAAGGGTATTGATTTGTAAGCAAGCTACATATAGGGAGCAGATCAGGGCCAAAGAGACAAATGTTCACTACCCAAGCTAGTTCACCACCTCAGTCCCCTGCCTGTTGTGAACTATCTATTCTTATTACTTATGAATCAGGAATGGTTTGTTTGCATTATTAATATCCCATTCTACCTGCCAGGCTCTTCACTCTTAGTAGTTTGTTTGTGCATCCATCCTTACTTTTTAGTTGATGAGTTTCTTAAATACATCTCCTAGAGATCCCAGATTTAACCTTGATCCTGTGACCAAGTAAGCATTTGGGTTGTTACTCTTGTGTTTGGTGAGATTTTACATTGGTTTATAAAGAAGTTAGAAATCATATGATCTTTCTGACTTATTACACTTAGCATAACATGCTCAAGTCCATCCATGTCGTTGCATATGACAAGATTTCAATCTTTTTATGGCCAAGTATTTAAAAATCAAAGGCATCACTTTGTTGACAAAGGTCCATACAGTCAAAGCTATGGTTTTTCCGATAGTCATGTAACAGTGTGAATGTTGGACCATAAAGAAGGCTGAGTGTCAAAGAATTGATGCTTTCAAATTGCAGTGCTGGAGAAGACTCTTGAGAGTCCCTCGGACAGCAAGGAGATCAAAGAGATCCAACCAGTCAATCCCAAAGGAAATCAACCCTGAATATTCATTGGAAGGATTGATGCTAAAGCTAAAACTCCAATACTTTGGCCACCTGATGTGAAGAGCTGACTCATTGGAAAAGACCCTAAAGCTGGGAAAGGTTGAAGGCAAAAAGAGAAAAGGGCGGCAGAGGATCAGACGGTTAGATGGTATCACTGAGTCAATGGGCATGAATTTGCACAAACTCTGGGAGACAGTGAAGGACAGGGAAACCTGGTGTGCTACAGTTCATGGGGTCACAAAGAGTTGGACACTACTTAGCAATCAAACAACAACAATAACAATATTTCATATATATCTTCTTTATCTATATATCTCATGAAATGCACATAAGTTGTTTCCATATCATGGCTATTGTATTAATACATAATTCTGTGATGAACATAGGGAGTATACATCTTTTTGAAATTGTATTTTAGAAATCTCTGGATAAATACCCTCAGAGTGGGATAACTACATCATATGGTAGTTCTATATATTTTGAGGAATATGCATACTGTTTGCCATAGTGCCTGAACCAGTTTAATTACTACCAGCAGTGTAGAAGGGTATCATTTTCTCTATGTCTTCACTAATACTTGGTGTTTCTTGTATTTTTGATAATAGCCATTCTGACAGGTATGGGGTGATATCTCTTTGTGACTTTTATTTGCATTTCTCTAATGATTAGTGATATTTAGCAACTTGTTATGTGCCTGTTGATTATCTGTAGATCTCCTTTGGAAAATGTCTATTCAGTTCCTCTGCCCTTATTTTAATTGGGTTGTTTGTCTTCTTTTGTGTTGAATGACTTATTGTACATTTGGAATATAAAAAACAACAAACTAAACATAAGATTAAATACAGAGAACACAGTAGTGGTTGCCAGATGAAAAGGGGTGGGGCGGGGCGTATGCTGATGAATGGAAGTTAAATTTTTGGTGGTGAGCATGTTATAGTGTTGGATGGCATCACTGATTCGATGGATGTGAACTTGAGTAAACTTCAGGGGATGGTGAGGGATAGGGAAACCTGGTGTGCTGCAGTCTGTGGGTCGCAAGAGTTGGACATGACTTGGTGACTGAAAAATAGCAATGTTACAGGGTTATAGAATCAGAAATATTATGGTGTACACATGAAACTTATACAATGTTATACACCAATGTTACTTCAAGTAAACATAATTAGGAAAAAAAATCTAGACCTACTTAATTGTTAAAAAACAAAGTGCACTTTGGAGGACTGCACTCCACCACTCACTAAATGCTAGTTTTGAAAAAGTGAGTCACCAGGACCAGAAGTGGTGTGTGTGGTTGTTGGGCAAAAGCCTGACAGGGTTCGTGCCTTATCATCTATATTTACTCCTTCCTCTATACAGTGATTATATGCGAAGAGTTAGAGCTTTTACCATCTTATGCCCTGATACAAAGATTATAAAGAGCTGCGTGTCACAGAAATATAAGATAGAAAGCACAGATGGGAAATAAGCCTTTATTGATTTATATCAGTAATAAACTAGTATTGTTTGTTACCATGGTGTAACATATATTTTCCTAATGGAAAATGGGGTGAAAAAGGGATGCAAAGAAAGCAGCCAAAAGAAAAAAAAAATCTAGAAAGATGTTACAAGAAAGAGATGGAATGACCAACTAGAACAATGACTACACAAAAAACAGCAGAAGTATCTAAGGTGTAACATTAAATGAAATGATGTAATTTGTTGAATATGGGTTGAAAACGACAAAATCAAAAACAGTATCTAAATTTATGACTAAGTAACTGGGGTGAATGTTGAAACCATCCTTAGAGAAGAGTAGCAGAGGAGACATTTGAGACATCAAGATGGAGTGGTGAGGAGGAAGGGAAGATTTATGTATGTGTAAATTTAGCCATTCAAGGAAAAATATTTAGTAGACATTTTGATATAACATCTAAATCACAAGAGAGACAACAGTGTCAGAAATGTGTATCACCAGTTTAACTGTGATAATTAAGATATAACTGTTGGTGAGTCTACTGAGGAAATTGTGCAAGATAGGAACTTAATGATAGACTGTGAAAAACACCTATATTTAAATGATAGCTACAATAAAAAGGCACTTATAAGATGGCTGGAGAGCAGCCCTCCATAGTAGAAAATGTGTAAGACTGCACTACTGAACTAAAGAAAGTGTTTCAGAAAAGTAGTGTAGGTCAACAAAGGCAAATGTTCTTAGAGGGTAAACAACACAAGATAAACATGTTTGGATTTAGTCACAAGCAGGTCATAAGTGTACTTCATGAGAGGACGTTTTTTCCAAAATTGAAGTATAATTGACCTACAATATTGTATTAGTTTCAGGGGTGCCATATAGTGATTTGATATTTTTATAGATTATACACCATGCGAAGTATAATACTATTGACTATATTCCCTGTGTTGTACATTAAATTTCTGTGATGCTTGTTTTAAAATTGGCAGTTTTTACCCCTTAATTTCTTTCATCTATTTCACCTATCCACCATCTCTGTCTTCTCTGGCAACCACTATCTTGTTCTTTGTACTCCTGAGAAGTCTTTCACTAGAGCTATGTTAGTGAATGCCAGATTGAATTTGATTGAAGTGTAAAAGGGAAATGATAAAGTGGGAACAATAAGTCATAAGTAACCCTCTCAGGCAATCTGAGTAACAAAACAGACAGAATGAGATAGAGGTCAGGATTGAGATTTTGGCTTATATATTTTGTGTGTGTGTGTATAACCAGAGAGTCTTAAAAGGTTTCAAATGATGAGATGAAAAGTAGTAAAGACTAGAAGAAATGGATTTGACACATTTGGGAAGGAGTGAATCCAGACCCAAGGTAAAAAGATGTATCTGGGATAATAGATTGATTATAGCTTTCCTTTAAACAGAAGAAGAGGGGAAAAGATGAGTATGGATATTTTTTATGTTTCTGGATAGGGTAAAAAGAAGTTGATAGATTATTCTCAGATAGTTTCTATTTTCTCTGTGAATTTAAAGGCAAGACCATTGTCTCAGATTGAGTGGGCAACGGTCAGGTCTCATGTTTGGATAGAAGTGCAATTGGTTTAAAATAATGAGTAGGAAATGTGGGATAATATCCAGGCTGCACAGAGGGCTTGGATAAAGAGGAGACGTGTTTATGCACTGCGCCAAGTATGCCTAACTTAAGGTTTTCTGTATCCCTATTCAGAATCCTGGGTATTAATCCAAAGAGTATAGACTGTCTGATTGCACTGGGGTTGTGCCTATACTCAATGTAAGGCTGGAGGCCAGCAGAATGAGGCTTTCAATTATGTTGGAAATTGAGCTTTATAATTGAAGAACTGTGGAATCTCAACTTTTTATGAAAGAAAGGAGAGGATGATAAGAAGTCCAAACATGGAGTGACTGATGGACTTAAACCTAGGTATAGTCTGATTCCAGCTATATATGATTTATTGAGAAAGGTGTTTAAAAAGAAAAGACCAACAAGCACATGAAAAGTTGCTCAATAACACTAGCCATTAGAGGAATACAAATCAAAACCACAATGAGATATCACCTTACACCTGTCAGAAAGGCTATTATAAAAAAGACCATAAATAACAGTTGTTAGTGAGGATATGGAGAAAAGGAAAGCCTCATACATCATTGGTAGGAAAGTTAATTGGCGCAGACACTGTGGAAACACTATGGAAGTTCATTTAAAAAATAAAATAGAACTACCATATCATTCAGCTATTCTACTCACTCCTGGGTATATATGCAGAGAAAATGAAAACACTAATTCCAAAAAAAAAAAAGATACATGAATCCCAATTTTCACAGATGTATTATTTACAATAGCCAAGATAGGGAAGCAACCTAAGGGTCTATCAACAGAAGAATGGACAAAAGATGTTTTATATGTGTTCTGTGCTTAATAACTTAGGCATGTCCAACTCTTTGTGACACCGTGGACTATTGTCCGCCAGGCTCCTCTGTCCATGGGGATTATCCAGGCAAGAATAGTGGAATGGGTTGCACTGACCTCCTTCAGGGGATCTTCTCAACCCTGTGATGGAACCCAGGTCTCCTGCATTGCAGGCAGATTCTTTACAGTCTGAGCCACTAAGGAAGCCCAATGTTTATATATATATATATATGTATATATGTGTATATATGTACGTATGTATATATATGTATATATACTAGGTTTATTTTGAAAATCACTGGAAATATCTAGATATCACCCTTCACTACCATTCATTCCTTTGGAACAATTTAGCTTAGCTGTGGAGTATGTCTTCAACTTCACAGATGCAAGGTGACTGTTAACAGTATACAAACAGAATCTCAGTACATTCTAGACTGTAAGTCATACACATTTTTATTACATAAATACATAAGAATCTTAGGTTTTCACTTATAATTATTGCTAATGAAAAGAAATTTTTCTTCTGTCACACAGTTGAGATTTTATTCAACTTGTTTTCATCAAAAGGATTTTAAAAGACAGATGACAGTGAACATTAGAGGACAAATTGCATAAAATTATTAAATGTGAAGTGTTGAAAAAGGTAGAGTGCAAATGTAGAGAGACCTATTCATTTAGCCTAAAAAGCCTGGGGCAATACACCTTATGTCCAAATTTGAAAAAGGAATACTGAGAAGATAGCAATTACAATCAAATTTACTGACAGTAAAGTTTGTACATAAACTTTCCTATGCAAACAACTTGCTAAAAGGTAGAATTCATTACTTTCTTATTTGAGAACTTCAAAAATGAACACAAATTACGACTAACTATAAATTCATTTTATTCTGTCCATCAACACATACCAGCATATTTTTGATTGTATTTATTATATCAATTGCATGTTGTTTGTCCTTCAGCCTATCAACTCCAAGTGGGTAGGAGTATTTCTGCTTCCAAGTTATCACTATTTATCTGGTTTGTCTCATCATATCTAATGTCAAAAATATACAAGCAACTTCTGCAGCTCAATTCCAGAAAAATAAACGACCCAATCAAAAAATGGGCCAAAGAACTAAATAGACATTTCTCCAAAGAAGACATATGGATGGCTAATAAACACATGAAAAGATGCTCAACATCACTCATTATTAGAGAAATGCAAATCAAAACAATGAGGTACCACTTCACACCATTCAGAATGTCTGCTATCCAAAAATCTGCAAGCAATAAATGCTGGAGAGGGTGTGTAGAGAAAGGATCCCTCCTACACTGTTGGTGGGAATGCAAACTAGTACAGCCACTATGGAGAACAGTGTGGAGATTCCTTAAAAAATTGCAAATAGAACTGCCTTATGACCCAGCAATCCCACTGCTGGGCATACACACTGAGGAAACCAGAATTGAAAGAGACACATATACCCCAATGTTCATCGCAGCACTGTTTATAATAGCCAGGACATGGAAACAACCTAGATGTCCATCAGCAGTTGAATGGATAAGAAAGCTGTGGTACATATACACAATGGAGTATTATTCACCCATTAAAAAGAATACATTTGAATCAGTTCTGATGAGATGGATGAAACTGGAGCCGATTTTACAGAATGAAGTAAGCCAGAAAGAAAAACACCAATACAGTATACTAACACATATATATGGAATTTAGAAAGATGGCATTGATGACCCTGTATGCAGGACAGCAAAAAAGACACAGATGTGTATAGCAAACTTTTGGACTCAGAGGGAGAGGGAAAAGGTGAGATGATTTGGGAGAATGGCATTGAAACATGTATAATATCATGTAAGAATTGAATCGCCAGTCTATGTCTGATGCAGGATACGGCATGCTTGGGGCTGGTACACGGGGATGACCCAGAGAGATGTTGTGGGGAGGGGGTTGGGAGGGGGGTTCATGTTTGGGAACGCATGTACACCCGTGGTGGATTCATGTCAATGTATGGCAAAACCAATACAGAATTGTAAAGTAAAATAAAAAATAAATAAATAAATAAAATAAAATAAAACCAATGAATAAAATATGAAACAAAAAATAAGTTTCTTGTGACTTGATCCAATATCAGCTGCGATATAGTCTGTATGGCTTCTAACCAACTTCACTTGTATACAACTCAGTTGTGACCCACTTTGTCCATGCTAAACTCCTCTCACATCATCCTGCTGCAGAGACTCTCTACTGCTTTGCTTTCAGAATGATTTCTTGAATGTGTGGAATTACATGGTGTGGTTTATTTTTGGGTGGAGTGGGGGGGTGAAGTGATGGGACGCAGTCTGGGACTTGGGGTAGAAAAAATCCTGGAAATAAGTCCTTCTCCTTTTCTAAGTACTGAAAAAGTTACTAGAATAGTTTTCAGATGCTTGATACAATGTGCAAGTCATCTTCACATTAGCTATCTTTACTTCCCCCTCCTTGCTTCTGTTCTTTGAGATTAAATTCTCTAAATCACTTGAACTTTTGTTTAGGTTCTGCCCTCTGGGAAACTAGACTAAGGTATTTAATGATTTCCAAAGCCTAGAAAATTTTAAGGAGCATAGTAGGCACTCAGTAAACATTTACTCTGTGTGTGTGTGAGTGTGTGTGTGAGTGTGTGTGTGTGTGTGCGTGCGCACGTGTGTGCGCATGTGCGCGAGCTCGCTCAGTCGCTCAGTCATGTCTGACTCATTGTAACCCCATGACTTGTAGCCCGCCAGTCTCCTCTGTCCATGGAATTTTCCAGGCAAGAATACTGGAGTGGTTTGCCATTGAGTGACAGAATAAGATCATAAATGATTCTACAGTGGACTTCACTATTGTTGCTTTCTTAACATCTGTAGCAATATCTTCTGGCAAATATATTCCAAAGGCTCTAAGCAGAAATATCTCTTCCAGTCTTTTAGGAAAGGAACTTGGATTGAGGCTATCCCCATATATACTCAATGAAGAAAAAATGACTTAGCCCATACCAATCAGTGAAAATGTCTCTTGACATAGACAATCAGCATATTTCCTCTTAGCACTTAAAATTCCCTGAAACAATATTTACAGTGAAATAATTTTCTCTACTAGCTATCTTTCATGTATAGTCCTACTAGAATATAAACTCAAGGAGACCAGAATATTTGATGTTTTGTTTATTGCTGTATCTCAAATACTTAGAACACAGTACAAAGTAGATAATAATGAATTCATTCATTCATTCTTTGAGCAGAAACTGTATGTCAGCACTCTTCTGGGTTCTGGAGAAAAAGCAGTCAGTAAATAAAACAGACAAAATATTCTTCCTACATGGAATTCATATTCTGGTCAGGTGAAATAAGCAACAAAACAAATTTGATTTGTGTATATATACATTTTCCAGTATATAAACTAATATAAAAATCGTATGTAAGATGGTTATGAGATGAAAAACAAAGTAAGTGAAGGGATAAGGAGTATCTTCAAAGTGAGGAGTACAGTTACATAACTAAATTTAAAATAAATTTGTAAGAAAATATGTGCACCCGTGGTGGATTCGTGTCGATGTATGGCAGAAGCAATACAGTATTGTAAAGTAAAATAAAGTAAAAATAAAAATAAATAAATAGATAAATCATTGGCTCAGGATGGTCAAAGAAACAAAGCCTGCTCAGATTAAGCTGGGTACTCTCTTTCCTTTTGTCTTAAATTTGAAGATAGGACAATTGTTCAACTGCAGCAGTCAACTTGATTCCTCAGTGGAGACTGCCTGAGGGTCTATGCATAGAGGTAAATGGACATAGGGGAAGAAAGCGCAGCACCTAATGATGAAATGAGAAGCTGTGGACCTAGACTAATATTATTTCCCCAGCACTGTTTAGCTATATGAAACCATAAATACCTATTTGTTTTTAAACAGGTTGATAACAGATTGTGTGTCATTCGTAACTTAAAAAAAAAAAAAAAAATTAAAAAACTTAAAGACACACACATGAAAAAAAAAAGGTCTACACTAAATGTTAATTTTTCAATAATTCAAGTGTATAATTTATGAAGAGGCAGACACATTAAAATGATAGTATAACAAATAAAAAATAATATTTTTAAAAGAGAGTACAGTGAAAAAATTAAATCCTTTCACATCTTTGGATTACTTAAATGCTATTAGTTTTAGCTTTAATCTTCCCATTCTCTTTCTACCAGCTCATTTCTTTTTCACTATCACAACTGTTAGTTTTCTATATCTCTCTGCCATATATTTACTATCTTTCCTACAAAAGAATACATATTTTCAAGATTTTCAGATTATTTACCAGATAAAAGCATTAAAATGAATAATATATCTAAAATAGAAATTTAAGGTAATAGTAAGCAGAATTTATGCATCAATAAACATAAGGCTTGGAAATTTTTATTTAAAAAGTCTATAAGTAAAAACTTGATGTAGGAGAAAGAGAGAGTGGAAAATGCTGGCTTAAAATTCAACATTCAAAAAACTAAGATCATGGTATCTGGTCCCATCACTTCTTGACAAATATGGGGAAAAAATGGAAACAGTGACAGACTTTATTTTCTTGGGCTCCAAAATCACTGCAGATGGTGACTGCAGCCATGAAATTAGAAGACATGTGCTCCTCGGAAGAAAAGCTACAACAAACCTCTACAGCATATAAAAAGCAGAGACGTCTCTTTGCTGACAAAGGTCCATATAATTAAAGCTACGATTTTTCCATTAGTTATGTACAGATGTGAGAGTCAGATCATAAAGAAGGCTGAGCGCTGAAGAATTGATGCCTTTGAACTGTGGTGCTGTAAAAGATGTTTGAGAGTCCCTTGGACTGCAAGGAGATAAAACCAGTCAATCCTAAAGGAAATCAACCCTGAATAATTCATTGGAAGGACTGATGCTGAAGCTGAAGCTCCAATACTTTTGCCACCAGATGGGAAGAGCCAACTCATTGGAAAAGACCCTGATGCTGGAAAACATTGAGGACAGGAGAAGAAGGGGATGACAGAGGATCAGATGGTTGGATGGCATCATCATTGATTTACGTTTGAGCCAACTCTAGGAGATAGTGAAGGGCAGGGAAGCCTGGAATGCTTAAGTCCATGGGGTTGCAAAGAGTCGGACATGACTGAGTCATTGAGCAAGAACAACAACAGTAAGTAAAAACTAGTGTACAAAATTAAACTTGTAAATTATGACAAAATATATTATAATTTAAGATAAACAAACATAGATTTGGAATCAGACAAAAAGTTTGAAATCTATCTTTCCCACTTTTTTGCTCTGTGTTTTTTGTCAGACTATACCTATTTCAAAGAGTGGTTAGAGAATTAACAAGTAAATTAATATCAACATATTTTTTGCTTATCTCTTAAAAATCTGTTTAAAGTGTTGAAATTATGCTTGTTTGTTGTTTTTGTTTCTGTAGTGTTAAACAATATATTGAAGTGTGTGTGCTCAGCGATGTCCAACTCTTTGTAACCCCATGGATGGTAGCCCACCAGGCTTCTCTGTCCATCGAATTTTCCAAGCAAGAGTTCTGAAGTGTGTAGCCATGCCCTTCTCCAGAATAACTTTTCAACCCAGGAATCAAACCTGTATCTCTTTCACCTCCTGCATTGTTAAGCAGATTCTTACCACCGTGCCACTTGGGAAGTCCACTAAAAAATATCTTAATCTATCATTACTTTGATGTGTGTATTTTTCACAATTTTTTGTCTGTAGATGGGAAAATCCAATTATTTTAAAAATTATCCTAGAATTTTAGAACCACTTTCTCTCTCCTTTATAAAGCATATAATATTTAGAGTTATTGTTCATGTTAGAATGTGTGATGCTATGACATTGATAATACTGTAACAACATGAAAAGTTTCACACAATTTTTATCAAGCTATTGGTTCAATGGCCAAGGAAGGAACTGAAAATTGCTTTCATGGAATAACTTTGAGGGATACTGAAAAGAAGTTTTATTCTTGATTTTTACTACTTTCTTTCTCAGTAAGGAGGTAAGTAATTAGCTCTCATGCTGCTTTTCTATGTATTTCTTTAATGATTTCTCATTTAGAGATTAAATTTTGTAGGAAAAAAGTGGTTTGTGAATGGCGTATAAGAAAATAGCCTTTGCAGTTTAATCAATAAATATTAAAAATCATTAGAAATATATGTTGATATTGCAGAAATAGGTTTTTTAGAGACAAGAAATTAGCAGCTTCTAGTATTAGGGTGAAATACATGTACTAGATGCTAAAGATACTTGAATCAAAATTTGTGCTAATAAAATGTGGACAATATGATAGACTCTTAACAATGGCTTGAGAATAAGAGATTAAAATTATATGCAGAAAATAGACTAAGATTACTACATTAAGTATTGAATCTGCATTTGAATTTTTGAAACATTGTTTTGCTTTATAATATTACAGTCTCCTTATAGTTGTAAAATTATGATTTGAAAAGCTGTAGTTTGGCTACAATTCATGGATGGTAAATTTTATGTTGCTGAAAATAGAGATTGATGGTGTCATAATTTTCCATGTCCTACATATTAACTTTAGAAAACAAAATCACTTACATTTTAACTGCAGGTGAAAAGAAATCAGTTACATGGTAATGGCCCCATGAGCAAGCAGTCATCATGCAAGTGCATTTTATGGAAACAGAAGCATAAAATGGAGAGAATGGTAAGAAATTAGAAACCAAACAGACCAAATAAAAGACTGAATATTACAGAGTATTTCCTATCAATGCAGTAAAATTAATACATAATCATTGTTGATTTACTACTTTAAACAAAATTTCTAGTAGAGGGCTATGTCTTAGTGATTCATTCATTTTCTTCAAAGACACCAATATCTTCATAAGGAAACTCCACTCATTGTAAATGAAAAAGATAAACTCCCAATTAAACATCAAAAAGAGAAAACTGCTATATTTCAAATGAGTAGTTCTCATAAATTCATTTTTAAGTTTGAAAGTCGCTTAACAGAACATAATGTAGTTCATTACTGGGAAAAACTATTTAATCATAGTGATTCAGTATCTAGAAAAAAGGAAGATTTTGTTTAGAGAAAAAGCATGCATAATAAGTTATCTGAACAACAATTTTAGGCTTATATATTGGGGTGAGGACCTCAGAGTCTATAGAATTGGTAAAACTTTGAAAAATTGAATAATTTGATGGAAATGGATAGATATATATTTCTCTTTTCTATACCACCAAAGCATTTTTATAGCTCTAATACTAAACATCACTATGAACAAAGTTAGTGGAGGTGATGGAATTCCAGTTGAGCTATTTCAAATTCTGAAAGATGATGCTGTGAAAGTGCTGCACTAAATATGCCAGCAAATTTGGAAAACTAGGCCTTGGCCACAGGACTGGAAAAGGTCAATTTTCATTCCAATCCCAAAGAAAGACAATGCCAAAGAATGCTCAAACTACCCCACAATTGCACTCATCTCACACGCTAGTAAAGTAATGCTCAAAGTTCTCCAAGCCAGGCATCAGCAATACGTGAACCATGAACTTCCAGATGTTCAAGCTGGTTTTAGAAAAGGCAGAGGAACCAGAGAGCAAATTACCAACAACTGCTAGATCATGGAAAAAGCAAGAGAGTTCCAGAAAAACATCTATTTCTGCTTTATTGACTATGCCAAAGTCTTTGACTGTGTGGATCACAATAAACTGTGGAAAATTCTGAAAGTGATGGGAATACCAGACCACCTCACCTGCCTCTTAAGAAACCTCTATGCAGGTCAGGAAGCAACAGTTAAAACTGAGCATGGGACAACAGACTGGTTCTAAATAGGAAAAGGAGTACATCAAGGCTGTATATTGTCACCCTGCTTATTTAACTTCTATGCAGAGTACACCGTGAGAAACGCTGGGCTGGAAGAAGCACGAGCTGGAATCAAGATTGTTGGAAGAAATATCAATAACCTCAGATATGCAGATGACACCACCCTTATGACAGAAAGTGAAGAGGAACTAAAAACCCTCTTGATGAAAGTGAGGGTGGAGAGTGAAAAATTTGGCTTAAAGCTCAACAATCAGAAACGAAGATCATGTCATCCAGTCCCGTCAATTCACAGGAAATAGATGGGGAAACAGTGGAAACAGTGTCAGACTTTATTTTGGGGGGCTCCAAAATCACTGCAGATGGTGATTGCAGCCATGAAATTAAAAGATGCTTACTCCTTGGAAGGAAAGTTATGTCCAACCTAGATAGCATATTCAAAAGCAGAGACATTACTTTGCCAACTAAGGTCCATCTAGTCAAGGCTATGGTTTTTCCAGTGATCATGTATAGATGTGAAAGTTGGACTGTGAAGAAAGCTGAGCGCTGAGGAATTGATGCTTTTGAACTGTGGTGTTGTAGAAGACTCTTGAGAGTCCCTTGGACTGCAAGGAGATCCAACCAGTCCTTTCTAAAAGAGATTAGTCCTGGGTGTTCTTTGGAAGGACTGATGCTAAAGCTGAATCTCCAATACTTTGGCCACATTATGCAAAGAGTTGACTCATTGGAAAAGACTCTTGCTGGGAGGGGTTGTGGGCAGGAGGAGAAGGGGACGACCGAAGATGAGATGGCTGGATGGCATCACCGACTCAATGGACGAGTTTGGGTGAACAACAGGTGTTGGTGATGGACAGGGAGGACTAGCGTGCTGCAATTCATGGAGTCACAGAGTCGGACACAACTGAGTGAGTGAACTTAACTGAACTGAACCCCTTCCATCATGTGAGGCCACATCAAAAAGTCTACACTTCATATGAGGGTTCTCCCAGAACCCAAAATGCATGTAGACACCCTAGCCTCAAATCACCTGTCTCGAAAACTGTGAGAAATACAATTCTGCTCTGAATCTGGCTGAACCGAACTGGCATAAATGTATCAAGTCATTTAAAACTTGTACAATATATGTATCAATTATAGCTAAATAAAGAATAAGCAAAAAATAATAACCCTTGCCTTGAGGCTGATTTTCCTCTCTGATTGAAAACATTATCACCACCACAACCATCTCATCATACTCATTTCCTAAAAAGCACTTCATGAACACTGTTCTATGAACATATAATTTTTTGCATGCTGACCTTTCTTTCTGGGGAGGACTTACCAGTTTTTTCTCTGATAATCTCGCTAAAATATTCCTGATTTAGTTATTTTACTTCCCTAAAACTCTGGGCATGCTCTGAATAATACCAGTCTTTGAGAATTAATGAGCTAGAACAGTAAATGAATGGATCATCTTCACTGATACGTTACAAAGATTTACAGCTTATATCTACTTTTGAATCCCCAAAAAGACTTTTTCCAAGAACACAACATAATTTATATCCTCAGTTTCTCCACCTGAATATAAGATCAAATTTCACATGTAAAAGATTAGTTATAGCAACAACACATAAAGCATATCAAAAAGGGGATTTTGTTAATTCTGACTACGCACATCAAACAGCTGAGGAAAAAAGTATGCATTTATAAAAGTTGTAAAGTTGGACTAAAAATTTTATAAGTGAAAAATACCCTTGACAACAGTTAAAAATAACATTTAAATTGCAGTATGTCACATGAAAACGATAGAATGAGAAAGACTAGAGGTCTCTTCAAGAAAATTAGAGATACCAAGGGAACATTTCATGCAAAGATGGGCTCAATAAAGGACAGAGATCGTATAGACCTAACAGAAGCAGAAATATTAAGAAGAGGTGGCAAGAATACACAGAACTATAGAGAAATGATCTTCATGACCCAGATAATCACAGTGGTATGATCACTCACCTAGAGCCAGACATCTTGGAATGCAATGTCAAGTGGGCCTTAGGAATCATCACTATGAACAAATCTAGTTGGAGGTGATGGAATTCCAGTTGAGCTATTTAAAATTCTAAAGATGATTCAGTGAAAGTGCTGCACTCAATATGCCAGCAAATTTGGAAAACTAGGCAGTGGCCACAGGACTGGAAAAGGTCAATTTTCATTCCAACCCCAAAGAAACACAATGCCAAAGAATGCTCAAGCTACCGAACAAGTGCACTCATCTTACACGCTAGTAAAGTAATGCTTGAAATTCTCCAAGTCAAGGTCAACAGAAGTGTGAATTTCCAGATTTTCAAGCTGGTTTTAGAAAAGGCAGAGGAACCAGAGATCAAATTGCTGATATCCTTTGGATCATTGAATAGGCAAGAGAGTTCCAGAAAAACATCTATTTCTGCTTTATTGACTATGCCAAAGACTTTGACTGTGTGGATCACAATAAACTGTGGAAAATTCTGAAAGAGATGGGAATACCAGACCACCTGACCTGCCTTTTGAGAAATCTGTATGTAGGTCAGGAGGCAACAGTTATAACTAGACATGAAACTACAGACTGGTTCCAAAATGGTAACGGTCAAGGCTGTATATTGTCACCCTGCTTATTAACTTTTATGCAGAGTATTATCATGAGAAATGCCAGTCTGGATGAAGCACAAACTAGAATCAAGACTGCTGGAAGAAATATCAATAACCTCAGATATGCAGATGACACCACCCTTATGGCAGAAAGTGAAGAGGAACTGAAGAGCCTCTTGATGAAAGTGAAAGAGGAGAGTGAAAAATTTGGCTTAAAACGCAACATTCAGAAAACTAAGATAATGGCATCTGGTCCCATCACTTCATGGGAGAAACAGTGGAAAGAGTGACATTATTTTTCTGGGCTCCAAAATCACTGCAGATGGTGACTGCAGCCATGAAATTAAAAGATGCTTACTCCTTGGAAGGAAAGCTATGACCAACCTAGATAGCATATTAAAAAGCAGAGACATTACTTTGCCAACAAAGGTCCATCTAGTCAAATCTATGGTTTTTCCAATAGCCATGTATGGATGTGAGAGTTGGATTATGAAGAAAGCTGAGTGCTGAAAAATTGATGCTTTAAAACTGTGATAGTGGAGAAAACTCTTGAGAGTCCCTTGGACTGCAAGGAGATCCAACCAGTCAATCCTAAAGGAAATCAGTCCTGCATATTCATTGGAAGAACTGTTGTTGAAGCTGAAACTCCAATACTTTGGCCACCTGATGTGAAGAGCTACTCATCTGAAAAGACCCTGATGCTGGGAAAGGTTGAAAGCAGGAGTAAAAGGGGATGACAGAGGATGAGACGATAGGAGGGCATCACTGACTCAATGGCCGTGAGTTTGAGTAAACTGTGGGAGTTAGATGGACAGGGAAGCCCAGTGTGCTGCAGTTCATGGGGTCATGAAGAGTTGGACACGACTGAGTGACTGAACTGAACTGAACTGACTGATGTCATATGATGGTCTTCTCTGGTATCTCAGGTGGTAAAGAATCCACCTGCAATACAGGAGACCCTGGTTCAATTCTTGGGGCAGGAAGTTCCCCTGAAGAAGGGATAAGCTATCCACTCCAGTGTTCTTGGGCTTCTCTGGTAGTTCATATGGTATCGAATCAGCCTTCAATGCGGGAGACCTGGGCTCAGTCCCTCGACTGAGACGGTCCCCTGGAGGAGGGCATGGCAACCCACTATTGTATTCCTTTTTTTTTTTTTTTTTTGCTTCTTTTAAATTAATTTTAAATTTACATTAAAATACACTTATTTTACAAAGTTGATAGTTTAAGATACACAAAAGAAGTGATTCAATTATACATTTACATATATCCATTCCTTTTCAGATTGTTTCCCATATAGGCTATTGCAGAATATCGAGAGTTTTCTATGCTAAACAGTAGGTTGCCTGGAGAATCCTCATAGACAGAGGAGCCTGGTGGGCTACAATTCATGGTGTCACAAAGAGTTGGACATGACTGAGTTACTAACCACAGCATGGCTTGTCAATGATGTGATGGTAAGATGCTGTGGATGCTGCTGCTACTGCTGCTAAGTCGCTTTAGTCGTGTCCGACTCTGTGCGACCCCATAGACGGCAGCCCACCAGGCTCCCCTGTCCCTGGGATTCTCCAGGCAAGAACACTGGAGTGGGTTGCCATTTCCTTCTCCAATGCATGAAAGTGAAAAGTGAAAGTGAAGTGACTCAGTCGTGTCCGACTCTTTGTGACCCCATGGACTGCAGCCTACCAGGCTCCTCCACCCATGGGATTTTCCAGGCAAGAGTACTGGAGTGGGGTGCCATTGCCTTCTTCAAAGATGCTGTGGATGAAGGTGTCCCAAATTTTGCCTGGAAGATCTCAAGGGGATGCATGCCATTTGACCTAGTTATATGGCATATAATAAAAGTTTCCAAGGAGTGGTCTTACCTATTTTAGTCCTAATTAATTCTCAGTAGCCAGAATCCCATCATTATTGGTCTCTAGAAGGACTAGTTTTCTAGGTTTTTGGTTAACTATTGAAGTGATATCAGATTTTAGTGACAAAGATTACCCTGGAAGTCTTGCAAATTTTTGTTGTTGTTTAATCCTTAAATCATGTTCGACTCTGAGACCCCATGGACTGAGCCTGCCAGTCTCCTCTGTCCATGAGATTTCCCATGCAAGAATACTAGAATGGTTTGCCATTTCCTTCTCCAGGGGATTTTCCCGACAGAAGGATCAAACCTGCATCTCCTGTGACTCCTGCAAAGACAGGCAATTTCTTTACCACTGAGCCACCTGGAAAGTCCATAATACAGTTTGATAGTAGGTAAAAATGGAAGCATAAGTTGAATAAATTGATATAATGATCTAAGAAACAGATATTGAAGGCCAAACCACAGCAGTGGATGTAGAGACCACATGAGAGATACTAGAAGGCATATTTGATGTGATTCAGTGGTAAACAGAAAGTTGGTGTAAAGAATGAGAAAAATAATATGGTCTGTCTTCTCAGTTTCTTAATTGGCTAACATGATGGCTATAATACTATATACATCATGCTATTGCTATGAAGGCTATAAACAGTGGAAATATTTTTTATTCATAAAAACCTCAATCACAAGATCTACTTAATTTTCTTAAGAATCATTTTGTAGTTAAATATGATGATAGATTATTGAGGGTTCATGTTTATATGCTTATGTTAACTATGAAGCTTAGTCTCTCATTTAAACCAACTGATTGTTTTGTTTAGACCAATCTAAGATTGCTTTACTTAGGTTGCTTGACATAGGAGGGAATATGCAGCATTTATTTGAAACGTTTTTCTTTCTCCTCTAACTTGTCTGTATTCCTCTGTAGAAAATAGCTTGTCCATAGCTGTGGATAAGCTATAGCATAGCTTGTCCATATTTTTCAATTCCCTATTTTTCCTGTTGATATATTTGCTTATCTTGATTCCTGTAGTTTCCTAATAAGTCTTGAAATGAGGTAGTATTAGTCCTCAAATATTGTTCTCTTTCTCAAAGTTGTTTAATCCACTTGGGATTTTCCAGATTAATATTAGAATTAGTTCACAAATTTCTACAAAGAAAATCAGTTGGAATTTTGACTGGAAGTTTGCTGTGTCTCTGAATCAGTTTGTAAATAACTGATGTCCTAATAATATTGAGTCCTCTGACTCACAAATACAGTTTATCTCCTTTTTCTAGGTCTCAAAATTCACTCAATAATGTCTTGTAGATATTCATATACAAATCTTTCACATCTTTTGTCAGAATAACCTCTAAGTAATTTTTAATGTATTTTTAAAGCTATTGTAATGGTATGATATTGTAAGTTTTAATAAAAATTTTGTTTTAGAATGATTTTAGATTTGTAGAATAATTGTGAAGATGATACATGCAGAGTTACTATACACCTTACAACCAGTTTCCCTATTATACACATCCTACTTTAGTATATTATATTTGCCAAAGTAAATGTGTCAGTACTTATACATTATGACCAACCAAAGTTCATATTTTATATTCCTTAATTTTCCTTATGTATACTTCTGTTGTAGGATTCCATCTAGGAGACCACATTACGTTTACTCATCTTGGCTACTTAATCTACCTTTACTCTTGCTGGGTCCATTCCTGAGACATTCTTTGTTTTTGGTTACTTTGACAGTTTTGAGGAATAATATCAGCTATGTTTTTTGTAAAATGTCCCTCAATTAGGGCTTGTCTGGAGTTTTTCTCAAGATTAGTCTCCACTTACATCTTTTGGAGGGGGAGTTCACAAGGGTAAAATGGTATTCCCATCACATATCACTGGTATATACTATCAACAGGACTAATCTCTCTTGATGTTTACCTTCATCATCTGGAAGTAGTATTTATCATTCTCCACTGAGAATTGCCGTTTCCCCCTTTCCAACCTGTACTCTTTGAAAGTCTTTGTGTACAGATCATACCTAAGGTGTGGAGACTTATGCCCACTTCCTGTATGGAAGTGTATCTACATACAGTATTTAATATTTTTCTGCACAGGAGAGTTAACTCTTTTCTCTTTATCTGTCATCTATTCATTCATTTGCTTACATAGCTATGGATTTATTTACATATATAGCTATGGATTCATGGACATTTATTTTATACTTTGGGTAATAGTCCCAAACATACTTTTGGGAAATAGTCTTTTCTTAATCAAGTTGCTCAAATTGTTCCAGCTGTGGCCTGTGAGAATTTTAGTTAGCTACTGTGTCACTTTATTATATGCACACCATTGTGGGATTTACTTTTTTTAGTCACTTTCTTATTTTAGGGTTGCTAGAAGTTCCAGGCTCACTTTATTTAGTCTCTGTCTCAATACCAAATTTGGTCACTTCTCTAAAGATTCCCAGTTTCTTTTATTGGTGAATGGGATATGATCCACAATCTGGATCTGTATCACAATCTGTATTGGAGGAGTTTATTGCTATTGGGATGTCACTGATACTAGTCTCATTTAGCTGATAGTCAATCTGTTTACATATAGTTCTATAAATATTCCTATACATAACCATATGTATCTGTGTTAAGACAAACATGAACTTATACTGATGTCTCTTACTCTAACCTGTTATCACATGATTCATGATACCCTTCTTCCTTGCTTATCACTAACCTTCAACTTCAATACAAGAAACCTGTTTCCATCCACTTAAGCATTTGAGATCCACTTAGTTGTTCAATTCTAATATTAACCTAATATAGTATTAGAACTACTAATCTGTACCCTCATGGGAAATGACCTTATCAACAATTGCAATGGTTCAGTGCAATTCCCTTGTCCTTTAATTTTAGAGATTCCACTTCTTTCTGATTGTCCTTAGGTCAGCATTTTTTCCTTCATTCTTTACAGAGGGATGGTTTCACACATTCATAACAAAGCTAGTTTTGTTTGTTACAATCTGCCATCTATCCTGGAATTCTACAAGCTCTTATTTTTAATTTGCATATGTTTTATCAGTCTTTGTGCATTAAATTCTAGAAATTTTAACAAATATGTACTGTCACGTATCCACCATTACTGCATTATAAAGAAAATCTTACTTAAAAGTCTTCTCTTATTTGCTTTTTCAAGCCACTCTCTCACAAATCCCCAGAAACCATTGATTTCTCTGCTGTCTGTATAGTTTTGTTTTGCATTGCTTTTTAGCTCATTCCTTTTGGTAACACAATAGCATTTCATTATATGAAAGTAGTGCCTCTTCCTTAACCATTCACTTGCTGAAGGATATCCTCTTTGTTTCTAACTTTGGCAATTCTGAATAGGTTACTATAAACATTCTCATAAGGCCATCATTCCTGTAGGATTAAGGCTTTACCCCATGACCTGATTTAATCTTTATCACCTCTTCAAATAACTTATCTCCAAATCTCCAGATTGAGACACACTCTAAGATACTAGGAATTTGACTTCAGTGCATGAATTCTAGGGGTACAAGTCCATAATAAATATGGCATTTTCTGAGCTGGCATTAAATATTTTTTTATTATCTATTTACATTTTTGTCTGTGTTGGGTCCTAGTTGCTACCCAGGCTTTTCTCTAGCTGCAGCAATTGGGGGCTACTCTATATTTGCAGTGTGTGGGCTTTTCATTGTGGTGGCTTCTCTTGTTGTGAATGTGTCTCACAGGCTTTAGAATGTGCAGATTTCAGTAGCTGCAGCATGTGAGTGGTTCCGAGGGTTTAGAACACAGGCTCAACAGTTGCGACACACAAGTTTAGTTGTTCTATGACATGTAGGATCCTCCAATATCAAGAATCTAACCCCTGACTCCTGCACTGGCAGGAGGATTCTTTACCACTGAGCCACCAGGGAAGCCAATATAAAATTTCTTGAAGATACTTCGGAGTGCAAAACATTCTTCCTCATTCATTTCTCTTATTTTCTTTGCTTTTTTCTCCTTCAGTTCGGTTCAGTTCAGTCACTCAGTCATGTCCGACTCTTAGCGACCCCATGAAAGGCAGCACGTCAGGCCTCCCTGTCCATTACCAACTCCTGGAGTTCACTCAGACTCACGCCCATCAAGTCAATGATGCCATCCAGGCATCTCATCCTCTGTCATCCCCTTCTCCTCCTGCCCCCAATTTCTCCAGCATCAGAGTCTTTTCCAATGAGTCAACTCTTCGCATGAGGTGGCCAAAGTACTGGAGTTTCAGCTTTAGCATCAGTCCTTCCAAAGAAATCCCAGGGTTGATCTCCTTCAGAATGGACTGGTTGGATCTCCTTGCAGTCCAAGGGACTCTCAAGAGTCTTCTCCAACACCACAATTCAAAAGCATCAATTCTTCGGCGCTCAACCTTCTTCACAGTCCAACTCTCTCATCCATACATGACTACTGGAAAAACCATAGCCTTGACTAGATGGACCTTAGTCGGCAAAGCAATGTCTCTGCTTTTGAATATGCTATCTAGGTGGGTCATAACTTTCCTTCCAAGGAGTAAGCATCTTTTAATTTCATGGCTGCAATCACCATCTGCAGTGATTTTGGAGCCCAGAAAAATAAAGTCTGACACTGTTTCCATTGTTTCCCCATCTATTTCCCATGAAATGATGGGACCGGATGCCATGGTCTTCGTTTTCTGAATGTTGAGCTTTAAGCCAACTTTTTCACTCTCCTCTTTCAGTATCATCAAGAGGCTTTTTAGTTCCTCTTCGCTTTCTGCCATAAGGGTGGTTTCATCTGCATATCTGAGGTTATTGATATTTCTCCCAGCAATCTTGATTCCAGCTTGTGTTTCTTCCAGTCCAGCGTTTCTCATGATGTACTCTGCATAGAAGTTAAATAAGCAGGGTGACAATATACAGCCTTGACGTACTCCTTTTCCTATTTGGAACCAGTACAAATCTTAGTGTAACGAGTAGCATTTGTTGTTCAAAAGAGTTCTCTTATGGCTAGATAATTTATTCTGAGATTTCTGACTGCTTCTCAGATTATGATTCATAAACTCAACCTAAGAGAAAATGAAGAGAAACCTGGGAGAGCAGCTCTTTCTGAGATGGTTATTGATTCCTACCCTGTCTGTTATGCACTCTAGAAGACAAAGGCATTCAGTTGTATTATTTTGCTGGCCTTGTCTTTCTGTATAACTACCATGATTTTACTCTGTTTAATATGTAAACATAGTGTTCAACTACCATGAGTTACTTTGAAATTGCAGCTATATGGTATGCCTGGTGTTCTCAAAACCTGGGCTTGAACTTAAAGAAATAAAAGAACAACAAAAACATCCCCTTTCAAAACAAATTTTCTGGCAGTATAGTTCATTTGTTATTCACATACAATAAAAATCTACTTTCACATGCTCTTGTTGAGTAGTGGAATACAATATTTGCTGAAATGACTGCATTTTGCTATCACACAAAAAGATATTGGGTGAGTTTATTTCTTTGAAGCAAGCATGGAGTGCTTTCATTTCTATTTTTACCCCATACAATAAAGAACCTTGAATAGCATTAAGATGTGTACCTTGTCAATTTTGAGGTCTTAAACTTTTCCATGATAATATCACCCAACAATAATATTTCATACAATATTAAGAGAAATATTTCTAACATTTTTGAAATGCTCTTCTCACCAGGAAAAGAAACATTGTGGGTTTTTTGTTTGCTTTTAAAATTTCTTAACTAGAATTATTTTCCTGGCAAGAGGAGGGCTTATACTATGGAGCAGTTTTGTCTAACTTGGATCCTGAGTGGAAAAAGGAATGGTCCCATTGACTGTGGTATTTATTTATGTTAGGCTTTCTAGGACAGTCTGACAATCATTCACAGCAACTGTCAGAATGAGTTCTGATTTGGGGCTAAGAAAATATATTTTTGTGGCTTCTTAAGACATGGACTGAATATTTGAGATTTAAAAGGAAATCTAGAGATGGACAAGCATTTTAAAGTCACATCCACATGAAAAGCAAGGAAAAAGTTTAGTTCAAAAAGAGCAATATCTTGCAAGGATAAAACATATTGACATTATAAGGCCCACTGTTTAAAAATATGTTTTCAAAGAGGAGTGCTAATTGAAAATCACAAATCAAAACAAAGGAGTCTTTAAAGATTCATGCAAATAGATTGATAATGTGAAGCAGGTAAGTCTGTCAACAAGCATCGTCACCTGACTGTAGAGCCTAAGTACCTGGGACGATGAATAAGCCAAATGAGGTAAATTCTATCAGGTTGAGAAGTTTTTGCTTGTTTGTCTGTTTTAATGCAAAGTTCCCAGACTAGGCCTTATCCACAAAAATAGAAATAAACAAAACAATGAGAAAGAAACATCTTCTCACCCTTGCTGACCATGGATTTTATAATTTAACAATATAATCAGATCCAGATTAGCAGCTAAAACTGAGGGTTAGGCGTGATGCAGTACAGATAAAGAACTGGGCAGAGTAGCCTTTGGCAGATATCAAGGTGAAAGAAGAAAAGATAAGAAAAATCTAGGGGTTTTCCAAATTTTAACATTGCACGTGGCACTTTCAGGAGTTTTGCAAGTTTTATAAAAGTGTTATAAACTATTCTTATAAAGTGCCCTCCAGATGTTGTCTCTGGAACACAGCAAATGTTACAGAGATAAAGGTTTAGTTTAAGCAGAAGCCCTTTGATGTGATAACATCTGCCTTTCATCTGAGAAGTGAAAGAGAAGTTTCTTATGTGAAGGCCATTCATACTGTGTTGGCAAAGAGGATTTTTCAATGGTGCCAGCAGAAGAGAAAAAAATAGCAGCTAAATAATGCTGCAAAGATTTTCATTCATAGAACGTCTGCTCCCAGCATGAAATTTACACCCGTGCACTGATTACAGAGACATGGAGGGCAAATTCTTCAAAGTGAAGTGTGGTTTTGAGAGAGCACACTGTTCAAAACACTTCAGTGGTTGGCTCAGAGATGGTCTTAATAGTTCACACCATAGGAATTGAGGTTAGGAAGATTACAAAAATCTCAGTGAAGTTAAACTGTGGTATTCACAAGTTGGGAGCAAGGCATGCTAGAGTGTGTCTTTGAGTACACAACAGATTCTCTCCAGGTTGATGACCTTAAGATTGATTATGGTATATCAACATGGTCAGAAATAGTCTCCTTCATACCTTGCGCCATTGTGACTGTAATCCACAGAGACTTGTCATTTCTTTCTCTTCCCAGAGGTACTTAGAGTTTTCTAAACTGCTGTCCTCTTTGATCTAGACCCTTGACAGATCATTTCCACAGGGTAGCTAGAGTAATTATTAAAAAGGAAGATTAGATTGCATAACTCTACAATGAGAAACAATTTATTGCTTCTTCTGTGTTACAAATAATTGCCTACTTCATACAACATTCTAAGTAAGGGGAAGGGGTAGGAGGAGGCCTAGATTGAAGGAAGGGGATGGCTCTTACAAAAGACACAGAGTTATTTCATGAATGATCACTCCTAATCATGTTGATTTATTTTCTTTGGATCCATGACCAAGTTTTGATCAGTACAATATACAGGAAGGTGTTCTGAATAAGACATTCATTGTTTACATACACACACACACATACACACACATCAATATATCAAAAAGGGAAAGCTCTTCAATTTTCTGTCCCTTATAACTCACCAAAGTGCAGTAGCTATCTTCTAATCATGAGGAGAAAGGTCAACTTGCCAAGAGTGACAGAACAAAGATAGAAGAACATGGATTGTTAATGACACTGTTGAACTGCTGAGCCAATATTGGATATATTTTCTGTAGTTACATATGAAAATACATATATGCATGCATATATACCAGGCAATGGTTCAATGGTTCTCTTCATTGTATTTTCTATAACTTCCAAGTTTTTCATTCTAAATTGACATAACTTTTGGCATTATTGTGAGGATGAAGAAAGTTGTTCTTTCATGCATGGATTTCCCACAAGGCAGGCAGCAAGCTCAGCCATCTGTTATTACTCAAGAATCTTTGAAGTAGATGTAGGTGTACAGTTGACTTCATTACGAATGGTGTACTACCTGATGATTTCATAAGATCCCTATCAGATACCATGTCTTGGGAATTAAGGACACTTTCTAGTTTTCCAGAGGTTATTCTAGAAAGAATGTTAGGAACTTCAGACCTTCAATGCTTTCTTCATATTATGCCTGAAGAAGATTATCGGTCCTTATATGCAATTAATTGCTTACTGATAAAAGAGCTATTGTGAACGTAGTTCACCAGTAAAATGAAAAATTAAGTTCTGTTCACTTCAGTTCAGTTTCTCAGTCATGTCTGACTCTTTGCAACCCAGGACTGCAGCATACCAGGCTTCCCTCTCCATCACCAACTCCTGGAGCTGGATCAAACTCATGTCCATCAAGTCAGTGATAGCATCCAACAATCTCATCTTCCATCACCCCTTCTCCTCCTGCCTTCAATCTTCTCCAGCATAAACGTCTTTTCTGATGAGTCAACTCTTCACATGAGGTGGCCAAAGTATTGGAGCTTCAGCTTTAGCATCAGTCCTTCCATAGAATATTCAGGACTGATTTATTTCCTTTTGAATTGACTGGTTTGATCTCCTATCCAGGGGACTCACAAGAGTTTTCTTCAGCACCACAGTTCAAAAGCATCAATTCTTTTGTGCTCAGCTTGTTAACCTCAATATTAATATTAATGCAAGACAAGAAGTACCAACCATTTTTCACTGTACAATTGATGATTAAACACATTGTGTCACTGCCATATTTAGACACATTGTGGCAAATGGCCCTGGGCTTCAATTAAGTAGTATTGAAAGATATTATAATCCAGAGAATATAATTTTACACAAATTAGTAATGATACATTATTATCAACTGAGATCATTAAATACATTCAATACCTCTCTTCTGTTTTACAATTTACAACATTTTCATCTAATAGGGAAACAACCGATGTGCTACTTTAGGTGCCTATCACTGTAGTTTCCAGATTTTGTTTTGTCTTATCTATAAACTACTTAATAAGTGACAATTCATGCATTGCCTTTGTTTCACACACTTTCAATGAAGAAGATGCTTTATAGAAGGACCTGATTATTTTGTGTGTGAACATTTTTCAAATAGATTATTAAAGGGTGAGGGTGTTGCAATGCTTGTGGGAATTTTTAACACATTGCTAAATCAATTCTAATTCATTTCTTTTTCTATACTATAGAAACTTTGTGCATCCTTGATGAAGAATATTTTGTAATGGCAAGGGCAAAGTCAAATATCAGACAATAAACTAAATTAACTATGCTGAAATGGATGTGTCATCTGAAATCAACTTCTTTAGATTCAAGTTCCTGTTATGCTTTTTTTTTTCTTTTTTAATAGAAGATAATTACTTTACAATATTGTGTTGATGACCGACAAACACATGGAAAGATGTTCAGCACTGGAAAGCAAATCAAATCAAAGCTACAATGAGCTATCATCTAACTCCAGTCAAAATGGCCATTATTAAAAATATATATACAAATAATAAACACTAGAGAGGATGTGGAGAAAAAGGAACCCTCTTGCACTGTTAGTAGGAATACAAATTGATAAAACCATTATGGAGAACAGTATGGAGATTCTTTTAAAAACTAGAAATAGAACTACAATTGACCAGCAATCCACTACTGGGCATATACCCTGAGAAATTATATTATTTATTTTGTTTCTGAATTACTTTCTCCTACTTTAATGGGCTTTCCAGGTGGCTAATTAGTAAGGAATCTACCAGCCAATACAGGAGACATGGGTTAGATCCCTGGGTTGGGAAGATCCCCTGAAGAAGAGAAGGGAAACCATTCTAGTGTTGTTGCCTGGAAAATGCCATGGACAGAGGAGCCTGGTGGACTATAGTCCATGAGGTTGCAAAAAATTAGGGATGACTGGGTGACTGAGTGTGCGCACACACACACACACACACACACACACACACTAATATTCAATAACTTTCTGCCTTGACTTACTGTGTCATTACATTTGTATCATATCATACATTTTTTAGTTTGATATTTACCTCGTTTCGCTTTTCCAAATACTACGTGGTCATTGAAGCAAATGCAAAAAAGCAAAATGGCTGTCTGGGGAGGCCTTACAAATAGCTGTGAAAAGAAGAGAGGCGAAACACACTGGAGAAAAGGAAAGATATAAGCATCTGAATGCAGAGTTCCAAAGAATAGCAAGAAGAGATAAGAAAGCCTTCTTCAGCGATCAATGCAAAAGAAATAGAGGAAAAGAACAGAATGGAAAAGACTAGAGATCTCTTCAAGAAAATTAGAGATACCAAGGAAACATTTCATGCAAAGATGGGCTCGATAAAGGACAGAAATGGTATGGACCTAACAGAAGCAGAAGATATTAAGAAGAGGTGGCAAGAATACACAGAAGAACTGTACAAAAAAAGATCTTCACGACCCAGATAATCACGATGGTGTGATCACTCATCTAGAGCCAGACATCCTGGAGTGCTAAGTCGAGTGGGCCTTAGAAAGCATCACTACGAACAAAGCTAGTGGAGGTGATGGAATTCCAGTTGAGCTATTTCAAATTCTGAAAGATGATGCTGTGAAAGTGCTACATTCAATATGCCAGCAAATTTGGAAAACTTAGCAGTGGCCACAGGACTGGAAAAGGTCAGTTTTCATTCCAATCCCAAAGAAAGGCAATGCCAAAGAATGCTCAAACTACTGCACAGTTGCACTCATCTCACATGCTAGTAAAGTAATGCTCAAAATTCTCCAAGCCAGGCTTCAGCATTACATGAACCATGAACTTCCAGATGTTCAAGCTGGTTTTAAAAAAGGCAGAGGAACCAGAGAGCAAATTTCAACATCTGCTGGATCATGGAAAAAGCGAGAGCATTCCAGAAAAACATCTATTTCTGCTTTATTGACTATGCCAAAGCCTTTGACTGTGTGGATCACAATAAACTGTGGAAAATTCTGAAAGAGATGGGAATACCAGACCACCTGCCCTGCCTCTTGAGAAATCTGTATGCAGTAAAGGAAACAACAGTTAGAACTGGACATGGAACAACAGAGTGGTTTCAAATAGGAAAAGGAATATGTCAAGGCTGTATATTGTCACCCTGCTTATTTAACTTAAATGCAGAGTACATCATGAGAAACACTGGACTGGAAGAAACACAAGCTGAAATCAACATTGCTGGGAGAAATTTCAATAACCTCAGATATGCAGATGATACCACCCTTATGGCAGAAAGTGAAGAGGAACTAAAAAGCCTCTTGATGAAAGTGAAAGTGGAGAGTGAAAAAGTTGGCTTAAAACTCAACATTCAGAAAACGAAGATCATGGGAAATAGATGGGGAAACAGTGGAAACAGTGTCAGACTTTAATTTTTTGGGCTCCAAAATAACTGCAGATGGTGATTGCAGCCATGAAATTAAAAGATGCTTACTCCTTGGAAGTAAAGTTATGACCCACCTAGATAACATATTCAAAAGCAGAGACATTACTTTGCCAACTAAGGTCCGTCTAGTCAAGGCTATGGTTTTTCCATTAGTCATGTATGGATGAGAGAGTTGGACTGTGAAGAAGGCTGAGCGCCGAAGAATTGATGCTTTTGAACTGTGGTGTTGGAGAAGACTCTTGAGAGTCCCTTGGACTGCAAGGAGATCCAACCAGTCCATTCTGAAGGAGATCAGCCCTGGGATTTCTTTGGAAGCAATGATGCTAAAGCTGAAACTCCAATACTTTGGCCATCTCATGCGAAGAGTTGACTTATTGGAAAAGACTCTGATGCTGGGAGGGACTGGGGGCAGGAGGAGAAGGGGACGACAGAAGATGAGATGGCTGGATGGCATCACGGACTCAATGGACGTGAGTCTGAGTGAACTCCAGGTGTTGGTAATGGACAGGGAGGCCTAGCGTGCTGGGTTTCATGGGGTCGCAAAGAGTCAGACATGACTGAGTGACTGAACTGAACTGAACTGATTTCTCTGCTATCTTTATTGTCTCATTCAAAATTATCAATCAATTAATATTCAATAAAAACAGCTCTATTGAGCTATGTATCTTGTAAATTAATAACAATGTTATCTGCTTTTCCTTCCTAAACTTCCTATTTTTCCTTTCCAATGTGAGAAATTTAGAGAGAATTGCTTTCACTCTTAGCTATTTGGACAAGTTGATACAAATTGCTTATTCATGTACTTTCTGAAACTGGAGTATAGATTCATCTCTAAAATGCTTTTGTGTCTTATTTCTCTGTGTCACAAGAATATTTTTATTTCAATTAGGTTCAGGTTCTTGTACTGTAGAAAAAAAATAAAGATAGCTTTAAAACTGGAATATTTTAAAAACTCAATAAATATAATAAAGAACTGGCAGCACAATCTTTTTTACTTAATGAATCAAAAGTTGAAGCTACTGAATTTCCAAGGAAATGAGAGTGATTTAATAAGCTAAAATCTATATAATATAGTTATTTAATGTGATGCCTCAAAAATACTTAATGGTTTAGAAAATTGTATTTCATTCATTATTAAGTTAAAATTGTTCTAACAAAGAGAATATTGTATGCAGTCTCATTTTTCTGGGAATGTATACATGTAAACATGCATAAGAAAATATTTATTTGCACGAAAACATCATTATTGGTAACCTGAATGGGAGCTACTTGATTTTTTCCATTTATTGTCTTTTCTGGATATTTGCATTTTCTAAATATTTGGTAATAAACTATAGGAAAGTTATGACCAACCTAGATAGCATATTGAAAAGCAGAGACATTACTTTGCCAACAAAGGTCCATCTAGACAAGGCTATGGTTTTTCCAGTGGTCATGTATGAATATGAGAGTTGGACTGTGAAGACAGCTGAGCACCGAAGAATTGATGCCTTTGAACGGTGGTGTTGGAGAAGACTCTTGAGAGTCCCTTGGACTGCAAGGAGAACCAACCAGTCCATCCTAAAGGAAACCAGTCCTGGGTGTTCATTGGAAGGACTGATGTTGAAACTCCAATATTTTGGCCACCTCAAGAGAAGAGTTGACTCATTGGAACAGACCCTGATGCCGGGAGGGATTGGGGGCAGGAGGAGAAGGGGACATTAGAGGATGAGATGGCTGGATGGCATTACCAACTCAATGCACATGAGTTTGGGTGAACTCCCGGGGCTGGTGATGGACAGGGAGGCCTGGCGTGCTGCAGTTCACGGGGTTGCAAAGAGTTGGACATGACTGAGCGACTGAACTGAACTGAACTGACATTTATAATAAGGAAATAAAAAGGAATAGCCTTTACTATCAAATATCTGAGTGGTCAGAATGAAACAATCTGTAAACAATTCCACTGAGATGCAATTTTTATTGATCCTTAACTTTAATTCCTAAGCTAGCAGACTGTGGGGCTTTCCAGGTCCTGCTAGTGGTAAAGAACCTGCCCACAAATGCAAGAGACATAAGAGACACAAATTTGTACCCTGGGTTTGGAAGATCTCCTGGATGAGGGGGCACAGCATCTCAAAAGTATTCTTACCTGGAGAATCCCATGGACAAAGGAGCCTGGTGGGCTACAGCCCAGAGGGTCACAAAGAGTCAGACACTATTGAAGCAACTTAGCATGCAGCAGATTTATATTTTAGTTTATGTCCTCTGTCTTCAGATTAAGCTAAGTTTTCTTGTAACAAAATTTTGAACTGTATTCCCTAGGAAATGTACACTGAAGAAAGATAATTTCAATACTGAGAAAACATTTGGGAAATCCAAGGATTTTCTGCTTTCATAGTGAATAGAAAATTTTCTTCAGTGTACCAGCATTGAATCAGAATTCACTTCAGGCTACATCAATCTATGGCTACAATTTGATTGTTAGATGGGACTCTTTTATTGATTTATATTGTTTGAAGCCACTAAAAACCATAGGCTGCCAAAGGTTTTGGTAGAGATCACATTTGAGAGGTGGAGTCTTAGTTCAGATTATAAAAAGCAGTTTTGACTTGGGAATTTTGTTTTCTTTTCTTTGCTTAAAGCAAACACTATAAGATCTGCTAATGGATATGATTTATTGGTGAAGTGTTAAGAAGTAGTCATTTTATCTTCGTTTATAGATTTTGTAGTGATTTTTTTTTACTTTAATTTCCATCAGCTTCCTTTCAAAATATCAGGAGTCAGAAGGGATGTCTTTTGCTCAATTCTCCCTAACCAGGAACAGAATAAAATAGGTCCAACAATGATTAGGCTGGTTTCTAATGGGAAAGAATTGTTGGCCAGAACCATTTATCAGCCCAGTATATTATTTTTGTTAACTTACTTAATTTTCCATATCTTACTTTATTGCTGCTGCTGCTAAGTCACTTCAGTCCTGTCCAACTCTATGCGACCCCATAGATGGCAGCCCACCAGGCTCCCCCGTCCCTGAGATTCTCCAGGCAAGAACACTGGAGTGGGTTGCCATTTCCTTCTCCAATGCATGAAAGTGAAAAGTGAAAGTGAAATTGCTCAGTCGTGTCCGATTCTCAGAGACTCTATGGACTGCAGCCCATTAGGCTCCTCCGACCATGGGATTTTCCGGGCAAGAGTACTGGAGTGGAGTGCCATTGCCTTCTCCATCTTACTTTATTAACTATCATACATTTTGCCACATCTATGGTTGTGTGAATTTTCCTGTAATAAAATAACCATGTCCTAATCTGTGTTATGTTACAATGTGTGTTAGTACAATATTTCTTATAAAGAGTTGAAACTTCATTTATTGCACATTGACTATGTCAGGACTACTGTGGGCAAGAGTCTGCTTGTGTTTACCCTTTCTGTAATTCCATGGATAATTTTCACACACATCTCTGTGTGAGTATTTAAGCCATTCAATACTGATAATCACTGCAGTATTCTGATCCGGTAAATAAAATTCACTTCTAAAGATATTTTTAGTTTAAAATGGCACTTATATATTACTATATACATTATATATTATTACTATGATTCTTCCAATTAATTGAATAGTTAAACTTTTTTTTTTTAATAACAAGTCGGATTTATTGGTGAGCATAGTTAAAGAGGGGCTGGCACTGATGATCTCATGAGTGCAGGGCCTACCATTTGTGCAGGGCCTGCTATTTGTCCAGGGGACCACAATTAAGGATGTACTTGTCTCCAAAGCCATCTCGGATGAGCAGATTTTCTGCCACCATGTTTTCAAATTCACCCTCATTAAACTTAGTAAATTCCCACTTCTTAGAGATGTGCATCTTTTGACTGCTAGGGAACTTGAACTTGTCCCTGCTGGAAGGCCTCAGTCATATGCCCCTTGTTCTGCAGCTTGGTGTGGATGGACATTATGACTTAGTCAGTGTGGATCCTGGCCACTGTGCCCTGGGGCTTTCCAAAGGCATGGCACATGTCTGTCTGGAGCCTAGATTGGGGACAGCAGACCACTCAAGAATGCCCACTAGAAAGAGTTGTCTTTAAGATACTGTAGGGCAACCTGTACAAGTAACAGGTTGCATACACAACCTAAGATGCTGCTATTTGCAGCCATTGCACACTGGGTCCCCACGGGGAAAAGAGCACAGTCGGCTTAATTGGCTGCAAATAAATATGCTTTTTAATATCAGCAATTATTTTAAAGTGGCTACTTATGAAGTGACTCTTATAAGGGATTCTGTACTGGTCATATTTTAAGTAAACAGAAAATAATCCAGCAATTCCAAAGTTGACACTCAGCAGAAGTATTCAGAATTTAAAAAAACAACCCTGTCAATTTTGACTACATCTTTGACCCTCATCAAAATACAAAATACTTCATGTAACAGAATTAGTCATTAAAGTGTTAATTACTCTAAAATTGAGAGGAGAGTAAATGGTTTCAAGAGAAAATACACAGCATTATAAAATGCTTGTGATTTTATTATGTTCACCTCTGATATAAAGCACAGAGAAATCAAAGATTAAAAAAGACAATTTTGATCCTCATAAAGTGTGACATATTCATGCATTTATCACAATATTTCAAGATTAATATTTCAATATTTCAAGATATTATCTTCCTCAAAGTTTTAGTGACTGAAGAAATGTCAACATGGCTGCCATGCTGTGAGACAGACTTTCTATTAATTCTGATGTATTATATTGTAGAGATAAACTGGGGATAAGTCTGACTGGCTAATTAAAACTTTATTCTGTATAAAAGTAAAAAAATAAAAGTCACTCTTCATTCTTTCATGTTGTTTTTCGACAGTGTGTAGATTACTTCAGACACTAACTTAATCCAACATATGTATATTTTTTTCAATGCAACTCAAGAGGAAGACAAAAATTTGCTTTGAATATGACATTTATATTGCCAGTCCTTGATTTAGATATGCAGAGGTAGCAAGACATGTTAGCTGAAAGTAGAGATCCAGCGCATTTCTAAACATGATGTCCCATTTATGTTCAAGCTGACATGGATGGAGTCAATTAGAATAAACAAGTGAGTTCCAAGACAGACTTTTAAGAAAGTTGCAGAGTTGCTTAGTAACCTGATGTTATACTTCATTTCCCAACAGGACTGTAAGGCTGTCAGAGTAGGTAATTGAATACTCAGAAATGAATTAAGAGTCATGTGCTCTGTCAAGATTATACTCATTTTTAATATGTTAGACCCCCTCCCACTGTCAGAAGTTGTATATATATGCTCAGTAAAACATATAGTAGGACAGTGGTCAGGGAATATGACTTCAAGTTGTGCTTTGACATAAAAATCTTGTTTATTTTCTTTACATACATTATATTGCTGTAAATCACTGAGCCACATATCTACCAGTACTCTAGGGAAATGTACATTCAAGTTTTTCATCCTACAGGTTTGCTTGCTATCTCCTTGGGTCCTCTCTGGCAGCACTTACTGCCGTTTGCACCTCCTATATTCTGCATTTTAAGATTCACACATGGAGTCACAAGAAGTGTTGTTTTTTCCTTCACATTGTCAGACAGCAATATATCCACTCATGTAAACTATATTCTTCCAGAGAAACAATACTTATTGAACACTTCAAATAATTTTAAAATCATCTCTGCAGATAAAACCAGACTGATGCATATACATAAACTAAACTCTAAATATAACTTAACAAAGTATTATTCATGTTAATGAAACCTTTGAACTTAGGTCCTCTAATAGGTCCTCTGAACTGAACTGAACTGAACAGAAACTCTTAATTGTTCATTTCAATTTGTCAGGATGTGAAAATGCCAGAGCCCCTTTCCTGAACTGCAATACTTAGGATTTGAGAGTTCACAAGAAATAGAAAAAAAGGAAGGTAGAGATACATTAAATGATTACCTTCATTGGTAAGAACATTGGTATGACAAGTTTTGATTTTCAAGTTAAAGATCTAAAGAGAAGAAAATCCCATATTATATCCTCCTCATAGTTAGCTGACACATAATCATTAAATTATTAATTCTTGTATCATCTTTGTGAGATATATTGGGAACAATCACTTTTCTCATTTTTATAGGTAGATTTCATAAATTTTTTGTTAATAAGGGGGGATGTGGCTGAATCTTAGGGAAATCATAAAAAATTACATGTAGTTTGTTTTGGAATATTTTATCAATAGATATTACAGCCAATTAGCTGTTAATAACCATGAATATGATTAGTAAAAAAATTAAAAAATAAGTAAATAAAGCAACTCTATATACAACATCCCTAACTGTGTTTGGGCCCATTTCCAACAGTACCCACTAAATGTATTTTAGGACTATAAATGTAACAGTAATATTGCTTTCATCAGGACACATGGAATAAGCCTACAGGTCATTCCTCCTGAAATAGAGAAAAGCAAATATTGTATATTAGCACATATTTGTGGAATCTAGAAAAATGGTACAGATGAACCTATGTGCAGGGAAGGAACAGAGACACAGACATAGAGAATGGACAAGTGGAGACAGAAGTGGAGGGGGTGAGGTGGACTGGGAGACTGGGCTTGACCTGTGTGCACTGCCATGAGTGAAACAGATAGCTAGTGGCAACATGGAGATAAAGAGGTGAACAACTAAGGGCGAATCACAAATTGCCAGATTTCTCTAGGATTGTTGCCATATAACGCTTCTCCAAGGAGAAAACCATTTTTTGAGTTGCTGCTTAGGTATGTTACAGTATGACAACTCTCCTCACATCCAGAGTGTGGACATTTAGATAAAGATCTGGGTTTAGGATTCTTCTACAACTTCCTAGTTTGCTTTTCCTGGGGCACCACATAAAGTGACCACTCAGTGTTGAATCCCCCAAATATTAGTAACCTCGACCCCAGCCACCTTATAAGTAATCTCTGTTTCCTGCTAGCTGATGATCTCAGACAGAGTACTGCCCTTCCCAGGTTCATCACACATCCCCTTCTGGAAAGTGATGCATTTGTGACTTTACTTCCATTGTGTGAATATTGACATTGCACGTTTCAATCAAAACAGGCCCAAGGATTTTCTCTTCCCCAAAGTGGGCACTCCTTCTAATGCTCACGGAGTTACATGCGGCATCCCCACCCCCACCTCAACCCTTACTCCTGCTTCTGGCTTGTGCCATCTTACTTAGTGGGTCAAACTGCATAATCTGCATTGTTGTTATTTAGTCACCAAGTCCTATCTGACTCTTTGCAATCCCATGAACTCCTCTGTCCATAGGATTTCCCAGGCAAGTATACTGGAATGGGTTGCCATTTGCTTCTCCAGGGGATCTTCCCAACCCAGGGAACTAACCTGTGTCTTCAGTTTGGCAGGTAGATTCTTTATCACTGAGTCATCAGGGAAACCCCATAATATGTATGTTATTAGCTTAATATACCAGCTCCAGGGTTTCACACACAGCTTCATGTTATGATCTTCCTTAAAAAAAAAAATCACCCATAAAAATCAAGAGACATAAAATAATGATTAATACTGAGCTTATTTTATTTCCTTTGAGTATCAAAGAATGCATTAATATTGAAGTATTCACTGATGCTCTAAATGAATCAGGATCATAGTGGTCCAACAGGTTAGAAGTTATTGATTCTGATGTTATTATAGTCTCTTAGAGTGATTTAAAATCTTATCATAGTGTTATAGAGTCTACCAGAAGACTCTACAACTAGCTAGTAATTCATGTATGATGGCTATTCTGATATTTGGTTTGACCATTCTGGCCTCAGAGAATATAGTCATGTAATCTGCAAAACCAGAATGAGGAGAAATCTCTCCATTAGTTGATCTTATAAAGCAGATCACAAAAGCACCATTTATCCATCTGGAAATACATGAGTGCCCTGTCATGAGGGATGTACACATGATTTTCTGAGTAATAAGTTCTAAAGAATTGAACCAGTTTTTGATAAATATACTTAAAAAATAATGAGTAAATAAGTAACTAGAACTGTTCAATTTGAAGACCTGGCAGTTGTTATTCAACTAGTGAGAGAAAACAAGCTGTTGCTTGTGGTCACCTGACTTTGTCTCAGCTCAGGACTTCCCAAGTGGTTCAGTGATAAAGAATCTGCCTCCCAATGCGGGAGATGGAGGAAACTCAGGTTGGGTCCCTGGGTTGGGAAGATCGCATGGAGAAGGAAATGGCAACCCACTCCAACAGTCTTGCCTGGAAAATCCCACGGACAGAAGAGCCTGGTGGGTTACAGTCCATGGTTTCACGAAGAGTCTGACATGACTGAGTAGCTGAGCACACAGTCAAACAAGAGGCAGAGATCACACTGGGCTTCTCAGGTGGTGCTGGTGGTAAAGAACCCACCTGTCAATGCAGGAGATGTAAGAGACACAGGTTCCCTCCTTGAGTCAGGACGATCCCCTAGAACAACAATAACAACAACAGGAAATCCAATCATACTGGCTTTTTATAATACTTTTTCAGAGATTAGAGGTTTTAATTCTACATTTTAGAGTGCATACATTTCCATGTCTCTGGAAGTTAATTATTTTTATCCAAACTTCTTCTTTGGGAATACACTGTCTCTTTCTTCCTCTGATTTTTCCATCATGAACTAAAACACGTGCAAGGGATTTCCATAGACTTGGAATTTGTTTTGGATGGTTCAGCATGTAGACAGCATTAGAAGTTTTCATAAATGTTATATCTGTTTCATTTAGTGTGCCTTTTACTGTAACCATCATATAGATTATTTTCGGTCTCCATATAAGTATTCAAACATTTTAAACCCATTTTAAAAAGCAGGGGCATTAACACTTGTAAGTCCTCAGTAGTACTTATGGAGAGAAAATTGCCACTCTTATTTATCTGAAAGCAAAATGTGCATGATCTTTCTTCAGTGTCACACTGCTTCTCTGAGGGTGGCGGTGGGATAAAGGAAAGAAAAAGGCATTGCTAATATATGTACAAAGTTGGAGTGGAGGAGGGAGGCTTTCTTAATGTGTGACATTTCCAATGAAAGAACAAAGCTAGGACATTTCCATCACACATATCTGTGTCATTTTATATCTGGTATTGATACTCAAACCCCACTCTGAGAGTTAAATATGAACTTGATCTTAATAAGCTACTGTTTTCTCATTTGTCAATGACAATGACTTCTAAATCTCAGATCCATGGGGAGACTTTAGAGAAATAATTAGCATAGTGTCTACTAGCAAAAAAGTGGGCTTCTTAGGTGGCACAGTGGTAAAGAATCCACCTGCCAATGCAGGAGATGCAAGGGATGCGGATTCAATTGCTGGGTTGGGAAGATCCCTTGGAGAAAGGAATGGCTACCCAATCCAGTGTTCTTGCCTGGATAATTCCATGGACAGAGGATCCTGGAGGACTAAAGTCCATGGGGTCTCAAAGAGTCAGACATGACTGAGTGAATAGCACTAACAAAATAAATGTTTGTCTGCATATACGATTATAAAATAAAGATGTGTTTATTCATAATGCAAAATAAAGAACCATAGTTTCAGTAACTATTTTAACATAAATTTCTCATATCTGAACCCACAGAGGAATAATGTACCTAGATAATTATATGCCAATGTATTAGAAAAACAGCTGCTCAACAGGCAAAAGAATTAGTTATTAGTGTGAGAACAGACTAGAAGGTGAGCAGAGGAAAAGAAGAGCAATTCTATCAGCCCTGCATTTTGGCAAATATTTTAGGTTACATTGCCCTAAGATAATTTTGAATTTGGGATTATCTAGAGGAGGTCATAGGAAAACAAAGTTGAGATAGGTTTTTGATAAATTTTTCTCAAATCATGATGCACATTTTCTGTTAAAGCTTAATTTTTGATTATAAGTTTATTAATTACGCTAAGCAAAAGAGAGGCATACTTGAGATAATTAGTAATGATTTCATTCTCTGAGGTGTCATAAATCTCAAAAATTGTCAAATATGGATATTTGATGATGACATGTAGGTTCTGTTCAGTCTGGTATTAATAAATAGGTCTAATAATGTGATTTATATATATTAACTTTGATTTGAATATAAGTATATAAATTGATATTTATTTTTAAAGTTTACAGCATCTGTTAATGCCAAAGAGAGAGTATCTCTACTGATTTCAATCTTGTCTAAACATGTAAGTACATGTTTATTTCTACTATTTCATATGCAAACTGTTGTAAATTCAAAGCTATATCTTGTATTTTGGTCTTGCAGAAAAAAAATTCAATTTTTTATATCTCCTCCAAATTCTCATATTAAGAATCTTGAGAATGAGAATTCCTACAAATGTACTATCCAAGTTTGTGTGTATATTTGTGAGAGAGACAGGAAACATTGGTTTTGCTTTTATCATCTCTCCTCTCTCCTTTTTCTCTTTCTCTCTCTCTCCCTCCATATTATGTGTGTTTATATGTAAGAGTCTCATGTCTTCTTATTTTAAAAGAATACTTTAGCAGCTATGAAAATAGCTATATTGTTGTTTGTTTATTAAGATAAATATAATATAAATAAATACTAAAAATAAATGTAAAGTGTGCTATGCAAAGTGTGTTTGTATTTAGTCACTCAGTTGTGTTTGACTCTTGTCGACCCTGTGAACTGTAGCCTGCCAGGTTCCTCTGTCCATGGGATTCTCCACAGGCAAGAATACTGGAGTGGGTTTCCATTTCCCCTTGAAAGGGATCTTCTGGTCCAGATATTGAACCCCAGTATCCTGCACTGCAGGTAAGATTCCTTACTGTCTGACCACCAGGCAGCCAGCTATACAAAGTACCAAACACAATTGAAAACTGTGTAGATGGTGCCATGAAGATACTTACACTTTATTAAATTTGAAGTCCTTTAAGAAAGAAAATAAAATGTTTTAAGGCCAGAGCTGTGGAGAACCACCAGGTAGTAAACCTGGTGGTTATAGAATGTTATTTGCCTTAGTTACATGTCTGTGCTTTTAAAATTAAGTACTGCACTATTTACAATAGCTAGAACATGGAAGCAACCTACATGTTCATTGACAAATGAATGGGTAAAGAAGTTGTGGTACATATACATAATGGAATATTACTCAGCCATAAAAGGGAAGGCATCTGAGTCAGTTGTGATGAGGTAGATGAACCTAGAACCTATTATACAGAGTAAAGTGAGTCAGAAAGAGAAACACATATATTCAGAATCTAGAAGAATGGTGCTGAAGAAATTATTTACAGGGCAACAATGGGGACATAGACATAGAGAATAGACTTATGAACATGGGGAGAGGGTTAGATGTATGGAAAGAGTAACATGGAAACTTATATTACCATATATAAAATAGATAGTCAACAGGAATTTGCTGTATGTCTCAGGAAACTCAAACAGAGGCTCTGTATCAACCTAGACGGTGGGATGGGGAGGGCGATGGGAGGAAGCTTCAAGAGAGAGGAGATATATGTACACCTGTGGCTGATTCATGATGAGGTTTGACAGAAAACAACAAAATTCTGTAAAGCAATTACCCTTCAATAAAAAAATAAACTAAATAGAAAAAAAAATTCAGTGCTGCAAATTTATGATTGTAGCAAAATACAGAGCCATGAAATTATTGGCTTTGTCTATTCTAATCACTAGTCATTGATATGATTAACAGATTATAAGCAAAATATGACATTTAAATTGTTATAGATGATATTATATCTATAATGCTAATGCATTGTGGGTTAGCAATAGACCTGGTTAGTAATAGCTAGCTTAGGTCATTTTTTTTTTTAATAACAGAGAATATCCTAGATAATTTTAATTTGATTTATTCGATTTTTGATATACCTAAAGCAGTTTATCTGTTAGGCTTTAAAAGTAAATCTCTGAAGTTGCAGACTATTTATATTCCTTTTTATATTGGTCATGTAGTACCTGGTGATGCAGTGCTAAAGAATCTGCCTGCCAGTTCAGAACGAAATGGCAACCTGCTCCAGTGTTCTTGCCTCTGGTGGGCCTGCAGTCTAGGAGATAGCAAAGAGACAAATATGACTGAACACAGCATAGCAAAGATACATATTTTAACCTATGTTTATTATAAATCTGTACAATTATAAGGGCTGTGTGTGTGGCCATTAAGTATTAAGAAACTATTTCTTACTGTTTGATATTACACAGCTAATAAGTTAAGGGAATACTTTATATTCAGGACTTTTGACACTTTCAACTAAATACTGTTATTTACTGTAGCTGCTCCTGAATTATAACTTATTTTTGTTTATATGATGTAATTTTTATATTATTCTTTTTTATATACTGTGATTTTATATAGACTACAAAATTTAAAATGCTGTTAAAACAAAGTATCCTTAAAGTTTTCTGTTTTCTTTTCCACAGTATGTAGCAAGTGTGTAAAACATATAGAATGAACAGGTATACCATGATGGTATTGCAGGTTTTGTTACAGACCATCACAATAAAGTGACTCACACAATTGTTTTTTATTTCTCAATGCATATAAAAGTTATGTTTATGCTACACTGTAAACAATAAGTGTGCAATAGAATTATGTTTAAGGAAACATTTGTCATCTTGTCTCATGCTCAGTATGTCTAACTCTTTGCAACCCCCTGGACTGAAGCCTACCAGGCTCCTCTCTCCATGAAATTTTATAGGCAAGAATACTGGAACTGATTGCCACTTCCTTCTTCAAGGGATCTTCCTGACCCAGGGATTGAACTCCCATCTCCTGTGTCTCCTGTATTGGAAGACAGATTATTTACCACTGAGCCACCCAGGAGGCAGAAGGAAACAATGCAAACACCTTAATGATAGATGTGTGCTAAGTTGCCTCAGTCATGTCTGACTCTTTGCAATCCTATGGACTATAGCCCACCAGGCTTACTCTGTCCATGGGATTCTCCAGGCAAGAATACTGGAGGGAGTTTCCATTTCCTTTTCTATTAAATAGTTACTCATTGCTAAAAAAAAAAAAAAAAAAGCTAACCATGATTTGAGCATGCACATATGCACACGCATATTATCTGTGAAGCACAGTAGAAGTAGGCACAATAAAACAAAGTATGCCTGTATAAGATTCTAATATGAATTTTTCTAAAAGTTAGTATATTTGTGGATTATTGGTCCAAATCTTTGGGAGGAGTTTCCCAGTAGTAATGCAGAATATCAACTGAATCAGGGACTTCTTTGTGGCCAGAAAATGAAGCTTCATTGTAGTTATTTACAGGTGTAAGTAAAAGAGATAATTTAATATTAGATCACCATTGTGAAGGGGCTTCCCTGGTGGCAGATGGTAAAGAATCTGCTTACAATGCGGGGGACCCGGGTTCCATCCCTGGGTCACAAAGATCCCCTGGAGAAGGCAACACACTCCAGTATTCTTACCTGGAGAATTCCATGGACAGAGAAGTTTGGCAGGCTATAATCCATGGGGTCGCAAAAGTTAGGACAAGACTGAGCAACTAATACGCACATGCACGCGCGTGTGTGCGCACACACACGCCTTTGCGAAACTTACCTGTCAAATTAGCACTAACTTCCAACAGTTAGAAAATCATCGGAAGCTTATCATTCAGGGTCAAAGGTCGACAAGACTCTCTCTACACTAAAGTATGCCAGATCAATCTTCTTCCTTATTGCTCTTTTTATTTCTATCATAGCATTTCACCTCTTCCCTCTCTCTCTCCTCTTCGATCTCTTTTTCTGTTCACTCCATTTCCCTCTATGCTTTAACTCTCTTTTAAAATAGGAATTAAATTCACATTTACTGAACAAATAAAAACAGATTGTGTGACTATCGTGAAACATTTTACCAACAAGGATATTATTACATGGCAGATGCTTTTACTATTCCAGAATTAGTAGTTTTGAATAAATTACTAAAATTATGTTGCCACAAAACTTTATATTAGATCATTTGAGAGTGGTTCTGGGTAGATATCTTTATATATGGTAAAATTAAACTTTAAGAGAAAATCTCAAAATAAATATTTATATCTATTTGATAAAATCAATAAATAAAATTACGGGTAAACTGTTACTTTTTCTTCGTTAAAGTTAACTGAATAGAAAGAAAATTGTTTCTAACTGTAGTGTAACTTTTAAAATTTCAAAGTACACAATGTGAATAATTTGAAATGCAATATGTTTATTCCATTATACTTTCAATCATATCTTAATTTCACTCGTAATTTTAGATTGGCTATTGCTTTAGCATTTTCCACTTTTCAGAAATGTTGATAATAATTTTCTACAATGGCCAGAAAAAATGATACTTGCCAAGTCAACCCACAGATGGCGCTCACCGTCAGACAGCCAGACAGTGAAAGTGGCTCAGTCGTGTCCTACTCTGCGATCCCATGGACTGTATAGTCCATGGAATTCTCTAGGCCAGATACTGGAGTGGGTAGCCTTCCCTTCTCCAGGGGATCTTTCCAATCCAGGGATCGCACCCAGGTCTCCCGCATTGCAGGCAGATTCTTTACCAGCTGAGCCATGAGGGAAGCCCGACCGTGGCATTTGGTTCAACACTGACAAGTGTGTTAAAAGATTGAGTTCTATGGAAATCGGTTTAGTGAGCTTTTAGTGAGTGTCATAATAACCTCAGTGTAATGCATATCTTAAATGAGTAGTCGTAGAATGTGTTCTAAAACTCATCAAGTTTTATTGGAACCTGATAGGTTTTATTTCCGGCTGTACAGGTACAGTGAATCATAGGGAAAAGCGTAGGAAAAAAGTTCAATGAGGATTCAACCTTGAGTTTTCTGTTCATTGTAAGTCTCAATTAAGGATAAGGCACATATATAACATGTATGTCTTTCCCTTATAAGACCTAAGGTGACTTATACACTACCTATTAAAACAAACAACGTCATTAAACAACATCATCAACAGACAAAGAACATTAAACCAAACAATGAAAGCTTAACCATAGCTCTTAACAAAAGGGTAAAGATAAAAAAACTGACTTGCCTAAATTAGTCCATTGGAAAAAGATCAGTTGACATTATGAAATACTATTTTGAAGGAAAGAAATACGCTAATATTGTTAGTTAAAATTCAGGAAAGAATGTGGAATAGCAGATCAACAGAATCTTGGCAGAGATTTCTAAATGCCCTTGTGCTATTACCCCTGCTCTAGGCATGATTTACTGCTACCCTATAATATATATATGAAGCAAATAGATGTCAACTGTCTTTCAAAAAATACTTATTTAAAAATTGTATGTGTGATTTTGTACCAAACTTTACCTTTATTTCTTATATAAGAACATATATCATGAAAGTTGAGACATCCATTCAGAGAACATTGCCTTAATTTTGAATAATAGATTGGCTCAATTTAGAATAAAGTAAACTAATTTACTTAAAATAAGATTTTATATTTTGAATATTTTAAGTAGCTTATTACTAAGCATATCTTGTTATATATTATACAATAGAAAACACATACATATATTTCAGTTCAAAAAATGAATTCATCTTTTCTTTCCAGTTCAGGAATTTAAGGCAAAAAAACAAATTATGAAAAAGTAAACTTTATGTGTTATTTCTTCAGAAAGCTTCATTCATCACTAACATCATCAACTATACTAGTATTCTAGATTTTACTGATTCTTCTTTATTTTTGAAAGTGATTTTAAGAGAGCAGTTTAGTATTCCTTTCATTAGAGTATGAGGGTTGAAACATTGAACTTAACAGAAGATACAGCAAGTCTTAAAGTGGTCCCAGCTTTCTGTTCTGCTGCTGCTGCTGCTGCTGCTATGTCGCTTCAGTCATGTTCGACTCTGTGCGACCCCAGAGACGGCAGCCCATCAGGCTCCCTGTCTCTGGGAGTCTCCAGGCAAGAACACTGGAGTGGGTTGCCATTTCCTTCTCCAATGCATGAAAGAAAAGTGAAAGTGAAGTTGCTTAGTCGTGTCGGACTCTTGGCGACCCCATGGACTGCAGCCCTACCAGGCTCCTCCGTCCATGGGATTTTCCAGGCAAGAGTACTGGAATGGGTTGCCATTGCCTTCTCTGTCTGATGATGATACCCAGCTTTAAATATAGAAATGAATGTTGATTGAGGTGAAAATTCTTTCCATTAATGCAAAGTAGTGAAAAATGGCAGCATTCCTGTAGCTTATTCTTTTATTGCCCTGAGTCAAAACAAAGTTCATTTTTTGATGTGATTCCCACATGTCCAAATATATGTTTGGAGCCAGAGGAAATTGGGGCACATAGTGGAAAAGGGGAACTACAACCTATGTCTTAAGAGTATATTCTCTGCCTCCAATACCTGTGACAAAATCTTGCTTCTATGAATAACTCCTTTTGCAAACTGCAAGCATCCTCTGTTCTTTAGTCTCCTGTATCTTTAAATAGTGAAAGTTGCTCAGTCATGTCTGACTCTGTGATCCCATGGACTATACAGCCTATGGAATTCTCCAGGCCAGAATACTGGAGTGGGTAGCCATTCCCTTCTACAGGGGATCTTTCAAACCCAGGAATAGAACTCAAGTCTCCCACATTGCAGGAGGTTTCATCTTTAAATAGGAATAATAACAATACCCACTTCTTGTTGTAAAATGTGATATGTGATAATCTGTAACTTTGTGTCTTAGTTAATTACTATTATATTCTTGATATTTTTTCTCTGGCAAAATCTTTAATGTATAGATTTAGCATGATTTTGCATACCGGGGAACTTGGACTTACCCTGTATTCATAAGGGATGCTGAAAGTTACAGTCTCTCATACCTTATTAGAGATGGCAAATTGTAGAAAGGACTACACTCTTATAATCTGGGGTGCTGAAATTGATGTTGTTTTTGTATTTTTTTTAATTAGCTGACAGAAACCTACATGTTAATTTTCAGGAAATGTGGTGAATGTGGTCTTGAATTAGCTAAACCAATTTTTATCATGTCTCTCTCATTTGACGGAACAGAAATAGCATGGGACTAAAATGCTACTCATACATTTGAGTTAAATTCACTCAGCCTGACTACTAGACATGGCAGGATCAATTATTCTTCCTATAGTTCTAATTGGTACTTGGATTAATTAATTGCTCCACCAGGTTGAATATTTACAAAGTGGGTTGGTTTTACTCACCTAGTTTCTCCTTAGTGTTCATTGTAATATTATCATGTTAAGGTACCATTTCATTATTGTCAGGAGACAAACCCTATATACAAAAAATTACCAAAACTCACCCACTGGTTAGCTTGTTTAATTCTCAGATGAGTTTTGTACTGGTTCTTAAAGTTTCTTATAATGGAACTTGTATTTTCCTAACATAATTGAGCATCTTATTAGAGGCTAAAAGAAAAAAAATAAAGGTGAATAAGGTCAAATCAGAGGATACCTCAATATGAGGTACATACTTCTGTCACTGGAAGTCTAAATTATCAATGATTGTGGAATAAATAATGTTATCTTAGAGTTAATAAGCAACCATTATATTTGAACAATAATATGCAAGAAGATTGGTGACATAAAAAAATATGCACAGATAATAAAGGGTTGTGAGATGTACTGGAAGATACATGCAATCATTTCATGTAATCTCTGAGTTAAGAAATGAACCTGTAGCACTTTCATTGTAAAAGTTAGTACTGTCTAGAGCAATATGTGTAATAAAGAGTTAAATGCAAAAATTACAGAAAGAGTACTTAAGACAGACCTCTTTATTGGGGTCAAAGGATGCTCAGAAGAGATGAAAGAGTAAGCACCATGGAGGAAACTTTGTTTCGTCTATGGGATTAAGGTCTAGGGCAATTGCCCTAAACTCTGAACTTTCTTATCCTGAAAGAATGTTTCATATGGGGTTTAGGAAAAAAAGAGAAGAAAATAATTTTCCACCAAAAGAGAAATGAAAATGAACAAAGCAACAGTGAAAAAACTTGTTTTATAGTGAGTATCATCTAGGTTGGGTTGAGAGGCTGGCAAGGAGTTAATGAAATTGAGGAAATAGCGAGCATCCCTTTAGACAGGCTTCAACAGAATGTGAACCGTGAACTTTCAGATGTTCAAGCTGAATTTAGAAAAGGCAGAAGAACCAGAGATTAAATTGCCAACATCTGTTGGAGCTTTGAAAAAGCAAGAGAGTTCCAGAAACATCTATTTCTGCCAAAACCTTTGACTGTGTGGATCATAACAAATGGTGAAAAATTCAAAAAGAGATGGGAATACCAGACCACCTGATCTGCTTCCTGGGAAATTTGTATACAGGTCAAGAAGCAACAGTTAGAGTCGGAGATGAAACAACCAACTAATTCTAAATCGGGAAAAGAGTACGTCAAGGCTGTATATTGTCAGCCTGCTTGTTTAATTTATATGCAGAGTACATCATAAGCAATGCCAGGCTAGATAAAGCACAAGCTGGAATCAAGATTGTCAGGAGAAATATCAATAACCTCAGATATGTAGCTGACACCACCCTTATGGCAGAAAGTGAAGAAGAACTAAAGAGCTTCTTGATGAAAGTGAAAGAGGACAGTGAAAAGTTGGCTTAAAACTCAACATTCAGAAAACTAAGATCATGGCAACCAGTCCCATCAATTCATGGCAAATAGATGGGGAAACAACAGAAACTGTGGCAGACTTTATTGGGGGCGGGGCAGAGCTCCAAAATCACTGCAGTTGGTGACTGAAGCCATGAAATTAAAAGACACTTGCTCCTTGGAGGAAAAACTATGACCAACCTAGACAGCATATTAAAAAGCAAAGACATTACTTTGCCAACAAAGGTCTATGTCAAAGCTATGGTTTTTCCTATAGTTATGTAGGGATATGAGAGTTGGACCATAAGAAAGCTGTGCAACAAAGAATTGATGCTTTTGGATTGTGGTGTTGGAGAAGACTCTTGAGAATACCTTGGGCTGCAAGGAGATCCAACCAGTCAATCCTAAAGGAAATCAGTCCTGAATATTCATTGGAATGACTGATGCTGAAGCAGAAACACCAATACTTTGGCCACCTGATGCAAAGAATTGACTCATTTGAAAAGACCCTGATGCTTGGAAAGCTTGAAGCCAGAAAGAGAAGGGGATAGCAGAGGATGAGATGGTTGGGTAGCATTATTTAATGGACATGAGTTTGATTAAACTCCAGGAGTTGGTCATGGACAGGGAAGCCTGGGGTGCTACAGTCTATGGAGTCTCAAACAGTCGGACACGACTGAGTTACTGAACTGAACTTTAGGCAGAGAGAATCCCATGGTAATGTAAAGCACCATGGCACATTCAGGGGATGGCCAAACATTGTTTGTGGGTTGACTTTTTCCCAAATAAGTGTCTTTTGTCTAAATTTTCTATTTAAGAACCCAACTAACTAGTGTTTGTAACAGGAGGAACAGCATCGCAAGGGACAGCAAAGTTCATGCTTAGGCAAAAAGAACCAGTGGTTAATTTAACCACATTCCTATTTAATGCAGAAGATATAGATTACCATTTATTACAGAATTGCTATCTAAATCCAGATGGCCACTTACATATTCAATATATTTGTTGCTTCATTTAAAAGATATTTTATCTGTTAAGTTAAGCAGAGCTTTGCATATGATAACTGAAAAATAAACTATACTTGAAATGTGTTTATGAGGAAACATTCAGTTGAGGCTACTGTCTGTTATCTTCTTGAAAACTCATTTTACATGAAGTAGAAAGAACAGCAGAAGAGAGAGACAGAATGAAAATATCTTTTGTAGATTTATGTAAAAAAGGAAAGAGTGATGAGATGGAAAAACATAGTATGGACCTAAAAGGATCAGGCTTCTGGTTCAAAAACGAGGAAATGTTTTTCATTTTGAAAAGTACAGACTAATAGACCTGAAAAAAAAATCTGAAGCACATCAACTGGAAGTACAACCTGCAAAATGGTAATGTCAGATGAACGCGTCTGTGCCTTGCTGTAAATGTACCTCCTGGCAGGTGTCTGCGGGTATTTCCTTTTTAAAATTTGCCTACAGATAGGTTATTAAAGTCATTGCAAATCAGAGCATGTCTTTCCTGTGGCACAAATTAAACTATACACAAACAGAGGCAAAGGTAAGGACGAGAGCATTTAGGGGGCAGAGAGAAAGCTTTTTTTTTTTGTTCCACATTAACACTGAGGTATGGTTCTATACAGTTATATTTGATTTGAAGCAAAATTTGATTTAAAAAGTGCTATGATGAATTACCTTGAAATAAATATGTCTGTAAGGTAGTTTGATGCAAAATTGTGAATGATTTGGTTGATTTGTATTAGTGCTGTTAATAGGCTGGAGAACTGGCTTATAATTTATGCAAGGTGATAGTTCTCTGCAGGTGCATAGGGTCATACTAGTTTATGCCTGATGTTATGAACTGGTCTGAATTAATATCCTGACCTCATTCAGCTCAAAACATCCCACTTGTAGGATCTAATATATGTGTCTGTGTGTGTGTGTGTGTGTGTGTGTGTGTGTGTGATTAGTTCTCATTCACACCAGTATCAGTTCCATCCACCTCGTCTTCAACAAAAGAACGTTTCTGATTTCCTTGCTATTTTGTCTTTTTCTTGCCAACTCTTTTGAAGTATAATTTCAAACTTAGACAGGCTAAAGGTAACAAATGAGTAACCAGGTGGTAATCATTGCCCTCTCAACCTCCTGAAGAATTTCTGTCTCCTTTGTTTCTCTATTACTGTAGTTTCTGGAAAATGTATTCAATAATCTATAGTCTACCTAATTTTCTAGAGCACATGAGCAGCAAATACTACATGCGAGTTTATTTCTTGGCTACAAACCACTTTTATCCATTTAGTTCTTGCTCTCTTACTTTCTCCTGTTCTTCAATTTTCAGTAAATTTTGATCAGTGACTCACGTACCTGACAGCTTTTAAATTGCTTGAAAATACCTTGTGCTTTATAAGAACACAAAATATGAATACTAAGCAATGCTTCTTCCAGAGTTCCAGATGTGTTAACAATCATGTAAGGTGCTTATTGATTTATATAAACCTAAATAAATATGGAGAACTATCTGAATTAAAAAAGGGTGCCTGGGAATACCAGACTCTCTCATGTGGTGCTTAATAATGTTGAAGGAGTAAGCTGAATAGTGAGTTCTCTTGAGTTCTTCGGCAGACCTATGAAACTTTGTTTAGCATACAGAAAGAAATCACCCTTAAGATATTACAGTCAAACTTCCAATCCATCCATACTTTAATATTCTCACACATTTTAACATAATTCTAGCCTAACAACTAGCCTTAACAAATGCAAAGACAAACTATATAAAAGAAATATTTCAGGTCAGTGAATTTTCAAAGCTTAGTTTAGTGGAAATATTAATAGAGAAAGGATAAAGTGCCATTGTTCTATCCAAGGCAATGGAAATTTTGCCAAGAAGAAAGAAATTGTTTCAGCAAATTCAGGAAGCAAAGGCATTACTAATATGCAAATGACGCAGAGATGGAAAGGTGAAAGGGTGTAATATTCCAACTTTTGATAAATTCAATATCTATTAGGTTTAGCTGTGGGTTTCAAATTTTAGATATGTGAAAAATAACCATAATGTTGCATTTACCTCTATCCATGTGGGACCCTGCAGTGATGTTCCTCTGGGCCTGGCTCTGTGTCCACTGTGAGCTTAGTCCTCCGTATGCTGTGCATAGAGGTGACCTGTGCATATACTGCTCACTGACAGCAGGAGATGTAAACCATAAACCAGAGATTCTCAGTTCAGCAAACCCTTTGGACATCTGTGTAAAGAAGGATGTACAAGATAAGCATAAGTCTTTAGTAGAGAAAATGAATGTTGTAAAGCCCTTTTTTCAGAACTGAAAATTGTTTAAAATAACATTAGAGACTCAATATTATTTGATACTTTTTATACAGTTTCAGTTTATGGTTAGGTTAGGTTCTGTAGAGAGGAAGGGGGAAAAACTGAACTTCATTAGGAAACTCATACATTCACTTAGTACTTTCATATAAATTGAATGAATATGCATTTTGTATAAAGGAAAACAACATTATTAGACTATAAGGTAAATGCAGCCATGTCTTAAATACTGGTATTGCCAAATTGGCCTTTATGTCTTCAAATGCACCTCCGATACGTGACTTATGTTTTACAGGTGATGAACAAATCAAATTCAAGGGTGCCCAGAAAACCTCTTGCAAATATATTAACCTTAGAAATATAGATTTTTTTTTAAACTGTGTGCTCCTGTGACTCTCTGCTGCTGCTGCTGCTACTGCTAAGTCGCTTCAGTCGTGTCCTACTCTGTGCGACCCCATAGACAGCAGCCCACATAGTATAATGCACTAAGAGGATCTTGCTACCTATGTGGGGGCTACAATAATAATTTCATAGTTTATAATATGTAAACATTGATAATCTAATAATTTGTATACCATGGATGCTGCACAGTCTGTCTTAAAATGAAAGGCTTTAAAAAGCAAGAACAAAAAAAGCATCAAAAATAACAATGTGATACTTATTAAACAGTTTCTCTGTACTAGATATCAGACTAAGTAATGGATATAGCTACTTTCATTTAAAAATCAGACTAGCTTGATAAATATATGAGTATAATCTTTAGATTATAAATTTAACATTTAGAGATAAAATAATAGATAAAATTTTGAAAATGAAGTTTAAAAAGTAGTTGCATAATTTGGCCACTGTAAGTTATAAAATGGCAGAACTATGTATTTTGACTTGATGCCCATATTCTAAATGTGAGGTCAACAAATTTTTTGTAGTGAGGGCTGGGTAATAAATAGTTTATGCTTTTGGACTATATGGTCTCTGTGATAAAATATTCAGTTCTGCCCTATTCAACTCTAACTCTTGTTTAGAGAAGTGTTAGGGTTAGGGTTAGGTTAAACTGTGAATCAATTCTGAGTGTATAAATGAACAATATGTAAAGTAATGGGCATGGCCAAGTTCTAATAAAACTTTAATTAAGAGAAAAGACAATCAATTGGCCTGAGGAACACAGTTTGCCAACTCCTCCTATAGGTCTTTGTGCTATGTGGATTCCATAATATACTAAGATGAAAAAATGCAAAAAAAAAATCCATATTCTTGAACACAATTGTAGTTAAGTTACTTAAAACTATGCCATAGTTTTTAAAGTAAATTTCAATTGAAATTATTTTATATAATGACAAAGTGCTAAAATAGTAAATGTGTCATATAAACTAGACTCACAATTTCTAATCTGTTGTGAATATTGGCATGATTACATTTTACTCCAAGTCTGTGATGTTTTTATTCCAAATAGTTTAACACTTATTTTAAAATTGCTTTAAAATTAAGCATTTAAAGAATAATAAAACCTGGTTTTTATTTCTTTAGCTTTGTATAAAGGGAACTGAGGATTAATCATTAAGGACTTTTAAGTGTGAAATCAAAACCTCATTGCATTGTAGGTTAGCACAACATCAAAAATCAAGAGGATATATAATTAATTTGTATTTTTGCTGCTGTAATTATCTGCATTATGTCTGACAAGATCAAACTGAGCTACAAAGAAATAAGTGAGCTACTAAAAACAAATGCATATTTAAACACATCTTTTTGTCATAACAAATTCTAGCTGTACACAGTATTTTGAAACTTGCAAATCAGGCCAGGGGAAAAAGAAAGTACAACTGAAGGCCACAAATAAATCAAATTATGTATAAGAAGCAAGAAAAAAATACACCGTGGAATTTTTGACTCCAAAGAATCTTGTAAGTTGATTTTCACGTGGAAAATATAAAGTTGCTGCTGCTGTTAGGTCGCTTCAGTCATGTCCGACTCTGTGCAACCCCACAGATGGCAGCCCACCAGGCTCCCCCGTCCCTGGGATTCTCCAGGCAAGAACACTGGAGTGGGTTGCCATTTCCTCCTCCAGTGCATGAAAGTGAAAAGTGAAGTCGCTCAGTCGTGTCTGACTCTTAGCGACCCGATGGACTGCAGCCTACCAGGCTCCTCCATCCATGGGATTTTCCAGGCAAGAGTACTGAATAACCACTAATAATTCCAATTCTGTATTACTTCAGGAACACATCAGGTGGTGATGTCTTCTTCTTTTACTGACTTCCAAAAAATGCAGAGATGACCTTCAGGGGCTCCCAATCAGCATAGGCTACCCTGATGTGCTTGTTTCCTGGAGGCTAACTTGAGCATGGGAGAATAAAAACAAATCAGAGAATAAACTGATAGTTACTGATTCCACAATATGTACTTTTGGCTTGAATTGTATTTTAAAAAGTCAATAAACCTTTATTAATCTTAATATGTATAATCTGTAGATCCTAAGCATTAAATAACTTTCCCAATTTCACACCATAACCAGCAAAATAAACCTCAGCTTTCAAGGTCTGTCTTCTTTCCACTCTAACAAAACTCCCCACTTTTGAACCCTAAAATATCTTTCCCTCAGACTCTTCCTGAGCTCAGTATTACTTGTTTTAAGATATTTTTTAATGGAAATATAAAACATCAGAAAATCTGTAAGACACTAGGCATTTTTTTGTTCTCTCAAATCTAAGTGCCAAACAGTATATTCAGTCTACTCACATATATACTAAGGAACAAAATAACATAGCTCCTGGGTAGGAGAGTTTTCTGTGCATCTTGGGTAGTAGAGAACAGAAATGTAGTCTAATTTTCACGGAATATATACTTCAAAGTTTCTCTTCAGTTTTGACTTTGATAACACTGAGTCTCTATGACCTTGTGCTTGGGCCGTCCTATCCTTTTAGGCACTGTTCATTTACTGATCAATATAAACATGAGCCTGGGGAAATTGAAAATTGTAACTTAAACTCCCTTAATTTACTCCAGCCCCTGCTGTGATTCCTCATTTCATTTTAGTGTACACCCGGGTTTTGACACTTTTACATTGAGCTAGACTTGTGAATAGGAGTCTAGTTCTGTAGTTTTAATTTTCAGTACATATCTTCCCCTCTAGACTTTCCCCCACTTCTACGTTTCTGGTTGCTGTCCTGCTCTCATCCCTAACTCCCTAAACTGAAAAACAGTATCAGTGAAAGAAAAATAAGACAATGATCTTGCCTGTGTTTTCACGCCTTCATAGCACTGAAAACTCCATCAGTAGTTAAGAGATCCCAAGAGGCATAAATAATCTGATGGAGGATGTTTCTTCCAACTCTTCCATCTAGGTGGCATATTGCTTGCTTTCTTCTTAATACACAGGTGCACACACACACAACAAAGAACATCAAATGTATTGTGTTTAGAAAACAGCAGATTGTCAGCTAAAAATGGCACAGATCTGTAAAACTTAGCCCTGTAATGAATACTATAAATATCTCATTAACTAATTTCTGGTGTCCCCTGGAGCCCAACAGTTTCCTCATCAATACCTAGTGATGTTTATATATCACCTACATGGGTATCTCTTTTTTTTTAAAGAATGATGGAAAAGTTCATAAAAGACTTGGATCCAATATTCATGATAAGTGTTTTCTTTATAAGATGCATAATACTGACATAGTGACCACAGTTAGAACACTGGCTGTCTTCAAATCATTGACTTGGATGTTAATCACTCTTCTGATCCAAACTGAAACCATTTTTTTGTTTGTTTGCCTTTGTTTTTTATGTTGTTATTGTTTGTTGTGATGCACCACTTGAGGGATCTTAGTTCCCTGACCAGGGATTGCACCTGTGATCTAGCAGTGAAAGTGTAAATTCTAATCCTTGGATCACCAAAGAATTGCTGCATACATTAACATTTTAAATGATAGGCTTTGAAGTCTCTTTTCCTCCTTTTTTCCTTTTACTCTATCTTCACTTCTTTTGTGTATATAGATAGAGATAAAGATACAGGTATAAAATCTTTATATAGCAAGGAACGAATCTGGAAAAAAAAATAGAATTAACAGAACAGGTCCCATCGCTTCATGGGAAATAGATGGGGAAACAGTGGAAACAGTGTCAGACTTTGTTTCTTTGGGCTCCAAAATCACTGCAGATGGTGAGTGCAACCATGAAATTAAAAGACGCTTACTCCTTGGAAGAAAAGTTATGACCAACCTAGATAGCATATTCAAAAGCAGAGACATTACTTGCCAACTAAGGTCCGTCTAGTCAAGGCTATGGTTTTTCCTGTGGTCATGTATGGATGTGAGAGTTGGACTGTGAAGAAGGCTGAGTGACAAAGAATTGATGCTTTTGAACTGTGGTGTTGGAGAAGACTCTTGAGAGTCCCTTGGACTGCAAGGAGATCCAACCAGTCCATTCTGAAGGAGATCAGCCCTGGGTATTCTCTGGAAGGAATGATGCTAAAGCTGAAACTCCAGTACTTAGGTCACCTCATGTAAAGAGTTGACTCACTGGAAAAGACTTTGATGCTGGGAGGCATTGGGGGCAGGAGGAGATGGGGGTGATCGAGGATGAGATGGCTGGATGGCATCACAGACTCGATGGACATGAGTCTGAGTGAACTCCGGGAGATGATGATGGACAGGGAGGCCTGGCCTGCTGTGATTCATGGGGTCGCAAAGAGTCGGACATGACTGAGTGACTGAACTGAACTGAACTGACTCCTTTTTAGAAATTGTGAACAAATTTGAAAAGACCAGTAAACTTCAGTTCATATTATATATACCATTTTTATTTTTTAATGTTTTTGGTTGGAATCCTTATGCAAGTAAGTATATGAATAATGCTGTAAAACTCCATGGCATTTTAATGCACTAAAGATGAAACCAAATCTATATTCTGAATTCATTTCAAACTTCATGGAGATGACATTAAAAATTTCTATTGAAGAAAGTTTGATCACTAAAACCTCTATTAAAATCATGAGGTAAATTTAAGAATAACTTAGAATTCCCTGATAGCTCAGTTGGTAAAGAATCTGCCTGTAATATATGAGACCCTGGTTTGATTCCTGCATCAGGAAGATCCCCTGGAGAAGGGAGAGGCTACCCACTCCAGTATTCTTGGGCTTCCCTTGTGGCTCAGCTGGTAAAGAATCTGCTTGCAATGTGGGAGACCCTGGTTCAATCCCTGGGTTGGGAAGATCTCATGGAGAAGGGAAAGGCTACCCACTCCAGCATTCTGGCCTGGAGAATTCCATGGACTGTATAGTCCACGGGGTCGCAGAGAGTCGGACATGACTGAGCAAATTTCACTTACTTACATATAATTTTCTAAATAAATCCCCTCTTGGGCATTCTTTTGAGCAAATGCTGCCACAAACACACACTGGAAGAAGCATATTTATGGCAGTTCCAGGTCAAATTTTTAAGAGGACTAGTAACTTCTAGTTTGGTTTAAGGGATCCCTAATCCAGCATGTAAGAAATGTGAATATCCTGCTAAGAGATGATATGGAGAGCTGGATACCACATGGTGGTGGGGAGAGCTGACCCCAGTCTTCCAGCCATCTCCAACATCATGCTAGATGAACAGATAAACAAGCTGTCCTAGATTCTTCAGCCCATCTCAGCTGCCCTCTGAAATCTGACATGTAACTCCAGTTGACACCCAAAATTGCCCAGTGAAATATAGGGTTGGCCAAAAAAACCTCGTTTGGGTTTATTCCAAGACATAATAGAAGAGTCCAAACGGACTTTTTTGGCCAACCCAATACCATGTGGATTCTGATGCCATATAATAATATAATTAAATAATTATCTTTAACTCATATCTTTACCATATTATATTGTCAAGGATGATCAGGACCTCTCTACAACATAAACAAAATTGAACAGCATATGCATAATTAATATGTGGCTAGACAAATGACGAAAAGCTTTAACAATTCAAAGGAAAGTGCCATGTCCAGAAAGTAAGATGATCTGGTAAGGCTTCAAGAATGTATTAGAATAAAATGATGGTATGTTTTGTAATATTAGAAAATGGGAAGTAAGTAAGCAAACCCAACATAATCTAGTCATATAAAGAAAATAATTTTATTGTTGATCTCCTCAGGTTTTATTTTCCTATGTAGACCACCTTCAACCTTAGGTCTTCATCACATCCTTTTTGATAAACTTTTTATTTTACTTTTTCTTTTATAATATAAATAAACAATTTTTAGTAATGTTATCGAGACATTTCATGTATTTAATTATCTTACAGTTTCTAATGGCTGTTAAAATTTCCATTATGTGACTATACGAAAAATTCATGTTTTAGTGATAAAATGTTATTCTAGATAAGCAATGACAATGTCATAATTAATATTCCTTTAAACTTTTTCTATAAATCAGGCCCATATTGATAAAAATGATATTCTATAACATTAATCAAGCATTTATGATGTGTAATAATAACCCTTTGATGAACAATTTAGATACACCCTTTAATTTTCACAACAGAAAGAAAAATGTATAATATCATTTCTCTCTTTCATAGATGAGAAAAATAAGGACCAGAGAAATTATTCATGCAGTAAGAATTTTAACTAATGATGGAAGCCCAATCACATTTGACCTAAGGTCAGAAAATATAAAAATGTGTTTACATTCACACTTAAAGTCGATCAGTCATGTTTGACTCTTTGTGACCCCATGGACTATACAGTCCATGGAATTTTCCAGGCCAGAATACTGGAGTGGGTAGCCTTTCCCTTCTCCAGGGGATCTTCCCAATCCTGGGATTGAACCGAGGTCTCATGGATTATGGGTGGATTCTTTACCAGCTGAGCCATAAGGGAAGCCCAAGAATACTGGGGTGGGTAGACTATCCCTTCTCCAGGGAATCTCTCCAACCAAGGCTCTGAACTGGGGTTTCCTGCATTGCAGGGGGATTCTTTACCAACTGAGCTATCAAGAAAACCGAAAATCTGACACTTGTATTTTTTTTCCTCCTGCCACTTGAGAGATAAAAAATGTCTGACACTTGCAGCCTATTTCCTCCATTTGGAAACCCCTAGTCTTCCTGCCTGTTCCCTCTCATTCCCCCCTTTTCTTTTAGGAGAATTATGCTGTTGAGGGAGAGGGGTGTCATCTTTATTCTGTAGCTGATAAGGGGTGTAGTCCCTAAATTGGTGAGGCAACATATTCTCCTAACCCTCATACTGTGGGTCTCTGATCCAGGGGCGCCAGGTAGCAGTTGGAGGAAGCTGCCACAGTGGCAGGAGTTTGAGCAACCATTTGTAACTTAAAAGTCTTCATGTGGCTAGAAACAAATCCAGTTACACAGTTACAGATGCAGGGAGCAAACAGCAAGAACAAAACCATCAGCAAAGTTAAAAGTCACATTATGTCCACAGTTAAGGTAAAGTGTTGCACTAATCCATTTTAGGATTGTTAGATGTCATCAGATTAAGAAGAGGCATCACATATGATTGCTGTTGTCAAAGGTATTCACAGACTTGGAGAAAGTCTCTTCCTCGAAGTGGAGATGCCCACCATGGGAAGGCTTCCACTGCTGAAGAGGGGAGGGCTCTGCAGACCCAGCAGTTAGACCGATTGTAGAATACAGCCTAGGAGTGAGCCCAGGATAGGAAGGCATTGTTTTCAGGATCAAATGGCAGACTCAGGATTTTTGGAGTCAGCAGAAGCAGACTCACGTAGATTATTAAGCCCGTCCAGATCAAGTTCAAGGGAAGTTGTGATGCTCATTGTCCTTATAGGAGTCCACATGGTATGAAGAAGCACTGTGGGAAGAGTCTGTCAGTAGCCACCGTGTGTTGGGTCCGTCCTCTGGATGATCTTCTACTTCAGCGGCACTATCTCCCAGCAGATCTTGAGGAGACCAGCTCTTCTTGGTGTGGACTGGATGCCACAAGGTACCAAAATTGAAGTCCCAGTAGGTTCTGAGGACACCTGACTTCCATTGGCATGAACTCCACCCGGGGTTGTCTTGAAACCCAGGCTACAAAATGTGTTTGGGAGATAATGAAGGAAGAAATTTAAATATGTTACAGAATTTTCATGAAGGGGGGAACGAGGCTGAAATATTGTTTTAGCTAAAATATGGAGTCCTTTAAATGTCAGATTAAGTGAGCAGTGTAACAGCATTTCATGCTGAAATTCTCTCCTCAAAGAGAGGACAATCTCCAAGGGTTTACATTGGAGAAATAATCTATGTCTTTCTCAAAATAGTATGGGAAGGAAACACCGTTGGTTCTTCCACTTGTGCTTTCTTAGTTGTCTGGGTGTACCAATGAAGATCACCCTTGGCACGATGTATATAGTATAGAAATCAACTCATGAGGAATTTCCACATCCTTAAAGATCATTTGCTGACATGCCGTGATATAAGTCCTAAAAGTAGGACCCAATATAATTTGCACCTTGATATGTAGTGAAAATCAGGAGGACCTGGAAAAGCCTCACCACAAGCTCCCCTTCTTGCCCTGTTTCCAAACCTAGGTCCCCTAAGCCGAGCAAACTTCCTAACCATGGAGACCAAGCACAGTTTGTATTTATCACTGAGAAGTGGGCTTCAGCTTCTCTGCCTGACCATGGAATTATTCCAACAAACTAATCAGATCCTAGCATGAGAACCAGAAGTCCCTGACTCCCTTGATGCTACAAAGTTTGCCCTTGATTGTTTACTTTGTTCCCAAGTGCAACGCTGATGGGGCCCTTTGTAGCATGCAGTGTTCTTGTCACCAGGGTTGAGAGTATTTGCGAATAAAAATATCAGTCTCATCTGTCCAGTATCTGAGATCGTGTGTTTGGCCATCCCCCTAACCATAGGACAGTAATTTATCTGTTACCAATGGTGTGAAGGGAGATTGACACATCTATAGGCACTTGCCAATGACAGAAACCATCTATGAGTGTCTGAAAGGAAACAGTCAGCACATATCCCCTCTATACATACAAATAAAAACAAGACGTAGTATTTCTATAGAGTGTGCAATCTACTTAAGGAAAAGCAAACTGTCATTAGATGAATAGATAAGCTAACAAAGTGAAACTGCAAAATTTCAAATATGTGATCCTATATTGTAGCAACTGTTGCAACTATAATATTAGATTTCAATTATCTTGTAGAAGTAGTTATATACAAAATTATAGAATACTCTTCATAATTATTGGATACTATCTTTTAGAAGCCATCTTCCTCTTGAAGCTAAAGCTGAAATAAAGACAGAGTTAAGTCAGTATGGAAAGGAGACTGAATTAAGAAGGATCTGCATTAGCAAGAAAAACAGAAAAGACAAATAATGGTCAATTGGCCACATGTTATATGACATTATTTGCTCCAAGCTATGCCTTATATGAGTATGTAAAATATGTAAGAATAAATATAGTGTTATAACATAATTTTTTAAAGCATTACCTGTCAGTTAGTTAAAAGAAAAGAAGTATTATACAATCTTGAAAGAATCCATGGCCAACAAATTCTTAAACTTCACTTTCAAGAACCACCAATTTTCTACCTAAACTTGTCCGCATATTCCTATGGAGTATACCATGATAGGTTTCTCCTTTTTGTAGAGCTACTTCAGAACACAGTTCTGTTCTTTGACTGATATGAAGTAGTTTATTTTAGATTATATTAGATGTCTTTGTTGTCATCTACCTGCCCCTAGATTCTAAGATGGTTTTGAACGGACCTTTGTTCAAAAGTCCATGCTATCTGATAAAACACCCTTAAGATAAGAAACCATTTGAACTCCCAATGATAGTTATGAGTACTATTCTTAAAACGTATTCCAAAGTTCATTCATGGGCTTTCTACTGCTTTGTCACTGTTGTTATCAACTCTGATTATAAATATTGTATCTGTCCGATCTTGATTGATTAGAGGGATGTTTATCATCACTTGAGAAACCTTTTCTAATCACACTTACCAGATATAGTGCTACCTTCTCCAAAATCCTATGGTCTTACTGTTTTATATATCTTCATGAAACTTACAGATCATATCATTTTTTTCTAAAGTTGGCTTGGGTATATAGTCTCTAAATCAATTGTAAATTTTTTGAACGCAGAAAATGTACTCTGTATAATTTTATATGTTTCAAACACTTAATCAGTTCATTAACTCAATCAAAGCATCTTTATTCAATTTCCAGACTTGGTTTGGTGGTTTGTATATAGTGATGAACAACAATGACAAGATTTCAGGGGCTAAAATAAAACAAATTAACCCACAATATGTATTTAATTACAACTGTAGTAAATTCTAGGAAGATTCTCTCCTTCTCTCCCTCCCCTCTCTCTCTTCATCTATTTTTCTATCTGAATTAATCAACATTGTAATGCATAAAAGATGGATGAATTAGCAATGAAAAGTGTAATAATGGGTTAAATGTGTTGTCTAAAATGCCAAAGAAGTTGTCTGGGTTTTCTGGGTTTTAAGGATGTAATGAATTACTACAAACTTAAAATATTAAAAATGTATTATCACAGAGTTTGCATGTTGGAAATTCAGTGGGCTCTACTGGGTTATCTGTTCTAGGTATCTCAAAGCCTAAATCAACATGTTCTTTTCTAGAGGCTCTAAGGGAAAACTGTTTCATTGCTCATCCAGTTTGTTGTCTGAGTTCAACACTATACTGTTATTGTAGAACTGACCTGCTGTTTCCTTGTGAGCAATAGATTGGTAGTCATGCTCTACCTCAAGAGACTTCCTGCTTTCTTTGGCTTGTGGCCCTTTTTTGGCATCTTCAAAACCAGGGTCAAGAACCTCTTAGCCTCGGAATCTCTCTGAGCTCCTTTTCCGCCTCATCTCTCTCCCTGCTTCCCTCCTCTACCACATCTCTCAGTCTCACTCTTTTTCATTTCTCTTCCACTTTTAATGACTCATATGATTACATTGTGCCCATTGGGATAATCCAGGATAATATCTCTACTTTAAGGTCAGCTATTGAGCAACCTTTCTTCTCTATGCAAAGTCCTTCACAATCCCACCTATATTAGTGAATAACTTGGGGAAAGAGAAATCTTTAGAATTTTGTTAACCACATTGGGATCATTTAGCTTATACTAAAAGAAGTGATTAAAGTGTGATTTAATAAAATATTATATTCTATATACAAACCATAAATTGAAAAAAGTAAAACAGGCAACTGATTTGTGTTATGAAAATCCATTTTGTCTATGAATTTAATATTTCCTAAAATGATTATATTTTGAGATACTGCAAAAATAATGTGAAATCTTGATATTACAGAAGCAATAGGCTTTCCTTCAAATATAAATATTATAATCCATTAATTATCTAAAAACCTTACACTAAAAATAGAAAGTATAAATGAACACATGTATATCCCTGGCTTTTTCCGTCCCCTGCTCCTACATTTTCATTAATTTGTTGTCATACAGGTGAGTTTTTCTTTCCTGGTTTCCATGGTACACATTCAAACTCAGCACTGAGGTTACTTCCAAGATTTGGTTTCCAAGGTAACTAGATGGCAAAGAAAATCAAGTCTTCCCAAACATCAGCATGTTTAGTTTCTTTAGGAAGTGAAGATTTTATTTTACTAATTTGACAAGAATTTTTAAGGAGAATGCAGAAATTAAGATAAAATCTCTACCAAAACACTTTAAGATGATTATATTTTGATATAACGCAAACTACAAAGAGTTTAAGAAATGTGTAATTTAAAAGTTAATTTTTAACATTGCCAAATATCTTTGAGGTAATGAAATAGAAACAATCATGTTAATTGGGTTAGTTTTGACTTCATTTATTTGAAATAATGAAACTTTGAAGAACATGAAGGAAAAGAAATAGATATTTAGGATTCTATTTGTAAAGTAAGAATGTGAATATGATAAATAATCATCACTTAATAAGAAAAAATTGCATAGAATTTAAATACATTTTAGGTGCATAGTTCAAATATATAAATGTATTTTATTTATAACATATAATTCTAAAATTAGGTGATCATTGAGAATGATTAATACATCACTAGTGTTTTCTACAAAGTTAAAAAAAAAAAACTGTTGCTGCATTATGAAGGCACCATTATTTGAACATTAATTTTTTTAAATTCCACTAAGAATCTACACTTAGACAGCATCATGGACGATATGGACATGAATCTGAGCAAACTACTGGACACAGTGAAGGACAGGGGAGACTGGCATGCTGTGGTCCATGGGGTTGCAGAGTCCAGTGTGGCTTAGTGACTGAATGACAAATACAACAAGAGTAAACTATTATTTTTTTATATCTTAAGATGATGATTACTTTAGGGAAATGACAGATTTTGAAGCAAATTCTTTTTTAGAGAAAACAATTGCTGCATGTAGTAAATTGTAAAAGTAATCTAAAGTACTTCCCCTCATTCATTCATGTCCTGCACTGTGATTTCATTTAACCTCTTATATGAAAAAGGGCAGAGTCTATTCCTTTGATTTTATCTTTGGTTTTTGTGAATTTATCTTTTAGTTTTCAAATTAAGTGATGATATTTTTAGTCATGCAAAAACTGCATAACTCCTAAATCATACATTTTCATCTTGTCTATTTAATAAAAATCTTGATTTTTTTTTTTTGTAGTGGAAATGACCACTTATCTACCTTTCATCATTGCATGAGCTATGTACAGTGATATAAAAGAAAGTATTGATAGAATATGAATGCTGTATACAGATTTTATAATTTTTTAAAAGGCTATTATTTACCATCAACTTTGTGTCTTTCTGACTTAGAAGAAGCAGAACACAAAAAATGTTAGACCATATTTTACCATGTTGACAAACACAGTAATATAGAAGGAAAGTCTGTCATGAATGGCTTTGTGGGTGGAAATACCTTGATTTACATATATACACTGGACTGTTACATGAGTAAAGAAACGTAAGTGACAGCAAAGTGCTTCTACAAATAATAACTTTGAAATATTAGAAAACTGGTGATTTCTTATACCATACCAAAGTATCTAATAAAACTGTTGCTTGTTGTATTTTAGAAGATGGACCATTGAACCTATAGCTCTTAAGAAAATGGCTGGAAAAATCAGAATGTTAGTTATGCTGACTGTTACTTTAGCAATACTTTATACAAGAGTAGGAGGAAATATTAGAGAAATGTAAAGTCGGAAGAAATACTAGAAAAAAATGGAAAATGTAAGCCTGAAGACATATTATTCTCCAATGGCACATTCTTGCTCAGTGTCTCCCAGTTTTGTTTTATTTTGTTTGGATATTTGGTTTGTTCATTTTGGATGCACCATGTATCTTGCAGAATTTCAGTTCCCTGACCAGGGACTCAACCCAACCACAACAGTAAAAATGCTGAATCCTAAGCACTAGACCTCCAGAGAACTCCCGAGTCTCCCAAATTTAATTGCTTGAGATACTAGTGATTTGGAACCTGTCATGCTATAAGGAAACACTGCCCTTGTACCATATCAACTAAATAATGTGCCTACCCTTTCTGAAGCATGTCCCATTAAGAAGTCTTGATTAAGCAAAGAAAAACAGCCCAGTGGCAAAACACTATCAATGTTCATGCATATGTGTTTGTGCTCAGTGGTGTCTGACTCTTCACATAATCAAGAATAATTGAGTCTCTCCTCTTTAATTATGCATTCACTTAATCAAAAGAGTCTATGAATTTCAACTTCAAATTGTTCATTATATGAGCACTTTTCATCAGTGTATTGGGTTTTGGCAGCAGTATACATAAAATCAGAAACAGAATTCATATACAATAAAAGTAAGTCAATAGAAAATAGGTAAACAAATCAAAGGAAAAAATGTGAAACCATATACATACATAGCAGACATGTGAAAATGTTGAGAAAAGTATACCTTGAACTTCTGTATTAAACTGTCATTATTTAATGATACATATTATTATCTAGGACAACTTAAAAAACAATGTGACACTAATGATATGACAGAGGATAAAACAGAAAATTCAAATAATTTTATTAGCACAAAATAATTTTTAAAAAAGAGACTCAAGGGTATTAAAAAGGTGAGCTAAATTGAAAGTTAAAAAGAAGAAAATGTAGGTAAAGTTACAACTATATTTATATTTTATAATAAATATAGAAGACTAAGTTTGACAGATATGAAAAAAACCTCCAAATATACTCAGTTACACAAGATACACTGTAATAAAAAATATATTTCAAGATTTAAAAAGCCAGAGGAGACAAGAAAAGCTAGAAATTTTGTCCACTAGAAATTCTGTACTGACTCCTAGAAAAGACAGAGAAATCTATGGTAGGGAAAGCTGTACTTTGATGTTTTTTTCCTTGAGCTTGGGTGTTATTGAACAGAATTAACTGAGTTGAATTGAAATCAGCATCTAGAGAAACACTCTCTCATCCTGATTTGATTATTACATTTTTAGTGTCTTGGACAAGTCACCCTACTTCTGTAAAGTTCAATGATCTCATTTTTCAAATGTCAAAGATGCATTTCATCAGTATTACCCATTTCACAGATATGAGTAATTAACATGTAAGTATTTGGCAAATGATGTCAAAGTACTGTCAAGGAAGGGAAAATTTCCCTCTACCACTGTGTTCTTTTGGCTGGTTTTAATAAATTGACACAAAGCATATTAGCAGGAAGAAAAATAATAGTTTCATACTCACAGAGGTCTCATAATGCCGAACCCAAGAAGTAACCAAAGTAGGTTGTCTGTAAACCTTTCAGACAAAGAAATAATACATAGGTGAAAAACTAATGAGACAAAGAAACGAAGGCTTGGGTATTAATTAGTGAAGAAACTGAGTAGAGTTTGTTTACACAGCCTCCTTGGCCCTTAATTCCCTATATCCGGTTATAAGAAAGTCTCTCTCTTCTGGTGCAAGAATGGAGATATAGTTCCTGCTTTCAAGAGAATAGAGTGTAGGGTTCTTTTTGTACTGACTGTTTCTCAAATAATTTTAATTCAAAGCAATTGATGCACCACTTTGCCTTATTTGGGGGCAACTTCCCTAAGCCTCATCAGTAACAATGTAAATACAAAATATTATGTTTACAAGGTTTTACATATGGTAGTCACTTAAAGAGAACATAACTGAAAGGATGGCTAACTCCTGCTAACTAAATCCTCCAAACTCCCTGAGGTTATAGGAATATCATAAATTGAAGAACCGGAAGTCAGAGGTGTTCTTATCTAAAGAGCCTTTCAGGAATGGAAGAGAAGAAAAAGAAGATAAAGATAGGTTGAAGATAAAGATAGGAAAAAGAAAAAGCAGTGCCAGTTCATTCTATCTCTGAGTCCTGAAATGTTTCCTCCAAGATGGAGTACAAAATTTCATAGAAATGTAGAATAGAAGCTTTTAATTTTAATTAGATCCCATTTGTTTATTTTTGCTTTTATTTCCAATATTCTGGGAGGTGGATCATAGAGGATCCTGCTGTGATTTATGTCGGAGAGTGTTTTGCCTATGTTCTCCTCTAAGAGTTTTACAGTTTCTGATCTTGTGCTTAGATCTTTAATCCATTTTGAGTTTATTTTTGTGAATGGTGTTAGAAAGTGTTCTAGTTTTGTTTTTTTACAAGTGGTTGACCAGTTTTGCCAGCACCACTTGTTAAAGAGATTGTCTTTAATCCATTGTATATGCTTGCCTCCTTTGTCGAAGATAAGGTGTCCATAGGTGTGTGGATTTATCTCTGGGCTTTCTATTTTGTTCCATTGATCTATATTTCTGTCTTTGTGCCAGTACCATACTGTCTTGAAGACTGTGGCTTTGTAGTGGAGCCTGAAGTCAGGCAGGTTGATTCCTCCAGTGAAACATGTATACTATCATGTAAGAAATGAATCACCAGTCTGGCTTTGATACAGGATACAGGATGCTTGGGGCTGGTGCACTGGGATAACCCAGAGAGATGATATGGGGAGGATGGGTGGGAGAGGGGTTCAGGGTTGGGAACTCATGTAGACCTGTGGCGGATTCATGTCAATTTATGGCAAAACCAATACTGTAAAGTAAAAAAATAAATTAAAAAATAATAATGTAAAATACACATATATCACAATATGTAATTTTTTCCAGGTACTCTTGTATTACTCTTTTATTCTAAAAGGAGGCAGAGCACACCCTTTGAAAGAATGACAAAAAAAAAAAAAAGAAATGTAGAATAGAGGCCTGTATAATCAAAGATCTATATGAACATCCTCTCATGGGAGACTAAAACTGAAATTCTGATAACTCTATTTTGAAAATGTAGCTAGTATTTGCTGTCCAAAATGTTATCTTGTATTTCTGTTTTTGAGGAGAAAGGGAAAGTATTTATGAGAGTGATGCTGCGAGAGTCTTTCTAAGTTGATTTAAACACATTAAACCCCCTAAGGGCCAAAGAGAAAGAGAAAAAGAGAAAGACAGACAGAGAGAGAGGTTAATCTTATTGATTACTCATAGATTCATAAATTTATTATCTTTAATCATTTGAGTCTAAACATTTATATAAAGTAAAATTATTTCAATGATTTGTTCTCTGAATTATAAATCAAGTTAATCTTCCTCTTAAGTGCAAGTGGTTGTTTAATAAGATTTATGGGGTGATAGTGATGATGGCATTTAAAGGATGAAAGATCACTTTTTACACTTAAAAATATATATATATTGGATCTTCCAAATGGAAAAGGTGATGTGATGCGGCATTTCTTGGCAACTATTTATATTTTTACTTAGGCAGCTAATTTAACTCACATTTTTGAAGGAATCCTGAATAGTTAGTTATAATTGAAGAACACACCTGACCATTTCAAATGTTACCATTTCCTCCATTTTGCAGCACAATTTTCTCTGCTGTTGAATGAATATCCAACAGAAATAAACTTATATTTGTTGTTCATTATGTATAATCTCCTGCTGTTTCTTTATTTTTTTGCATCTGAAAACTTGCAGTAATATACAAGTGAATAATACAACATAGCTTATGAAACTGGATCATGGACTCTGTGATATTCTAAAAACAATTTGGGAATTTTATAAATTTGTTTGTGTAGAAATCAGGAGAGGAAGAATATAGGGAGTTATTCTGGGCCACATCTTGTGTTGGTCTCAGGTAATCTGAGGTCAATGTGATGTGTAATATACAACAACACTCAGAGACTTTATTATCAAATAGTAAGTAGGAGGAATGTATTTTCATTGTTGTCAAAAATGGATTTATTTGAAATCACTTCATAAAGTATTAATTATTTACTTATTTTCCATGCTCTTTAATTCAGTTCAGTTTAGTCACTCAGTCATGTCCGACTCTTTGCAACCCCATGAACCGCAGCATGCCAGGCCTCCCTGTCCATCACCAACTCCCAGAGTCCACCCAAACTCATGTCCACTGATGTCAGTGATGCCATCCAACCATCTCTTCCTCTGCCATTCCCTTCTTCTCCTGCCCTCAATCTTTCCCAGCATCAGGGTCTTTTCAAATGAGTCAGCTCTTTGCATCAGGGGGCCAAAGTATTGGAGTTTTAGCTTCAACATCAGTCCTTCCAATGAACACCCAGGACTGATCTCCTTTAGAATGGACTGGTTGGATCTCCTTGCAGTCCAAGGGACTCTCAAGAGTCTTCTCCTACACCACAGTTCAAAAGCATCAATTCTTTGACACTCAGCTTTCTTCTTTTTTTTTAAATAAATTTATTTATTTTAATTGGAAGGCTCACATTCATACACGACTACTGGAAAAACCATAGCATGACTAGACAGACCTTTGTTGGCAAAGTAATGTCTCTGCTTTTTAATATGCTATCTAGGTTGGTCATAACTTTCCTTCTAATGAGTAAGTGTCTCTCAATTTCATGGCTGCAATCACCATCTACAGTGATTTTGGAGCCCAAAAAGATAAAGTCTGACACTGTTTCCACTGTTTCCCCAGCTATTTGCCATGAAGTGATGGGACCAGATTCCATGATCTTAGTTTTCTGAATGCTGAGCTTTAAGTCAACTTTTTCACTCTCCTCTTTCATGTTCATCAAGAGGCTCCTTAGTTCTTCACTTTCTGCCATATGGGTGGTTTCATCTGCATATCTGAGGTGATTGATATTCCTCCCGGCAAGCTTGACTCCAGCTTGTGCTTCCTCCACCCCAGCGTTTCTCACGATGTACTCTGCATATAAGTTAAATAAGCAGGGTGACAATATACAGCTTTGATGTACTCCTTTTCCTATTTGGAATCAATCTGTTATGTCCAGTTCTAACTGTTGCTTCCTGACCTGCATACAGGTTTCTCAAGAGGCATGTCAGGTGCTTTTTCTTTACAAAGAAATATAACCTGAACTAGCTCAATTATTAAAGGGAATCTATTAGCTCTTATTAATTAACCAAAGAAGGTCAATAATATCTCTGACCTTGTGAACCACTGGGATAGCAGACCAGAATATGTTTATGATTTCATATTTAGGTTCTCTTTATTTTAGCATTAGATGACTGGAAATATGCCAGTGGAAGTGGTTGCCTACAATTTTATTTCTTAACAGTTTCCAGGAGCAAAAATTAAAACAGATTCTCTTCTTACATATGAGTTAGACATTATCGAGGGGGATCGTCTTCACCTATTAAAGGTCTACTGATGAATCATAGGTCTAAGCTATTGACATATTCACACAGATAATGCTCAGTGTAGATCATATGACCATTCCATCGACTAACAGGTCAAATAAGTCTTTAATAGTAATAGGTGCAGGCAGACCACAGTCATGACTACTAGAGATGGTGTACCCAGCTAGCTACTCTAAATTGTATCTACTGAAATCTCATATTAAATAGCTTCCATGTTTTTACAGCTCAGTTAACTAGAATATATTCTTTTAAAAAGTCTAATAACAAGTAAATGCAATATCTTTAATTGAAAGCTTTCTGTACATATACAAACTAAAAATTTTAAACATTTTGCTGTTTGATTTTTAAAAAATATATAGAATCTGCCCACAACAAACATCCTATTATATCCCTGATAGTGTTTTGTCTAATCTTCTACAAGTTCTTTGTTCAATAATATCTCTTTGGCATTGTGAACTACAGAGAAATTTACATATTAATCCATACTCCCAGCAGTATCAGTATGACTACTGTTATCATTTATATTATTATTTACAACTAATATTATTTATTCCATTGCTTTTTTAAGCATCAGATTTTTTTTTTTTTTTGTCATTCCTTGATTAATTGTTGTGGGAAGCAGAATAAATTTAATACCTGGTGGCTCAGAGGTTAAAGCATCTGCCTGCAATGCAGGAGACCTGGGTTCAATCCCTGGGTTAGGACGATCCCCTGGAGAAAGAAATGGGAACCTACTCCAGTATTCTTGCTTGGAGAATCCCATGGACGGAGGAGCCTGGTGGGCTACAGTCCATGGGGTCGCAAAGAGTCAGACACGACTGAGTGACTTCACTCACTTCACTAAAGATGTCCAAGTCCTTACTGCTATAACCTAAGAATGTATCACAGTGTGGTACATGGCAAGTGAGAATTATGTCTTCTTATGGAATTGAGGTTGCTAATCGGTTCACCTCAGTAAGGAGTGTATCCTGGTGGGTTCAATGTAGTAACATAATTCTTTAAATGGGGAAGAGTGCGGTAGAAAAGTGAGCACTAGAAAGTTCATACAGGCAGCTATTCCTGGCTTTGAAGTTGTTTAAAGAGGACTATCTGCCAAGATATGTGGGCATCTTCCAGAAGATAGAAAAGGCAAACAGATTCTCACCTAAAGCCTTCAGATACCTTGCTCTTACCTTGAATTTGGCTCAGAGTGACCCACTTTGATATCTGACATCCACAACTCTAAAAAATTAAAGTGTGTGTTAAGTCACTAAGTTTATGGCAATTTGTTATAGCAGAAATAGGACACTAAAGTAACAGACTTCTGTGGCTTTTATTCTGTTTTTTAAAGCTATTTTTCAAGTACTCAAATCTTATCATTATTATTCCTTCACTAAAATTCTCATGCATACCTGAAATCAAATATTCTTATGGCATACAAAGCATTTTTTAGCGTGGTCCCAATCGATTTACTGTCCTGTCTTCCAATACTCCATCTTTCCTTTCTTAATTCATCCCCCTTGATTCATTCTTAATTCATCAAACAGACCATGCTGCTTTCACCTTTACACATTTACTTTCCCCCTGGAATGTTTTCCCACCATTATCACCTTGATGTACTCTCCCCACATGACCCAGCTCAAATGACAGAGTCTCAGGGAAGTCTTCTTGAATGCATATCTCAAGGAATATATCTCTTTATAATACATATTAGCACATGGGAGGGAGTGGGAGTCCCTGGTGGCTCAGACAGTAAAGCATCTGCCTGCAATGGGGGAGACCTGGGTTCAATCCCTGGATTGGGAAGATCCCCTGGAGAATGAAATGGCAACCCACTCCAATACTCTTGCCTGGAAAATTCCATGGACTGAATAGCCTGGTAAGCTACAGTTCATGGGGTCACAAAGAGTCAGATATGACTGAGCAATTACTCTTTCATATGTAGGCTAATTTTATATTTCATTATATCATATTTAAAATGCACTTGCTGTTTCTGGAAGTGTCATATTCTTTTCCATTTCAAAATTTTGTACTTTCTCTTAACACTACTAAATTTCTTTTCTCCTGGATACTTATTTTGTTCTTGCTATTCAGTTGCTCAGTCATGTCCAATTCTTTGAGACCCCATGGATTTCAGCATGCCAGACTTCCTGTCCTTTACCATCTTCTGGAGTTTGCTCATATTCATATCTTCTGAGTCAGTGATGCCATCTAACCATCTCAGCCTCTGTTGCCCCCTTCTCCTCCTGCCTTCAGTCTTTCCCAGCATTGGGGTCTTTTCAAATGAGTTGGCTCTTCCCATCAGGTGGCCAAAGTATTGGAGCTTCAGCTTCAGCATCAGTCCTTCCAATGAATATTCAGGGTTGATTTCCTTTAGGATTGACTGGTTGGATCTCCTTGCTGTCTAAGGGACTCTCAAGAGTCTTCCCCAGCACCATAGTGTGAAAGCACCAATTCTTTGGTGCTCAGCCTTCTTTATGTTCCAACTTTCACATTCAGTCATGACTACTGGATAGCCCATAGCTTTGACCCTATGGACCTTTGTCAGCAAAGAGGTATCTCTGCTTTTTAATATGCTGTCTAGGCTTGTCATAGCTTTTCTTCCATGGAGCAAGTGTCTTTTAATTTCATGGCTGCAGTCACCATCTGTAATGATTTTGGAGCCCAAGAAAATAAAGTCTGTCACTGTTTCCATTTTTCTCCCCATCTATTTACCATGAGGTAATGGGATAAGATGTCATGATCTTTGTTTTTTTGAATGTTGAGTTTTAAATTAGCTTTTTCACTCTCCTCTTTCACTTTCATCAAGAGGCTCTTTAGTTCCTCTTCACTTTCTGCATAAGGGTTATGTCATCTGCATATCTGACATTATTGATATTTTTCTCAGCAATCTTGATTCCAGTTTGAGCTTCATCCAGCCGGGAATTTAGCATGATGTACTCTGCATATAAATTTAATAAGCAAGGTGACAATATACAGCCTTGACATGCTCCTTTCCCAGTTTTGAGCCAGTCCATTGTTCCATGTCTGATTCTAACTGGATGCTTATTAGTCACTTAGTAGGTTATATATTGGACTCTGTATGATGATAGGAAATGTATTTTAATTTTATTACACCATAGCCTATAGCAAAATTGTACATTCTTTCTTAACAAAAATTTGGGAAGATCACCTAAATTTACAATTTTTAAGTAATTTTAATTTTTTTTTTAATTTAAATGTCAAAGTAGGGACTTCTACTCAACTTAAAACCTTCTACTCCCAGTCTGTGTGTGCCTTAGACCTAGAGTCACTGTGGAGAATGAGAAGGAAGTGTGTGGTTGATTTCTTTTCTGTTGTAGATTCCAGCTCATGCTTCTTTCAATATTTGCTCTTTTCAGTCTCACTAAAGGTGAACTGAGGGAGAGCAAGATGATGCACAGAGATTAAAAGACTTTTCATTATTGTTGTTATTATGATCTGGCATTGATATCTCATGGGAGTAGCAAGTATCAAGATATGGCACATTCAGTCACAAGACAATTTTGTTAGTTCTTTAATGATTCTCTCTCTGTAAATCCCTCAGCTCTACACATGAATACCTGCCAAGGGGAGAAAGGAGATCCCAATCCAGCATGTACATTGTATGCTAACCTAGGCACCTTGTGATTTGATCTGATCTTTTCCAAGAGGACCATATGCTGTCCAAATCTAGTCTGCATAGTACTTTATCCAACTGGAGAGTATACAATTTTCCAATTTGAGGAAAAAATTAAATCAAAATAAAAGGAGCTTCTTTAGCTAGAAATCACTTAGAAACTCTCAACTACAATTTCCTTGATGTTGGTAATGTGTCTTCTGCCTGAACTCTGAGGCCTGTCATATTAGATCCAGGTATACTAGTGATTGTCACCCTGTTTACTTAACCTGTATGCAGAGTACAACATGAGAAATGATGGGCTGGATGAAGCACAAGCTGAAATCAAGATTGCCAGGAGAAACATCAATAACCTCCAATTGCAGATGACACCACCCTAATGGCAGAAAGTGGAGAGGAACTAAAGAACCTCCTGATGAAGGTGAAAGAGAAGAGTGAAAGAGCTGGCTTAAAACTCAATATTCAAAAAACAAAGATCATGACATCTGGTTCCATCACTTCATGGCAAATAGATAGGGAAACAAAGGAGTAGCAGACTTTATTTTCTTGGGCTCCAAAATCACTGCAGATGCTGGCTACAGCCCTGAAATTAAAAGGCACATGCTCCTTAGAAGAAAGCTATGACAAACCTAGGTGGCATATTAAAAAGCAGAGACAACACTTTGCTGATAAAGGTGGTGATGGTGGTTTAGTCTCTGAGTCATGTCCGACTCTTGTGACCCCATGGACTGTATCCTGCCAGGCTCCTCTGTCCTTGGGATTCTCCAGGCAAGAATACTGGAGTGGGCTGCCATTTCCTTCTCCAAGGGATCTTCCCCACCCAGGAATTAAACCGCGTGACTCTTGCATTGCAGGCAAATTCTTTAGCACTGAGCCAGTAGGGAAGCATCTGTATAGTCAAAGCTATGGTTTTTCCAGTAGTCATGTTTGCATGTGAGTGTTTGATCATAAAGAAGCCAGAGTGCTGAAGAATGGCTGCTTTTGAATTGTGAAGAAGTCTCTTGAGAGTCCCTTGGACTGCCAGGAGATCAAACCAGATAATCCTAGGGGAAATCAACCCTGAATATTCATTGGACAGATTGATGCTGATGCTCTAATACTTTGGCCACCTGATGCAAAGAGCTGACCCCTTAGAAAAGATTCTGATGCTAGGAAAGATTGAAGGTAGGAGGAGAAGGGGATGACAGAGGATGAGATGGTTGAATGGCATCAATGATTCAATGGACATGAGTTTGAACAAACTCTGGGAGATAGTAAAGGATGGGGAAGCCTGGCATAATGCAATCAATGGGCTTTCAGGAAAATTTTATGATAATGGAAAAATTCAGATGATCCTGCTATGAATTCACAAAATTTAAATTGTTTATTAATTTTGCAATTATGATAATGTATATAGCTTTTATTAATAACATGAAATTAGCAATAATTGTAGCCATCATTAATTGATCATCATCTAGGGAGAAATGGTTTGAGGCATATTTCAATATTATTTTTTTAGTCTCACAACAGTTCCATAAAATAATTCTTATTATCAATATTACACTGACTTGGAAATGGGGCTTCATGTTGCTTATTTAACATGACAAAATGTACACATAACTCAGAAGAAAATATAACCCAAGAGCAAGTATGGCTGATTCTAAAGACCATGATCTTTGACACTGTGTGACAGCTTTAAAAACAGAATTTTTCCAGATAATTTATTTTTGTATACCACAAGATTCTGTTCTAATTTTTAATTTTAACTACAAACTTGAGTTTTATTATCTGTCTTCTGTATTCTAGTTGAGCTTATGCTTTATAATAGTCACTAGTTTTCATCAGTCCCCTAAGATACTATAGGCATCATAGGAAAATAGTGTTTTAAAATATGATTTTACCTTATAAATACATCAAATATAAATTTAGAAATAATTTTCACTTATATCACATAGTCATAGAGAGAAAAAAAATCACAGAGTTCTCAAATAATTATGGAAGTGTGTTCTTAAAACTAGATATGATAAGTTCTTGCTTTTTTTAGCAATATATATTAAAAATTAATGCATTAATATTATTGATTAATTTTTTTGAAAGCTGACTAGGAAATTTTAGTTCTTTCAAATATTACAAGTACCTGTGCATGGCCTGATTTTTCCTACAATGGGTCCCCATACCTTTGAGAAATTTAATAGCACGCAAAATCAATTTAATCTCAATTAATTTGACATTTTAAAAGCCCTAACTTTATGTCAGATTCTAACTCTGTTTTGGAAATGAACAATATAAACTATTCCTATCCTAAGAAGAATATTTTAGCTTAAAGTTCTTACTTTGTCTACTGCCAGAAAAATATTTTGTAACCAGCTTAAAGTTAACCTAGTTAGTTAATCTAATTAGGTTTAATTTTTTTTAATTTTCTGATATCTATGAATTGGAGTAGGAAATGGAAACCCACTCCAGTATTCTAGCCTGGAAAATCTGATGGACAGAGAGCCTGGCAAGCTACAGTCTATGGGGTCACAAAAAGTCAGGCACGACTGAGTGGCAAACCACCACCAGGATCTATGGGTAACCATGTTCTTTTCAGGCTTAAACCCAGAGGGATATCTTCTATATCTTTCTTTCTATAACCTTTATTCAGTTGCCTTACTGATCTCCTTTTCTTTATAGTGTCTATTTTTTTGTATGTTTTTGATGCATGCCATAAAGATCTTTTCAGCTGGTTGTGTTTTAGCATCACTATTGAATCATTTTTATATAATACTCTTACATTTCCACCCTGAGATTGAGTTCTGACAGTGAGAGACTGAGACTGGAAAAGACCAATGGGAACCACGGGGTCCTTAAAAATGATTCTTAATATCATTATCTTTGGGTAGTACATGGAAACTAGAGGTTTCCTAGTCTAACCTTTCCATTACTCACACACCTACTATAAAATCAAACTCTCCAGAAACATCTTTGCTTAATTATTATTAAGTCAGGAATGCATCCATGTTAAATAATCTAGTTATAATAATTTCACAATTAAGATAAATGCACATATATAAACTCTCTGTTTGCTGTCTCATTCTGGTTCATTACATACTAAGTTGATGATTATAATAGAATGGAAATAGGCCCATTAAGGCAATAACCCACAAGTACATCAAATATGGTACAGCTTCATTTGTTCATACCAAACTGAGAATTAATATGAAAAGTCAGAACCTTCTAAGATGGATACCTCAATATGTTAGGAGGGATGACTAGTTTTTGGCTCTTTAAAAATAAGTACAAAAACCAAATTATTTAGATGGATATAATCAGAATGCACCCATGTTAAATGATCTAGTAATAATTATTCATGATTAAAATAAATGCACCTGTACAAACTCCATGCCTTAATGGACTTTTGGCAACTTTATTATCTATATAACACTATAAAATATATGTAAATTAATCAAAACTCAAATAGATTTGTGTACATACAAACTCCTGATTTTTGTCTAACCTGGAAAAATTTAAAAAAGTCTTTTATGACAGTTGCTAACATTTATAATATCATTTTTAAACTGGCAAAAATAAACTCAATTGTATTTTGCAAAACATATTGAGATTTCTAATGTCAACTATAATACCACTCACATTTAACAGACAAGGAAACTCTGAATGTAACACACTAATTTGCTTATGAAGAAAGCAATTAACAGAAAGTAAATTGGGTTCAAAATTAGGCATGATATGGAAAATTTCATGTGTTTCTGCCCTGTATCATTCTGCCTGGACAGTTTGGGCAGGTGGTAGCACCAATGCGTGTATTGAAAGAATGTGTCTTAAATTCTGATCTCCCTTCATCTGTTCTATCTCCCAGGATGTGTTATTCAGGATTTCTCTGAATGTTATTTTTTCTTTGCATTCTTATTTTTACTCTAATTTATTTCTGCTGCTAAATCCTGACGCCTGCTCCTTATCAATTCAAACTGGAGCAATCTGCAGCATTCTCTCTTGTACATCTAAACCCCTTTCAATTCTGTCAGGTCTAACCATGTGTTCCTTTACACAGGATTTTCAGTGCTCCCAATGCCCCCTGGATCCGAAAAACAGTGTCTAACTATGGGGAACAAAGCTGTTCACCTTCTGCCTCCATTCGTGTGCAGCCTCTCAGCCCCACTCAAACATGACCTGTATCTGCAAGCTTACCATTCTGTGTTCTAAATCTTTTTGTTTGTTCTCTTTCCTCTTCATGTCTGAGTTTTATCTTAACTCTTCATGTTTATGAAATAACGGCTAGTCAATGTCAAATTAAATGCTTTCTTTTCTTTCTGTTACCTGGTGAATAGCAGTTGTTTCAAGCACATTTCATAGATTATCCATATTTTTGCCAGATATGGTCAGTTCAGTACCCATTTTTTTCTCCTATTTTTATTCACTCTTGAATTGATTGTACACATGAATGCTTTTATTACATATTTAAATGCCTTTTCGCCACTCTTATTTTAAACTTCCTTTTTACAGATGTAATATCTGTTTATATATATGTGTGTATGTGTGTGTGTGTGTACACCAGATATTAAAGATTACTTGACATCAAAGCACAAAGTCACAGATATCAAAAAACAAAATAAGGAATGCAGAATATAGATATATAGTTTAAAATTGCATTTTTGGGCTGACACAGAAATTTTAAATGCATTGTGCCATGCTTAGTTGTTCAGTCATGTCCGACTCTTTGTGACCCCATGGTTGTAGCCCACCAGTCTCCTCTGTCCATGGGGATTCTCCAGGCAAGAAAACTGGAGTGGATTGCCATGCCCTCCTCTAGGGGATCTTCCCAACCCAAGAATCGAACCCTAGTCTCTCACATTGCAGGCAAATTTCTTTACCATATGAACCACTGGGGAAGCCCAATGCGTTAAATGTACTGGGGATTATGAAATAAGAGAAATTATTTTTAAAGTTTTTTGTGTATCTAGATATTATCTTTTGATTGCTTCCAGTTAATAATATGTTGAGTATTGTTACCACTGTCAAAATCATTAGGAAATTAAAATATTTGCTGAATAATTGGAAGAGAAGAGAATGGAAATAAAGAGAAAGTTTCCAGGGAAATGTTTACATATGTATCTAAGAACTAAAAGTGACATCCAAGCATTTAACCACATTTCTTTTCTCTCAAATATTTTAAAATTCTCTCAACATATATCAAATATATAAAAGCATTCTAGTTGTTCTACTGTTCTAGCACTCCCAGAGTTTTAAAAGATAGAATATGTATGAAAAGAGATAAGTCATTTTAAAGAAAATGATCTCAGAAAATATGACAAATAAGAAGAAATGTCTTTGTCAATTAGCCGTTCATCTCGGGGTACACATAACTTGCATATATATTGCGTGTCAAGCATTACATCTTCATATGGTGCATGCATGCATGCTCAGTCACTTATGTGTCCTACTCTCTGGACTATAGTTTACCAGGCCTCTTTGTCCATGGGATCCCTCAGAAAAGAATAATGGAGTGGGTTGCCATGCCTTCTCCAGGAGATCGTCCCAACCGAGGGATCCCTCAGAAAAGAATAATGGAGTGGGTTGCCATGCCCTTCTCCAGGAGATCGTCCCAACCCAGGGATAAAGCCCACATGTTTTATGTCTCCTGCATTGGCAGGCAGGTTCTTTATCACTAGTATCACCTGGGGAACCCCATCATATGGTACATTATTTTTTTAAACTTTTTATTTTATATTGGAGTAGAGTTGATCAACATGTTATGTTTTAGGTGTACAGTGAATTGATTCTGTTATACATGCATCTATTCGTTTTTAAATTCTTTTCCCATTTAGGTTGTTTTTACATTTCTAATACTTACTATAGATGTAAAATGAAACTTGTCATTACTCTACATCCAGTAACTCTAGTTAGAAGATGACTTTCCAAAGACAAACCTTGTTCATCTAAGTTTCTCACTGGGAGTAGGGGTGGGTAGAAGAAGAAACTTGTGGAACAAAAAATTAAATACAGAAGTTAATTCTTTTTTCCCTTAGCAAGAATTAAATCTAAAGAAATAAAGTATTTCCAGAATATGTTTCTCTGAGTATAGAAATGATTTTATCTTCTTTCCTCATGTTTCAAGTCATAACTTAATAATTAAAATATTTAAATTTTATGTTAGTAATTATAAGATATAGTAGATTTCTAATGACTTTCATGAACATATTATTTGGGAAAAATAACTATGTAAATGATTTGCAGTTCAAATATCCTTCTGCACGAATCATAAATAAAGTCAAATTTTAAGTCAATATGACCCCTAACTAGTATATTTGGAAATAACTTTAAATGGATCATTAGGTTGCTACCACTGGTTACTGGTTTGTTTGTCTTTTTAATAGTGTGATCATTCTAGATTCTTACAACTTTCTACTTAAACTGATTAACTGATGATACACTGCTAATTTTTTATGTCAAACACATTTAAGAAAGATGATAACCATATATCAAATTAGAGAAAATGTTTTTCATATCATTCAAACTATTCCTTCCCTCTTCTATTTTTATCTCTCCCTTCCATTCTCCTCTGGGTATATACATTTGGAGGTTAGAAGTATTTGGGAATATATTAGTAGAAGTAGAGCATTTTGTAAAAAATATTAATAACTGTGTCTTTTTGACTAAAAATATGAACTTTACACCTTGCAAAGCTACATCCTTTGATATGTAGATATATAGAAGGAATATGTGTCTGTGTGTTAAATGTTAAGTTTTAAGTTAGGACAGGAAATAGAGCAGAAAGAATTGAAATCTCTGGAAAAAGCTGTCGTTTGCTTTAAATATACAGAAAAACAAGCCTGAACTAATCATGAGTGGTTACATCAGCCACTGCCATTATCATGATTAACTACCATTAAAGCCATCAATGAAATGAATGAGCTCCTAGTTAAAAGGGGCACTATTTTCTCTCTGTTAAATGACAAGAAAAAATCAATCTGAAATGATATGTTTCCTTATTTCTAAGTGGAAACTAGCACATTTACAAAATATTTCATTGCTAAGCTAATTGTTACTACACTAACCAGTGTTTGAAGACAATGTTTTTCATTATTCCCTGCAATCGTCATTCCTCTATCTTTCATTTCTCATATTTTATTTTTTACTCATTTGAGATTTTCATTGTGTATCATTTATAAGTATATCCACCCCATTGGTTTTAAAATGCCTCTCCTTTCTCCATTTGTTTTTCAATTGGAATGTATAATAGAAACATATATTTCATACAAGACAAAAAACTTCTAGCATTTTGAAATCTTTATTAAACCTTCATCTTATCACAGAGACCATATAGCCCAACAGTGTTTTCTTTTAAATAGTATTTGTTATAGTAATTTGAGGATGCATTGATGTTACTATTATGTCAAATATTTATATTTTTATATTTAAATTTATTCTGTTAATTTATTTTTTCCCGACTTCACTTTCTTAAACCTTTACATTGGTGAATGACTATTATGTTAACAGATTTGCTAAATATTAGACGAAAAGCTTCCCAGATGGCTCAGTGGGTAATGAACCTGCCTGCAGTGCAGAATACACCAGAGATATGGGTTCGATTCCTGGGTCATGAAGATCCCCTAGGGCACAGCAACACACTTAAGTATTCTTGCCTGGAGAATCCCATGGACAGAGGAGCCTGCATGGTTCTTAAGTCCATGGGGTCGCAGAGTCTGACATGACTGAAACAACTGAGCACGGCAGACACAGCACAGAGGAAAAACAGAACACTTAATGATAAAGGACTTACATTATTTTTTTTTATTGGAACGCACTACCTCCACTCAGCCCATAGACTTCCTCCTCAAGCACTGCCAAGCTATATATTCAATATATTTTGTGGTAGTGCCAGTTCCTAGCCAGTCATGTATGTGTGTGTTTGTATTCCTAATTAGTTATGTTTTTGTATCTATGTCTTTTAAAGTTAGAGTCTGAGTTAATGACTCTCCCTACTTAAATATCTGTAATTTATTTCATTTTTTGCTCTATCTTATTACATTTATATTTAACTCTCTTAAGATTATTGTATTATTTTAATTTCAAGCAAGTAAATTCAATTCTTAAGTTTTGAATTTATTGGATGCCCATCTTACGGCCAATTTCTTCACTTGTTTTGGAATTTTACAGTCTCTCATTTTTGGATCTCACATTTTCTGTCTTATTTTCTTCTTCTTGGCACCTTTGGGGCCCTGTCTAGAATTAGGTTTGATAATGGCATCTCAGATTGTCTAAAAAGTAAATTAGAGAATCAGAGATGCAGCAATCAAGTCTTGGTTCAAATCATGACCTTAATTGTCTTCTCTGCTTCCTTTCCTACGTAAGAAGCAACACCAATGTTCTGTAGCAGCTTTTTTGTTAACATCTATATAAAATCAGGAGGATCCCAAATCAAAACCCTAGCAAGCAAATGAAATGGAACACCTTTCATTACCCATTTGAGCCACATTCCCAATTATTTTGGCTAATTCTGATTCAATAGGATATATATTAAGATTTTCACCCAGGTTCACCACTTTGGTTTTGGGCTCTTCTTTTACCTTCTTCTTCTATTGTTCTTAATTTTTCAATATTTTTGTGATAATATCTCATTATTTTATTTTATCTCTCATTGCTTCATGTTCAGAATCAAGGAAAGGCTTAAAAGCATGAACTTCAACACCACCATGACTGAAGTAATATTTATGATATTTTTTAATAGTAAGTTAAGAATAAAGCATTTTAGTTACTAGAGGTCTTTTGCTTGGAAAGATGAGGTATCTAGAATTTTATCACCTTATTGATCCTCAAAATATAGTTTAGTTTCAAAATTAGTAGGCAAAATTTAAGAAAAGATAAAGAGAATAGCTTAAACTTTCCTAAAAGTCTCCATTTGTACTATGTCTAATTAGTTGTTCTCTTTTTCCATTTTATTATTTGCCAACTTTTTTAAGCTAGGTAATGAATTTGCCAATTCTATTGTATATTTGAAGATGTGATTGCTGATCACCCAGGGGAGAGCTACTCCTTTGTCTTTGCTTCATGAGTTATACTGAACATCCATCAGAACAAGCACTTCTGGCCTGTGCTAAAATCAAGTGGATTTGAACTATCCACTATGAAAGGCTTTGGTTCTAATTATCAAAGATCTTTGCCATTCTTTTCCTCAGAGACTTAATTTTCTTACTTTATCTTCACTCCTGTCATTTTATAATCACAGTTATGGCATTGAACTACACTAATTTTTTTTTTTTCCTCTTCAAAAGTCAGGAGTTGTAGCAATATGTAAATTCAGCTTTTTGTTTCTTCCTTGATGTTTCTGAAAAATGCCTTAAGTCCAATGAACAACATACCTGTGATTTAATTAAGATATCAATATCTTAATTATCCATCATCCATTTATATATTTACCCTATTTAACTTTTGTTTTGTCATTAGACAAACAGAATACAGTATGTTGTAATATACCTTGAATACATGCACTCATTAGGTTAATTAGCACTAACTAGCATAAAATGTTAAATCCATTACAGCAGTCATACTGTTAGTCAAAGACTAACAGATGTAAGTCATACTACAGTGGGTGAAAGTCAGCCCCAAATCTCAGTGTAACACATTTTGATTTAGGCTTAAGCATGAAGCAAACTTATCTCATGGTCTAAAACAAAGCAAGGTAAAATTTCTAATTTTCTATTCTTTACATTAAATAAACTTATGAATCTTGACTCTCACTACTTTTCAATAATTAATGCTAATCTATTACTATTCAAACTGAGATAGAGAATGAGCTTTTGTCACACTTCTTTAAACAAGATCATATCAAGTTTTCAGAGAAGAAAAGAGGGATGATGATGACACAGCATTGGAGGGAACTCTTCTGGATAAGAGCACATCTGAACATCCCACATAATAGAGAATAGTGAATAAAGGAAAAGCAATAAAGAAAAGCAAGTTGGACCTTTTCTGGGAGAAGCCTGGCATTCCCTTACACATAGGCCATATCACAACACAAAGGTTATCCCACATTTAGTGAAATCTCCACCCCTGAGATTATTGCCCAGTACAACCAATTTGGGGCTTACCTGGTGGTGATGGCTCATGGGTGAAAAATCCATCTGCAATGCAGGAGCTTCAGGAGATCCCTGGGTCAGGAAGAGCCCCTGAAGAAGGACATGGGAACTCACTCCAGTATTCCTGCCTGGAGAATCCCATGGACAAAGGAGTCTGGTGGGTTACAGTCCATAGGGTCACAAAGAGTTGGCCACAATTGCAGCAAATTAGCATGCACAACCCAATTCTTGTATTTATTTTATAATGCCAGTTCTAGAAAGGAAAGTAGCCCTGGATCTTTGTCAAACTGCCATAGTGAAGACCATGTGAGGCTAATAGGAAGTGACAAATACATACTAGTTAAATGCTTCAAATGATAACTAGTTATCAAGCTAACTTAAAAAAACTTAAAAAAATTCTAAAAAAAAAAAAAAATTTCTATCCTCTTAACTCACTTTTGTGCATTTACACTTTGGTGAAATAAGACAATAATATACACCTTCATAAGATACTGTTATGCCATTATATGATTAGTTTTGGCAATGTGGTATAAATTGCTTTCAAAAGTTTTGGTAGTGGCCAGATATTTCCTTGACTTTTAAATAATCTCCTTAAAGTCAAACATAATCATTTCTACATTTGGAGTATAGAACTTGAAGAGTTCATTCTTTGAAAACTTGAATATTCTAACTGCACACTTACTTATTTGAATATAGTTATTGATAATAAATACATAAAAAAGAAAGAATGACTAGTTAGACATATTTCTATATCAGGATCTCTTATTAAATCTATGGTTCTATCAGAACATCTCTGGTATATAGTTTAGGAAATGTTTCTGATTGTGCGTGCTTGTTTCATAGAAATTTATCAAAAGAAAAAAAAGACAAATCAGCTCCAATTTCCTTAAAATGATTTTCTAGTGAGACTCAGACCATGTGAAGAATTTAAAAAGATTCTTTAAAATTCTAAAGTGGTGAGAACCAGATTGTTGTCAGTTAATTGCTGAATATTGATAACTGCTGCCATATCAGATTTCTGTCAGAATCTCTAAAATGAAGAATTGTATTTACTGCTACTTTTACATTTGTTGTTCATCAGTTGCTAAGTCATGTTCAGTGTTTTATGATCCCATGGACTGTATGTAGCAAGCCCAGCTCCTCTGTCCTTCATTCCTCTGCTGGAGTTTGCTCAGACTCATGTCCATTGAGGAAAACAATAGAATGAGAAAGAATAGAGATCTCTTCAAGAAAATTAGAGATAAATGGGAGGCTGCAACGGTGCACAAGCATGGCCAAGAGGAGGTACCCTATTTCCTAGGTCAGGGGCAGAAGCCGGGAGGACCCTATTCCCGACAGGAGCGGCGGATGGGAGGAGCTACCCCACATCCGAGGTCAGGGGTGGCGGCTGAGCGGAGCAACCCCACGTCCAAGGAGTGGTGGCTGCACAGGAGCAAGAGGGCCTAGGGGAGCTACTCCACGTTCAAGGTAAGGAGGGGCGGTGGTGAGGAGATACCCCTTGTTCAAGGTAAGGAGCAACAGCTGCGCTTTGCTGGAGCAGCCATGAAGAGATACCCTATGTCCAAAGTAAGAGAAACCCAAGTAAGACAGTAGGTGTTGCAAGAGGGCATCAGAGGGCAGACACACTGAAACAATAATCACAGAAAACTAGTCAATCTAATCACACTAGGACCACAGCCTTGTCTAACTCAATGAAACCAAGCCATGCCCTGTGGGGCCACCCAAGAGGGGCGGGTCATGGTGAAGAGGCCTGACAGATTGCGGTCCACTGGAGAAGAAAATGGCAAACCACTTCAGTATTCTTGCCTTGAGAACCCCATGAACAGTATGACAAGGCAGAATGATAAGATACTGAAAGAATTCCCCAGGTCAGTAGGTGGTCAATATGCTACTGGAGATCAGTGGAGAAATAACTCCAGAAAGAATGAAGGGATGGAGCCAAAGCAAAAACAATACCCAGTTGTGGATATGACTGGTCATAGAAGCAAGGTCCAATGCTGTAAAGAGCAACATTGCATAGGAACCTGGAAGGTTAGGTCCATGAATCAAGGCAAATTAGAAGTGGTCAAACAAGAGATGGCAAGAGTGAATGTCAACATTCTAGGAATCAGCGAACTAAAATACATTGGAATGGGTGAATTTAACTCAGATGACCATTATATCTACTACTGTGGGCAGGAATCCCTCAGAAGAAATGGAGTAGCCATCATGGTCAACAAGAGTCCAAAATGCAGTACTTGGATGCAATCTGAAAAACAACAGAATGATCTCTGTTCATTTCCAAGGCAAACCATTCAATATCACAGTTATCCAAGTCTATGCCCCAACCAGTAACACTGAAGAAGCTAAAGTTGAACAGTTCTTTGAAGACCTACAAGACCTTTTAAAACTAAACCCTCAAAAGATGTCCTTTTCATTATAGGGGACAGGAATGCAGAAGTAGGAAGTCAAGAAACACCTGGAGTAACAGGCAAATTTGACCTTGGAATATGGAGTGAAGCAGGGCAAACACTAATAGAGTTTTGCCAAGAGAACACACTGGTCATAGCAAACACCCTCTTCCAACAACACAAGAGAAGACTCTACACATGGACATCCCCAGATGGTCAACACCGAAATCAGATTGATTATATTCTTTGCATCCAAAGATGGAGAAGCTCTATACAGTCAGCAAAAACAAGACTGGGAGCTGAATATGGCTCAGATCATGAGCTCCTTATTGGCAAATTCAGAGTTAAATTGAAGAAAGTAGGGAAAACCACTAGACCATTCAGGCATGACCTAAATCAAATCCCTTTGGTTATACAGTGGAAATTAGAAATAGATTTAAGGGCCTAAAGTGCCTGATGAACTATGGAATGAGGTTTGTGACACTGTACAGGAGACAGGGATCAAGACCATCCCCATGGAAAAGAAATGCAAAAAAGAAAAATGGCTGTCTGGGGAGGCCTTACAAATAGCTGTGAAAAGAAGAGAGGTGAAAAGCAAAGGAGAAAAGGAAAGATATAAGCATCTGAATGCAGAGTTCCAAAGAATAGCAAGAAGAGATAAGAAAGCCTTCCTCAGCGAACAATGCAAAGAAATAGAGGCAAACAACAGAATGGGAAAGACTAGAGATCTCTTTCTCTTCAAGAAAATTAGAGATACCAAGGGAACATTTCATGCAAAGATGGGCTTGATAAAGGACAGAAATGATATGGACCTAACAGAACCAGAAGATATTAAGAAGTGGTGGCAAGAATACACAGAACTGTACAAAAAAGAGCTTCATGACCCAGATAATCAGAATGGTGTGATCACTCACCTAGAGCAAGACATCCTGGAATGTGAAGTCAAGTAGGCCTTTGAAAGCATCATTATACACAAAGCTAGTGGAGGTGATGGAATTCCAGTTGAGCTATTTCAAATCCTGAAAAATGATGCTGTGAAAGTGCTGCACTCAATATGCCAGCAAATTTGGAAAACTCAGCAGTGCCACAGGACTGGAAAAGGTCACTTTTCATTCCAATCCCAAAGAAAGGCAATGCCAAAGAATGCTCAAACTACTGCACAATTGCACACACGCTAGTAAAGTAATGCTCAAAATTCTCCAAGCCAGGCTTCAGCAATACATGAACTGTGAATTTCCTGATGTTCAAGCTGGTTTTAGAAAAGGTAGAGGAACCAGAGATCAAATTGACAACATCTGCTGGATCATTGAAAAAGCAAGAGAGTTCCAGAAACATCTATTTCTGCTTTATTGACTATGCCAAAGACTTTGACTGTGTGGATTACAATAAACTGTGGAAAATTCTCAAAGGGATGGGAATACCAGATCACCTGACGTGCCTCTTGAGAAATCTGTATGCAGGTCAGGAAGCATCAGTTAGAACTGGACATGGAACAACAGACTGGTTCCAAATAGGACAAGGAGTACATCAAGGCTGTATATTGTCACCCAGCTTATTTAATTTCTATGCAGAGTACACCAATGCTAGGCTGGAAGAAGCACAAGCTGGAATCAAGATTGCCGGAAGAAATATCAATAACCTCAGATATGCAGATGACATCATCCTTATGGCAGAAAGTGAATTAGGAACTAAAAAGCCTCTTGATGAAAGTGAAATAGGAGAGTGAACAAGTTGGCTTAAAGCTCAACATTCAGAAAACAAAGATTATGGCATCTGGTCCCATCAGTTCATGGCAGATAGATGGGGAAACAGTGGAAACAGTGTCAAACTTTATTTTTTTGGGCTCCCAAATCAATGCAGATAGTGATTACAGCTATGAAATTAAAAGACACTTACTCCTTGAAAGGAAAGTTATGACCAACCTCAATAGCATATTGAAAAGCAGAGACATTACTTTGTCCACAAAGGTCCAAGTAGTCAAGGCTATGGTTTTTCCAGTGGTCATGTATGGATATGAGAGTTGGACTGTGAAGAAAGCTGAGCACTGAAGAATTGATGCTTTTGAACTGTGGTGTTGGAGAAGACTCTTGAGAGTCCTTTGGACTGCAAGGAGATCCAACCAGTCCATTTTGAAGGAGATCAGTCCTGGGATTTCTTTGGAAGGAATGATGCTAAAGCTGAAACTCCAGTACTTTGGCCACCTCATGCGAAGAATTGACTCATTGGAAAAGACTCTGATGCTGGGAGGGATTGGGGGCAGGAGGAAAAGGGGACGACAGAGGATGAGATGGCTGGATGGCATCACCGACTCGATGGACGTGAGTCTGAGTGAACTCCGGGAGTTGGTGATGGACAGGGAGGCCTGGCATGCTGCGATTCCTGGGGTTCGAAAGAGTCGGATATGTTTGAGTGACTGAACTGAACTGAACTGAAGGGAAGATTTCATGCAAAGATGGACACAAAATAGGACAGAAACAATCTGGGTCTAAGAGAAGGGGAAGAGATTAAAAAGAATTGGCAAGAACACACATAACTGTACAAAAAAAAGTTCTTAATGACACAAATAACCTCTATGATGCAGTTACTCACCCAGAGCCATACATCCTGGACATCCTGGAGTGTGAAGTCAATTGGGCCTTAGGAAACATTACTACAAACAAAGATGGTAGAGGTGATGGAATTCCAGCTGGGCTATTTCAAATCGTTTGAGCTACAATAGTAGTCATGTATGGATGTGAGAGTTGGACTATAAAGAAAGCTGAAGTGAGGTGAGGTGAGTTAAGTCGCTCAATCGTGTCCGACTCTTTGCGACCCCATGGACTGTAACCTACTAGGCTTTTTCATCCATGGGATTCTCCAGGCAAGAATACTGGAGTGGATTGCCATTTCCTTCTCTAGGGGATCTTCCCAACCCAGGGATCGAACCTAGGTCTCCCGCATTGGAGGCAGATGCTTTAACCTCTGAGCCACTAGGGAAGCCCAGCACGGAAGAATTGATGCTTTTGAACTGTGGTGCTGTAGAAGACTCTTGAGAGTCCCTTGGACTGCAAGGAGATCCAACCAGTCCATCCTAAAAGAGATCAGCCCTGGGTGTACATTGGAAGGACTGATGTTGAAGTTGAAACTCCAATATTTTGGCCACCTGATGTGAAGAACTGACTCATTTGAAAAAGCCTCGATATTGGGAAGGAATGAAGGCAGGAGGAGAAGGGGATGACAGAGGATGAGATGGTTGGATGGCATCACCAATTCAATGGAAATGAGTTTGGGTACACTCTGGGAGTTGGTGCTGGACTGGGAGGCCTGGTGAACTGTGGTTCATGGGGTTGCAAAGAGCCAGACACAACTGAGTGACTGAACTGATTCTTCCTGGGGCACTTTCAAAGCAAGTCTTCATCTTTTTATGATTTTCTTTTTGTTATCTATTTCATAAATTCAATTCTAATTTTCCTTTTTCCTTGTTTTGGTCGATTTCTGTTTTTAGAGTTCTTTTTTTTTAATTTAATCTTTTACCAAAGCAACATATTCTTGTGTGAATATAATTCACAGCTGCAACATATTCTATCAATTTGATAAATTAATTCTTTGCTAAATTCCATTTTTGGGGGTATGGAAAAAATTCCATTTTGGGGGGAAGAATTTTAATGTCTTGTTTTCTTATGTTCTCTTAAATTTTTTTGAAAGAGTTTCTCCTTTCCTCTTCCTTTGTCAGCATAATTTTTATGTGTTTGACATATTTTTCCTTCAAGTTATAGTAAAGATACATGTTTAGTTTTATTTTCTCTTCATTCTTAATTTTTTTTTAAAGATGAATTGGAAATTTTTGATTAAACAGACACCATTCTCCACAAGTATCCTTAAGAAAAAAACAGTGTCTTTGTTTAATTTTTATTTGTGTTCTTTTTTCTACTTAAATTTTCATCTCATAACAAAAATCCCACAGCCCAGGAATATATATTCTGTCCTAAATCTGGAGAAAAATTATCTACTCACATTTCTCTAATATCATCAGTCTCTACTTACAAGATTATATCTTTACTTTCATATGCTGGACATTAATAAAGATATTCATAATTAAATTAAGAAAAAATGAGGGAGAGATAGAATATTTGCAGAATGTCAGTGTAGGCTTTATGTTAGAAAGTGAGGAAATCATAAGCATTGTCATTCTTCCAAATATTTTTTGAAATTTATTGTACAAAGGTGTATACTAACAATTGGTTTTAAATTTAGAATTTTTAAAATATATCTCCATTTATAAACATGCATATATATTTCTGTACAAAAGGAGGAGCCATTTTAAGGCAATTTGTACCCAAAGGAAACATCAAGAAATTCGTTTTTTAATAAGGATACACAAATGATGGAAGAATCAATATTTGTCAAAGGTAAGTTAACAAAAGTTTCTAAAAGGGCTAAACAAAACAATATGGTAATGGTCCATAAAGAACTGGGACTGGTTAAATGACTAACTCATTTTTGAAGGAGAAACAGAGACATGGTAATTGACATTTTAGACAAGATAGAAAAACATTAATAGGCACATCTGTTTAGTTTTTCCATATTTATATTTTACACCCATTTTGTTTCATACACTTTAAGAGGCACTTGTTCTTTAGTTTTCACTCTCACAAAGATCATCAAAATTTGTTACACACTGAAGACATTTATTAAAATACTTTGAATGCACTGATAAATGGTTTAGATATGAATACAAAATATGGAATTTTGTCCTGAATTCACTAGGAAGAAATGTGGTTAAAGCTCCTATAAATATTTCAATCTCTTAGTTCATGGCCCTTGGCAGTTTATTTCAGGGAAGTGTTTATTGTTTTTGTTTTTATATATAGAAGGTATTTTTTTAAAAAGTAAAATAACATTTTTCTGATTAGTCTTGCTTTATTTATAAGTTTGTTCTTGTTTTTATCATATGCAAAAAGAAATTCTTCCATAAACCTTTACATATGACTCTAACTGAAGCACTAGACTATATGCAGTATGATTTTTATCACAAAATTGATAAAATATAAAATAAGAAAATATTATGTTTACCATAGTTAATGTTAAGATAGAAGGGTAAAAATTTTAACCTCTATAAATGTACAACATAAATAACGTTTTGACATGAATCTCATGATTCATATTTCTATGGACAATATGAAATTTTAATAGACCTTTTCAAATGAAGTAATTATTTTCAATTTTACTTGAAAACATCAGCAAATATCTATAGCAGTCTTGGTTTCTAAAAGCCATTATGATTCAAATTCAGCTTAGCTTTTTGCCACAGGATTTTTTTTCATTTGCTTTTTTTTTTTTTTTATAATGGCTGAAGACTGGAAAAACAACAACAACAAGTGCTCATCAGATTAATAAAGGAGTTAAACAAGTTAAACATTCAAGGGAAGAATTTGCATTTTTGAATAGTCATTTCTTGATATACCCTCTGCTTATTACAGGAGAGAAATACCTAATGGGATTTAAATGTCCATGGATTATAATTTGCCACATACTAGTTACCTAGTTGCAGGAAACTGTGAAATAGTGAAACTAATTTGCTTTCTTTAGTTAAGTATGGTCTCTTGCTATTTACTGTAAAAGGCTTTCCAGAAGCTAACCTATAGTCAGCAACCATATATTATCTTACTCAAAACTCCTTTTTTTAAAATATCATTAGAATTATATTAATATATTAAGTGTTTGCCTATCTTCCTATAGAGAATAATTGGAGAGTTGTTTTAAAAAGAAAAGAGTCTCTTAGGGTGGTTGTGATACAGTCCTGCCTGGAGGAGTCTTCCCAGGTGGTGCTAGTGATAAAGATCCTGCCTGCCAATGCAGGAGACATAAGAGAGGTGAGTTCAAACCCTGGATTGGGAAGATCTCCTGAGGAGGGCATGGAAACCGACTCCAGTAATCTTGCCTGGAGAATCTCTTGGACAGAGGGACCTGGCTGGCTATAGTCTGTAGGGTCGCAAAGAGTTGGACACAACTGAAGCAACTTAGCACACACGCAGGCCTGGAAGCAGGGCATGGAAAAAATAGTCTTTTGGCATTTCTTTGACCTATATGATCAGAACAGGCAGCCTAAAGATTACTGACTTTTTTTTCATGCATTTAAATAATTGCATATAGCTTTGATACAAAGTATAACTATGCTCAAAGGCCAAGCTTCATTTGAAAAAAATTATAGACTTGTACTGCTGAATGCATAGAGACTTGAGTTCGTAAGTGCACTTCAGCAAATTCTTTTTAAGTGGGGCATTTTTCTTATGGTCCCTAAGGGTTATTGGAATCTTCTACCAGGTAAAAATGTGTCAGAAGGCTCTGAAATAAGACTACTCTTGCAGTTGTTAAAATTTGAATGAGAGTTGAAATGAGGTGAACATAGTAATAGAAAAATAGAAAAGTTGGGAAAGAACTAGCTTCCCTGGAGATTCCATATTGACTTTCCATATGACTTAAAAATCTGATGGGTCTGCAATTATAAGAAAGGGCCCTTAGGGACAAAACTCTCCTGTCCTAGCAGGGTTTGTGTTTTGATGGATTTAACTGGGACAACTTCTAAATACAACGTGAAATTAGGTTGAAGCTAATGGGTATTAGCTATAGTTATTTTAGTTTTAATACACTTTTATGCTTTTTTTCGGGGGTAGCAGAAGGCAAGACTTGTCAAAATACTTCACAGCAGTGTTAGACTGTCTCAGAGTTGTAGTTTTATCAGCTGTATTTCTGAATTCTCTCATTATGTTAAGATGTTAAGAAAATCAATAATGAAAGAATATAAGCAAGGTTAAGCAGATTTGTCTAGATGTGATATCAAGAATTTTAAAAATGTCATTTTGCTTTTATTAGAGGAATTTATGTAGCTCATTTAATTCAAATCAGAAACACAATAAAATAGAATTATTCTCTCAAATCGTAAGTCAGGATGAAAGAGCATCTTTAAATAATAAAGTCAGAATTATAAGTATCATTAAAGTGAAATCCGTTTACAGGAGGGTAGATAATTTATGGCAGCAATGACTTGCTTCCACATCATTACATGTGGTCTCTGTCTAAAATTATAAATATGAGGTTGATTCGTTCCTTTGTTATCATTTTAGCTCTATATATTTTGTTTCCAAATTTTAGTTTTGTGTTATGAAGATGGATAGATACAGATGTATATAAAATAGATGCATACATATATTTACACACATATTATTTCATTTTTTTTCTGAAGAACATTATTTGCTTGCAATTGTTTTTCATATTTCATGTTCTGTATTTTTGTGATATCTTTATATATTCACAATCTATTTCCATCTTCAATATTCATCTTTGAAACATGAGTTTCTCACAGATGGAAATGTAAGTTTTAATTGATCACTTTCTCCACCTTAGAGCAATATTAAACTAGAGAGTATTTACAGTTTGAAGTCTTACATTGGCCTCTCCGTCACACAGATAAGTGGCCTCCTGGAATTATAACCTGTCTGTGAAACCCACATTTAAACTGCCCCCTTGGTATTCATAAACAAAGACACTGGAGAGCATCTGTTATTAAAGGAAGTTAACAATACTTGTTGCTCCAAATAATCCATTTAAGGTTTGTATCTCAGGCTGTCCTCCTGACTATCAAGGGGTATCTGTTTATGGATATCTTTGAGAACAAGATCTGACACCATCTAGACTTCACCTCACATATAGATCGTCGGGTTTTTACAGCTTTTTTTTGTTTGTTTTTAATTTTTCATTCTTCCTGCCCATTTAATTGCAGTATTTGGAAGTTTAAAATCACATATATGTATGTGTTGGTCGCTCAGTCATGTCCGACTCTGGTCGCTCAGTCGTGTCCAATTCTTTGGAACCCCAGGCTCCTCTGTCCTTAAGGTTCTCCAGGCAAGAATACTGGGGTGGGTTGCCATTCCCTTCTCCAGGGGATCTTCCCAACCCAGGGACTGAACCCAGGTCTCCTCCATTGCAGGCAGATTCTTTACCATCTGAGCCACTAGGGAAGCCCTTGGTTTTAAATCACTTGCAGTTTCATAAAGATAAATTTTATTAACTTTTAAAATTTTTCAGTTGGTTTGGGGAAGGGGATGGTGGAGGAAGCAGGCCTTGGCTTCTGAAGTTGCTGCTCAGCACTGTGGCCCATACAGGCTGAGGAATAGGATGTCTTCCTTTAAAAGGAATAATAATAAAAAAGTTTTCTTCTTGTTACTATACAGTTTGCAGGAAAAGAGTAAAGTGTCAATTTACCATAATCTTAAAATGAAAATGGATGATTTATATATATTTATAGTATAGAGTTGAATTAACTTATATAAATGTATATATTTAATATGTATGTCACAAAGCATTGGACAAAAATGCTTTCATTGTAAAGGTCACATTCCCTGATAATAACTCTGCAAAGCTTAAATTTAACAATAATAATTTAAGAAGACATGAAATATATATAATAATAACAACAAAATGTGTCTTCTTAAATAAAAATTAGATCAAGAGAAAGAGATATACTATTTATTTACTTGATACTGGGTTTACAACGTAGAGGAAGGGATAAACAGAATATTTTTTAGAAAGACTTATAAATGTGAATTCTAGAAAAAACTCTGTAAATGAAACTTTTTCAAATTGAGAGAAATGGACTGTTTTTAATGAAGAAGCTAGAATGAGCATCCACCAAAATGTACAGTTCAAACTGGTATAGAATAATGAAATGAATTTCCAAGGTTGAGGAAGCATACAAGGAAATATGAAACTTGACTTCTATTTTTAAAAATTGAGCCATATGAAAAAATAAATTATCTCTAAATAAAGTTGTTTGAAGTTACCGCACTATGTTTTTTAAATGTTAGCTTAAAGTTTCACTGAACTATATAAGCAATGTTGGTGGCCTTTGGGGTATTTTGAATCCTTTCAAACAACTGAGACTAGATCCATGTTCCTCACTATGTCTTTCTATTTTTCTTTCATTATTGCCTTAGTTTTTTTTTTTATTACTGCCATAACAGATTATACACATTTATGAATGAAAACAACACAAGCTTGTTATCTCACAGTTCTGCAGGGCAGAGGACCAAGCATGGTGTCGCTCAGTTTGCTAACTGTACAGTGTTTCACAAGACAGAAGTAAAGACATGGGCAGGGCTGCACTATGTTCTGAAGGCTCTATGGTAGAATTTATTTTCAAACATTTCAGGTGGTGTGTGAATTCGGTTACAGAACTGAATTTTTCTCCTGGTGGTTAGCAATGAGACAATCTTTGTTCATAAAGACTACCTTAATTAATTATTTCTAGTGTTTTCCATATGGCAAAGGTGGGGAAAGTCTTTCTCAGTGTTAGGTTCCCTCTGACCTTCCCTGCTGTCACATTTTTCAGCACTCCAAGCAGAGAAAAATCATTGCTTTTAAGGGCTCATGTGAATAGATTGGGCCCAGTTGGAAGATCCAGTATAATTTCTTTAATTTAAAGTCTCTAAAAGGTCTTAATTTTTTCTACAAAGCTCTTTCTGCTATATCACGTATCATATTTCTTGGTTCCAGGAACATCTTCCCAAGTAGGGAAGGAGGAAAAGGAAGGCGGAGGAAGATCCCTTCTAAATTGCAATGTTTATGTATTTATCCAGCGTTAGTATTTATATTCACTTTTCATTAGTCAATGTCATAAGGCAACGATATTTACTCTCAGATCCCAACTTCATATTTTCTGTCTACCGTAGAAAAATAATTTGAAAATCAGCCATAAGAGAGCATGAAATAAATTAATTATATAATTGCATATTTTAAAATATCTTATAGACATTCTACAATTTATCCCAACCAATATTTTAAACTAAATGCATTCATTTATGATTTATCTGTGCTGCAATCTTCCCGAGATCCCATACCTTCCTAACACTCACACACACACACACACATACACACACACACACACACACACACACACACACACACACAGGCGCCCGTGCGCGCACTGGATTTTTATGTAAAGTGATAATATCTTCAAAGCAGCATTTCCTCAGGGGCTACACATCAGCATCCAATACTTCTTTCCAAGCACACAATGTTAAAAGTTGAATTAACTGATTGCCTGGGTGGCTGCTTGCCTGAAGTTTTCACTATTCATTTTAATGTCCAATGTTACTTAACCTTACAAAATGGGTTTAATGCCATTCATCCATATAACTCATATAAGTATTTCTAAATATCTTATGGAAAAAGATAGCCTTTCCTAGATTGTGTGTTCAATAAGTTCTCTCTCTCTATTTCCAGCACTTTTGCAGTTAAAAGTATTGTGGCACAGAATAATGGCTCGCCACACCCACTTCCTTTGAGGTATTCAGCTGGCCTATATTATCTAGTTGCTATTGCACTTTAGCCATTTTTCTTGGAGATCTAACAGAATTATGTGGGAACACATTCAAAATGTGAAACTGTGCACATTTCACCAAACTGTTTCACAAAACATGTGAAACACGGTTCACAAAACTTTGAAAATGTGAAACTTTCCTTTTCTTAGTCTTAATGCAAACCAGCTTGATGAACATGGAAGCCACATGGTGAAGATCGAGGCACCACTAAATAGTAGTTCCCTGGCATTTTTTATCATTGCTTTTAGGTGGCTCTCCATACACTGGTCATACCCCACCTGCTCTACACTTACCAAGAGCAATATATGACTCAGTGACTGAGAATTTGTGGTTTTCATATTGTAACAAGTATCATTGCAATGATTTCATACCAATAATGTTATAATAAAAAGAAGCTCAATCTTCTCCATGCATATTGAACATGCATCCCTGAACACAACCTGTATGTTAAGACATAAGGTTTACGATATAAGGGACTACATTACATCTGAAGCCTGTGTGTTAGTGGTAGCTTCTCCTATGGCTTGGTCAACATAAGTATAATCCTGTCTTCATTGTGTGGCAAGTTTAACTTTTCCACAAAGGGATTCCCACTCACCTGCTTCAAGTCAGTAGTTTGGCTGAGAGTCTGAATTCCCTGACATTCTTCTTCTCTTTCTCCTGAGAGACGTTTCTTGGGGAGATAATCCCTCCAATAATGCAAAGAACTGACTGAGTTCTAGAAGAATTGGAAGAAGCCAGTAAGACATAAACTATTTCTTCATGTGCAGGCTAAAATCAAGGGGGAAAAAATAAAAGCACCACACAATGTTTGCCTTCATACAGAAGAACAATTGCAGTAGTTAATACTTTTCAAAAATGAATATTAAATGAACAAAAAATAATCTAATGCCCCATGATTCAAATTTTTAAGAAGAAATCATTATTTTAAACAATACATAAGGGAATAAAAATAATTTTAATGTTCTATTAGTCACTACTCAGGGGAAGATATATAATGTAATTTAAAGTAGTACAAAAGAGGGCAATTGTGGAAAAGAAATTGGTAGAAGTAAGAGAAAATAAGATGTGAGTATGGGTATAGTATGAGCTGCAACTTTGATAAAGGAAAGTAAAAATTACTATCAAACAGCATAAAAGCAAATGTTGGACAATGAAAGTATGGACTTGATACCTGTGTTAGAAAATGACCAAAATATAGAAAAAGCAAGCTCATCAGATTTGTAGATGGAATGTGCGAAGGTAACTGTTTCTCGTCACAGTGGATTTTCACTTGGACTGCAGATTTCAAAGTAGTTTATCACAAATCATCTTTGTAAAAGAGCCAAGATTAGATCAATTCTTATCCATAAATCTTCAATTATTACTTTTAATTAGAAAATTTCTACAAAATTTTTATTCTGAAAATGTTAAGCTACTTATAGGGGTAGAAATTGTTCTTGAATATTGCTCATCATCAGAGATATATTTATTTAGCTTCACCTTGTACCCATGGAGCCATTAAACTTGTTTGTTTATTTATTTATTTATTTATTTTTTTGTCACTCAGTTGTGTCTGACTCTTTGTGACCCCATGGACTACACAGTCACTGGAATTCTCCAGGCCAGAATACTGGAGTGGGTAACCTTTCCCTTCTCCAGAGGATCTTCCCAACTCAGGAATCGAATGCAGGTCTCCTGCATTGCAGGCGGATTCTTTACCACCTGAGCCACAAGGGAAGCCCAAGTTTACTGGACTGGGTAGCCTATCCCTTCTTCAGGGGATCTTCCCAACCCAGGAATCGAACCAGGGTCTCCCACACTGCAGGCAGATTCTTTACTAACTGAGCTATGAGGGAAGCCCCTATAATTGCTTTAGGGACATTGATTAGTTCAAAATCAGTCAGATATTGTATGATATGTAGGTGTGAGAGAATATCAGAAAAACCCTCATAACATTTCTCTTGAAACACCCAAGAAAATTTTTTTAAAAACTTATGTTTTGGGGAATTATAATTCCATGTGCTTTGTATAATATTGTGTTAAAGTTATGAGATAGTCATTCTCCTGAACTTTTTCTTAAGGAGAAATTTTTTTTAATGGCATTCCTAGTATGAACTGAAATGCCCTCTTCTCAGTGTATTTGATAATCTTGTTAGAAGAGACTCATAAAGTAAGTTAGAAAAATCTTTAAGATAACCCACATTTCACTCTTTTTCAAAATCAAATTTCAAAGTAAAGACAATACAGGTAAAAGCTAGAACCTCAGAAGATAACAGAAAACAGGCTGTGCTCACTCCCAGGAGAATTTTGCAGGAGCATAAGAGAAGGAAGAGGAAATTTTCATATAAATCAATAGATAAATGCTCCTCTCTTAAAAACTCTAACTTTAGATAATAATAAACAGAAAGATTAAAACTTGCCCTAAAATATGCAGAAAATAGTACCAAGAATGGCATAGAAACAAAATATATTTATATCTAACATAAATATATAGTATAATCCAATTAAATAACTTGGAAATAAATATCAGAACCCATAATAAAAACTTTATTGATTGTAAACTGTATTGTTGCTATACCTACATAGAATACATTTTATATAATGTTGCTAACAAGATCCAGGTTTAGGTATTCACAGCAGACTATTTTGAAATATTTTTATAAAGCTCACAGTTAAAGAATATGCATGTGACTGATTATTTCATCTATGTAATTGTGTATTAAATAATTGCTCTCATATTTGCATTTATTTATTCCTTTGTTCATAATGCGCAGAAGCTCTTTAGTCACCATTGCAAAGCCTTCTGTTTGAACTTCACATTTCACACATTTGAAATCAATGCCCATTTTAAAAAGTATTGGAATATAGTTGATTTACAAGGTTGTGTAACAGACAGAGTTGGTGATGAATGGGGAAGCCTGGCTTGCTGCAGTCCATAGGGTAACAAAGAGTTGGACAGAACAGAGTGACTGAACTGACTAACTGACAAAGTTGTGTTAGTTTCAGGTGTACAGCAAAGTGAATCAGTTATTCTGATACATATATCCACTCTTTTTTTAAATATAATATTATTCTCTCATATAAGTCACTACACTGAGTAAAATTCTGTCTACTATAAAACAGGCTCTTATTAGTTATCCATTTTATATGCAATAGTAAGTATATGTCAATATCAGTCTCCCAATTTACTCATTTTTATAATATTCAAAAAATAAAATTAAAATGTCATTAAAGGTTAAAAAAATCAAATTCTCTAAGGATTTTAAATTTTACTTAGAATTAAACATTTAATGCCAGTCATTATTCTCATGTTAAATGTTATGTTTGCTAAATGGCATATAATTTGACATGAAAGGAAGAGATTTAGAGAAATACATGAAATATTAGATTATGTGCAAATATTTACATTCTTATGTTCCAAAAGTATACCTGGAAAATAATACAAAATCTTGCAAAATTCCATCTTGTACCCAACTAAAAGTAAACATAGGTATGTCTTTAAAAGGAGCATATAAAATTTAAAATAATTTACTATTAAATTAATTTCACCATTATTTCAAAATAATAATTTACTATGATCAAATAATTGAATGTTCAAATAAAAATATATGCAATAACATAATTCATATCTATAAATTATTTTAATTTTTATTGTTTACTATAAAGAGAATGATTCTTCAACTGGTAGGTTATGATAAAATATACTCATCTATATAGTCATTTTCTATAAAGTTTAAGTTTCTGCATAAATAAATTACATATATTTGATTTATAGCCCATTCTCCCATAATATTTTTTGAGAGTTCCAGCTATCAAGAACATTTAAGAACTTAACTAATAATACTTCATCATAATTTAATGTACCATGTCAACATTTAATAGTTTTATTTTTGTTTCTTTTTTATGGTAAATCTCAGCAAATGAATCACCTTTAAGGTTTTCCAGCTCACAAACAAGCAGAATAAAAGTGCCTAAGAAATATTAAAGCAGAGATCATGTGTTCCTGTCAAATTAATCATCAGTGAATACTTCTGATAGCTAAAAGAGGTCAAGAGAATCAGAGGGAAGTTTAAAATATTCAAAGCCAAAATAGCTGTTGATTTTTTTTTCCCCTTGAAAAATGCAGCTACATTTTTTGCCACAATCTTTTAATGTATTTAAGAGCAGAAATTAGCAACATCTGCATGCATTGAATAGTATGCTATAAATTTGACATTGATAAGCATTTTTATGAATAATAATAATATTCAATTGGGTCTTTCTTTTTCCTGTTGTGCCTTCAGCCTTCTATTCTTCATTTCAATAAAGTTTTGAGATGTATGATTATTTCAGTGGGAACATTGTTCCTACAGTAAGCCTGCTTTCTAAAGTGTATTGACTCCCAGGGTATACTAGTTTCTATTAAGTTTTAAAGTTGTCCAGAACTTTTATTTTGTCTCTTCTCACACCTCATTTTCTCCCTTGACATTCTCATTCTTGCCCCAGTATTTCAATTAGTTTCTACAAACAGCTATCTTCGAAATGTATAGTTAGCCATAGGCCTTTCTATCATCTTCCAATACTTACGTGACACATTTATTTCAATGCCTGATAGAATTTTCAAACTTAAGAGCTATGTATTTAAATAATTTTCTGGTCAAAAAACTATTCTTCATTGTGTTTGCCTGCTCAGTCGCTTCAGTCGTGTTTGACTTTTTGTGACCCTGTGGACTGTAGGCCGCCAGGCTCCTTTGTCCATGAGATTTTCCTGGCAAGAATACTGGATGGGTTGCCATGCCCTCCTCCAGATTTCCCTGACCCAGGGATCCAACCTGTATCTCTTGTGTCTCCTGCATTGCCGACAGATTCTTTTACTGCTGAGCCACCGGGGAAGCCCATTCTTCATTATTGTTCCCTATTTTAATACTACTGTATCAGTTAACAATTACTGTGAACCAAAAAGGCCCTCGGAAGCCTAGTGTCTTAAAACAAACTTGTGAGTCTAGTAATCAGCTGGGCAGTCCTCTCTTACTCCTTCTGGTCCCAAATCCAAATTTTCAATAATTACTGGGCATTTAGATTAATTCTACTGTCACAATTTTCATTGTATTTGATCAAAAGAGCATTATCTTTCTAATGGATCAGAGCAATTAACTTCTACATAATCTTCAATTTCATCTTTTGGTTACCTCCAATTATTCTCTATTGCCATAGATGTCTCTAGAAATGTAATAATGTTTATGACACTAATAAAAATCTTTATAGTCATTCTCATGCTTTTCAGATAAACTATAAAATGCTTGAATTTTGGCTGTCTTCATTACCTAACATGTTTGGGAATATTTCTTGCTACTCTTTCACTTACTTTGTTGAGTCTAATAACTATAGAATCACATGCTGTTTTCTCTGGCAGTAATACTTTGCACTATATTCATTTCATCTTTATGCTCCAGTCTTAATCAGCCTAATAATTTTTGGTTTATCTTCAACATAATTTTCTCAAGGAAGGTTTCTTTTTAAATATAAGTTTCATATACTCATGGGCTTCCCTCGTTGTTGAGTCGGTAAAGAGTCTGCCTGCAATGCAGGAGACCTGGGTTCGATCCCTGGGTTGGGACGATCCCCTGGAGAAGGAAATAGCAACCCACTCCATATTCTCACCTGGAGAATCCCATGGACAGGCAGGCTACAGTCCATGGGGTCGCAAGAGTTGGACATAACTGAGTGACTAAGCACACACATACTCATATCAGCTACAGATGAATTATATTTTCTTGAACTGTTACTATACTCCACAAATGTCCTGATATTTCTATTTCAATTTGTTAATTACTTACAACTGCAATTTTGAATTTCATTCTTATATTGTCTTCTACTCCACTGATGTTCAGTAACCTTTCTGCAGTGATGCAAATATTTTATAATCTTGGCTTTCCAAAACAGCAGTCACTAGCTACAAGTGATTGCAGTGCCTTTGATATAGTCATATATTATGGCCAATGAACTGAATGGCTAGTCTTATTTTATTTTAATTGATTTAATTTTAAATAATCACATGAGGTAGTGATTAATGTGTAGCACAATTCTAGCCTATTTGCTTTTGTGGGTGGAATTCAAAAATATACTTTAATAGCTGTATTGCCATACTTTCTGTTATAATACCTGGTTATGCAAGGAGATTCAACCAGTCCATTCAGAAGGAGATCAGCCCTGGGATTTCTTTGGAAGGAATGATGCTAAAGCTGAAACTCCAGTACTTTGGCCACCTCATGCGAAGAGTTGACTCATTGGCAAAGACTCTGATGCTGGGAGGGATTGGGGGCAGGAGGAGAAGGGGACGACCGAGGATGAGATGGCTGGATGGCATCACTGACTCGATGGACGTGAGTCTGAGTGAACCCCGGGAGATGGTGATGGACAGGGAGGCCTGGTGTGCTGCGATTCATGGGGTCGCAGAGTCAGACACGACTGAGTGACTGAACTGAACTGAATATTTAATGAATGTACAAATGTGTAGCCCTTCTTTATGACCTAAAAATATCTGAAAAGACATGTAGGTGCAGTCCATCATCCAAAAAAAATGCAATCTTTTCTGTATCTTACCATGAATACACTTAGAATTCCCTCTAATGGCCTTTCTTAATATGTAGAGTGTATCACTTGGACTATTAGGTATTTCTAATTTTCTTTTCCTTTATATTATATACTCCTCAGTGTTCTTACTCTCACTCCCTATACCTTCCCACCTTGAATCTTTGATCTGTACCATTCATGATATAGATTATCAAGACTAAGAAAATATTTTCCTTGCCTCCATTTTGAAGAATTCTTCTGAATCTTTGCAGAAAATAGCTCTTTGTATTTTCTCTTGGAGGGCAAGTTTAGGTTTTTCCTCTATCAAAATTAAAGCATATTATTGACACTATTGATAGTTTATAGAAAACTTTTGAAGTATTTATATGCTAAACACAGGCCTTTTCACCGTAGATCGATATGTGAAGAAAGCAAGGAGATGTAGTGGGTGTTATGTGCAAAATAAAGGCAAAATGTAGAAGCTCATCCTGACATTTTCACACCATATGGAATAGCATAAAGTGGAACATTAGAATTTAAAGTGTAAAGATTGATACTTTACTTTTACCATTAAAAAATTTCAGCTAAATGTGTGCATGTAGTGTATATACTAAATATATAGCACAATAAATAGAGCTAATCTGACACGTGTCAGGGATACCTAGTAAACTGATCATCCCTTCACACTGCCCTAATATTGGGTTGGCAAAAAAAGTTCATGGGTTTTAAGTAAAAACAGAAGACACATTTTTTATTTTCACAAAGACACATTTTTTATTTTCACTTTATGAAACAATGAATTCACAAAATAAGATCTTTTTGACCAACCCAATCAAACAATATTCAATTTCAAAACCTAGGGCTTGTGGAGCACAATTTAAAAATACTAACCAAAGCACCTTTCTCATTTGACAAGTTAAGAAATAAAAGCAAGAGGTCATAAGATTTGCCCAAATCAATATATTAATGCCGTATCTATGATTAGCTAGCACTCAGTCCTTCTGATCCCTAATGCAATCTCTTTTGTTCAACTTGGTTTATTTTATTTCATGGCTTATACTTTCCCTATTAAAAATAGCCTCTTCTCATTTTTAATACAAAATGTACAGAAAGATAAAGGGAAGATATCTGATATAGTGTTCCTATAATAAAAATCTTAAAAATAAATCTCTTTTATTTTTGTAGGATGTGTATTTCACATTAGTCACTCTGCTTCCTGATTTTTCTTTGAGTATTCTTTTTAAATATTGTACTTTTTATATTTTTTTTTTGGCAATTGGTTTTTCATTTCTGTCTTCTTCAAAGCCAAATGGCTATATCATGAAAGTAAGACCCCTTTGTTTTGATGACTGTGGATTCCTGTCTTAATAGAGTCTCTGGTTCATAATACTTGACCAGTGGATTGGAGTTAGATTCAGCTGAAAATTTCCCTTAGGTAGGGAGATGGGAAAGGGAAATTTTAAAATTGTTTTATAAATTAAACAGGACAAAGTAGACAAAATAACTTCCAGTTTGCAAAAAAAAAAAAAAAAAGAGGTTATACATTCTTTTGAATTGTGGTATTGGAAAAGACTCTTGAGAGTCCCTTGGACTGCAAGGAGATCCAACCAGTCCATTCTGAAGGAGATCAACCCTGGGACTTTTTTGGAAGGAATGATGCTGAAGCTGAAATTCCAGTACTTTGGCCACCTCATGAGAAGAGTTGACTCATTGGAAAAGACTCTGATGCTGGGAGGGATTGGGGGCAGGAAGAGAAAGGGATGACCGAGGATGAGATGGCTGGATGGCATCACGGACTCAATGGACATGAGTCTGAGTGAACTCCGGGAGAAGGTGATGAACAGGGAGGCCTGGCGTGCTGCGATTCATGGGGTCACAAAGAGTCAGACACGACTGAGCGACTGAACTGAACTGAATACATTCCATCTTCTTGAGTATCAGAAAATTTTTGTTCCTTTGTCCAAAACAACTAATAAATATGTAGAGCTGAAAGGATGTTCTTATTTTGTTTGTTTTAAACTAATGGAGAGTCTCTTATAAGAGCATTTTCAGCAGTGAAAAGTAGAAAACTAATATTTTTTTAACTTGCAGAGAGAAGGAAATAGAGATTTTCTATTGACTAGTAACAGAGAGGGGATGCTAAATTGTGAATCAAGTAGTGAAGACTATATAGTATATAGTAGACACATTTTGTTTGTTTTGTGCCTCTTGAGGCATTGAGTGTTTTTTTAAGGTACAGAATGATAGAGAAAAATCATGATAGAAAAAGTTATTTGAATGAAATGGATGAAAATAATAGAGAGCAAAGTAAATCATTAATTTGATAATTACAGGATATGTATTCTATTTATAAAAATAATATTGATGAATAATCACAGTAGTTCATGTTTTGTAACCAGAAGGGAAGCATCTTGGTCAGCTGGGGCTGCTGTAACAAAAAACTATAAGGTGGATGTATTAAATAATAAAGATTTATTTCACACAGTTCTGGAGGCTGGGAAGTCTAAGATTAGGGTTCCAGCAGATTCGGTGTCTGGTGAAAGCCCAATTTCTGGTTTACAAATGGCTAACTTCTCACTGTGTTCTGTTGCAGAGAAGAGAGAGCACTGGACCTTTCATCTTTCTACAAAGGATGCTAATTCATTCATGGGACCTCTACCTTCATGAGTTCAACTTAACCTAATTACTTCCCAATGGCCTCAACTCCAAATATCCCAAATTATAGATTAGGGTTTCAATACACAGAATTTTTTTGGGGGGGCGGAGTGGACACAACATTTGGTCTAAAGCAGGGGAAAGTATTATTTTTATTCTTTGATAATCCTGTATCTTCACTAATCTCTTTTTAGTACACATGAAGTCTCATTTTGTACTAGCTGAAGACTGGCAAAAGACAAGAAAATCCGGCAATGGTTTCTTCTCCTCTCAGTTTAATTTAGACTCGTTTTAGCTTATTTCAACCCCACTCCAGTACTCTTGCCTGGAAAATCCCATGGATGGAGGAGCCTGGTAGGCTGCAGTCCATGGGGTCGCTAAGAGTCGGACACAGACACGACTGAGCGACTTCACTTTGACTTTTCACTTTCATGCATTGGAGAAGGAAATGGCAACCCACTCCAGTGTTCTTGCCTGGAGAATCCCAGGGATGGGGGAGCCCAGTGGGCTGCCGTCTCTGGGGTCACACAGAGTTGGACACGATTAAAGTGACTTAGCAGCAGCAGCAGCTTATTTCAAAACAATAAATGTATCAAATGAAATAATTCTGAGTTTGGACAAATCATTTTCCCAGAAATTTAGAAAAGTTAAAATGGATCAAAATTTGCAATGCTTAAAGACTTTCATCGGTATACTTGAGAGTGCTAATGTACATTCTGGGAAATATAGAGACTTCTGGGAAGCATATATGAAGTGAAGAGAATAAAATGTCCATTTGTAGATACATGGTCATGTAGTTAGGTCATAGGGAGGAGCTTTCATCCACTCTCTTACCAATTCTGTTTATTTGTGTAATTAAATAGAAATATGTTTATTGATTTCCCTCCAAGATGAGTTTGAATTTTAGATATTCAGTATTCGCAATCAATAGAGGAGAGAATTGATTACTTTGAAATAGACAACATTATATTTTTCAGATATGTTACTGTGAGCATTTATGGCTAACAAGTTCTAGTTTACATCATATTTATCGACTTCATCAAGATTTTGAAAGATGTGATGCTCTTATCATTTTAGCAATATATTCTGATGGCCCAATTTTAGTCTGGATATAAAGTCAGGCAAAGGGAATATATTATTAAATAGCTCATATTCTCACTGTTACTCTTATTACCAATTTATAAATATTTATTTTCTAACAATAAATTAATCAATATAGTTAATGTAAACACATCTCAGCACACTGTCACCATCTTCCAAATGATTAGATAAAACATCAAGAAATTATAAATAATATTTCTTTACTGATGATGTGACAGAATTAGAGAACTCATTCCTTTCAATCTAGTCCTTTCTAACATCTACAGCACTCACAACTGTTAATATGTTTTCTTGCTTCCTTCTTTTGTACCCTGTGAAATGACAAGGCCTGGAAATGAGAAACAGTCCTGTAAGTGTACATCTTTATTAGAGAATGAGCACAGCCAGTCAGGGGAATAGAGAGAGATGGTAAGGAATTCATAAAGCAAGGTGATTCACTACAGATTGTGGTGCAGGTAAACTATACCAAAGCAGTTGAGATGGATCTTCCCTGGTGGCTCAGACCGTAAAGCGTCTGCCTACAATGCGGGAGACCTGGGTTAAGTCCCTGGGTTGGGAAGATCTCCTGGAGAAGGAAATGGCAACCCACTCCAGTATTCTTGCCTGGAAAATCCCATGATGGAGGAACTTGGTTAGGCTCCAGTCCATGGGGTCTCAAAGAGTCAGACACTACTGAGTGACTTCACTCACTCACTCAAAGCGGTTGAGAAGGCATCAAAACACAACTTAGTACTATAATGAAGTGATAGACATGGGAATACAAAGTCTAGCAGAAGGCAGTATAACTGTGTGCAGGAAGACTGCAGCTGTCATTGAGAACATCTATCACAAGCTACAGAACTTCTGTAACAGAAAATGTTTTTGTGTAATAGAGTTATCCAGTTCAGTTTCTGAGACTGGCATTAAAAATAAAAAATAAATAAATTTAAAAAAATAAAAATAAAAAAAATAAAAAAATAAAATAAACCTAAGACAAGGGGAAAAAAAAAAAAAAGAAGTCATGAGAGCACTGATATTAGAAGATATAAGGACTCAAGATAACCATCCATATAAGTACTCAGGTTTAACTTTCCTAAGCAATATTTGTTTTGGGAGCAACATTATCCACAAAATGACTGCCTTGACTTGAAGAGACAATCAAAGAGAATTATACTAGTTGTTATTAAAAAGTTAATCGTTCCTGGTTCCCAGTTACAGTAAACCATCTACTTTCTCATTTTATGAGGGCTTCCCTCTTAGCTCAGTTGGTAAAGAATCTGCCTGTAATGCAGGAGACCCCTGTTTGATTCCTGGGTTGGGAAGATCCCCTGGAGAAGGGGTAGGCTACCCATTCTAGTATTCTTGGTCTTCTCTTGTGGCTCAGCTAGTAAAGAATCCGCTTGCAATGCAGGAAACCTGGGTTCAATCCCTGGTTGGGAAGATCCCCTAGAGAAGGAAAAGGTTACCAACTCCAGTACTCTGGCCTGGAGAATTCCATGGACTGCATAGTCCATGAGTCACAAACAGTTGGACATGTCTGAGTGACTTTAACTTCACTTCACTTCTCATTTTATGCTTGGAGCTATTTCTGAACAAAGTTCTTCAATTGTAATAGTCCAGGTGCATCCCACCCATGGATATCTCTAGCAGTAGTAATATTTAAAAATCATTCAACAGTAAAGTTATTTTTCTAAATTTATCATCCCACCAAAAGCTAAAGTTATCAAAGTGTGTTTCTTTCAAACATTTATTGTCAGTTATGCAGTCACTATGCATATATGCAGTGTATATGCTTTCTTCTACAATCTCTGGCTACAAAAACAAGCTCCTGATATCAGCTATTATAAAACAATGAACTGAGTTATATATATTAATATATAGTTTCTGTGATTTACTGTTTTCTCCTAAATGCTTATTGAACAAATCAACTGTATACATTGCTTTCTAATAGAGAAAACTTTCACAATTTATTTTTTTAAAAGAACAGTACACAAAAAACTTGAACCCAGAAAGTATATATAGTCATTGGTGGTGAAACTTTTGATGTATGACACCCACACTCTGAGGGATGACTTTTCCAGTAGTCAAATAAAAGAGAGAACAGTGGTTTCCATTTTTCTTCACAATATGTTTAGATTATGAAGGAACCAGCATGAGAATGTGAATATGTGTGTGCTGGTAGCTGGTAGTCAAATATTTGCTTATTAAATAGACCTGCCATGTGTACCAGACTTCTTTGGTGGCTCAGTGGTAAAGAATTTGTCTGCAATGCAGGAGATTCAGGAGATGCTGGTTCAATCCCTGGTTTGGGAAGATCCCCCTGGAGGTGAGCATGGCAACCTACTCCAATATTCTTGCCTGGAGAGTCCCATGGACAGAGGAACCTGGCAAGCTACAGTCCATGGGGATTGCAAAGAGTCAGAAACAACTGAAGAGGCTGAGCGTTCAAACATGCACAGACTAGATATACCACAAACTGTTTTAAGTTTAGAAATGCATTTGAGAAATCTATGAGGTATTATTTTCCCATTATCACACAGAATGAGCAAACACTTTAATTCAGTCACCATTCAGTGATTGACACACAGGTTATTCATTACATTAGGCTACATGATAATTGTAATTGTTTACCTATCTATCCTTCATGGATAGGTAAACACTATTTCTTCCTATATAAAGCAAAAAAATGTAGAGTGCCTTTGTTGTTTTTATGAAGGTGTCAGTTTAAAAAATTTAGTATATTCTTCAAAAGTCTTCCTTAGTCTTCATGTCTTTGGAAATTATTTCTGCTAGCATAAAATTTGCTTCTCAAACAAGTTAGTAAAGAGGGAGCATTAATACATTAGAATGAAAAGAACAACGAATTCAACAGAGATATTTGATAGCAAAATTTGTATAGCATCAAAAAACTTGTCTCTGGGATGTATTATACTATAAACTAGTGGTTTGGATAATGAGATATGTAAATAAAGATATGGAATTTCTAATTGTATGAAAGTAAATATAAGTGAAAGTGGAGACCGAAAAAACGGCTTAAAGCTCAACATTGGGAAAACGAAGATCATGGCATCTGGTCCAATCACTTCATGGGAAACAGATGGGGAAACAGTGGAAACAGTGTCAGACTTTATTTTGGGGGGCTCCAAAATCACTGTAGATGGTGACTGCAGCCATGAAATTAAAAGATGCTTACTCCTTGGAAGGAAAGTTATGACTCACTTAGATAGCATATTCAAAAGCAGAGACATTACTTTGTCCACAAAGGTCCATCTATTCAAGGCTATGGCTTTTCTAGTGGTCATATATGGATGTGAGAGTTGGACTGTGAAGAAAGCTGAGCATGGAAGAATTGATGCTTTTGCATTGTGGTGTTGGAGAAGACTCTTGAGAGTCCCTTGGACTGCAAGGAGATCCAACTAGTCCATTCTGAAGGAGATCAGCCCTGGGATTTCTTTGGAAGGAATGATGCTAAAGCTGAAACTCCAGTATTTTGGCCACCTCATGGAAAGAGTTGACTCATTGGAAAAGACTCTGATGCTGGGAAGGATTGAGGGCAGGAGGAGAAAGAGACGACCGAGGATGAGATGCCTGGATGGCATCACGGACTTGATGGACGTGAGTCTGAGTGAACCCCGGGAGTTGGTGATGGACAGGGAGGCCTGGCGTGCTGTGATTCATGGGGTCGCAAAGAGTCAGACACGACTGAGTGCCTTAACTGAACTGATTGAAATATTATATTTAGAAAGTAGAAAAGCATCTATTTCTACTTCATTGACTATGTTAAGGCCTTTGATTATGTGGATCACAACAAAAGGTAGAAAATTCTTAAGGAGATGTGAATAGCAGAACACCTTACCTGCCTCCTGAGAAATGTGTATGCATGTGAAGAAGAAACAGTTAGAATTGAACACGGTTCCAAATTGGGAAAGGAGTATGCCAAGGCTGTATACAGTTATCCTGCTTATTTAACTTATATGCAGAGTATATCAGGTAAAAGGCCAGACTGGATGAAACACAAGCTGAAATCAAGTTGTCTGGGAGAAATATCAATAATCTCAGGTATGCAGAAGACACTATCCTTATGGCAAAAAGAGAAGAGGCTCTAAAGAGCTTCATGATGGAGGTGAAAGAAGAGAGTAAAAAAGCTGGCTTAAAACTCAACTTTCAAAAAACTAAGATCATGGCAGCTGGTCCCATCGCTTCATGGCAAATAGATGGGGAAACAGTGAAAATAGTGACAGACTTTATTTTCTTGGGCTCCAAAATCACTACGGATGGTGACGGCAACCATGAAATTAAGACGATTACTCCTTGGAAGAAAGGCTAAGATCAACCTAGACAACATTAAAGAGCAGAGACATTATTTTACTGACAAAGATCCATATAGTCAAAGCTGTGGTTTTTACAGTAGCCATGTACATATGTGAGAATTGGAACATGAAGAAGCCTGAAGCTGAGGAATTGATGCTTTTGAGGTGTGGTGCTGAAGAAGACTCTTGAGAGTCCCATGGACTGCAAGGAGACCCAACCAGTGAATCCTGAAGGAAATCAGTCTTGAATATTCATTGGAAGGACTGATGATGAAGCTGAAGTTCCAATACTTTGGCCACCTAATGCTAAGAACCAACTCATTGCAAGAGACCCTGATGCTGGGAAAGACTGAAGGCAGGAGGAGAAGGGGATGACAGGGGATGAGATGGTTGGATGACATCACTGACTGATGAGCATGAGTTTGAGCAAGCTCCAGGAGTTGGTGATGGACAGGGAAGCCTGGTGTGCTGCAGTCCATGGGATCACAAGGGTTGGACACAACTATGTGACTGAACTGAACTGAACTGAACCATTTGTATAATGAATCTAAATCAATCAAACTCAGAAGCAGAGAGTGGAATAGTAATTACCTAGAGCTGCAATGCTGAAAAACAAATTGTCAAAGATATAGTTTCAATTATACAAAATGAGTAACCCCTGGAAATTTATCACATAGATTAGAGACTAGAATTAAAAATGCTGCATTATATATTTACAAAAGTCTTCCCTAGTGGCTCAGTGGTAAAGAATCCACCTGCCAAGGCAAGAGACATGGGCTCCATCCCTGGGTCATGGAGAAGAAAATGCAACCCACTCCAGTATTTTTGCCTTGAAAATCCCCTGGACAGAAGGAGCCTGGCAGGCTTAGCAACTAAATAACAACATATTTACTTTAAAAGCAAACAGATAAGGTTATCTTTTGACACTGTTTTAAAGGGTTTAAGTGGTTCTATCAGTTACCATTCTCCCTTATATGGAAGAAATAATTTTTTTTTCCATTTAAAATATTGGGAAAAATAAAACAATGTTTAGAAACTTAAACCTTGTTGGTCAGTAGCTAAATCATGTCTGACTCTTTGCAACTCCATAGTCTGCAGCACCATAAACTTCCCTTTCACTGTCTCCAAGTTTGCTCAGATTCATGTCCATTGAGTCAATAATGCCATCCAACTATCTCATTCCTCTGTCACCCGCTTCTCCTCCTTCCTTCAATCTTTCTCATCATCAGGGTCTTTTACAATGAGTCGACTCTGCAACAGGTGGCCAAAATATTCCCTTAGGATTAACTGGTTTGATCTCCTTGCTTGCCCAAATCTCTTTCAAGAGTCTTCTCCAGCACCATAACTTGAAAGTATCAGTTCTTTGGCTCTTAGCCTTCTTTATGGTCCAACCCTCACATTTGTATCCTACTACTGAAAAAAACATAGTTTTGCCTATATGCACTTTTGGCATCTGAAAGCATGTCTCTGCTTTTAAATATGCTGTCTAAGTTTTGCATAGCTTTTCTTCCAAGGAGGATGCATCTTTTAATTCCATGGCTGCAGTCACCATCTGCAGTGATTTTGGAGCCCATGAAAATATAATCTGTTACTGTTTCCACTTTTTATCCATTTATTTGCCATAAAGTCATGGGACTGGATCCCATGATCTTAGTTGTTTTTAATGCTGAGTTGTTGAGCTTGAACCTAACATTTTAATTTAATGTTAACACACAGTTATAACTACTGAAAGTGAAAGAAGGCAAATCAAATTGAGGTGGCACTAATTCTGGGCGAGTGATCACACCATTGTGGTTATCTGGATCATTAAGATCTTTTTTTGTATAACTCTTCTGTGTATTCTTGCCACCTCTTCTTAATATCTTCTGCTTCTATTAGGTCCATAAAATTTCTGTTGTTTATTGCATGAGATGTTCCCTTGGTATCTCTAATTTTCTTGAAGAGATCTCTAGTCTTTCCCAAAATTCTTTTGCTTTGCTCTACTTCTTTGCTTTGATCACTGAGGAAGGTTTTTTTTTTTTTTGTTTGTTTGTTTGTTTTTGTTTTATCTCTCTTTGCTATTCTTTGGAACTCTGCATTCAGACGGGTATAAATTTCCTTTTCTTATTTGCCTTTTGCTTCTCTTCTTTGTTCAGCTAATTTAAGGCCTCCTCAGAGAACCATTTTGCCTTTTTGCCATTCTTCTTCTTGGGGATGTTTTTGATCACTACCACCTGTACAATGTTATGAACCCCCATAATTAGATCAGCTTACATGCTAGCAAAGTAATGCTCAAAATTTTCCAAGCTAGGCTTCAACAGTATGTGAGCCGAGAATTTCCAGATGTTCAATTAGAGTTTACAAAAGGCAGAGGAACCATAGATCAAATTTCTAGCATCTGTTGGATCATAGAAAAAGCAAGAGATTACAGAAAAACATCTATTTCTGCTTGTTTGACTACGCTAGCACCTTTGACTGTGCGGATCACAACAAACTGTAGAAAATTATTAAAGAGATGGGAATACCAGACCATCTGACCTGCCTGCTGAGAAATATGTATGTAGGTCAAAAGCAACAGTTAGAACTGGACATGGAACAATGGACTGGTTCCAAATTGGGAAAGAATATGTCAAGGCTGTATATTGTCACCCTGCTTTTTAACCTCTATGCAGAGTACATCATGTGAAATGCCAGGTTGGATGAAGCACAAGTTGGAATCAAGATTGCCAAAAGAAATATCAATAACCTCAGATATGCCAAAGATATCACCTTTATGGCAGAAAGAGAAGAGAAACTAAAGAACTTCTGATGAAGGTGAAAGAAGAGAGTTGAAAAAGCTGGCTTAAAACTCAGCATTCAAAAAACTAAGGTCATGGTATCTGATCCCATCTCTTCATGACAAATAGATGGGGAAACAATGCAAACAGTGACAGACTTTATTTTGTTGACCTCCGAAATCATTGCAGTTAGTGACTGCAGCCGTTATTAAAAAAACTCTTGCTCCTTGGAAGAAATACTATTACAAACTTAGACAGCATATTAAAAAGCAGAGACATCATCTTACCGACAAAGGTCTATATAGTCAAAGCTATGGTTTTTTCCAGTAGTCATGTACAGATGTGAGAGTTGGACCATAAAGAAAGCTGAGCACTGAAGCATTAATGCTTTTGAACTGTGGTGTTGGAGAACACTCCTGAGAGTCACTTGGACAGCAAGGAGATGAAACCAGTGAATCCTAAAGGAAATCAGTTCTGAATATTCATTGGAAGGACTGTGCTGAAGCTAAAGGTTCAATACTTTGGGCACCTGATGCAAAGAACTAACTCATTGGAAAAGACCCTGATGCTGGGAAAGATTGAAGGCAGAGGGAGAAGGGGATGTCAGAGGATGAGACGGTTGGATGGCACCACCAACTTGATGGACATGAGTTTGAGCAAGGATTGGTAATGGACAGGGAAGCCTGGCATCTTGTAGTCCATGGGGGTGCAAAAGTCACACATGTCTGAGCAACAGTGCAACAGCAACAAACACTGCTATGAATATTTGCATGAAATTCTTTGTGTGGAGATATGCTTTATTTTGCTTAAATACCTAAAATTGGAATTTCTGGATAATATAGTATATTTAACTTTATAAGGGATCTCACATGCTCTTCGAAAGTTGTTATATAATTTAATACTCCCACGAGCAATATGTCATTTCAGTTATTCCATATCGTCTCTGACATTTGGGATATTCATTGTTTTTAATTTTAGACATCTGAGTTTGTTTAAGCAGTGGCACATTGTGGTTTTACCTTGCATTTTCCTTATGATTAATGCTGATTAACATTTTTCAATGTAACTTCTGGCCATTTTTATATTGTCAATCGTTACTATCCTTTTAAGGACTTTTGCTTATTTTTCTTAAGTTAGATGTTTTAAAATTACTACCGATATTTAAGAGTTCTTTACATATTCTGGGTTAAAGTTGTTTGAAAGTTAAAAGCACTGTATTTTTTCCAAATATGTAATTTGGATTTTCATCTTTTCTTTTTCTCTTTAAAAAAAATAGTTATAATTGCAAATAAAGTATACAATGCCGTGTTTGATACATATACACATTATGAAAATATTCCTACCATAAAATATATTAACACATCCATCAGTTCACATAATTGTCTTTTTCTTTTTTTTCTCCTTTTGGTGAGAACACTTAAGATCTGCTGACTTAGTAAATTCAGTTATACAAAGCAGAATTGTCATTTTATTATTAATAACTTTTGAAATTAAGTTTTCTAACTTTGATGAAACAAATATATCAAAATTTTTCTATGGTTAATATTTTGTCCATTTGAGACATCTTTGTATATTCAAAAGTAAAGATTTATTTCTATTTTTTCATTCCATAGAAGCACTATAGTTTTAACCCCAATACTTGTGTTTTTAATTCATCCTCACTTAAATTTAATGTGTGATATAACATAATCAAAGCTTATCTTTTGTTGTTGCTCCAAATATCTAGAGTTGTTTCTATGAAATTTGAGAAACTTTTATTTCCTCATCGGATGCCTTGTTTTCTTAGCCAAACAAGAATTAAATGTGCCTGCTTATCTTCACCGTAATTGTCAGTAATATGATGGTCTTCTTTTGAATTCTCACCAGGCTCCTCTGTCCCTGGGATTTTTCCTGGTAAAAATATTGGAGTGAGTTGTCATTTCCTCCTACAGGGGAACCTCTAATAATTGCCCCTTGAGAAGGAAATGGCAGCCCACTCCTCGTGTCTGGAGAATCCTATGGGCAGAGGAGCCTGGCAGGCTACAGTCTAAGGGGTCACAAAGAGTCAGGGTAACTAAACAGCAGATCATACATGTTGCCAAGAGAACAAATATGGAAAGTATAATTCTTACAAGATTTTATAAATGTATGCAAGTAGAATACAATTAGTAAATGATATAGAACTGAGAGCTCAATTGAGAAAAATACTTCTAGAAAGCTACAGATAATTGAAGGAAAAATAAAAGATCAAGAAAAAATAATGAAGAAGTATATGTTCTCTGATTGAGCTGGAGAGATCTGTTTTAATTCTGCTCTTTTCTTTTGGTAAAAGCAAAATTCTATGCATATGGTCTATTGGTGTAGCACCTTCAGAATTGTATAATATTTGAACATTTTTATCCATACTTAAGAAAGATCATCCAATGTTTTGCATGAAAGATTTGGCTTGGTGCCACTTAAGAAAAGCTTAAAAACTTTTAATTGCTGCATTTAAATTTTGGATGCCACATTAGTGTTAATGTAATGCGAAGTAGAGCTGATGATCCTCTTATCTAAACAAAGGCATGAGATCCACCCAGCGGATTTGACAGATCAGTGGTTAACAAATGTTCTACCAGCTAAGATATTTTAGCACATGATACTGTATTGTCTGACTAATTATGGGATAACTCAAAGTAGAGGTTTGTGCTGATAATCAGGAACCAGAGTCAGTGGAAAGCTAATTGTAGGGTCAGAATTGAACATTTGGAGATGGTAGCTGTGTCCTGATTTATTAACTCAGACAAGACCATAGTGAGAAAGGATCAATCATGCTATTTAGCAGATAAATTACATCCTTGATTTCGCAAAGGAAAGAAAGAACATAGTTGTTGTGTATGTTATAAACTTCACATTGATTCTAGTGAATCACAAATGAACTAGTTACTTCAATTTTGTAAAAGGAATTTTTTTTCAAAATATAATTTTTTGAGTGATTAATGACATTGTAAAACTTAAGGAAAATGTGGTAACTTTTTGATGAAAGTGTTGGGGAGAATACTTCAATTTTATTTTTGTAAGCTATATTAGACAATAGTCCTCAACTCCACTGTTACCATTAGAGTTGTGTTATGATGTTGTTTTGTAGGTGGAAAATGCAGCTTCTTGTTACTTTATGTAAGAAGCATATGTGTCTCATTTTTTTGAATGATATTATACACTAGATTCATGGAGAAGGCAATGGCAACCCACTCCAGTACTCTTGCCTGGAGAATCCCATGGATGGAGGGGCCTGGTGGGCTGCAGTCCATGGGGTCGCTAGGAGTAGGATATGACTGAGTGACTTCACTTTCACTTTTCACTTTCATGCATTGGAGAAGGAAATGACAACCCACTCCAGTGTTCTTGCCTAGAGAATCCCAGGGACAGGGGAGCCTGGTGGGCTGCCATCTATGGGGCCGCACAGAGTCGGACACGACTGAAGCGACTTAGCAGCAGCAGCAGCGTACACTAGATTAACTGAGTGTAGTATAGCTCAGATATAGTTTACTGACTGATTAATAACACCTAGATTGAGATCTTTAATGAAATGTGTTCAGAAAAAGAGAAAGCAGACCAAAATGACTTTCAAACTTGACTCAGAAACTGAGGAAGCTGAGAATATTTTAAATGAAGAAAAATAGGAAAATAAATTTCCAAGGTATGAGAATGATGATTTTCTCAAATACTAAAAGAAAAACTGTCATAAAGTATCATCACTAGATTAATCAACAGTTTCTTGACAGAGTGGAATAAATATAGAATCCTTAACATCCAATGTGACTCTATTTGAAGATAGAACCTTTTAAGAGGTAATTAAAATTAAATGAAGGGCCTTCTCAGGTGGCTCAGTTGTAAAGAATCCTCTTGCTATGCAGGAGATGTGGGTTCAAACTGAGTTGGGAAGATCCACTAGAGAAGGAAATAGCAACCCACGCCAGTATTTTTGCCTGGGAAATCCTGTGGATAGAGGAGCCTGGCGGGCTACAGTCCAAGGGATTGCATAAGTGTCAGACATGACTTAGCGACAAAATAGCAGCAACAGGTTAAATTAGTTCATGAGAATGGGGTCCTAATCCAATATGACCAGTGTTTTTGTAAGAAAAGAAAGATACACCAGGGATGCACACATAGAAGAAAGGCCATGTAACGATAAAGTGAGAAGACAACAGTCTGCAAGTCCAACATGTTGATTTTGGACTTTTCACCCTCAGAACCAAAAGAAAATAAAGTTCTTTTGTTTAAGTCACCCAGTCTGTGACATTTTACTATGAAAGCCCTAGAAAACTAATTCATCTACATAAAATGTGACAGTTGTTTATTCAGACATGAAAAATTGCATTTTGAAATATTGCTGCTGGCTTGAGAGATTTTGGAAGATGGACAAGGCACAGGGATAAATCCTAGACTTTATTTTTAGTGATGGGTATAGAGAACTGGATTCTAAAGCATCTGTGTTGGACTAACTGTAAGTAAATGGCATGTAGAACAGGTTGAATAGGTTAAGCTGTCATATTTGACTTATTTGCTGAATTTATTAGAAAACTTGTGAAAATAAATTATTTGAACTCTGCTGATTCATAGTTTACTCCTCTAAAATTTAGCTTACCATAATTAATTTAAAAAGAATTGGCAGAAATTTGGCTATAAATGTTTAGAAATAATTTTAAAATAATTTAGAAATTTTTAGAAATAATTTTCCTTAAGTCTGCAGGGGGCTTGCCAGGTGACATTAGTGGTAAAGACCCTGCTTGCCAATGCAGGAGACATAAGAGACTCAGGTTCAGTCCCGGAGTCAGGAAGATCACTTGGAGAAGGAAATAGCAACCCACTCCTGTATTCCTGCCTGGAGAATCCCATGGACAGAGGAGCCTGGTGGGCTCCAGAGTCCATGGGGTCACAAAGAGTCAGACACGACTGAAGAGCATTTGAAGCATATATATGAAATCCACTGAAACAGTGTCTATATGCATATTATATTTATGAAACTTTACCTATTACAACTTAAATTTATCTTCAAATTGCCATACCATCAAAAGCATTTACTAAATAAAATCCATTGGCTGTTCAAACACTCAAATAATTGTTCAACAATGCTAAGAAAATATGTAAGGTAATGGAAGACTATTAGCCAGGTTAATATCTTATTTTCTCTTTACTTATGATTTACCTTATACTTGAAATATATTTAAGCTGGTTTCAGTATAGTGTTAATATGTGTGTTTGTAAATATATAATTAGCAATAGATATATGCCTGTGTGAATATAAAAACATTTGTTGATCATAGACTGACGCCAAAATAATGAATAAGATGGTTTCTTTCTTGTCAGCCAAGTGACTTATCACCAAAAATATATTCTCTAAGCACTTTTCAAATATTTTTTGCAGTTGTTAATAGTGAAAGAGTTCACAAACTTTGGTCTTGTAATTCAGTAAACACCTTTCTCAAGACATTGCACTATGTCACAGTAAAGAATTTGTTTCTCAAGAATTAAAGAGCATTTTGAATGTGAGAGTACTGACTGTCCTTCTCTCATCCTACTGTTCCCAGCATGCTGGTCTCTCACAGACATGTCCAGATACAGCAGGAGCAATGGAACCACAGGCAGAGAGCTATCAAGATCCCCAGGTCTGCAATCACCTTTAGCAAACATCTAGATGTTTACACATCTCTGGAGCAGTGACCACCCTAGAATTCTGTCTGGCTGAGGATTTGGTTTGATATTCAGGTATCTCCTAGCAGGTGGCAGGGTGTAGTGAAGACATTTTACCAAATATACTTTTAGCCACTGACACCTTGAGACCTTTCTGACTGAAATCCTTGTAGAAAATAATTAAAATCCTTTAGAGTGCCTAAAACACATTTTGAGGAAAGAACAGAACCCATAGGTCATGTGAATTATCCTGATCACATATTTTATTCCATATAAACTTTTGATTATATGTTTCTGTGGAACTTCAGAGGTCCTAGACTCCCAAAAGTTCTTGGAGAGTCTCTCACTGAATCATGATTTTACATCCAGATGAAACAAAACACTATGTCCATCCCTGAAACTCACTACATTGTAAACCACATTTGAATTCCTTGTTTATTCAGTACCTGATTCAGTTCTTCCCCATCTAAGCACTGCATTGACTCTTTCAAAAATCTCACCCCTAATTTACAGTTAGAGACTTCCCTTAAGACCTTTGTTTCACCTGAAAAAAACAAATGTAAAATTTAAAGGAAATTAAAGGCTTCTTTCTGCTCAGAGTTCATTTCCTAAGTTATAACCTACAACCATTCATAGTTAGGTAACTTTGTGAATACAAATTAGTACAAACATCTTAATCATTAGACAGATATAGTCCTACTTTTCTTAGTATTCTCTGTTAGGCTACATGTTGAGACATTTTCTTACCTTTTGCAATGTTTTAATGATAAATTGGAAAACTTTTTAAATTATTTTACCTTAAACCTATGAATTTACTGCATCATGTGTGTACATGATTGAATGTGCATGGGGCAAAAAACAAGGAAGGAAAAAGGCTACACTTGGCAGGCTAAGGAAGACTGCATTTAAAATAGCTGGTAAAGAGAGGACAGATTTCTATAATTAAAAATTATAATGTTACATAGACTGGCAATTCGTTTCTTACATGATATTATACATGTTTCAATGCCATTCTCCCAAATCACCCCACCCTCTCCCTCTCCCTCAGAGTCTAAAAGTCTGCTCTACACATCTGTGTCTCTTTGCTGTCTCACATACAGGGTCATCATTACCATCTTTCTAAATTCCATATATATGTGTTAGTATACTGTATTGGTGTCTTTCTTTCTGGCTTACTTCATTCTGTATAATCGGCTCCAGTTTCATCCATCTCATTAGAACTGATTCAAATGTATTCTTTTTAATGGCTGAGTAATACTCCATTGTGTATATGAACCACAGCTTTCTTATCCATTCATCTGCTGATGGACATCTAGGTTGTTTCCATGTCCTGGCTATTATAAACAGTGCTGCAATGAACATTGGGGTACATGTGTCTTTTTCAATTCTGGTTTCCTCAGTGTGTATGCACAGCAGTGGGATTGCTGGGTCATAAGGCAGTTCTATTTGCAATTTTTTAAGGAATCTCCACACTGTTCTCCATAGTGGCTGTACTAGTTTGCATTGCCAAAAAAGGTGTAAGAGAGTTCCCTGTGTTTGATACAGGATACAGGATGCTTAGGGCTGGTGCACAGGGATGATCCAGAGAGATGATATGGGGTGGGAGGTGGGAGGGGGGTTCATAATTGGGAACCCATGTACACCCATGGCGGATTCATGTCAATGTATGGCAAAACCAATACAGTATTGTAAAGTAAAATAAAGTAAAAATAAAAATTCAAAAAGAATAAAGTACCGAAATTTAAAGAGGATACAGTTTGGTCTAGGGCAATCACACAAAATAAACATCTAAAATTTTTGAAAATTGCATTAGCCCTGCACCACAATGAAAGCAAAACACTGAGTCAGTGTGAAAACTAATCTATTTCTTATACTATTACTTTTCATCTTGAAATTTGGCAAAATATAATAACAACATATTATTGCTTCAAAGTATTCTGTGGGTTTAAAGTGTTTTTCTTTTTAAAAATAAAACATATTATGTCAAATGAGTGTTATATAAAAAAAATTATAATGTTAAATAATTTTTATAAAAGTATTTTAAGAATGTTATAGTGTAACAACATAGACATGAAAATCACTCCATCACAAACCCCAATCCACCAATAAGTTTTATGTGAGAACTTCACTGAAAATCAATGCAAATTATGTTAATAAAAGGAAATCAGAAGATATTTATACTTTTTAAAACAAAAATCTATACTAACCTTAAAAATCAAATTTTGTTTTCTTTAATTGAAATACTTTATATTAATCAAACAATTATGTTGAAAATATACATTGTCACACAGGTACCAAATTGGCCAATATATGTTTCAAGAAGGAATTTGATACTACCTAGCAAAGATGAGTTATAACAGAAATATATTTTTTAAAAAGAAAGTTGGTAATGCTGGGTTTTGTTTTGTTGTGTGTGTGTGTGTGTGTGGGTGTGCATGCACGCACGTGCATATGTGCATGCATTTCCCTTTCTTTGCCACATTTTTCAAATGTGACTATGGTCAGCCCTCTGGCTTCCTTTCTACGTGTCCTAGAATGTGGAGAAAGAACACCATGTGGAGACAGAGGCAGATATTATAATGATGTGTCTACAAGCTAAGGAACTCTGACAAGCTATGGATTGCTGACACCCAGCAGAAGGTGGGTGGGAGTCATGAAACAGATCAAACATTTATAGAATAAGATCACAAAAATAATATTAAAACTGTCTAGATTTGTTAAAGAAAACCCATCACTCTTTACTGAACATAAACAGGGTATGTATTTACTTTGATGTAGAATTATAGCTTCCATGTCAAATCCTAGTTTCTCCTTTTGCCACCAAACTGATCTTACTTGAGAATTTAAATACCAATAATAGATTAAGAAACAGGAAGATTTAGGATGATAGGTTCAAGGGGGGAGGAGGTAGAAACAAAAAAATATATTAAAAGCATGACTTATGGACATGGCAAGGAACACAAGTTGAAGGCTTTCACTTTCCACCTTCTTACTCTTTTATTGAATTTCAGGTCAATGTTATATTATACATGTTTCAGGTTAGTATGGGTTATCTGAATAAATGATGAAATTAGGGGCCAGTGTTGTTGTTTTCACATTTATTATAGGACACAGAATAATAGGGTGATTTTTTTTGAAAGAAATGAATAAAGAGAATGAACCAACACGATGACAGAAGGAACAGAATCATTGATTGCTCTCTTCTCATCTCCATCCACTGCCCATCCAGAAAGTATTCATAAAAGAGTGAGTATCTTCCCAGTTCATTCTTCTTTAGACCAATAAGAAAGTGCAGTATACCTAAGTGTCTACACAAAGGTATGTTTACAGTAAGATTTGTGTAAGCTGGGCAAAGGGCCAAGACATAATTGTTCATCTTAGTACTGTCATTATGAACCACAATATCTGTGGTTGGCATATGAACTTATGTTTTAAAAAATCTTTCCTGTAATGGAACTAGAGTTGGAGGCCATTTAGGCAACAACTCATTAAGTGATCCCTAGTATTTTCTCTTCCCATTCTACACTCTGATGCAACAACTATTTGAACAAATCTATGCTCATATTATTAGATGTTGAATAAGTTAATAACAGAAAAATATGACTCATAACTAATTGTTGAAATAATTCTTAAAATAATGAATGAATACACTATTAAATTTGAATAATGGTATAATTTATTAAAATTTAACATCAGGTCTGGTATAGAGGCCACATACTGTATTAGATGACAAATATATACACTATATATGAGCTTCCCTGGAAGCTCAGCTGGTAAACAATCCACTTGCAATGCAGGAGAATCCAGTTCAATTCTTGGGTTGGGAAGATACCCTAGAGAAGGGATAGGCTACCCATTTCTGTATTCATGGGCTTCCCTGGTGGTTCAAATGATAAAGAATCAGGCTCCAATGCAGGAGACCTGGATTCCACCCCTGGGTTGGGAAGACCCCCTGGTGGAGGGCATGGCAACCCATTCCAGTATTCTTGCCTGGACAAGGTGGTGCACAGAGGTGCCTGATGGGCTCTAGTCCAGGGGGTTGCAGAGTCAGACATGAGTGAGGGACTAAGCACACTGCAGCATATATACTATATGCATATTAGTTTAACACTCATAACAATGCTATGGGTCCAGTATTACATTATCTGTTTAATTTCTTATGATGTTATATAGCTCATAAGTAGAAGAACCTGGATTTGGCTCCAAACCAAGTATTTATTTTTCTACTTGCTGAAATAGTTTACTGAGTCAAACAATTAATAATCAACACGCCTGGATATAGAGATCAATTTCTTTCACTTAAAATTTAGCATCCTACTAAAATTATCTTCATATTGACTTCTTTGCCAGTGCAATACACTGAGAGAAAAAATACCTTCTAATAGAAAATAAAAATTAATCTCACCTCTGAACAAAGCAAAGAATCTCATTTGCATGGATACTTATATAATGATGATATAACCTCTGTTTCCAAGCTTGCTATGTTAATGATGTGTGTCAATATGAATTCATTTTCAAACCCATAGTTACACGCAGCTAGTTTAATGACAGACATCAGTTTGGAGCCACATAGAAGCTGTAATTATACCCTAACTTTCTGCTTTTATAAATGAAAGAAATGTTGTGCTCATTCCAAAAATGTATCCAATTTGACATGAGGCCTCTACTATCCTTCTTCACAAAGGACTTTTGACCTAAAATTTACTCAGCCTCACTCCCAAAAGTTAAATTTTCAATAAATAGTCACAAATGGATATAATACAAATTTATATATAAATTTCCCATAGCAATGTCTTAATTGCCTCATTATAAATCTAGTGTAAGACGAGATCAAATGACACATAAATAAGTTTATGCCACAGAATTACACAAAAGAACTGCTAGCAAGAAACATTCAGAGTATGTTCCCTGACCAAGATCAATTTTTTATACTTTTGAATGTCTACAGTCTTCTATAATGCCAAATTTCAGAATAGCAGCTTTGAACAACTGCAAATCCTCAAATTTCTTTTGACTTTCAAAGATTACTAATATCTGAATAGCATATAGAATTATTTTTTAAGATATTGAGGTGTTAACAATATTTTCTTGTAAATTTAGAAATATAATGTTTATTAGCAATAATTTAATCACTAATACAGATTATTGTCAGCCATATATCTGATAAACAAAAGAAATTTATTTCCTGAAAATAAAATGAGGAAGATTTTTGCCAGGAGGAGAACTTCAAGAGCCAGATGCTTGACTGAAAAAATTAGTTCGAACAGAACCATTAATAATGCAAACCTGGCAGTAAGTATCACCTGAAATTGGGCCATAGCATGTTTGTTCCCACAATACTAGCTTTCTGTATGCTTCTCTGACTTTGAACTTCGTATGCAATTATGCACTATTTTTTTGCATCCAAGGTTTCTTAAAGGGTGGAGCAAATAGATCAAAAATTGTGAATGAGGGAAAGAAGAAAGCAGTAAAAATACTCAGAGAGTACATAAAGAGAGGTAAAGAAAATAAACGGCTCAAAAAGGTAATAAAAATGAAATCTTACTACTGCAATAGTCACTTTGCTTCTCTCTTTTTTGCACCCATTGTGACAGGTGTCCTTATTTCTAAAAGAGTTTATTACCCTCATAATGTAATGGTTTCTTCTAGAAAAAAGCAAAAAACAAAAAATCACTATGCCTCATTACTTTCAATCTCATTTGTTTCTCCATGTCACATTTAAGAAAATGAAAACATATTAAAATGCTCACATATCAACTTCACCAGTTAGGTAAGTTCTAGCTGGATTATGCCTAAGGTAGTGCAATATATTAAATCAATTGAAGCAAGAAAATTTATTGTGTAAATGCAATAAAAATATTCAGCATTTCTTCTGCATTTATTTTTTACAATATTCTATAATGTATATGTGCTTCTTGGAATTCTTTTGTAAACAAACAATATAAATAATGCAAAGGAAAATAATGAAGTATATTATTAACCGAACTATCTTTCTAATTTGGTAACTGCAAAAACTTCAAACAGCCATTCTATTTTGTGATGTTTCAAGTTACCAGAAAACCAAATTTGCTTGTAAATTTATAATAGCATGATTTAATTTTTTTCTCATATTTTGAATTATATCAGTTATTATATTTGGTAATATATTTTAAAGTTCAATGGAGCCAATAAACTACATACTTGTATTCAGCACAGTTCAGAACATTTTGCAACATACAAATGATCAATTCAATAAATAGGAAATACAAGCTCAAGTATGAGTGCTGAGACGTTTCTGTCATGTTCTACTCTTTGTGATCCCATGGACTGTAGACCAACAGGTTCCTCTGTCCATGGAATTCTCCAGGTATGAATACTAGAATGGATTGCTATACTCTTCTCCAGGGCAATCTTCCCCACTCAGGGATCAAACCTGTTGTGTCTTATATCTCATGCATTGGCAGGCGGGTTCTTACTACTAACACCACCTGGGAAGTGAGGTTAATTTGCAGAATGTGGCTTGATCTTTGGCCACTTTTAGGCTCCCAATATTCTTCCTGACTTGAATTTGCCCCCTAAAAATGGGATATTTCCTTTTAGAGTAATATATTTGTCTTTATGAGCATTCTCTATAGAGATATTTATCCAAAAAAGAATATAGTGGAATAGAAGAAAGAATGTTCATTCTATCATCCAGAGAAGTAACCACAGAAGATTAAAAACTGCCATCATTCTCTCCTGATATTCTTTCTTATAAACTTTAAGCTTAATAAATACTTTCTTATAAACTTTAAGCTTAATAAATACTTTAAATCAACCAGGTGTGGAGGACTTTGCAGTTTATTATATCTGAAGCTTATTATAATTTTCAGAATTTGTGGATTGATCTTGTAGTAACAAATGCCTATACTGTCTACTTTGTGCATCCTCCCAGGTAGGATATGCTCCTCTGAGCATATCTAACAGATTGGCTGAAGAAGAATAAAGGCATATTTTTTTGTGTTTATTACTTTGCATTGATATAGCCTCTAACCTCTGTCTAAGTCTAGAGTTATTATTCCAGAGGTTGAAAGAAAAAACTGAAAAGTCACTTTCCTGGACAAAATCTTTGATATACTGTAACATAAGTACCACTAACATGAGAACTATATGTCAGACAGAGATGATTTTTCCATTTGTGGACAGAATACAATATAGATTAGTACATTAAGTGTTCTGAAACCAGCAGTATATTGACACTTTGAGGATTCAAACTATATGAATGTCATGATGTATCACCCACTGATGCTCTCAACATGGGCTCTGGCCTCAGCAGATGCAGTGTGGCAGCAGACACAAAGCAGCGATCAGAAAGCAAATAAAACAAGAGACTGTGACGAAGCCTAAAAAAAAACAAATTGTGAACTCATTTAATATGTTTATAGGATGCCATACCTTTTTGAGATGGAAAAATGACTACAGGGGTAGATATATGTAATATGGAAACAAGTGATGTGTGTGTCCATAAGAACAGAAGTCAGCAAACTATGACCCATGGACCAAATCTGATTTTGTACCTTTTTTTTTTTTTTGGTAAGTAACGTTAATTGGAACACAAGCACTCCTATTTGTTTATGTATTTTCTATGGATGGTTTCATGCTATAACAGCAGAGTTGTTCAGCTGTCATGGCAAAGAATAAAATACTTACTCTGCGACATTTTATAGAAAAAGTTTGCTAACCCCTGGTCTGGAGAAGAACACCTGCCAGAGCCAGGCAACATTATATTGACTTAACTTGGTGCCTGCTATAGTTTATACAAGACAAAGGCCAAGAATGGTTTTTATTTTCAAAAAGTTTATAAAAAAGCATTTTTGAAGAGTGGAGAGTTACAGAGGAGTATATCAGAATTATCTGTGCACTTAACAATGATGTTAATTTAAAAACCTCTCCAGAAGAAAAGAGTCTGCAAATATGCAATAAGTACCTCCTCAGCTCCATGCCCCATCCTTAGCCACAAGTATGACAGTAGTGAAAAAGTCAACTACTGTTCATGTTTCAATATAGCTTTTACCCAGGGAAAAAAATAGAAAAAAATAAACACAAAAGTAATTTGCATTTACATGGAAATAGGTTCAGAGTAGGAATAGTAAAATGTAGTAATCTGAGAAAGTAGGAAACATTGAGTCTGCTGGATCTAACTCACCACTTGGGAGCACATCTACTGAGCCCATCTGGTCCCAGCCAACCTTCAGATGTAGAAGTGAAACACGTATGCTAATTTGTGCATGCTACTGATTGTGTGGTGGTTTATTACTCACAATTGTTGTGGTAATAACCATTACACACCACATTTAGGTCAACATATAAAGTCCTATGCCTTACAAATGTCTATATCTTTTCTTAATTCTGTTTCAAGTATCTTCAAACGTGCCTCTATTTTTTGTTCATTATACTCCAGTTACTCTGCTATGCTTCATGTCCCTTAAATAAACCAAGCATCCTTCTGACTCAAACCTCTAATCATCTCTCTGTGAAATGTTTTTTATCTATGTATCTTTCTATCTCTTCCTCACCTCATTCATATATGACACTACATCTCGCTGCTATAATATGTAATCTTTCTTCTTAGTTCTTTTGCATATCTGATATTTTATTATGCAGTTTATTATTTACTTGTTTATTCTTTGTCTCTTCCACCAGAATTTTAACACCATAAAAGCAAGGACTTTTCTTTGTTTTATTTTCTTCTTGACCTCAGGGTTATAGAATAGTGGTTAACAAGACTGTGGTTGTTCATATAAGCACACATATATTATATATATATATATATAATTTATAAATATATAGTTTTGGTTGTTTTCTACAAAATGGTACAAAGCTTGATGCATAGTGAGTGAGCTTGCTTATACTATCCTAGATTTAAAAACAACAATTTATGATCATGCTTGAGATTAAAATAAAGCACAAAAAAGTCTATGTAAATGATATTCAGAAATGTTTGAGGTGGGGAACTGGAATATCTGCAATTAAACAAGGTCAGAAGTCATTTGTTATCAGAGAATAGCAAAAATATGTGTGTGTGTGTATATATGTATATATAATGAATACATATTATCTGCTGTGAAAAATGTGAGAAATAATTTTGTTAAGATTCAATAGCATATGGTCTAATAAAGGATGATCTTGGGACGTCTCTGACATTCCAGTGGTTAAGACTCTGTGCTGTCAATACAAGGGGTGTAGATTCAATCTCTGGTCAGGAAACTAAGAGCTCATGTGCTGCGCAGCATGGCCAAGAGATTAAAAAATAAAAATAAAAAAATAAAATAAAAAGGATGGTCTTTTTGAAGCCCTTTAATCTTCATTCAAATATACCATAAAGATATAACACATTTATAAACCTGATGCTCTAAGAGATATAGTAGAACACCTCGTGAAGCAGTGAACAAAAAATAATTTTAAAATAAATACAAAAATTTTGGAAATAGCCTAGAAAATAAATGAAAATAATATTTTTTAAAAGTCTCAAAAGCTACAGAGGAAAAAATTTTAAGCAAATATTAATAAACTAACCATATGATTTTTACAGTTCTCCAAACATCTCTGTCGGGCTTCCCTGGTGGCTCAAATTATAAAGCGTCAGCCTGCAATGAGGGAGACCCAGGTTCGATTCCTGGGTAGGGAAGATCCCCTGAAGAAGGAAATGGCAACCTACTCCAGCACTCTTGCCTGGAAAATCCCATGGATGGCAGCACGTCAGGCTTCCCTGTCCATCACCAACTCCTGGAGCTTGCTCAAACTCATGTCGATTAAGTTGGTGATGCTGTCTAACCATCTCATCCTCTGTCATCCCTTTCTTCTCCTGACTTCAATCCTTCCCAGCATTGGGTCTTTCCAGTGAGTCAGTTATTTGGATCAGGTGCCCACAATATTGGGGGTTCAGCATCAGTCCTTCCAATGCACATTCAGGATTGATTTCCTTTAGGATGGACTGGTTGGATCTCCTTGCAGTCCAAGGGACTCTCAAGAGTCTTCTCCAACACCAGTTCAAAACCAGTTCAAAGCAGTTCAAAAGCATCAGTTCTTCCATGCTCAGCTTTCTTTATAATCAGTTTAGCACTGGAGACAATATTGCAGCATTTTAGGAGACTACAATTAGATGCATTTTTTTTATAATGCTGAACCTGTTTTATATTTTGGGACAGTCTATTTTTTTATTTATAGATTTTCAGATTTTAATGTGTATTAGGTATCAAGATAAATATTTACAAGTTTTGGAAGGAAGAGTATTGACAGTAGAAAATGATGGTTAACAATTATTAAAGATGGGAAGAAACAAAAACCTTAATTATAAGCTTTATACCCTCATAAATGCCACAGCACTATGGCTTAGTTATTGGAGCAGTCTGCCATTGGCTGTCTTGCTGACTGATCCCAGGGCCTTGGTTTGGATGCTATAGGAATTCAAAATAGGTGGAACGGACTGGGCCAGTGAAACTTATTGATCCCATTGCTGTTCCTTCATCTATTTGCTGCAGGCATATAAACATAGTTCATGCCTGTATGACCAAAACACTGGATTGTAGCAAGGTCGATTCAGTGTTTTCATCCATCGTAATGACTGATTTAGACTGTCACACAGTCAATGTGATTGATTCTATAAAAGTTGGCCAACAAAACTCAAAGCTGCCTTTCCATAGCTGCTCTCATTATGGTATAAAAACAAATTGTTTTATATCTCTCTAAAGACATCTGAAGAGGAGTTTTGTCAATCACTTTGTTCATTCTAAAGCAGATGTCCAAACCAGGTATTTCTTCCTTTACCTACCATCACAACTTCCTCTCTCAGTACCACTGACATGACCATGTTTAGGGCATTGAAATGCCTGCAGCTTCTATAAGTTCTTACATTTAGATTATGCCCAGGATTCATACAATAGAGCACCTTTTCCAGGAACTACTATGTGGGCCTTTGCCACCTTTCGACAGAGTGCCTTTTATATTCCCACAATACAATACTACCATGTTTGCCTATCATCAGGGACGTGATAGTGGGTTATCAATGAGTACTCTTTCCACTAGTCACAGTCTTCAAGTTTTAGTTTAGGGCTCAAGTATACCCATATTAAATAAACAAACTTTATTACACAAGAGATATTAAATTTCAGTTTCACTGGCCCAGTCTGTTGCACCTATTTTGTAAATATTTACCTGAACACTTAACAAAACAAAACAAAAAAGCACTGGACTAGTTTTGAAGGAAACTGCTAAATGTCTTCCAAAATGATTCCACCAGTTTACATTCCCATCAGCAATCTGTGAGACTTCCTTTGGCTCCACTTCCTTATCAACATATGATGCTGTCAATTTTTCGATTTCAACCACTATACCAGCTGTGTAGTAGTGTCATACTGTTGTTTTGATTTGCATTTTCCTGACCACATATGATACGGACCATATCTTTATATGTTTATTTTCCCTTTGTATATTTTCTTTGGTAGCGTGCCTGTTAGGATGTTTGCTGCTTTTTATAAACAGGTTAGCTATTTGCTTATTATTGAGTTCTAAGAATTCTTTGTATATTTTGGAAAATAAACCTTAAATCAGTGAGTTTTTTGCAAATGCCTTCTCCTAGTCTGTGGTTTGTCTTTTAATTTTCTTGATATTGTCTTTGAATATTTCACTCCACTTTCTTCAGCTGGCATGGTTTCTGAGGAGAAGTGCAATGCCTTTTTTGTTTTGTTTTTCTGGCTTCTTCTGGGATTTTTCTTTATTCTTTATTTTTTGTAGTTGGAAATATATGTGCCTAGGTGTATTTTTTTTTTTTCATTTATTCTGCTTTGCATTTTCTGAGCTTCCTTGACTTGGTTTGTCCCTTTCTTTCTTCTGATATTCCCACGTATGTTACAACTTTTGTAGTTGTTTCAGTTTTTGGACACTCCCTTTTATGTTTCCCTCAGTCATTTTCTCTTTGCTTTTTGAGGTTCTTTTTTTGTTTGTTTGTTTGTTTTTGATGATTCTACTGATATATACTCTAGCTGGGAAATGTTTTCCTTAGTGATGTCCAGTCTACTGTTAATAGTAAGTCCATCAGTGATAGTTTTCTTTTCTGTTACAGTGATTTTAATCTCTAGGATTTCTCTTTGGTCCTTAGGATTTGCTGCCCTCTGCTTACATTGTCCATCTGTTATTGAATGCTGTTTACTTTGTTCATTAGAGTCCTTGTCATACTAATCATAGTTGTTTTAAATACCTAATCTGATAATTCCCATACCTCAATGACGTCTGGTTCATGATATTTGCTTGGTACTCTTTTCGTAGATAATTTTCTGTTTATATCTACACATGATGTACCAGGTAAAATAAAGTGCTCCAGATAAGCTTTAGTAATGGGATAGTTGGACTTCACAGGTACCACTTGTGGTAAAGAACCCTCTGACCAATGCAGCAGACATAAGAGATGTGGGTTTGATCCCGGGGTCAGGAAGATCGCTTGGAGGAGGACATGGCAACCCACTCCAGTTTTCTTGCCTGGAGAATTCCATGGACAGAGGAGCCTGAGTCAGACATGACTAAGCAACTTAGCACAATATGTGGTAAGATGTGGGAAGAAGGGAAGCACTCTACAACTCTATGAGTAGGTCTTAATCTTTCAGTGAGCCAGTCAGTGCCTCTGGACTGTGAATTTCACAAGTGTTTCTCAATTTTTCCTCCCAAATTAATTGGGACAGTAAAGCTAGAGTGGGCTGAAGTAGGTATTTTTTTTTTTTTTTGTCCCATGTTAAATACTAGTGTTGACTGGAGTTGAGTGTTTCTCTTCTAAATCAGTTATCCTCCAATAATAGGCCAACAGGTTAGTCTCTAGTTAACTAGCTTTTCCTGAAAGCATGCCTTTTCTAAGTAAAACAGAGTAATCTGAAATATTTCAAAATGTTTCCTTTTGCCTTCCCCACGCTGAAAGCCTGAGTGGATTTCTCTCTGGTTATCTATATTTATTGTGGGAATCTAATGAACTCCATGGAGGTAAATCTTATAAAACCATGGAGACTTTACAATGGCTTGCATACATATGAGCCTTGGATACTCACTGACCACATTTCTGGTTTTCCAGTTCCTGCACTGATTCCTCTGGAGATTTCCATCCGTGAGTCTCCATTCTGGTAAATTGTTATTCTCTGCTTTCACTTGTCAGTCTCTCCAGTCTCGAGGGGAGTGGTTTGTTCTCTGTCCTTCCTTTTCTATCTCTTTTTTCTCTCATCTTGGCTTACCCAAGAAGGCTTGTTACACTGGACTCTGTTAAGCTTTCATTTGTTAGAATGAGGTGGTGATTCCAAGATACTTACATGCAAAAGCAGAAACTTGAGGTCTACATTATTTTTTTTTAATTTGGTTAAAGACACAAGATATGAAAATATTAGTATTTTATTTTTGTAGTAATTAATAACAAGTGTCTTGAGAATTTTTTTAGATACTCTCTGCAGATGTGAAGTGTACACTTTCATAAAACTTGCTAAGCTATGTCTGACTCTTGTGACTGTGTGGACTGTAGCCAGCCAAGCTCCTCTGGACACAGGATATCCTAGGCAAGAGTACTGGAATGGGTTGCCATTTCCTTCTTTAGGGGATCGTCCTGATCCAGAGATCGAACTATGGTCACTTGCACTGCAGGCAAATTCATTACCAAATGAACCACCAAGAAAGCCCCTTAATAATACTTAATAAATAGCAATGAATCTCATTACAATTGACCATTAAAGCACCAACTTATACTGATAAAAATTTTAAAGTGCATAAATAAAACTAATAATTTTAAGGAGTTGTACAAATTACCTTTCCTCAGCAAAATATTTTCCTATTATCTTTATTGGTAGTCCACTTACATATGTAGTCCTTAGAGAAACAAGGTTATAATTTGCTTTTTTTGAGGGACAACATCGATAATTAACGTGTTATATTTGATTGTAAGGTTACACACATGCACAATAATTTTATACGTGTTATTAAAATCTGAAATTATGGATAATGTTCATCCAACACTTCATAAAGACACTTGAAGAGTAAAAGAATAACAGTGTTAGCCTGATCTTCAAAATAAAATCCTAACTGTGGCTAAATTTTCTAACTTTCCTACTCTAATGTAACTGCATTTAATTTCTAATTTCTAGGAATTCTATGCTCCAAGCTAATTTATACAATATTAAAAGAGCTAGTTTTATTGTCTCATATATGCTATACACAACACACGATTATTTATTTAATGAAACATCATTACATCATTACATACTAACAGAAGCAGAAGATATTAAGAAGAGGTGGCAAGAATACTCAAAAGAACTATATCAAAAGATCTTCATGACCCAGATAATGATGATGGTATGGTCATTTTTCTAGAGCCAGACATCATGGAATGTGAAATCAAGTGGGCCTTAGGAAGCATAACTACGAACAAAGCTAGTGGAGATGATGGAATCCCAGTTGAGCTACTTCAAATCCTAAAAGCTGATGCTGTTAAAAGTGCTGCACTCAACATGCCAGTAAATTTGGAAAACTCAATTAAATGACACTTGCTCCTTGGAAGAAAGGCTATGACCAACCTAGACAGTGTATTAAAAAGCAGAGATGTTACTTTGCCGACAAAGGTCCATCTAATCAAAGCTATGGTTTTTCAAGTAGTGATGTATGGATGTGAGAGTTGAACTATAAAGAAAGCTGAGTGTTGAAGAATTGATGCTTTCGAACTGTGGTATTGGAGAAGACTCTTGAGAGTCCCATGGACTGGAAGGAGACCCAACCAGTCAATCCTAAAGGAAATCAGTCTTGAATATTCATTGGAAAGACTGATGCTGAAGTTGAAACTCCAATACTTTGGCCATCTGATACGAAGACCTGACTCATTGGAAAAGACCCTGATGCTGGGAAAGATTGAAGTCAGGAGAAGAAGGGAATGATAGAGGATGAGATGGTTGGATGGCATCACCCACTGTGTGGACATGAATTTGAGCAAGCTCCGGGAGTTGGTGATGGACAGGAAACCTGGTGTGCTGTAGTCCATGGGGTGGCAAAAAGTTGTACATGATTGAGTGACTGAACTGACCTGAACAGTTCATTACATAATTATGTCATACATTACATAAAATTTCAGGGACAGAAGCTGTGTGTTTCCTCCAGTTTTCACCTCAGTACACGGTACATTATATGTTACATAAGTGCATATATGTCACTAATAAATAAATCAGTAAATAAGAGATATTTAGCTAAGTCTATAAAAATCCTAGTAAATGTACACTTTATTTTATAGTTTATATTACATATTGATGGAAAGATATGAAATTGGCTTGACTAATGCAATTAGGCCAAAATATATTAGTCTGTTAAACTCCTAATTTATATCTCTCCTCTTTATTGCAGTTATAAAACTCAAATGACTTTAAGTCTTACATGTCCAATTTAAAAAGAATAGAAATTAATTAGCTCAAGCTCATTGTTGCCACAAACAAAGTTAGCTAATATGCCAACATTTTCCTATTTTACAGGAGAAGTTGAAAATCACCATTTTAATCTTTCTGTAGCTCTAAATGCCAATTTTTAGTAAGAAAAATATATATTAATACTCTGATCTTTACTGCAACAAGGCTTATAGATCTAGATTTGGGACACACAAATATAGCCAAAATTGGATTGTACATAGACCATATGAGACGAGATTATAGAGTAAGAATCAAACAAACATCTTCAAGAAGAATAAAAAAGTTAAAGGGTGAACAGGGAAAGAGAAGCCCTATTGGAGAAGCAGCTGGGAGAGCAGGAAATCAAGTTATCATAGAAAATGAAGAAACGGAGTGATTCAAAGTCAGTGGTCAATATTGGTAAATAAAATAGAAAGTTAGAGGGAAATTTTTTAAAAATTGATTTTGCAAACCAGAACTTGTTACACATATTCAGAACAGTTTCACTGAAGTAGAAGCTGCTTTGTAGCAGGCTGGGGAGAGAATTTGAGCTAAGAACTTGTGAACATACATAAAGAGGATATTAGAAGCTTGGCTGCAAATTTTAGAAAAATAGTAGTTGAGATTTTCTTGTGGACAGTGGTGATTTTATTTGTTTTAGTTTTTGCATGTGAAAATAGATTTAAATTCTGATGGTAATAAGGCTGTGAATGAAAACTTACAATTTTAATAGAGAGTAGAGGTCATAGATAGGACTTTCCTGGTGTCTCAGAAGGCAAAGGATTTGCCTACAATGCTGGAGACTAAGGTTCAGAACCTGAGTTGGAAAGATCCCCTGGAGAAGGGAATGACAACCCACTCCAGTATCCTTGCCTGGAGAATTCCACAGACAGAAGAGCCTGGTGGGCTACAGTCCATGGAGTTGCAAAAAGTAAGACACAACTGAGCAATCTTGGCTAGCTGTAGGTTCATAGACGAGCCTCTAGAGGAAGGTGCAGGTTACATTACAGCCCAAAACACTTGTAGAAGAGCAGCCCTGAGTAAAAGAAATGACACATTTTCTGTCATTGTAAGATGACTATCACATACAAGATAGACTTTTCGTCTAGAAATGTGTATAAAATGGCTGTGACAAGAAATTCGGTCTTTCCAAGATACAAACAGCTTAAACATTTGGCTATTTCATCAGTATCTCTGAAAATTATTTTTAGCTTTAGGGTTAAAAATAGAAAGTATTTTGTATGTAAGTAATTTAGCAATGTTTACCTAAAATCAAATGGAAAAAATAAGTATGCATTACTCCAACACAGACTTTTATTGATTGACTTTGTTTAGAAATTTGAGTATAGCAGGAAGAATTGATGCTTTTGATTTGTGGTGCTGGAGAATTCTCTTGCGAGTCCTTTGGACAGCAAGGAGGTCAAACCAGTCAATCCTAAAGGAAATCAACTCTGAATATTCTTTGGAAGGACTGATGCTGAAGCTCTAATACTTTGGCTACCTGATGTGAAGTGCAGACTTGTTAGAACAGACCCTGATGCTGGGAAAGATTGCGGGCAGGAGGAGAAGGGCGTGGCAGATGATAAGATGTTTAGGTAGCATGACCAACTTAATGGACATGACTCTGAGTAAACTGGGAGGCAATGGAGGACAGAGGAGCCTGGCATGCTACAGTCCAGGGGATCACAGAGTCGAACAAGACTTCGTGACTGAACAACAACAACATATTTACAAATATTGGCTATTCTATTAACTTCTCCTCTGCCCCTTTTCCAGCTCTGGATTAATATCCTGTTGATTCAAGTTACCTAACATATAGTTTAAGAGGAATAAAATAGGTTGGGTACTGCTGTCTGATTAGTTATTTGAGATTGCCCAATTTCTGTTAGATTTCTGAATCATAATTTACTACAAACAAATATTTTCAAGGAGAAAATAAGTTAGCTGGCATCTTAGTTAAGTTGTCGCATATATAATATGACCTCTGTGAGTTTGTAGTAAAGACAATTGAGCATTATGTTCCTTGTACTCTTTTCATTATTCCAAAATTAGCAAAATTATTCACCAAAGTTTCACTTATTCCTTGAAACTTTAGCAATAGAATTTGCTTTGATTTTGTTGCTATGAATTTCTGATGTCAAAAATACTATTAGTAAAAATAGCATTTTCATTTACATTATATAAATCTGAAAGACTTCTTTTTCAGATTCTTCATGTTCGTGGATGTCTGGCTTGATCTATAACAATCAGAACTCCGTTTATACTCTAAGCAAAACTAGATGCAGCTGTAATACTGGTATGATGTCGTGAGTTAACTAAAAATTTAAAATTACATGTAAATTAAACTTTGACAATGGCTTAGAATGTTCTCCAATAATGTCTATTTAAGGAATCACTTTTCAAAAGGGCTAAAAGTCAAGTAAAATAAAATGAACATTTTTGAGTGATGGATGTTCACCTTGTGTGCTGAGATAGAACAAGAATAAATGACTTGCTTTCTACTAATATGTATTAGGAAAACTTTCCAGGTAATGATATACAGTAGTTACTAAAAAGATGATTGCTACTTAAAGATTTGGTAGGAGATAGGGAGCTATATTTTTATTAAATCATTTTTATACTGAATATCTTCATATATATATATATATATATACACACTATGCTTAGATATTTATTTTAACAAGAATATATCCTGCCTTCACAAATATATCATAAACTATTTGAAGCCAATTATATCTTTAAGTTCTTAATAGGCTACATGAAGATTTTAACACAGTACAGTAAAAATTGCATTTGCTAACAAATAGTTAAATATTGAGAAAATATATTTCAAGGTACACACATTTTCTCTAACCAAAATTTCTTTCTTTATTTTTTACTTTTAGTAAGATGATGTGTGACTCTTTTGTTTCTGTCTTTTGTAAAGACCTAGGCCAGATCCATTCATGTCCCCTGAGACATTGAAATTTTTCCTAAGCAAAATTAGTAGTGGCAACCTTAGTAGTTTTCACCTACCAAAATGCCAACAATGTTTACTCTGAGGTTTATTCTACACAAGTCTTTAAAAAGAAAAGAAAAAAATTATTCCCTCGAATGTGTGAATCATGTTTGAGTTGGAGTTCAAACTAAATAATGATATATTTGAATTATGCAGAATATTTATTTAAAACAAACTGCTGCTGATGCTGCTAAGTCACTTCAGTTGTGTCTGACTCTGTGTGACCCCACAGAGGGCAGCCCACCAGGCTCCCCTGTCCCTGGGATTCTCCAGGCAAGAACACTGGAGTGGGTTGCCATTTCCTTCTCCAATGCATGAAAATGAAAAATGAAAGTGAAGTTGCTCAGTTGTGTCCGACTCATACTGACCCCAGGATTGCATCCTACCAGGCTCCTCCGTTCATGGGATTTTCCAGGGAAGAGTACCGGAGTGGGTTGCCATCGCCTTCTCCATTAAAACAAGCTAGAAGTTGGTATATATTGTAGATATATAATAAGCAAATGTCAAAATAAACATCAAATCACACTCAGGGCACACAGATATAAATCATTTTTTTAAAAATTCATTTAAGCAAATAAGAGATAATGTTATTATTAACATAGGTTACTGGGCTCTTCAAACTGATTTTCTTTCCTAAAGCCCCTAGAAAACCTGCTACACATTTAATGATTTTCCCCACTTTTATGAGAGAATTTTTAAAAAGATTAATAGAATGAATTATGGTTTAACCATTATTCTCAAACATAGAATAAAGTAAATATATATCATTTTCCTGAAAGGTACAATTTAAATAATTAAATAAATGTGACATTTACTTCTGTATACTAAATCATCAATCCTTCCTGTGAACAGCCAGAACTGATCTCCTTTAGGATTGACTAGTTGGATCTCCTTGTAGTCCAAGGGACCCTCAAGAGTCTTCTCCAACACCACAGTTCAAAAGCATCAATTCTTCGGTGCTCAGCCTTCTTCACATTCCAACTCTCACATCCATACATGACCACTGGAAAAACCATAGCCTTGACGACACGGACCTTAGTCGGCAAAGTAATGTCTCTGCTATTGAATATACTATCTAGGTTGGTCATAACTTTCCTTCCAAGGAGTTTAAGCGACTTTTAATTTCATGGCTGCAGTCACTATCTGCAGTGATTTTGGAGCCCCCAAAAATAAAGTCAACAACTGTTTCCACTGTTTCCTCATCTATTTGCCATGGAGTGATGGGACCAGATGCCATGATCTTAGTTTTCTGAATGTTGAGCTTTAAGCCAACTTTTTCACTCTCCTCTTTCACTTTCATCAAGAGGCTCTTTAGTTCTTCTTCACTTTCTGCCATAAGGGTGGTGTCATCTGCATATATGAGGTTATTAATATTTCTCCTGGCAAGCTTGATTCCAGCTTGTTCTTCCTCCAGCCCAACATTTCTCATGATGTACTCTGCGTATAAGTTAAATAAGTAGGGTGACAATATACAGCCTTGAATACTCCTTTTCCTATTTGGAACCAGTCTGTTGTTCCATGTCCAGTTCTAACTATTGCTTCCTGACCTGCATACAGATTTCTCAAGAGGCAGGTCAGATGGTCTGGTATTCCCATCTCTTTCAGAATTTTCCACAGTTTATTGTGATCCACACAGCCAAAGGCTTTGGCATAGTCAATAAAGCAAAAGCAGATTTTTTTCTGGAACTCTCTTGCTATGTCAAGTCTATTTCTGTTTTGTAAATAAGTTTATTTGTATCATTTTCAAAAAGGTACCACATAAAAGTGATATAATATAATGTTTGTCTGACTTACTTCACTTACTACAATAATCTCATAGCCAAGACACGGAAGCCTGATGTCTGTCAACAAATGAATGCATATCACCACCTCTTTGATGGCTCAAGGGTAAAGAATCTGCCTTCAATTCAGGAGACCCACAGGTTAGATATCTGGGTCAGGAAGAGTCCCTGGAAAAGAGAATGGCAACCTTCTCCAGTATTCTTGCCTGGAGAGTTACATGTACAGGGGACCCTAGCAGACTACAGTCCATGGGGTCATAAAGAATGGGACACGACTGAGTGGCTTTCACTTTGATACTATTTTTTTTTTTATTTTTAATTTTTACTTTACAATTCTGTATTGGTTTTGGCATAGATTGACATGAATCCACCACAGGTGTACATGCGTTCCCAAACATGAACCCCCCTCTCACCCCCCTCCCCACAACATCTCTCTGGGTCATCCCCGCGCGTCAGCCCCAAGCGTGTCATATCCTGCATCAGACATAGACTGGCATTTCGATTCTTACATGATATTATACATGTTTCAATGCCATTCTCCCAAATCATCACACCCTCTCCCTCTCCCTCTGAGTCCAAAAGTCTGCTATACACATCTGTGTCTTTTTTGCTGTCCTGCATACAGGGTCATCATTGCCATCTTCCTAAATTCCATATATATGTGTTAGTATACTGTATTGGTGTTTTTCTTTCTGGCTCACTTCACTCTGTATAATCGGCTCCAGTTTCATCCATCTCATCAGAACTGATTCAAATGTATTATTTACTATTCGGAGAAGGCAATGGCAACCCACTCCAGTACTCTTGCCTGGAAAATCCCATGGACGGAGGAGCGTGGTAGGCTGCAGTCCACAGGGTCGCTAAGAGTCGGGCACGACTGAACGGCTTCACTTTCACTTTTCACTTTCCACTTTCATGCATTGGAGAAGGAAATGGCAACCCACTCCATTATTCTTGCCTGGAGAATCCCAGGGACAGAGGAGCCTAGTGGGCTGCCATCTATGGGGTTGCACAAAGTCGGACAGGACTGAAGTGACTTAGCAGCAGCAGCAGCAGCATTCTGAGAGTGTTTTTAGAAACAGTCCTGTAAGAGTAAGTCAGGATGAAATTAAGTCAAGGACTTCCCTGGTGGTGCAGCGGATAAGAATCTGGCTGCCAATGCAAGGAACACAGGTTTCATCCCTGGTGCTAGAAGATCCCGCATGGCACAGTACTAAGTCCAAGGTGCCTAGAGGTAGAGCTCCGCAACAAGAGAAGCCACCGCAAGGAGTAGCCTGTGCACTGCAATTAGAGGGCAGTTCTCACTTTCTGGAAATAGAGAAAAACCCATATAAAGCAAAGAAGACCGAGTGCAGCCAAAAATAAAATAAATAATTAAATGTTTGTGTTTTTTTTTCAAGAAGTAAAGTCAATATTGCACTATGACCCTTTTTAAATTTCATCTCATGCCCAAACTCTCTAATGAAAAGCTGGGGTCCTGAGTCAAGTGAAAAAGCCCCCAAGCAAATGATTAAAATAGTTTACAACTACTGGCAATATGAAAAGTGACAATTAACTTTTCTGTACATAATATTAGCAGAATCATAGATTTCAGAATCAAGTATTATTTGAAATCCTTGTTTTACTGTGGGAAAAATGACAACTTGTTGAGGTTTTATGATTATAGGTAGTACATATGAGAAGTTGACAAATAATGGATACTTTTTTAATGATGTTTCAGTAACTTCACACCAGAAAAAAATTGTCTATTTCAGGTCACCTTGTTTACTTCTTTATATCATCCCCTGTGATGACAACTTCCCCACCTGATGAAATTGGTGTTAATGATAGAAAACTGTGATTACATCTTTCTAACCATCATTAAAATTTTGCTAATGAAGTCTGAACTTGTTCCATCAAAAATAGATTTTATTTTATTTTATTTAGACATTTAATTTTTAATTTAATTTTTGAGTATAGTTAATTTACATTATTGTGTTAGTTTCTGTTGTACAGCAAATGAATCAGTAATACATATACATATATTGACTCTTTTTAATATATTTTTCCCATATAGATCATTACAGAATATTGAGTAGGGTTCCTTGTGTGATACAGTAAGTTCTTATTAGTTATCTATTTTATATATAGTAGTGTGCATATATTAATCCCAATATCTCATTTTTATCCCTCCATCTTTCCCCCTTGGTAAACCTAAGTTTCTTTTCTATGTCTGTGATTCTATTTCAGTTTTATAAATAGGTACATTTTAAATAACCATTTTATTTTTCAAGTGGATGAAAAATGATAAACAAAATGAAAGCTTTATCCATAAAATTATCCTGAAAAATTACAAGAATGATGCTAAAATTAGTAAAAGCATCTTTTTATGTTAATATTTTTATTTTCTACAGGATTAATTTGTACTTAACTTTTATTCAGTAAGTCATTATACATGTAATTATGTATTAAAATTAATTTGCATTATTATACTCTATTATGTAGTTTTGTTTTCATGATCAAGGATAAAGTAAGAAAATACAGTCTGGTTATAAAAGAAAACTATTAATGCAGTATGATATACAATGCTGCCTTTTTATATTAAAACCAGAATGTTTTTCTCAAAAGATACATTAACTCTGCAAGTAATACTTCACTCTGTTGAAAAGTAAAAGCAAAGAGATTTTTGACATAAATTTTCTTACAGAAGAGGAAATTACATTCATTATGCATCTTTATTTAGATCAGTGTTTTTGTTTTGATGCAACATTATCCTATCCACTTCTTTTTTCCTCAAATCAGGCTGCAGATAATTTTAGTTTTACTGGTAGTTTGTCTATTTCTCTTATAGCTATGACTTTTTAAATTACATATTTCTAATAGCGAGGAGGTTCCAATCTAACCAATAACTACAATTGTAGATTTGATACATGGTCCTCTAAATGTAAGATGTAAGCTTAGTTAGGTTTTTCTCTAATAAAATGGACATTTTGTGCATTTCTATAAAATACTTTAAAAGCTGAAAGTCACATAAGATGTATTTTATTTTTAAAATTGAAGTATAGTTAATTTAAAATATTATATTAATTTCAAATATAAAATATAGTAATCCTTTTATTTTTTTATTTTTATAGATTCTACTCCATCTAAAGTTATTATAAAATATTGACTATACTCCCTGTGTACAAAATCTATTTTAAAATAGCTATCAAAAGACAAGGACTCCTGAGAGATGGAAAACAAACTGAATAAATCCTACTGTGATGATTCATTTTAATGTGTCAACTTGTCTGAGCCAAGATTTCTAGATATTTGGTTAAACATTATTCTGGAAGTTTTCATGAGGATACTTTTTGAATGAAATTGAGATTTAACCTGCTGGATATTGAGTAAAGCAGATCACTGTTCATAATGTGGGTGGGCCTTATGCAATCATTTAAGGACCTTAACAGAACACAGACTTTCTTGAGCAAGAAGGAATTCTGTTAGCAGGCTGTCTTTAGATAGAAATTACAAGTGTGTTCCAGGTCTCCAGCCCTCCAGCTTACCCTAAATATTTTGGATTTACCAAAGTCTCCACAGTGTATAAGCCAGTTTCTTAAAATAAATTCCTGTCTCTTAAGAAACCTAGTAAATATAGCTGTATCTATATAGATACTGTCATGAAAACAGTTTATAGGCACATAGCAGAAGATAGCAATCAGAATATGGTGGTCTTCCTTAATTCAAGAGACTGAGGAAAGCATCAGGAAAGCCAGGTTAGTTAAAGTTCTCAGGGCAAGATAGAGAAGTAATAGTAGGGACCTGATTTCCTCTTACACCACAAATGATCAACAGCTGAATGCAGGAATTGGAACAACAGATTTCAAACACTGGGCTTCAGAAAATAAAAGGTAGTAATCACTGAAGATAAGGAAAAGGTAAGTCTTACTCCGGTCCAAGTTTAGTGCCTTATGACTATTTATGGCCATTGTTCAGAAAAAGCAAACTGTAGAGGAGTCCATGAGACTTCCTTGTTGAGGAGGTTGAGTTGTCATACTAGGGAAAAAAAAGAGGTTGAGGTTTAAGGGATAACTCACAGGTGAGGAATAAGTAACACTGTGAGAACCTCAGAGATGCAATTTTTTAATATAAAATCACATCAAAAATTTCTAAATTTAATGAAATCTATGAAATTATGGGTCCAAAGAGCTCAACCAAATCTAAGTACCTGAAACATTAAAAAAAAAGCACGAGAAGAAATAATGTGTGGGTGCTGTGTGAATAAATAGTTTATACAGTAAAAAAAAAAAAAAATAGGCATGAACACATTATAAATCAAATTTCTCAAAACCAGTAATAAAGAGAGAAAAATCTTAAAAGCAGCTAGAGGAAAACACAAACACACATTATTCACCTGGCAACAAAGAATGACAGAAGATTTACATGCAATTTTGAAAGATAGTAGGACAGCATTCTTAAAGTACTGGGGGTGGGGGAAAGTTAGGATAGAGGTATATAACTACAGAAAAGAGTTTTCAAGAATTAAGAGCATATGAAGAGATTTTAGACAAATAAAAGCTGCAGAATTTATCATTAGCCAATTCTCACTTGAGGAAATGTAAAAGAAGTCCTTCAGACAGGATGATAATGATCAGTAGAAATATACATGAAAAGAGCAACAGAAAGAAAATATAACTATAAGAATTTTTAATTCCCAAATCTCCTTAAATAGGTAATTCTCTGTAAATATAATGTTAACAAAATGTATTAATTTTATTAAACAAAAATAATGGCAATTTAGTCTGAGTCTTTTAAGATATGTAAAAATGTATGATGGCAGTAAGAAAAATATTAGAGGAAAGGAAAGAAAGTGTATTATAGCACATTTTTATACTGTAAGTGAAATGATGTAATATCACATGAATATGGACCATAAATTAAAGATTAAAACTATATACCCAAAAGTAATTAGTAAAATATCAAACCAAAGAGTCACAGCAATCAACCAAAGGAGATAAAATAGAATGTACTTTAATAAAATAAAATTTACAACATGTTAAAAAATGTGGGATTCTGATATTGCAGTACTTATCAAGAGATTTGTTGTATTAAAAATATACACTAAAAAGGAAGCATGGATTCAAATAATGCTGCTTCTTTCTTAAGAAATAGCAGAATAAATTAAACCCAATCAACTAAGACAACAGAAATCCAAACAAAAAAAAGACAACAGAAAATGAAAGAAAAATAATTATCATTATCCGAACTGAGAAGGGAAGATTCATTATAAATGACATAGATATTAATAAAATAATAGGGGGATGCTATAGATGACTTTGAAAAAAGAAGTGTTAGTCTCTCAGTCTTGTCTGACTCTTTGGGACTCTATGGACTGTAGCCCACCAGGTTCCTCTGTCTGGAATTCTCCAGGCAAGAATGCTGGAGTGGATAGCCATTCCCTTCTTCAGGGCATCTTCCTGACCCTGTGACTGAACTTGGGTCTCCCACTTTGCAAGTAGATTGTTTACTGTCCGAGCCAAGACTTTAGGCTAATAAATTTGGCAAGTTAGGGAAAATAAAAAAAAAAAAAAAGTGAAATTCCTTGAAAGACACCTACTAACAACCTCACTTAAGAAGAAATTAATACCATGAATAGACCTATATTAAAATTTAGTAGGGGTAGGAAATGGCAACCCACTCTAGTATTCTTACTTGGGAAATTCATGAGATTGCAGAGTCAGACACGACTAAGCACACACGAAAAAAAATTCAAAGAAATTAAATTTATACTGAAAGTCTTCCCTACAAGCAAATCTCCAAATCCGGATGACATAATTGATGAATGGCACAAAATTTTTACAAAGAGACTGACACAAAATGAGATACCTAATCAGGAGACTCTCTAGGGAAAGACATTCCAAGAAGAGGAATAGAATTTTGTAACAGTTTCAGATATCTTTTCTTCCTAGGTTCATGAAACTCTCCTCTAGTACAGGATGGTTTCCTCAATGGAGATTTTACCTTTAAGCTGTCTGCATTATGAGAAACCATGACAATATAGAAAGAACTGCAATATTTCTCAGTTTTTTTTTTTTCTTACTAGATTTCAAGCTTCTGTGATACCTAGTAGAGTCTGGCAAGGAAATTGCTAATACTGTACCTGATTGGAGAAATATTCTTCTTTGTCAACTCGTTCTTCAGAATTGTTGACTCTAAGGCATAGAAAAATCCATTCCATTCTGAGATACATCAAAGAAAAAATGAACTTGAAAAGCTAGGAGACAATGTATCTTTTATAGTATCTCTATTAGCTTGATACAATGTTAAAGTGCTCCCATATTTACTCTAAAATCTAATGTACGTGATAGTGGGATATTAATCCCTGAGCAGTCCCAAATGTTGAAAATAACGGGCATGGTCTGGAGCTGGATGTTAAAGTATCATCTATTTTCTACTGAATGTCAATCCTATTCTCTGTCTATTTTTCTGCTACTTTAAACACAATTTTTTACCTTTTTTATTTTGTCTTGGGGTATAGCTGATTAACAATGCTGCTATGATTTCAGGTGAACTTTCAAGGAGCTCTTACTCCTTGGAAGAAAAGTTAAGACCAACCTAGATAGCATATTGAAAAGCAGAGACATTACTTTGCCAACAAAGGTCCGTCTAGTCAAGGCTATGCTTTCTCCAGTGGTCATGTATGGATGTGAGAGTTGGACTGTGAAGAAAGCTAAGCACCAAAGAATTGATGCTTTTGAACTGTGGTGTTGGAGAAGACTCTTGAGAGTCCCTTGGACTGCAAGGAGATCCAACCAGTCCATTCTGAAGGAGATCAGCCCTGGGATTTCTTTGGAGGGAATGGTGCTGTAGCTGAAACTCCAGTACTTTGGCCACCTCATGCGAAGAGTTGACTTGTTGGAAAAGACTCTGATGCTGGGAGGGATTGGGGGCAGGAGGAGAAGGGTACAACAGAGGATGAGATGGCTGGATGGCATCACTGACTCGATGGATGTGAGTCTGAGTGAACTCCGGGAGTTGGTGATGGACAGGGAGGCCTGGCATGCTGTGATTCCTGGGGTCGCAAAGAGTCAGACACGACTGAGCGACTGAACTGAACTGAACTGAACTGAACTTGAAGGGACTCAGTCATACATACATTCATTGTATTCTTGCCACTAGCACGGGTGCATATTGTTTCAGCATCAGTCTGATCATTTTGATCATAATCAGCACTGTTGCTTGTTATCTTGGAGCCTAATCAACTCATCTCACTCCCAACACTAGAACTTAGAAATACATAGAAGAATTGGAATCAGGCCAAACACTATCTACTTGAAAGAAGGTAGGGGACTTTGAAATTACCTTCCAAATCACTTGTGATTCCATAAATATACAATTTAGACTGTATCCTAACTTCAATCATCAGTTTTTTTCCACAATTTTCTGTCTTTCAGTTTTAGGTGTTATATGGGTCAGCTTTTTCTTTTTTCTTAAAGAAATCTTCATTTTAAACAAATAAACAAAAGCACAATCTAGTGTAAATGGTGTCTAAACAGAAGTGGTTTCTCTTCTGAGTATTTGTGAAAATGAATTAAAATTCAGGCTATTTTGTGGTCTAGGAAACTACAACATTCTTGCAAATGCAAGCAAAGGGTCAAGTAAATGAACAATGCTTTATATCATTATTCTGAACTCCCTTTTCTATGTTGGCTTCATTAAAGTAAACAGTACACCTGGCCTGCTTGATCCTCACACAAATGATAAATAGCTAAGCTTCTGCCAAAGCAATAGATATAGATTTCCTACATTCTGTGCCTTTGGCTAACGGGAAATAATAGTTAAGCAAATCCAACTGGCAGTGGCAGTCAAGTAGTCCATTTGAAGACAGGTCTAAGTAGTAGCTGTATCAGTCTTGGCATACTAAGCGTCTGGAAGAAATTTGCATAGCCTTCTTTTCATTCAAGTCCTAATAGACAACAACATTCAAATGCATTTGTATAAATAATGATAGTTTTCTAAAAAGCCTCCAAACTAAGCTATTAAAACTGCAATGGGGCCTACAGTTACATATCCAGAAGTGAAACATGTGCATTTGTTGATTAAATTCAAACATTCTTTCACCCTAAATGTGACTAAAAGCAATGCCTATTTGATTGATGAATACTTTACTATAAATCTAGGCCTTGGATCAGAAAGAGCACTAAAAGAATAAAATGCAAAGTGACTGGTGCTTGGATACCAAGATGTGGAAGGCAAATAATCACAGAATACATATGCTGGTGCTTTTCAAGTAACACATTTCAGTAATAGGTCACATTAATTTTGCCACAAACAGGAAATGACCATGCATTTTAATTAGGGCAGCCTCATTTATGTTGGTAATAAAATCATGGCTCACATTTTCTTGTCAAATAAGGATAAAACAACAATATTCGGCTTCATCAAATTTATATTTCTGAAGTCAGTGGTGAAGGTGATGATGACTCTAGGAGGCACCACCCTATTACTATTCATGCAGATAAGGCTTCTGTTCTAGCTCAAATCTCTCTTATATAGACATACTAAACATCACTTTTTATTTAATTTGGCAATCTATCTAAACAATATAAGGTAGAAACTAAAGTGTAATTCATGGGGTTGCAAAAATTCAGACATGACTGAGCAACTGAACTGAAAATGTAACTGGTTTAGCTTTATAATTACTTTTCTATGTATTTTTCCTTATTAGTCAAAACAATTATATTTTATATAAAGATTTATAAAAGATTCAAGGTAAGATATTAATCGTTATTTTATAGTATTATAAAATTGTCATTTTTGAATTATTTCCATGATCTAACAACAGTCAAAAGATTGTTTTGTTCCCAAACATCTCTACATTTGTTAAGTTCAATTCAGTTCAGTCGCTCAGTCATGTCCAACTCTTTGTGACCCCATGGACTGCAGCACCCCAGGCTTCCCTGTCCATCACCAACTCCCAGAGCTTGCTCAGACTCATGTCCATCAAGCAGATAATGCCATCAGGCCATCTCATCCTCTGTCCTCCCCTTCTCCTCCTGCCTTCAATCTTTCCCAGCATTAGGGTCTTTTCCAATGAGTCAGTTCTTGCATCAGGTGGCCAAAGTATCAGAGCTGCAGTCTCAGCATCAGTCCTTTCATTGAATATTCGAGACTGATCTTTAGGATGGACTGGTTTGATCTCCTTGCAGTACAAGGAACTCTCAAGAGTTTTCTCCAACACCACAGTTCAAAAGCATCAATTCTTCAGCACTCAGCTTTCTTTACAGTCCTACTCTCACATCCATACATGACTATTGGAAAAACCATAGCCTTGACTAGATGGACTTTTGTCAGAAAAGTAATGTCTCTGCTTTTTAATCTACTGTCTAGGTTGGTTATAGCTTTCCTTCCAAGGAGTAAGCATCTTTTAATTTCATGGCTGCAGTCACCATCTGCAGTGATTTTATTAAATAACAATAAAAACAATCATTAGTATTACTATTTTTTAGTAAAATTTCTGCAAATATTATCTCTATGATGTTGTTAAACACTAGTAATTTATAAATATACATATAAATACATTTTATTTTCAGTTTAATAAAGGATAAGTGTAAATTCCAAATATTCAATCATTAAGATGCTCACTATATACTTTTTATGAATGCATATAGATGCCTTTGATACGTTCTCTTTTTGACTGAGATCTAATTCAAAGTAATCTGTATGATGAGGAGAGAAGATCACAAAAAAGAAATATAAATAATTGACATTAAAATTAGATTTGCTAGCATTTTACATTTAAAAATAAGAAATATATCATTTTTGGTGGTACAGACTGCATTAACAAGAGATGTCAGAAATTAGTTATTTCTTTAAGGCCTGTGTGAAACACAATTAAAGAGCAATTCTTATCATTTTTAAAACCCTAACTGTTACATTCTTAGAGGACTGTCTGACCAAGTTATGGGTCAATTTTGCTTCTTAATGAATACGTATTTAACCCAATTCAATAGTATAAAGTTCCTATTTAAGTGTACTTCTGATATATGCAATGATAAAAAAATATTATTTTATAGTGCATAGCTATTCATATATTACAGAGAAATGAGTCAGAATTTTCAGGTTCTAATAGTCCTGATTATTTAAACATTTCCATAATTATATAGGTGTGCTGACTATATTGTCTAGAAATAATAGTACCTAGTTAATACTGGGCATTCCTAAAGCTGTTGACTGGGAACTTTATTTGTTAAATATATTTTTTTAAAATACATTTGGAATTTTAAATGCTATAATTTTAAAACAGTCTATATTGGTGTAATGTTGTACCTCCTCTATATGCTTCTGATTTATAATCTGAACTACTCTAAAATTACATTTCAGTAGTAATTTTTAGGGATTAAATATACATACAGGCTTCCCTGGTGACTCAGATGGTAAAATATCTGCCTGCAATGTGGGACACCTGAGTTTGATCCCTGGGTGAGGAAGATCCCCTGGAAAAAGGGAATGCCTACCCACTCCAGTATTTTTGCCTGGAGAATTCCATGTACAGAAGAGACTGGCAGGCTACAGAGCTGGACATGACTGAGCTTCTCTAAATCACTCACTCATACATATAGTGATAGAAATGTGGAAAAGCAATCCTCTTAGTAGAAAATCACTTTAGAATTCTATTACAAACACAAAATAAATACATACATCTTTAAAAAATTTGTCCCTGATTTTTCTTCTAATCTTGTTTCCATGATTTCATTGTCAGTTATTTCCTGCATCATGCCATAGAACTTTCTTTCTTGTTCTCATTTCTTTCCTTCTTCTTAAGCATTTTGACTCCTATCTGGAGAAGGAAATGGCAACCCACTCCAATACTCTTGCCTGGAAAATGCCATGGACGAAGGAGCCTGGTAGGCTGGAGTCCATGGGGTCACAAAGAGTCAGACATGACTGGGCGACTTCACTTCAAAGCAAACAAATAGCTAACATCTCTAGCTTTTGACTGCATTCTCTTTAATTTTTGTTCCTTCTCCCTTCATTCACAGAGAGTTCTAGTTATAAAATGATTGCCTCTCAGCTACAGATTTAAATTTCACTACCTGTTCTGTGAAAATGAAGCTTGATCTTATCAATATTTGTTTCCTTTGTCAACTAGAATGATGATAATCTTTGTCAGTGGCAAACACCAGAGAGATGCTGCAAGGGGGAAGTGGCTTCTCTTCTTGCTCTGCTGTGCTCCTCGTCATCATCTCCTGCAGTCACCTGGCTTCTCCAGTATTTAGTTACTGCACTGTCTGTGCTGCTTTTTGGGACTAGACTTCTGAAACAGTTTATTTGGTTCCAGGCTTCTTTCTGCAACACCAGTGGCTTCTGAGAGGCAATCTCCTATAGTGCGTTGATTTTTCCAGTGCAAGTCTCCTTCACTGTGTGAACATGGCCAGGACCCAGTTTCTGTAGTGCACACGAGCTACTAGGGGCAGATTCCTGAATTCCATGGCAGTTAGCAGCATTACTGTGCCATAACTTTTCGTAGACTCCCCTTCCAGTGGCTCTAAGCCTAATGTCTCTGGTGAGACACCTTCCCATCTACAGCTTTTCTCAGCTTCTAGAGAATAAATTTCCATCAAGTCTACCAGTGAGTTCTCTGCCACTCAGTGAGTCATGGATGTACACTCCTGCTTGGATTCTCTATGTCAGCTCTAAAATTAGTGACTTTGTAGCTGCTATTCCTGTATACTTTAGATTTATCTTTACTTCTTACTGGTCAATACATTTTACTCTCTATTATAGAGAATTTTTTTTTTATATTTAACCTTTTTCCATGAAAATAAGCTTGAGTTTTCTCTTTCTTCATGGGATCCTGACTAGACAAACTTTCTGAAAGAATCAGAAATAGTTCGATTATTTCTATTCCCTTAACTGTATTTGAGGAAGTTACTCTAATCACTTTGCTTAAACTGATATTTAGTTTATTAACTCATTCATTCATTTACTTAATATTGCATCAGTGTTTGCAATGCAACAGGTGCTATGCTGATGGATGTGTAAACAAATTATGTAAACTCAGCAATGAATCAGACAATTAAGTAAGTGTTAGTTGCTCACTTGGTTGACTAAAACATACTCTATGTGTAATAATTTTGAAATTGAAAATGGTAATTGTTCAGTCATGTCTGACTCTTTGCAACCCCATGAATTGTAGCCCATCAGGCTCCTCTGTCTGTGGAATTCTGCAGGCAGGAATACTGGAGTGGGTCGCCATTCACTTCTCCAGGGGATCTTCCTGACCCAGAAATCGAACCTCGGGTCTCCTGAATTGAAGGCAGATTCTTTACCCTCTGAGCCACCAAGGAAGTTATTTTGTTTCATTTTAATTTATATCATCAATAGTTTTTTGAACATTAAATTCTCTACAACTCAGCAAAGGAACACATGTAAACTAGGAAGTTAACCAGTAGGAACACTGCTGTCTTTCCACTTCTAAGCAGGAGAGAAATCTAGATCTACCTATCAAAAACAAAAACCTGAGACACACTGCAAAAATCATCTGAGCCCTTCCCAGTTGTATTTATTGTACCTTTTAAACTTCCAGGCATTTATTTTTTAATAGAAGTAGTTCCTTCCCCCTCAAGCAGTTCAGTCAGCAATTATATTAAATGTTTCATTTGTATCTGGCAAAATTCCATGTTCTGGATTGTCAAAGACACATAAGTTCTATATCTTCTTTTTGCTTAAAGCGGTCATATTCTTGCTTAAAGCGGTCATATTCTGATGAAGGACTTTCACTGTGTTTAGGCAACACCTCAAGAGTAATCTCCAAAATGAAAAAAGGAAATGAAAAGCATCCCAGGTAGAGCAGATAGAGGAAATAGTACATGCCAACATTCAAGGATATGAAAAGACAAACAAAAATAGTACAGAATGAATGTTAAAAAAAAAATGAGTAGTTTGCTGCTGCTGCTGCTGCTGCTAAGTTGCTTCAGTCGTGTCTAACTCTGTGCGACCCCAGAGACGGCAGCCCACCAGGCTCCTTCCTCCCTGGGATTCTCCAGGCAAGAACACTGGAGTGGGTTGCCAGTTCCTTCTCCAATACCTGAAAGTGAAAAGTGAAAGTGAAGTCGCTCAGTCGTGTCTGACTCTCAGCGACCCCATGGACTGCAGCCTGCCAGGCTCCTCTGCCCATGGGATTTTCCAGGCAAGAGTACTGGAGTGGCCTTTTGCCATTGCCTTCTCCGGAGTAGTTTAGCGATCCTTAAAAGACTCAAGATGACCTATGGAAAATGCATTTGGAGAAGTTAGGAGGGCAGATTTCAAAAGATTTTATGTCATGTCTAATTTAAAAGTTATAGAGCATAAACCTGTGACTATGGATCTTAATTTTTCCAATGATTAATGTAACTTGGAGAGTCCTATTATTTGTAGTAATCCATTAAAGATAAATACTAGGATTAATCAGAAAAAATTCTGTAATACAAAATGAGTATAATGCAAACTGCTAACTACTTATTTACTTAATATTTTGGTAAAAATCAATTCATCTTAAATAGTAAAATTACTATAGGTGCCTACAGTGCCTAAACACAGCAAAACTGCAAAGAAAATAAAAATGTAAAATAGATGTGTGAACTACTTCTTTCTTAAAATAGCTTTTAAAAGTAGGATAAAAGAATTAAATAGCCCTTGTATTACCCCACAGATTATAAAGTAGTTCTTGAATACCACTTAATCCTCCCTTAATCAGTGCCTTGAATTTAGTAGACCAATTTGAGAAAGTTTATGCTGGGACTTAACCTACATCTAATCATCGGTTCACCTTATCAAATGCCTTATAAATTACTTCAGTGCATATTTAAGACTCCAAGTCTCAGTACAGAATTGTCAAATGCTAATTATTATTTTGTCCCTATCATACAGAGGTAAGGTAAGGTGAAATCACTCAGTCGTGTCCGACTCTTTGCGACCCCGTGGACTGTAACCTACTAGGCTTCTCCGTCCATGGGATTCTCCAGGCAAGAATACTGGAGTGGATTGCCATTTCCCTCTCCAGGGGATCTTCCTGACCCACGGATTGAACCTGGGTCTCCCACATCAGAGGCGGACGCTTTAACCTCTGAGCCATCAGGGAATCATACAGAGACAAGCATATATTCTTCAAAGAGGGAGGCTTTCAGAAAAATAGATATGATTCACTTCTAAGACAGTTGAGAAAGGCTAATTCAGGCATTTTCTTTTTTACTGTTATCATTTATATAAGATATAATAAAATTGTGTGCTTTTCAAATCATGCAAATAAACTATGGACAACTATATCAAAAATAAATCATGCTACTTTGTTTCAATGTTGTTAAACATATTAACATGGAGCCTTAGCATTACTATGTCACCATATTCAGCAGTATTTAAGCACCAAGTATATGGATAGCAACTGTCTGCCTTCCAGGGACTTATAGTAAAAGACAGTCAAGAGTTAATCACAATGAAAAAGAATGTCACAAATTTTATACATTTTGTACTGATCTTCTGGAAGGTTTAACACACAAACCATACCCTGAAATATAAAAACACATGATGAGAACTGAGTGAGCCAAGCCAAGGGGATGTGGAAAACAAAACTGTGTTTTAAGAGATATTTCATTTTGGCTGAAATAGAGAATGGTATAAAAGATTGGAACTTTGACACTGTAAATAATCTTGTATAATATAACTATGTGTTTTTACTTTGTTCAACAGGAAAAAAAAAAAAAAGGGCCAGAAAAGTCCACTAGGAAGAAAGTTGTAATATCCAAACAGTGACTTATAATGATTGATATTCAGCAGTTTGAAGATATATAAGACCGCGGACACCATGAAGGCATTTTGCTTATGTGCCTGATATAAATCTATGTAAAGTTTCAGAAATGGCTTAGGATAGCCCCCAACACTCTGAGAATTAAAAGCATAGAACAATATGATATACATTTTAAGAGAAGAACCTTGATGACTTAATTACCACCTGTTTTGAAGGAAGAAGGAAATGTCAACAAAAACTAACACATTTTAGTTTGAGTGTTAACAAACTGAGCACAGAAAACTGGAGAATGACACCACTTAGAATAACGTTTGAGAGCACAACTGGTGCATTAGATGAATAAATTAAGAATAATTTTCACCAGACAGTGAAATGTTACAAAAGCCCAAGGAAAAGAATATTTTTTAAAAGTCGACAGTGACCATTTTGAAATCAGTACTATCTCATATATTACAAACAGCAAAACAAACAAAAATGGTGGATTTTTTTCACTTTAAGTAGTTTATATAATGAGTATTAACTTATTACTGTATATTAATTTCCCAGGTGATGAAGTGGTAAAGAAGGGCCTGTCAATGCAGGAGACGCAAGAGACAAAAGGTTCTCTCCCTGGGTTGGGAAGATCCCCTGAGGCAGGAAATGGTGACCTCCTCCAGAATCCTTGCCTGAAAAATTCCAGAGACAGAGGGGCCTGGTAAGCTGGAGTCTATGGGCTCGCAAGAAGTCAGACATGACTGAGCGCACCCTTGACTTGACTTAAATGGCCTAATAGTCTGAATTTCACTTGTCTTCTTTATGTGATATATAGTAACCTGCATTTTTTCTCCCTGACTATCCAATTACATATTCTAAAAATGAACCATTAAACTAAAATTAATATTACTGGTAAATTAAGCGTAAGGCAAAAATAATGTTAGGATAAACTAAGCTATCCTAAGAGCTTTAAGACAAAACCCTCACATTTTAGTGGCATAAACTAACAAAGGCTTATTTTGCACCCTTGTGGAGACTGGTGTAACAGTAGGTGCTCTAGTGGTGACTGTGCTGTGCTCAGCTGCCTCAGCCATGTCTGACATTGTGTGACCTATGGACTATAGCCTGCCAAGCTCCTCTGTCCATGGGATTCTCCAGGCAAGAATACTGGAGTGGATTGCTGTGCCCTCCTCCAGGAGATCTTCCCCACCCAAGGTTAAACCCCTCATCTCCTGCGTCTTCTTTGCAGGTGGATTCTTTACTGCTGAGCTACCTGAAAAGGCAATGGCAACCCACTCCAGTACTCTTGCCTGGAAAATCCCATGGATGGAGGAGCCTGGTGGGCTGCAGTCCATGAGGTTGCTGAGAGTCAGACAGGACTGAGCAACTTCACTTTCACTTTTCACTTTCATGCACTGGAGAGGGAAATGGCAACCCACTCCAGTGTTCTTGCCTGGAGAATCCCAGGGATGGGGGAGCCTGGTGGGCTGCCGTCTATGGGGTCACACAGAGTCAGACATGACTGAAGCAAGTTAGCAGCAGCAGTAGCAGCTACCTGGGAAGCCCCTAGTGGTGACTAAGAGATGCTGATTATTCCTCTGGCTTTATCCTCCCAACTACAGGGCAGGAGAAAGAAGCAGAAGATCTCACATCAGCAATTAAATGTTTCCACAAGAAAGCGACTATTCACTTTACACCAACAATTAAATTGTTCCAGTGTTCATAGACTATTCATGTCTACTCCCAGCCCATAGGATAACCTGTGGAATACATCAGCCTTAGGACAAAGTATAAAGAAAGAACTGTCATCCTTCTCACTTAGAGGGAAAGAGCACCAGACTTCATTGAGAAGAATTTATATTTGCCAAAATTATAATACTGAAAAGTACTAAAGAATCATCCCAAGAGTCATACTATAAGCAATTGGCTCATTTATATTTATTTGCATCGTTTATATAAAGATTGGTTTTTCCCGAACATTATCTGGGGTATTATAATATATTCAGTCTCTGAGCACCATGTTCCTCCTGTAATGAGAATTTCTGCCAAAGCAAAGAAATGTATTGTGTAGAGAGTCCTCAGCATTTTATGAACTATTATTTTGGAAATGCTAAAAATAGTTTACAAGTTTTAATTTCTTCATTGCACAATTCTTAGACTGCTTTACAAATATCCATTAGGAAGTTATCTATAAGTGTGAGAGGTTAGTTGTGTGTGTGTGTGTGACTGATCTTTTAACTTTCTTACTTAGATGGCCTAGTATTCTTAGGTTAAAGTTCATAAAATTTAACAATTCTTTTTATATCCATAATTTTGCCTTTACATATATATTTTTTTTATTCTTGGCCTATTCTCCTCCTTCCTTATTAAACTTTTCTTTGAATATGTCAAGCATCTTCCATCTCAAGATCTTCAGAGTATTTTGTCAATTCCTACTTTCATACATTTGCTCAATCAACTTCAATTCAATCTTTATGTTTCAGATTAAACCATTCAGAAGCTTTTCATCTCAACATAGCCCAACTTGCATCAAAAGATCTTGATATTCCCATATGTTGTTAAAGTAATGGAGATATTTTCCCACTATTAAATATGTCTTTGTCTGTTTCATATTTAAATGAAATAAATAAATAAATGAAGTCACTGAGTCGTGTCCGACTTTGCAACGCCATGAACAGTAGCCCACCAGGTTCCTCTGTCCATGGGATTTTCCAGGCAAGAGTGCTGGAGTGGATTGCCATTTCCTTCTCCAGAGGATCTTCCTGAACCAGGGATTGAACCCTGGTCTCCCGCATTGAGGGCAGACGCTTTACCGTCTGAGCCACTAAGGCTGCTAAGTTGCTTTAGTCGTGTCCCACTCTGTGCGACCCCATAGACGGCAGCCCACCAGGCTCCCCCATCCCTGAGATTCTCTAGGCAAGAATACTGGAGTGGGTTGCCATTTCCCTCTCCAGTGCATGAAAGTGAAAAGTCAGAGTGAAGTTGCTCAGTCATGTCTGACTCTTCGCGACCCTATGGACTGCAGCCCACCAGGCTCCTCTGTCCATGGGATTTTCCAGGCAAGAGTACTGGAGTGGGGTGCCATTGCCTTCTCCACCAAGGAAGCCTTTTGTATTTACCTTTCTTCTATTCAAACACCCTGAAAACTGGGTAATGATTACTACATTTAAAGCATCTATCAGAATGGCCATTCTAAATAATGGTATTCTTTTTTTTTTTTTTTTTTTAGTTTCAACATCTTATAATCTTTATTTAATGTGTACTTTCTCTGTTATAAAAATAATATTGTTGTAGCTAAGAGTCCTGACTTTAATGCCAGCTAGACCTGAACTTAGATGCAGGCTACTCACTGATAAGTTACTTAATTTCTTTAGTTTCCTTATATGTATATCCATAGATTTTTTTTTAAATTTATTTATTTATTATTTTACTTTACAATTCTGTATTGGTTTTGCCATACATTGACATGAATCCACCACAGGTGTACATGCATGTAAATAATGGTATTCTTATATGAAGGATTATATGAAAATATTCAAATTCCATATGAGTTTTTCTAATATATCATATAAGCTTTGTTCTTTAAATGTTAATCGAGATAACATTATTGATTATAAGGTTATTTCCTCACACATTTATAAGATGAACATACTCTCCCCTTCCAACTATGCCAAAACCAATACAGAATTGTAAAGTAAAAATTAAAAATAAATTAATTAATTAAAAAAAATTAAAAAAATAAAAAAATAGTAAAAGACATTACTCAAAAAAAAAAAAAAATTTCTTGACATTGTAGAAACTGAAAAGTAAATCAACAACCTTAAGCAGTGCACCAGGGGTAACTGGGAGCATAAAAAAAAAAAAAAAAGAAAGGTAAAACAAGTCTTTGAAATGTGAATATGTAAAACAATCCTAATGGCATTGGTGTTTGAATATATATACATGCAGAGCTGTACAATATTTAGAGGGAAGAAGAAGAGGAGAGAAGGAGGAGGAACAGAAGGAGGATGAATAACAAATATCCTTCTGAGAAGGAAGAAGCAGCAGCAATTGCCAGTTGACATATCTGTGTTCTATGAAAAGGACATTCAAATCTGAAAAGACTCAATTTCCTCAAGAGTCAGGGTAGGAATTAAGCTTACAATAGAATATGCCCACTTGCAATATGTGAGTATTCTGCCTACTTCCTTTGATTGTGGCCACAGTCCAGACTTCTTCTGGAAATCTAGTGCTGGCTGGACTCCCAGAATTGGCTCCCAGCCCTGGTCTATCTTGTTGGTCTGTGGAATACTCCTCTGACAGGTTTTATCTGGAAACACAAGCTCTCTAGTTAGTATCACAGCACTTAGATTTTCAGGTATGACAACAGTGTATGCAGTTATAAAACTGTACTTCCCCAAATCATTCCTAGAGTAAGAAGATAAATTTCGTAATTTCAAGTGTCTGGGATTTCATTTGAAGGGGACATGTGGGACATATTTGGGAATACTTGGAACCAGAAAAAAAAGAACTATAGAAAACATTAAGAATGTAAACTGTTAAGTAACAGACTTGGGATCAGATGCAGTCAGAGACCAAATGTCATGCTAGAACAGTTTGTTGAGTGTTTTCGTTTCCTATTACTGCCATAAAAATTACCACTAATTGCATCTCTTAAAACAAGAGAAATTCATTATCCCACAGTTCTATAGGTCAAAATTTGATAGATACTCTTGATTTCTCTGCTTAGGGTCTCACAAGAGCAAAATCAAAGTGTCAGCTGACCCAGGTCCTTGTCTATACATTCTAGAGGATAATTTACTTTAAGCTTATTCAGATTTCTTGTTGAATCCAGATTCATGCAACTGTAATTCCTGTTTACTTGTTGTTTCTATGCCCAGGGGTCATTTTCAGTTGCTAAAGGCTGCCTGCATTCTCTGGCATGTGGCCTCCTCATCTTCAAGGTCAACAATGGCAGATGAAGTCCTTTCCATACTTTAGATCATTCTTATACCACATCAGTCTAACTAGGAGAAACCTTTCCCACTTTTATTGGTCCATGTAATTAGATTTATTCCAGTCTGGTTAATCCAAGATAATTTTTCCATCTCAAAGTTTGTAATCTTAATTACATCTATAAAGTCCTTTTTTCCATGTAACCTAAATATATTCACAGCTTCCAGGGAGGAGAGTATGATTATTTTAGGGAAACCATTGTTCAGTAGTTATTAGCCTACATTAATCTAAGGGAATGGAGTATCATATCTGCAGTCTTTTGAAATCAAGGATGAAAAAAGGATCAGAAAAGCAGTCAAAATAAACCATGATTGAGCTACGTTAAAACTGAAACAACTTTCTGTCACTAATATGTGTACCAAGATTAGATGCCTAGAGTTTTAGTGAAACTGTTATTTCAAACATATGGTTTAGGGATGTCTTAAAAAAAAAATGTTTCTGAGAGAAAAATGCAATTACAAAACAAACCTAATCCTTTCTACTTTTCCTAGCCATAATTATTATATGTGATATGATATGGTCAAAAGCTGGCCCTAGTGCAGACATGTGGAATGTACATTCTGGACTAACTTCCTCAATAATACAATATTGAGGTATATTAAGGACTAGAATGGATGTTCACTACTTATTTAAAGTCACATTAGGGAACCGAGTTATAGTGGATTTTTAAAAAATTTTTATCTCTCAATTTCTCTTTTGTCTGAATGAAATGGCAATGGTGATATCTTTACTGGATATATTAAGATGCTGAAGAATTTCATGCTGACTTCTCTCCAGGCATTAGCTCAAAAGGCACCTTAGAGTTCTTTAAGGGAAGTACTGACCTAATGAATCTCTTCTTAATGACAGATAATGTGATAAAGCATGAATTCTGGCAAGCATAGGGTTTGTCTTTGCTTGACAATTTGTGGTAAATCTGGTATTCCTTATTAGAAGTGGAGGCAGTATTCTTTTGGCAGTGTGTACAATGTCCAACTACCTGTAAATTCACTTTGGCACTGATACTACTGTATTCTCCCCTTGTCTATTTTCAGGAGTTAATAAACACAGCTTGACTTGTTTATTAGAGTTCAAAAACCTGGCAAAGTACATCACTGTAGCTCTTTTTCATCTGCTGGGTTGACATGAAGATCAGTGACCCTTTTTGAATGATCGAGATTTTGACAGCTTAATTTCTATGTCATGAGTTGCTAAGGTAACACTATTTTTGTGAATTTCACAGTTAATAAATCCTTAAGAAATGTCTTCCATTTTTAGTATTGAAAGTAATTTAAAGTTAAAGTTAAAAGACTATTTCTTGGTTCATGTTGCATTCACTGAGGAATCTCAATGTACTTATCAGCTATTGCCCTTTTCCATGGAATATTTGATTCAACCGGGACAGAAAACAAATTTAAAACACAATGACATTACCCAGAAAGGAAATAAGATATCTCTAAGAAGAAAATAAAGCAACATCTCTTTGATAGCTGGAATAGGTTTATGAGAGGAGAGAACGAAAGTACAATATTCAAAGCTACATTTAGATTTCAGAGTTTACATTTTTATATTCAAATTTTGATATAGCTCTCATTTATATTTGCATATACTCAAAGTATTTCCAGAGAAATGTGAGTATACACTTTGCGATGCTACTTAACAAACTACCACACATTTAGCTATTTAACATTCATTTATTATCTCACAATTTCTACAGGTCAGAAATCCATGCATGGCTCAGTTGAGCTTCCCACTCAGGGTCTCAAGACTGAACGCAAGCTGTTATCTGAATAACCTTTTCTGGAGCTCCTGGTCTTCTTTCAAATTCAAATCATTTTGGGAAGAATCCCATTCTTGTGTTTGCCTAACCATTTTCCTGCTGTTTGTTTGACAGGAACCATTTTCAGTTCCAAGAGGCTACATGCAGCTCTTAGCTACCTGCCTTCTTCACAGAGTATTTCAATTGCCAATATCTGAAATGAGCAAGAACCTAATTTTTTTAAGGGTTCACTTGATCAAATCAAGCCCAATGGGATCATTGTCTTTGATTAAATTAAGTCAACAGGATCACAGGAGTGATATCCCCCATATTCACAATTTCTGCCAGAACTCAAGAAGAGAGGGCATGCAAGATTATGCAGCAGAGGGCGGAAATCATGGGGACCATGTTAAGATCCTGTCCACCCAAAGTACTTTCAAATACAGAATATGGCTATTCATAAGAGAAATCTTTCCAGATCCATTTTGGGTTGGTTGAAGCCATCCTAAAGGAAATTAGTCTGGAATATTCATTGGAAGATGATGAAGGTGAACTCCAATACTTGGGTCATCTTATTCAAAGAACTGACATTTGAAAAGACCCTGATGCTGGGAAAGATTGGAGGCAGGAGGAGAAGAGGACAACAGAAGATGAGATGGCTGGATGGCAACACCAACTCCATGGACATGAGTTTGAGTAGCTCCAGGAGTTGCTGATGGCCAGGGAAAGCTGGCATGCTGCAGTCCATGGGGTCGCAAAGAGTCAGACACTACTGAGCAACTGAACTGAACTGAAACCATCTTAAAGATAAAATTGTCAATTTTTTGCAAAAGTTCTTACTGTTTTCTTATTGTGAGTCTTTACACTTAGAAAATGATATTCTGGCACAACTGCCTGCCATTAGCTAATAATATAGACAGATAATTGAACTGTCAATATTACAAGTTAATATTTAAGTAATAGCCATAATATCTTTGCAACTATATATATATAATATATATACATATATCAATATATATAATATATATATATCAATATATATAATATATATACATATATCAATATATACATATATCATTATATTCATATATCATATATATATTGATATACATATATCAATTTGATACATTTAAAGAATTATTTCATACAATTCTGGACTTTCAAAAAATAAAATATTCTGAGAAAATTGTCAATTTCCAGGAAAACATTGAATTTCTAAAAAGTGTATACAGTATGATACAGGAATATAAAATAAGTACACAGCTTGAGAAATGTACACCAAGCACAAGCCATTCAAGAGTTTTATAGAAATTAAATGTCTTGCTTGAGAAAAAAAGATAAATGATTAGACATGTAAATCCAGGGAGATTTATGAGATGACAGTAAACATCATATGAGAAATTATATTTGTTACAGGCAATGAGCAGCATTATCCTGAGGATTCAGAATGGAATCATGTCACTTATATCAAATTTGGAAGTAAGTTACCTGTCAATTCAAAGTACTCAAATGGACTACCAACCCAGTGATAAAAAATATTAAAATAAACAACACAAATATCTCTATGAATCTCTCTTAGGAAAATAAAGGAACCATTTTTGGTCAAAATATCATGGAAACTGCAATATCACATAAATGACACCAGTAGCATATAAAAACTTTTACTTGAAGCATACAGTACCTTTTAAATCTGTATAAATGTACATATATGATGAAGAATCCATAGGTGAATTAAACAAATTTGTAAATTATTATCATGATGAAATATAGTATCTATATATTGAAAATTGAATTTCCTTTCTACTATTTCAAAAGCCCAAGGAAAAGAATATTTTTTTAAAGTCGACAGTGACCATTTCCTGTGTTCTAATATGTCCAAATGTTGATATAATTGCTATCTACTTAATTATAACAAACACAGCATTATACTTCAACAATTAGAACACATCAAAGTATTTGATTTCAGTTTGTAAAAGTGTCTTGAATCTATTCCTGTCTTCTATGTTCACTGTAATTATCCAATGGTTCTTTACAAATCATGGGCATAATATAAAAGTATTAAAAATTTTAATATACACATGATCAGTTCCCTCATCTTAAAATCTTGATTCAGAAAACATGAATTGGAGCTTAAACATCTATCTTTTCTAAAAGCTTCAGACATTATACTAATGAGGCTCTTTGGTGAAAATTATTATTGGTTTCTGGCTTTCACTAAATGCTCCTAGATGGCTTTCTTTTTAATAATTTATTTCCTCATAAGCATATATCTATAAGTTTCTCAGAATACCCAACCTTAAAAACATTGTCATATTAATTCTCTATTTGCACATTTCTATATTACCCCATCCTTAGATGACAAAGCTAAAACTCATAAGTATGGTACCTGCAATCTATCAAAATGTATTGTTGTTGGTCTCATTTTGCACCTATCATAGCCTTTCTTTCAGTAGTATTGAATTCTCATTATTTACTGGCATAGTATATACTTTTTCAGACTCTCATGATATTTTTATACTTCTGTAGAAGTTGTTCCCTTTCTCAAAATATTATCTGCCACATTTTCTGTCTATAAAAATTTTTATTCATTGTTTAAGAGGTGACTTAAGTGTTATATTCTGCATGAAATCTTACCTTATGTGTCCAAACTAAATTGGTTTACTATTTCTCTATGGTTCTCACCAAGGTTTCTTTATTTAAGCACAGAAAATACTTGTTCAGTTGCTCAGACGTGTCCAACTCTTTATGACCCCATTGACTATAGTACACCAGCTTCCCTGTCCTTCACAATCTCCCAGATTTTGCTCCAACTCATGTCCATTGAGTCAGTGATGCTCATGCTTTACTGGCCACTTCTCCTCCTGCCCTTAATCTTTCCAACATCAGGGTCTTTTCCAAGGAGTTGGGTCTTCACAACAGGTAGCAAAGTACTGGAACTTCAATTTCAGTATCAGTCTTTCTAATGAACATTCAGAGTTGATCTCCTTTAGGACTGACAGGTTTAATCTCCTTGCTATCTAAGGGACTCTCAAGAGTCTTCTCCAGCACCAAAATTCAAATGCATCAATTCTTTGACACTCAGCCTTCTTTATGGTTCAACTCTCACATCCGTAGTTGACTACTGGAAAAACCATAGCTTTGACTATACAGACCTTTGTCAGCAAAGTGATGCCTTTGCTTTTTAATATACTGCTTAGTATTCTTGCCTGGAGAATCCCATGGATGGAGGAGCTTGGTGGGCTACAGTCCACGGGTCACAAAGAGTCAGACATGACTGAACGACTTCACTTTCATTTCACTTAGATTTGTCACAGCTTTCCTTCCAAGGAACAAGCATCTTTGAATTTAGTGGCTGCAGTCACCTCTGCAGTGATTTTAGAGCCCAAGAAAGTAAAATCTGTCACTATTTCCACTTTTTTCTCCCATCGCTTTACCATGAAGTGATAGGACCAGATGTGATGATCTTAGTTTAAGTCAGCTTTTTCACTGTCCTCTATCACCCTAATCAAGAGAATCTTTAGTTTCTCTTTGCTCTCTACCATTAGAGCAGTAGCATATCTGAGGTTGTTGATATTTCTCCTGGCAATCTTGATTCCAGCTTGTGCTTCATCCAGTCTGGCATTTTACATGATGTACTCTGAACATAAGTTAAATAAATAGGGTGACAATACACAGCCTTGATGTACTCCTTTCCCAATTTAGAACCAGTCAGTCATTCCATGTCTTGTTCTAACTGTTGCTTCTTGACCTTCATACAGGTCTCACAGCAAGCAGATAAGGTGTTCTGATACTTCCTTCTCTTTAAGAATTTTCCAGTTTGCTATGATCCACACAGTCAAAGGTTTTATTGTAGTTGATGAAGCAGAAATAGATGTATTTCTGGAATTCTCTTGCTTTTTCTATGACCCAGTGGATGCTGTCAATTTGATCTCTGGTTCCTCTCCCTTTTCTACATCCAGCTTGTACATCTGGAAGTTCATGGTTCACATACTGTTGAAGCCTATCTTGAAGGATTTTGTATTTGATCCCAAATTAGTTGTAGAACTATGTATGTGGACCTTTATCAACTTGTCTGAAGTGAGAAATATTAAAAGCCTTATTGTAAAGAAGTTACCAGGCCAATTGCTTTGAGTTAAAAAAGTATCATTTTAATTCGCCTCTATATTTTTTCAGGAGCGTAGCTGAGTCGAAAGAGAAAACTGAGGGGCGAGTATCAGAGCAGCTGATTAAAGCATTGAGTCAAAAATGAAAGAGGTAAGTTTTCAATGATTTAGGGCAATGCTACAAGCAAGAGGCTAAAGCCCAAGAAAGCTCCAGCTCCCCACTATTGAATTTTCTCCCACAGAACAGCATGCCAGTAAAAGGTCACGTAGATCAGCACAAAGGTGCAGGCTGCGTCAGTTTTATGGACCTTGGGGTTGGGCTAAAGAAAAAGAGTAAGTATAAGATGGCAGCTACTGAACAGTGAGTCAGAGTGGGAAAAGTTGTCTTCAGTGTTTTCCCACCTCCTTCTCACCAAGGAGAAGCCCTCAGCAAAGGCTCCTGGAAGACCTCTGGCCAGGGCCCCAGGTAAAGGGAATGAAGGAATGAAGTCAGGAATAAAGGCTCTGAGCTGGAAATCCAAATATGTAAAACAGCAAGACCTGCCAGGTGTCCTTTACTGCAGTATATTGCCTGTCCATTTTCCAGGGGTAGAGTGTAGCTTTCCCTGCTAAGGCCTTCCACGTAAAACCTTTGGTGATTGCTTATTATCTAACCTAAGAAATCATGTAGCATTTTGGACTCGGGCTGAACTCCTCACTCCTCACTCCTGTCATTTGACAAGAAATCAAGTGACAAATAAATGTACTTGGTATGGGGAAAAAAAAAAAAAGCAGCACTATGTATTTAGCAATAAATTCATGTTTTATATGATGAATGTTGTCATCCATTAGTTAATTATGCCCATTTGCATCATAACTTAAATAAATCTTCAACTGGTAAAAATCTAGAGGGAACTGAGGAATGAAGTGGAAACATTGCTTGAGAAAATCCAGTAGGATCCGTGACCAGAGCCAGAAATCAGAACAGTGACTAAATAAAAAACAAACCTGAATACTTTATTTGTGAAGGATGTTATAGGTTGTTAACATCATACATCAGATATTAAAAAAAAAGACTTCCTATGTATCAGAGACATATATCTAATTTCATAGACTGTAAATGAGATCCCATGAAGACAAGAAATTTTATAGGTGAGGAGCACTGTAAAACTAAGTTGAATGCTTGGGGGGAAAATGGCGTGAACAGAAATCTGAGATCCAAGTACTTGTAATATTTGTTAATCATTTATTTTAAAAATTACTTGTAGATAAGTTTAATAAAAACAGTAAATAATAAGATAATCAGTTACATCATATGGGCATCTAATGTTTCCTTATTCCAATATGCAACTAAGCATTACAGTCTTGAGCTACTGACTTGCAGAGAGTTTGGGGGCAGTGGACTAGATTTTAGAGATTCCTTTCAGATGAACATTCTTGAAATTAACTTAAAATACACCATTTGTGATGACTAATCTTGTGTGTCTAAGTGTTTAGGCCATGGTACCCAGATGGTTGGTCAAAAGTCAGTCTAGATGTCAATCAAAAACACTGTGAAGGTGTTTTTAAGATGAGGTGAACTTTTAATCAGTAGACTTTGAGTAAAGCAGAGGACCTTCCATAATGTCAACGGGCTTCCTCCTGAAAGTCAAAGGCCTTGCATAGAAAAATCTGAGGTTCTCTAGTGAAGGAGGAATTCTGCCTCTAGATGACTCTTCAGGCTCACGCTGCAACATCATCTCCTCCCTGGCTCTCCAGCCTGCTGAACTGCCCTGTAAATTTTATACTTCTCAGCTTCCTCTGCCTCACCCACCTTGCCCACCCTCAAATTTCTTAACCCCTTTTTTCTGCTTCTCATCCTATTGATTCTCTTTCTCTGACAAACCATAAATAACATACCATCTAGTCTTCATTTTTTCTTAAAAATTATGAGCCATACTCTCTCCTTCCATCTAATCAAATTATTTTTTCTGCCAGTGACATTTAAGCATATGTTACACTGGCCATTTCTTGACCTATTACTTAAATGAATTTTAACTTTCTAAACTTCTTCAAATTTCTCCAAGCCAGGCTTCAACAGTACGTGAACTGTGGACTTTCAGATGTTCAAGCTGGGTTTAAAAAAGTCAGAGGAACCAGAAATCAAATTGCCAACCTCTGTTGGATTATCAAAAAAGCAAGAGAGTTTCAGAAAAATCATCTATTTCTGCTTTATTGACTACATCAAAGCCTTGGACTGTGTGGATCACAACAAACTGTGGAAAATTCTTAAAGAGATGGGAATACCAGACCACCTTACCTGCCTCCTGAGAAATCTGCATGCATGTCAAGAAGCAACAGTTAGAACTGGACATGGAACAACAGACTGGTTCCAAATCAGGAAAGGAGTACTTCAAGGCTGGATATTGGCACCGTGCTTACTTAACTTATATGCAAGTACATTGTGCAGGGCTGGATGATTGCCGGGAGAAATATCAATAACCTCAGATATGCAGATGACACCACCCTTATGGCAGAAAGCAAAGAAGAACTAAAGAGCTTATTGATGAAAGTGAAAGAAGAGAGTGAAAATGCTGGCTTAAACTCAACATTTAGAAAACTAAGATCATGGCATCTGGTCCAATAGTTTCATGGCAAATAGATGGGGAGAAAATGGAAACAGTGACAGACTTTATTTTTTGGGGCTCCAAAATCACTGCAGATGGTGACTGCAGCCATGAAATTAAAAAATGCTTGCTCCTTGGATGATAAACTATGACCAACCTGAACTTCTTTTAACCTCTTTCTGTTTAGTCATTTTTCAAAAAAGATAAGTTCTTTTTATAAGTAGATATTTCATACTGTGTCTTACAACACTTGGCAAATTAGTTTTATGTAAAAAGCATTCAATATGTGGATTATAATTCACTTTAGTACCAGTTTAGAAGTAATTTTGCTTCTATTCATTTTTCCTGTGATCCTTGCTATTCTATTTAGCTGCCAAATACAGCTGTGTAGGGTCTTATTTATGTGCCTTATATGATGGCCTTCATAAACAAAAACTGCAATGATACATTAAAAAAAAAAAAAAACAGGTTAGGAATGCACTTGTGATTCATCCACCTTAACCAATATATATCCTTAAAGTATACCTAATTCCAAAAAGAGACAGTGTCTTCTAGAGAAATTCTAGACTTAAAAACTTTAGCTTGTGAGAAAGCAAGTTATCGCAATTGTCTGGTTTGGGTTATAATTCCTTATTTTAATAGAAGGAAAACAATTCTATAAATTTAATTACTTTTTCCCCCTCTGTTTCTATAGGGTTCCTTTTCATTATGTATTTCATAGATATACACTCAATTAATGAAACCACTGATTCTCTAGGAGTTACATACTTCAATTATAACAAACTCCAATTCAATATTTATTGATCCAAATATTGGTTATTCCTGAGTAACAACTTTAGAAAAGTTTATAAGGTCCTTGAAATCTTTACTTCATTCAATCTAGAAAATGAAATAATGGCTTACATATTTTATATTAAAACTTTTAAATGATTCATAGAAGATTTTTTCTCCCTTTATAGTGTTTATAATGTTTTCATGGGCTATTAGACTTCTAGGTACTTGTTGAACATGTAAGAAATGCCATGAATACAGGATAATTTATTGACCTATATTGTAATTAAATTATTTTAAATATAACTCATTTCTAAAAAATATAGATTTATATGTATTCAATACATATTAAAACACAATTTATACATCTGTGTCTCTTTTGCTGTCTTGCATACAGAGTTATTGTTACCATCTTTCTAAATTCCATACATATGCATTAGTATATTGTATTGGTGTTTTTCTTTTTGGCTTACTTCACTCTGTATAATATGTTCCAGTTTCAGTCTTTTGGACTCTGTGGGAGAGGAAGAGGGTGGGATGATTTGGGAGAATGGCATTGAAACATGTATAATATCATATACGAAATGAGTCTCCAGCCCAGGTTCAATGCATAATACTGGATGCTTGGGGCTGGAGCACTGGGAAGACCCAGGGGGATGGTACAGGGAGGGAGGAGGGTGGGGGTTTCAGGATGGGGAACACGTGTATACCTGTGGTGGATACATGTTGATGTATGGCAAAACCAATAAAATATTGTAAAATAATTAACCGCCAATTAAAATAAATAAATTTATTTTTAAAAATAAATAAAACAATTTATATCTTATATGCTATATATTAACATGATATAAAAACAATTATCTTGGCTTAGTTTCATGTGTTTTAGTTTTTAAAGAGTATATAAAATATTGAATAAAATTTTAATAGGCGTATGACTGAGCATGCCCAGAAAAAATACATCAACCTTGTAGTACAAACACAGATTGGCTTCTATCATAAACGAGTTAATGTAAAGTAAGTTTTCTTGCATATTTATTTTTTGATATCTGTAATAACCATCTTAACACAATTAAGTAGGTTCCCTTTCTTTTGAGATCCAATTATTGCCAAAAGCACTGAGACGACCCAGAAGGAGGGTACGGGGAGGGAGGAGAGGGGCGTTCAGGATGGGGAACACATGTTTACCTGTGGCGGATTCACATTATGCATGGCAAAACCAATACAATATTGTAAAGTAATTAACCTCTAATTAAAATTAATTAATTTAAAAAATAAACAAAAGAAATAATAGAATTTGCCACACACATTCATGGAAGGTAAGCACAAGAAATACTATTTGGGGGACTTCCCTGGTAGTCCAATGGTTAAGAGTCTGTGCTTCTACTGCAGGTGGAATCCCTGATCAAGGAACTAAGATCCTATATGCATATACAAAAAAAAAAAAAAGGAAATACTGTTTTAAACATATAAATAAATATATCATTATAAAATATTTTATTTGATTATATATATGATAATATTTCATTATCATATATACTGAATCTGCTTTCTTGGACTCACATATATTTAAGGTGTATGTCAAATAAACATCTACTTAACATAGTTTTAGGAGAGGGAAATGGCAACTCACTCCAGTATCCTTACCTGGAATATCCCATGGACGGAGGAAGCTGGTAGGCTGCAGCAGATGGGGTCGCAAAGAGTCGGACGCAACTGTGCGACTTCACATTCACTTTTCATTTTCATGCATTGGAGAAGGAAATGGCAACCCACTCCAGTGTTCTTGCCTGGAGAATCCCAGGGACGGGGGAGCATGGTGGGCTGCCATCTATGGGGTCCCATAGAGTCGGACACGACTTAAGCAATTTAGCAGCAGCAGCAGCAACATAGTTATTATTTACATCAATTTATTTTCTTTTACATATTGTCAACAGAAAATAAACACTCAAAAAAATAAATTTGATATAAATATTAAATGTGAATTACATAATGACATTTGAGCATTGGTTGGCCGAATCTGACTTATCCATCATTTTGTTTACAGCAAATTATGCTCAGAGACTGAGATTGTCTTTGCCAGTACTTAATTAACACAGATTCACTATGGGAATTATAATTTATAACAATATTTTACAAGTCAATAGCATATAAAATAATGTCTCTTAATAAGCCAAAAAGAAAATAACATACTAAAAACAATGATAGATTAATCACACTATTGTTCCAGGAAAAGGAGAGATTAAAGAAATAAGTCTAAATTCATTTGAGGCATACCTTTCTACAAGTTGGTTCTTGGAAGAGTTAGTTTAACCAACCAAGAGCTGCTGTCCAGCTGCCAAAGCAGACCCAAAGCCCCTTGTTATTCGAGCACAATGCCAGTGGAAGGAAGGTGCCGCTGATGGCTGCCAAGACCATCTCCTTCAGGAAAACTGCATGATTTTCATCCCTACCAGCAGAGTAGCCTTGCCATAACAGCATCTAATGTCTCAAGGTCTTTTGAGAGCTATTTAGATCAGCAAAGAGTAGCCTTGCCCAGGCTAAATGCTCTCCCTAAACACTCACAATTTCTTGGTATATTATATTACTGTCATAGTCTGTCCTTTGTATGTTCATATCCATAAGCACTCAGTGGTGGTTTAGTCACTAAGTCATGAACAGAACAATTTTGATGACATCATCCTTAAAAAGCACCCTCCTCCAATGTAAACAACTCGTATGTGTGTGCGTGTGTGCGTGCCCAGTCACTTCAGACTCTTTGTGACCTCATGAACTGTTGCTGGCCAGGCTTCTCTTTTGGTGGACTCTTCCAGACAAGCATGGGAAGGTTGCCATTTCTTACTCTGGGGGATCTTCCTAAGATAAGGATGAAAACTGCATCTCTTGTCTCTTTCATGGGCAAGTGCTTTTCTTACCGCTACACCATCTGACTGCTTCCCTTGTGGCTCGGCTGGTAAAGAATTCACCTGCAATGAGGGAGATCTGGGTTCCATCCCTGGGTTGGGAAGATCCCCTGGAGAAAGGAAAGGCTACCCACTCCACTATGCTGGCCTGGAGAATTCCATGGACTGTATAGTCCATGGGGTCGCAAAAAGTCAGACACGACTGGATGACTTTCACTCACTCACTCACACCATCTGAGAAGCCCTGTAAACAACTTTACTTGAAGGTCAACACAACTTCACTTAAGCCATTTTTATTATTAGTCTTTATTAGCAGAGTTGTGCCTGACTCTTTTGTGACCCTGTGGACTGTAGCCTGCCAGACTCCTCTGTCTATGGGATCCCCAGGCAAGAATACTAGAGTGAGGTGCCATTTCTTTCTCCAGGGGCTCTTACTGACCCAAGGATCCAACCCTTTTCTCCTGCATTGGCAGGTGATTCTTTAGCACTGGCACACGTGGGAAGCCCTCAGGTGCTTCCCAGGTGACTCAGCCATAAGTTTATGACTAAACCATAAATAGGTGGATTTGTAATCATGACAGGATTTCCCAGGAAGCACTAGTGGTAAAGAACCCGCCTGCCAGTGCTGAAGACATGAGATGCAAATTTGGGATCCTTGGGTCAGGAAGAGCCCCTGGAAGAGGGCATGACCACCAATTTGAGTATTCTTGCCTGGAGAATCCCATAGACAGAGGAGCCTGGTGGGCTATAGTCCATAAGGTCGCAAAGAGTCAAACAGGACTGAATCAACTTAGCATGCATGCATGTAATCATGACAAGCCAATACACATACCCTTTACCTTTTTCCTTGGTGTCGTGATTTGAAAAAATATTCCAAGAAGCTTCTGCTAACTGACAACTGCCTAACTCACATGTACTGAAAAACGCCTTTCAGATCAATGATTCTAAGTCTGGCTGGCAGACTAACATTTTATGGAATCAAGAGAGTACTGAAGTAGCTTCAAAATTGTGTAAGCAGAATCTGTGCCTACAGCACATTCTGAGCCATGGCAAATGTTTCTAAAACCTCTTCTCTAACAAAAAGATAAAAGCACAGATTGAAGTGTGGATAGGGATATTTTATAACGAAAAATTTGAAAAGAGCTAAGAAAGAAACAAGGAAAGGCACCAGGTACAATTTCACAAAACCCAATCACACACAAACAGTGGAAAATTTTCTGAATTTATCATATCTTTAGTTCCTTTAGTGTTTCTCATTTCTCAGCGTAGTCTCTGCCATAATAAAATCTTTTTCATTGTTTTTAAAACTATTGCCCTAGTTTTTCTAATCCTATATAAGTTCCCAACAAAAATACTCTTTTAACCACATAGAGTATAATCAACTAGATTCATACTTAGACTACAAAGCACACAAAAATTAAGTGTTCTTTATTTTACATTTTGCTATACTTCATTATCATCTATTATTTACTATGTTTTTATCATCCCTTATTTACTGTGAACATACTTATAATTGTTTATATATCTGTTTATTATACAATAACATATATATCCTTAATGCAGAATAATATTACTAGTATTTAGTAACTTACCAGTATATTTTTGTTGAGTGAATATTTCTCCAGCACATCTAGAATATTGCCAAGAGCTAGTTTTCTGTTTTATTTGCTTTGCTTTATTTGAATCTAAATAAACATTACAGTTGTTATTGTTGTGGTGGGTTCTCAAAAGAGTCAGACACAACTTAGCAACTAAACAACAACAAGACATAAGGGTACAATTTGGAAAGTATGGAAGTCTGTCTTCCAACCAAATAACTGTCATTTTTTGTTTGGTTTCAATATAGTTTGGAAAACATAGAGGGAAAAACATTAAAAAAAAAAAGAAAACAAAAAACCCTGTACAACATAGGGCTGGAAGATTTTGTTGTTGTTTTAAATAAATAAACTCTTTGAAAAGTGAGGGAAAATCTATGATCTTTCTCCATTATGTAAATTGACAATGGTGCATTAAGCAAATATCGTCCCAAAATTAGTGTCTCTTTGGAGTTACTCACAGTTCACTTTTATGCAAGTAAAAATAATGCAAAAACACATTTTACTGAACTGTTCAACAGGCCTACAGCTAAATGACTCAGTTTTCACTTTAGTTGTATGGCTTTGGGATAATTCATGTTTTGTAATTGAACAATTCTTATATTTAGATGCCTTGAAAAACAGTGACTACTTTGGAAGGAAAAGGAAAAAAAAATAATGGTTTGGGTTTTAATTTTAAAGACAATAGAAATAAGAGAATAAAAGCAATGGAGATCTTTTTCTTTTTTCCTGATCAAAAAGTTAACTTTAAACACACCCTGTATGATTAATTTTTCAATTTGGGAATTTCAATATAATTAAACTAAGATAACATGAACAATAATAAAAATAGAACAACAGATAAATATGTGATGTTCTCTATGATCTTTTAAATTATAACATATAACATTACAAAATATAAAATTGTGAGGACCATATTACCTGTTAGAGTCTTGGCAGAAATGAGAGAGTCTACTCAAATTGGATAACTTAAGAATTTTATAAAGCTATTTTCAAGGGTTTGAAGAGAATGTAGGGAAACTTCAAGACAGTTTAGGAATTCTTTGTGGCTATTGTTAGCAGGCAGGAAATATCATCATTCTTTCAATTCCTAGGACTTCAATGGATGGAGAAAATTAAGGTAAGAGACATATGTACACATCTATGCACCATAGAAAAGAGAGTATAGTGATTTAATACTGTAAATTAAGCCAAATGTTCAGCAATAGAACATATGCCAAATAAATCATGTATATATTTGCACAATACAAAAATATTACTGTTCAAATGTTTTTCATACAGTGACACAGCAAAAGTTGACTTTAATATTTTGAAAAAGGGAGAGAATGTATTGTTAGAGCTTTATTAGGGTGAATTTATTGTACAAAATTACATTAGCTTAAACTTTAAAATCGGAGAAGGCAATGGCAAGCCATTCCAATACTCTTGCCTGGAAAATTTCATGGACGGAAGAGCCTGGTAGGCTGCAGTTCATGGGGTCACTAGGAGTCGGATACGACTGAGCGACTTCACTTTCACTTTTCACTTTCATGCATTGGAGACGGAAATGGCAACCCACTCCAGTGTTCTTGCCTGCAGAATCCCAGGGATGGCGGAGCCTGGTGGGCTGCCGTCTCTGGGGTTACACAGAGTTGGACAGGACTGAAGTGACTTAGCAGCAGCAGCAGCAAACTTTAAAATTTGAGGAATTTAAATATATATTTCTATGAAGATAATATTTTAGCATGCCCAATAGCAGTATATAACTTGTATCACTGTGGTTTAGCACAAACAATATTTTAGACTAGTTTGATTTTGTGGAATTTTTATAAAAAAGAATCCTAAAGTATATACTGTTTTTTATTCTTTTCAGACATTATATTTCACAACAGAGAGAAAAAATGATAACACAATGAAGTGTTAATACAACAATACTATTAGACTAAATAGAATTTTAAATGAGTATTAATAATATTATATTTTAAATTTTAAAATTATTATTAAAGCAGTGATTTCATTTTATTTTAATCATAATTAAATGATTATTTTAATCATTAAAATAATGAAAAAATTGCTCTGCTTCAATGTGTATAAGTGCCCCAAATAGCAAAGCAAATTTTAAGTTTTAAATAAAAATATAGATTTGCAAGGAATTTAATACAATTATATCAAATTTTATATTTGTTCTAATTCAGTATGAAAATTAAAGAGAATATAGAAGTCTTAAAATAATTAAAATTGAAAATTCAATATATCTTTCTTATAAAACATAGAAAGTTTTAAATCTAAATATAAAGAATAGACATTCTCTTAGCTACTCAGGTAATATTTACAAAATAAGGATCACAGACTATTAAATTCTCAATATTTTCCAAATAAATACTTATTTTTATGAACATTCATTTACTTAAACAAAATAGTAAAACTATTTAAACTTAAAGTTTGTGTTTGAATTCTAAAACAACACATTCTTAACCAACATGTATTGATATTAAAATGATAGTAACAAAAAGTAAATATTTATAATCAAGGAACCAAAGCATTGTTATAAATGGATTTTTAAGAAAATATATATTGCTATATGCAGTTACTAATAAATTAGGAAGATTTCAAATGAATGAAGTGACTTATACTTACCATAAGTTAGGAAAAAAATTTTTTTTAGTAAAAAAAATGAAATAAAGAATGATGACAGTATGTATTATGAATAATTATGAGACAAAATTATAATTGTAACATATTTAAAATAAGCAAACTTATACGAAGCCCTATCAAAAATTGTTAGCAATGTAAAGGGGCATACTTATAGGTGGACTAAATTTTAAGAATATATTGTTCATAATATTATAAATATACAATATACAAATTTTTTAAAGTGTTGGCTATCTCTTCTAGAAAATAATTCATCACTAAATTCACCCAAGAAACATTTTAAGTTTTAAATACAATTACAGTTTTAAAGAGTTAATGTTTTAATAGTAAAATACTGCTGCTGCTGCTGCTAAGTCGCTTCAGTCGTGTCTGACTCTGTGCGACCCCATAGACGGCAGCCCACCAGGCTCCCCCTCCCTGGGATTCTGCAGGCAAGAACACTGGAGTGGGTTGCCATTTCCATCTCCAATGCATGAAAGTGAAAAGTGAAAGTGAAGTCACTCAGTCATGTCAGACTCCTAGTGACCCCATGGACTGCAGCCTACCAGGCCTCTCTGTCCATGGGATTTGCCAGACAAGAGTACTGGAGTGGGTTGCCATTGCCTTTTCTGAGTAAAACACTAGATAATTTTAAATAATTTCATAGGTTGTCTTATACAGCTCTTGCACAATAAAAAATGTTGGTTATTCTACCTAAAATAATTTATGTTATTTATAGAAAGTGAAATTGAAGTCGTTCAGTCGTATCCGACTCTTTGTGACGCCATGGACTGTAGTCTACCATGCTCCTCTGTCCATGGGATTTTCCAGACAATAGTACTGGAGTGGATTGCCATTTCCTTCTCCACGGGATCTTCCCAACCCAGGGACCGAACCTAGGTCTCCGGCATTGTAGACAGACAGTTTATCGTCTGAGCCACCAAGGAATTCTAGATATCAAAGGTGAGACATAATCAATAAAGACTGTACATGATTTATTTGAACATATAGATCCTATAATTTTAAATAGAAGTAACTTCAAATATGATATAGCAGTTCATTTAATGAGCAAAATTAGGTAACATGATGTTCAGTCAACATTAAAATATTTATGAATTTATTCCACTTGACACTAAACAGTAAAGAATAAAGTAAAGCTTCTCATAGATACAGAACAAAATATTGATAAAAATTAACTTGTATTTGTGAAGGAGAATCTAAATATAATGGATCATCTGAAAATTTTCATATGTAGAAGAATAATCAAAAAAATTATAGTAAATATTATACTTGATAAAAGCAATTTTAGTCATATATTTTGAGAATTAAGAACATTAGTGGGTCAGTTGCATTCAAAAGTATAGTGTATGTCAGAGTAAAAATAAGAAAAGGAGAAAAAGTAAAGTTAATGCCTGGGAAAGAAGTAAATAAAAGTATTATTCTTTGCAGATCATATATAATCTACAGAGAACACATCCATGAGAATCATTAGCATCAATGACTAGTAAGAAAATAAAATAGAAGTTTAAAAATACCATTTATGATAGCAACAAATATAGCACAGTCAACAGAAATAAATCCACCAACATTATGTCCAAACTACTGGGAAAAGTGTAACAGAATATTATTGAAGCTCAAAAAACACCTGAAGAAATGAAGAAACTGCCACAGGAATGCTATAAATCCTCAGTATTGGATATTGTTTAATGTTATTCTGGAAAATCAAGTTCAAAATATCCAAACAGACAAAAATCTTGAATTTTCAAGATAATTCTGAAAAAATGACCAGTAAAATGACTGATTTCTGCAATTATTTTTCAAATCTGGGCTTCTCTAGTGGCTCAGATGGTAAAGAATCTGCCAGTAATGCAGCAGTCCTGGGTTTGATCCCTGGATTGGTAAGATCACCTGGAGAAGCGAATGGCAATCCACTTCAGTATTCTTGCCTGGGAAATTCCATGGACAGAGGAGCCTGGAAGGCTATAGTCCATGGATTGCAAAGAATTGGGCATAATGGAGCAATTAACACTTGTGTATGTGTTTCACTTATTTATTTTCAGGCTATGTACTATAGAAGCAAACTCATTTAATCTTCTCAGCATGAGGATGCATGATGAGAATTAATATATATATATTTGTAATTAAATATTATCTGTAAGATGAAACATGCTGTCTACATTCTTTTAAATCATAGTACTTTTCTGCTTTTAAATAATGTAAAATAAACATTTCAATATAAAGGCATTTAGCAACTAAAATGTTTTGGCATAAATTCTAAATGTTAATCTAACAAAGATCCCATTAAGAATAATTTGAAGATTTTCAAGCACTAGTGCATCCATGCTCGGTCATGTCCAATTCTTTGCAACTCCATAGACTGTAACCTACCAGGCTCCTCTGTCCATGGAATTCTCCAGGAAAAAAAATACTGGAACAGGTTGCCATTTCCTACTTCAGGATATCTTCCCAATCCAAGGATTGAACCTGAATCTCCTGCATTGGCAGTTTTCCTTGATAGGTCAGTTGGTAAAGAATCTGCCTGCAATGAAGGAAACCCAGGTTCAATTCCTGGGTTGGGAAGATCAGCTGGAGAAAGAATGGGCTGCTCACTCCAGTATTCCTGGGCTTCTCTTATAGCGCAGCTGGTAAAGAATCTGCCCCCTATGTGGGAGACTTCGGTTCGATCCCTGGGTTGGGAAGGTCCCCTGGAGAAGGGAAAGGCTACTCACTCCAGTATTCTGGCTTGGAGAATTCCAATGGACTACCATGGGGTCACAAAAAGGCAGACAGAACTGAGTGACTTTCACTCACTCCTGCTTTGGCAGGCAGATTCTTTACCACTAGCACCACCTGCGAAACCCTAGCATAGCTCCTCTTCTCTCTTGACATCCTTTCCTTTACAAGGGAAATCTAATTTCTGTTTATTACTGAATATAGATTCAAAAAAGTGATGCATTTGTATGCTCTCCATCAAGTTATAAAGGACTATGTCATGACAAGTCTTATTCTAAAAGAATGAACGCATAGGACTTACAGACTATTGGGGAAAGTGATTTTTCTCATGCTTATAATCTTTGCTGGATCATACAGATTCTAGCAGTGAATGCTGTACACAATTTGACAAAAGTAAATTATCAGTAGGCACACAAGTATATGGTAGCAAGCTGTGGAAATTAGAACTAGTTGCAAATTTAAAAGTACTAATAAAATACTTGACATGCACAGCTTGGATAGTGAAGAGCGGTAATAAATGCTTGAATATTATTTTCTTATCATTAGAAAAATGTTAAAACACTAATGTGATTGTATAACTAGACAGTCTTAAAGCAATGAAAAGAGAAAATGATGTTTATTGAAATAATTATTTGTATCGTGCATTTGACATTATTCCATCAAGTCTTCAGTAGCCTAAGGCAGACTCCTACACAATGTGTCACAGACAGAAGAGTACTTTTAAACTATGAAAACATCACAATAGCACAGAACTATGCTAAGTTCAGTTATTTGAAGGAATAAGAGGAGAGGAGTACTTAGTTAAGGAGCACAATGGTGGTAACTTTAATATGAAAGAGTCTTTGACAAACTAGTTCTCATTCAGAACCTCTTTTTCTGAAAGCATTGTAAGATGCATAATGCTAACCAATGAATAAACCTAAATTAGAAATATTACATGGTACATTTTTAAAAGCCAAAGGAAAAAGTATCATATAGGCAGTTTTGCTCTTACAAGGGGGACAAAAAGGGAAAGAACTTAGGACAATGTAAATTATCACTTTTCTACTATTAGGTCCAAGCCAAGAGCATGTATATAGATGACTAAAGGCCTGATTTCCTTGCCAGTTTTTTTCCTTTGAGTGGCTATTTTATGATAACAGTGGGATTAGGCAATCTGATAGCTTTACTTATTCTTCAGCTTTTCTAACTTGCAATGACGTGATGACAGTAAATTGTCCAATTCTTTGTGTCCTTCACCACAACTAGAAAGCTTATTTTGTGAATAAGTAGTTAAAATATTTGCTGAATGAAATATTAATAATCCAACTAGGAGTACTTAGGAAGAATGTTCTTTCTTGTGTCCATTTTGTTTGTCCTTGATTTTTACTTAATTTTATTTTTCTCATTTCATTTTCATTTATAATTTTTATATTATCATGGTATGTTATCATTTTGGAAGCACTGTTAAAGTAGCTTGCTACTTTTGCCTTTTGTATCATTTTACATTTCTCTCTCTGTATATATGTATGTGTGTGTGTGTATATAATTCATAGACTGCATATATATATTTTAAGTGTGTATATCTATTTTCATCATGTCATTAATGAGTGCTTATTATATAATGTTATTTGTTCAAGATACTAGACAACAGATTAGATAATAATACCAAATAATAGCTAACAGCTAATTAGCAATTTGTTTTTTACCTGAAAGTCTTTCATATGTATTATCTCATTTGCTCATAGTGACAGTCACTCTTTGTGACCCCATGGACTGTAGTCCACTAGAATCCTTTGTCTATGAATTCTCCAGGCATGAATACTGGAGTGAGTAGCCATTCTCTTTTCCAGGGGATCTTCCCAACCCAGGGATTGAAGCTGGTCTCTTGCATTGCAGGCAGAATTTTTACTGTCTGAGCCACCTGGGAATCTTATATATTCATGTAAATATTAGATGAATTTTTACATTGAAAGATATTATAGGTTCTTCAGATTTCTGTTTCTTATAAAGATATCTTCAAGGATATGGAACATATCATGAGAAACAAGGATTCAAAAGTTGAAGGATTGATATTAAAATTAATGCAGCTGAAAGTTTATCCAGAACTTCAACAAAAAATTAAGTGAAGTTTTTTCAGTTCAACTAAAGTATCTACATTTCTTGAAATGAAATGTATTAAAAAAATACATATAATATTTTCACTTTTAGTAGTGGTATCAATACATATATTATGTGTATTTAAATATGTGTGAATATTATATGTTTTTCCACACAGGTATTACAATATGTATGAATACTATGCATGTGTATATATATATATATGGATTTGGCTTATGTGATTATAAAGACTAATGAGTCCTAAGATGTGCAGAATGAAAGTGAATAAGTAAAGTAGATACCCAAGTGAGCCAGGGGTATAATTACCATGCAAAGGCCAGCAAGCTTGTGACTGAAAAAGCTAATAATTCAAGGGTGTCAGACAAGAGGAATTTCTCATACCCAAGAGAGGATATTTGTCTATTCAGCCTAAAACTAATTGGATGAGGCCCAGTCACAGTAAGGAGGGCAATCTGCTTTATTAATTCTACCAATTTAATGTTTATCTCATCTCAAACACTCTCACAGACATATCCAGAATAAGATTTGGCTAGTTATCTGGGAAACCCATGGCTCAGTATAGCTGATGCAGAAAACTAACTTTCTACAGTAATGAGTGACTATTTCTTCCTCCATGTAGATTAAAATCATAACATAGTAGTAAATCTCTCTCTCTTTCTTCCTCTCTTTCTTTGTTCCTCACTTTCTCTTTCATTTGGTAAAATCCAGTTAGAATGTTATGTAATTTTTCAGTTGACATAAATATATAAAAATTATTTATTGCCTTGAATTTACATGACTATTATATGTACACTAGAGTAAAATATGTATTTGCATGGTAGATAGTAACTACTAAATAAATAATAGTTGAAAGAAGTAATTTTTCTTTGTATCAGCAAAATATGGACACACCCAAGACTAGTTCTGATTGATCATATATGAGTTTGTCTATGAAATCATCTCCTTTAAAAAATTAAATAGTATAAATATGTAGAGAAAACATACACACATAAACTCAATGATAGTGGACAAGGCATCATCAAACAGACAAATGACAACCAAAAAATACATAAACAAATATATAAAAAATGAGTGAAAAAAGAGAGAAGGAATAGATAAATATATACCTAGGGGATAAAGAGGAAAATGTCATAAAATAAAATGTCATAAATCATCTCAATAATAAAAATGGAAGCTAGAATAAACAGAAGATTTAACATTTTTGAAATATTGGTTTCCATTAAAGGATTTATTAAGAATATTTATTTTCTCCAAATAACATCTAGGTTGGAAAGTGAAAAAGGTATTAAAAGATGCATAAAATCTCAAAACAATTACTTCCACTTGATTATTCTATGGATACTAGTGAAGAATTTGTATGCACCAAAGAGAATAGTAACAAAGGGAAGGGGGAGAATGTTATAAAAGAATTAATTTAATACAGAAATGTTATATCTATCTACCTGTATATATTCTAATTCTGTAGAAAATTATACCACCAATACAAATATCATAGTACATACTTTTGAATACTAATCAGCTATTACAAGATGAAATCATCTGTTCTATAAAGTTTCAGAAGTATATTTATCACTGTATGTATGGTGCAATTAAAAAAATAGTAATTGAAAGAATGTTTATACAATGACCTTTCAAGTTTCACACTTTCAGCATCATGAAGCTACACAAAAATGATAAAATGTCTCCCAGAAAGCATTCATAGTGAATTCATATATGTTATTCAAATTAAAAAGAGTGCATTCAGATGCTGGGACTTTTCTGCATTAAATATGTTATCAAATTAATACAGGCACATTAGAAATTTACATAAAGAAAATAGTGTAGCTGATTATGGCTATAAATTAAAGAATAAAGGGAATATCTAAGTTACATTTGTGAAAATGATTTTATTTATATTAAAATCACTCATGTGGATGGTTATAAATAAGACAGAAATATAAAATATGTATACAGAATTCACAAGATGTCTTCCACCTTGCACCATCCTTTTCCTAAGTGCCATCAATTTGACAACTTTTTCAAATTTTTTTTTCTTTTTCTTCATGGTTCTAAAAATGTATGTTTCTAAATAATATAGGTTTCTGCTATTTTTACTTGTTAATTTGATATGATGATTTGTTTTCTACTACTGATGATGATATTTTCATTTCTTTTTTCTGTATTGTATTTTCTCAAAACTTATTCCATTTTAAGTCAATATGTAATGCTTAATTACTCTGTATATGAAAGCATTTCATATTAAACTAAGAGATACTTTGTATTATTTATTACATATGGGCTTTACTTTCTTTCTAGGGTTAATTATTCATTTGCCATTTTCCCACTTAAATGTCAAGTCCCTTAAATGCCTAGAAATCTGTGCCTCAATAAGCTATTTGGTGATTCTAACGCAAGCTAAAGTTTAGGATTCATTGTTGTAATATTATTAGGAAACAAGTGATTTTTTTTTAATTGTTGTATCCTAATTAGTAACCCATGGTAGTCTTTCTCTCAGTGGTCTTATGTCAGATTCTCTGAGTGAGTCATGTTACACATGTAGTCATGCAGTAAATGGAATTCTCCAATGAAGTTCAAAGTTCATCAGGTAAATTTCTAATTAAATCTCTGTTTCCATCTCTGTGCCTATTTTATCTAGTTTTGTTGACTCCAGAGCTCCCTTATGCCATTTCTCCAGAAAGTAAGCATTTTCTCTACCTTTAAAGATGTTCAAGGGAGGAGACTGATGCACAATGGGCAGGTGTTGGGACTACTAACATGTGAAATTGTTTTCACATTTCAACTCATACTTTACCTCCTGTTTTCTGGAGTACCTAGTGTTAAAAAGCACTTGGAAAAATTTACATTAAGAGATAATTTTTCTTTCTTTTTTTCCCTTAATAAATATATGGTAATTGATTTTCTTATTGTTTTGGGATTTATGATGATAAAATGTTGAAAATTAACTCCTAGAAACTGGAGAAGGAAATGCCAACCCACTTCAGTTTTCTTGCCTGGAAAATCTCATGGACAGAGGAGCCTGGAAGGTCACAGTCCATGGGGTCACAAAGAGAGGACACAACTGAAGCGATTTAACAAAACTCTTAGAAAAGTTATATTTCACTGTCTGATTGTTCCTTTGCTAAATAAAAATTTAGGAACTCTGTATATCAGTTATTTAATTTGTCTCTGGAAAAATAATTTCTTTGAGACACTTAGGTTTGTGAAGTTAAGATACAATAGTTCCTACACAAATAATTGCAACCCCATGGACTATATAGTCCAAGGAATTCTCCAGGCAAGAGTACTGAAGTGGGTAGCCATTCCCTTCTCCAGAGCATCTGCCCAACCCAGAGATCAAACCCAGGTCTTCCACATTGCAGGTGGATTCTTTACCACTGAGACACTGAGGGAAGCCCAAGAACACTGGAGTTGATAGCTTATTTGGTCCCATCACTTCATGGCAAATAGATGGGGAAACAGTGACAGATTTTATTATCTTGGGCTCCAAATCACTGCAGATGGTGAATGCAGCCATGAAATCAAAAGATACTTGCTCCTTGGAAGGAAAACTATGACCAACCTAGAGAGCATATTAAAAAGTAGAGACATTACCTTATTGACAAAGGACAGTCTAGTCAAAGCTATGGTTTTTCCAGTAGTTGTGTATGGATGTGAAAGTTGGACTATAGAGAAAGCTGAGTGCAAATGAATTGATGTTTTTGAAGTGTGGTGTTGGAGAAGACTCTTGAGAGTCCCTTGGACTGCAAGATCGAACCAGTCAATCCTAACGGAAATCAGTTATGAATATACATTGGAAAGACTGATGCTGAAGCTGAAATTCTAATACTTTGGCCATCTGGTGCAAAGAACTGATTCAATGCAAAAGATCCTGATGCTGGGCAAGATGGAAGGCAGGAGGAGAAGGGGACGACAGAGGATCAGATAGTTGGATGGAATCACCAACTGTATGGACTTGAGTTTGAGCAAGCTCCAGGTGTTGGTGATGGACAGAGAGACCTGGCGTGCTGCAGTACACAGGGTGGCAAATAGTTGGACACGACTGAGCAACTAAACTGACTGACACAACTAATTACTATCTACTATGTTCCAGATATTGAACTAGATGCATGAGAACTTTTTCTGTCATCTGCCTTAGGACGCTTATGGTCAAGTTTGATGGCTCAGAGGTTAAAGCATCTGACTGGAATGCAGGAGACCTGGGTTCGATCCCTGGGTTGGCAAGATCCCCTGGAGAAGGAAATGGCAACCCACTCCAGTACTCTTGCCTGGAGAATCCCATGGAGGGAGGAGCCTGGTAGGCTACAGTCCATGGGGTTGCAGAGTCAGACACAACTGAGCGACTTCACTTTCTTTCTTTCTATACCCATTCATAAGAGATCAAATAATATAATTAGTACTATTATGTTATTTTGGAATAAGTAGATATTAGTGGGCATTACAATTACTAAAATGGCTTATCGAACTAGAATGAAGATTTGAGTGGAAAGGAGCAAGAACATGTTCCAGGCAGGTTAAATTATTATCACATTATCTAAAGAAATTGAAAAAAAGATCATGTAAATATCTTTCTAATACTTTTCCTTCTCTAAATATCCCCAGATACATTTTTCTAAAATAACTCACATGTGTGTTTATGCACATTTATGAGTATATATCTAAAGACATAGGGCACTGTACTAAGCTTTAATTTTTTTTTCATTTAATCAACTCAATCTTATTGGTTAAGTACTATTTTTATTATAGTTTTTGTCAGATAAAAAACTAAATTATCTGATGTTGCACAGTTAATTAGTTAATGGAAAAGGAGGATTCACACCCAGATGGTTCAATGTGAGTCCAATAATAAAAGAGTCTGCTAACCAGAATTGCCTCTCATTCCAATTAACCATATTAAATAAATGCATAATTTTAAATACATTATTCCCCAAGGAACCAGAGTGACTCATGTTTTAGGGAACTAGAAAAATTGAGTTTTCTATCTAGTCAGAGCTAGATGAGAAAGTAAAGTATAATTTTTTAAGAACTGTTGAGCAGGTTGAGAAGTATGTGCCCCAGAAGGCAATTACTTGGGGAGCAGCCAAATTAAAAAGGTTAAACCTGAATAAGTCATAAATTGAAAGTGGTAGGCAAAGAGGGAGAATCTGAGTAGGAGCCAAAAAAATAGAGAATAGCATATAATAGAAAAACTCTGTACAGCCAGGCAAAAGCAGAAATGAACAAATTCCCAAGGAGGAACTGTACTCAGCAAAAGCATCTGGAGATTATTTATAAATTATTCTTTTTGAATAATTAAAAGTGTACCTCATATAGTTCCATTACTATAGATTTATTTCAAATACAGATCATTTCCTGATTATAAAATAAATCAATGCCATTAATTTTCACCAGAAAAAAAAAATGAGTAAAATCTGAGATATTCAATACCTGTTAAGGATTTACATCACTATAGCTGTTACCTCTTGGAGACGTCGCTGTAGCTCAAACAGTAAAGAATCTGCCTGTGAGGCAGGAGACCAGGATTCAATCCCTGGGTTGGGAAGTTCTTCTGGAGGAGGGAATGACAATCCACTCCAGTATTCTTGCCTGGAGAATTCCATAGACAGAGAGGCCTGGCAGGCTACAGTTCGTGGGGTTGCAAAGACTGAGTGACTAACACAGTCCAACTGTTGCCTCTCTTCAATTTGTTTGTTTGTTTGTTTTTGGTACATTATTTCTTAAAGACTAATTAAAATGAAAAAAAAAAAATAGGGTAGAACTCCTATTTCCGGTAATATGGCACACTGACTATTCTCCCTCAACATGCTGAATACTTTTTAAAAAATCTTTAAGTGCATAGCTTAGTTAGCAAGAAAGTTTTAAAAGTTAAAATAAAAAAAAAATAAAAAAAAGTTAAAATAAGTTAAATTAAAAAATAAATCTAGAAGAAAGCAAAAATTCAAAGAGGAAAGCCCACAGAAAAGCCACAGTTGCTATGAAGAAAGTTGCAATTCTAGAAGGTATTAGGCCTATGCTTTTAATCCAAAAAGTGTAAAGATAAAATAAAAATCCTCAGAATGATAGAGTCAAACTAAGAACCCCTCAATATAAGTCATGACTCAGATATATCAACACTCAATAAAATATACAACTGGGGAAAAACAGCACTCCCAACACAATGAGGCAATGATCAAACTTGACAATTGAGGGAGTTTGATGATTTATAACCTCCAGTTTGGGCTGAAGCAAATTTGAGATCAAAAATCATATTTCCTACAGAATCCAAAATATCTAAAATAGAAATTTTATTTAGAATTTCTGTATTGTTAATATTCCAGATACATTGTATAATTAAACACAGTATAATATTTGTATGTAAAACATTACAGCAACACATGTTATCATACCCCTCAAAGTTTTCTGAATAATGTAATACAATAGTCATTAAGATTCTTATAAATTTTGTTTTCAAGAAAATAAAATAACCAAAGGAACAGCCTACTATGAGCAAGAATTAGTAGAATATACACAAACAAAAGAATCAGACATAGGGTATAAAAAAATATGAGTAAGATGTTTTAATAATAAAAGTGAATGTTCAAGTAGGTAAAAGAAAGATATAAAAATGCTGATTTTGATCTGGAAAAGTAACAAAGTAAAAATTCTAGAAATGATAAAAGAGCTCACAAAATAAATAAAGATTATACTTTCAGGGAACATTTCTGTAGTTTGTTCACAGATGAGATAAATAGAATAGACACGATGAGGAAAGAATGAATGAATTAGAATAAAGATTTTCATAGAATTACTCAGAATTCAGCAAAGAGAAAAATGGAGATAAAATTAAAATGAAGTCAAGAGATTTGAGAATAAAATAAAAGATTTCAGAATTTATATACTAGGAAAACCAGAATAAGATGGTGAAGAAGCTAGATATAAAGATGTAATGGATGAGAAAACATCAAATTAATTTCATATAAACCTTCTCAGGTTCTAGAAATTTCATAAGTCTTATGCAGGGCAAATTACTGTATTATTAATTCTTCAACTAGAGTCATCCTAACGTAACTATATTATAGAGCGAGAGAAGACCTTAAATGATTTAGGGAATAAATACATATAATCCTCAAAGGACTTCCACCAACAGTATTAGTGAAAATCAATGGAATAATATCTCAAAGTATTAACTGCAAAAATATTTTATCTAGACTTGCATAAACATCAAATATGGTCAGAAATCAAAAATAAAACACAGTCACTGTGGAAAAACAAAACGAGAAAAGAGTGCCAATATGTCTATAATCAATAAGAATGAGACAAACAACTTAATGGGACAATGAGTTCAAAACACAAATACAGATAAACAGTTATGGCTGAAGAATAGGAAAAGATAGGAATAATGTGGAAATTGTAAATGACTGCTTAATGGGTACAGAGTTTCCTTTTGGAAAGAAGAAAATGTTGTGGAACTAGATAGTGGTGATGTTTGCACAACAGTGTGAACATACTAAATCCTATTCAAGTATATATGCTGCTGCTGCTGCTGCTAAGTCGCTTCAGTCCGACTCTGTGCGACCCCATAGACGGCAGCCCACCAGGCTCCTCCGTCTGTGGGATTCTCCAGACAAGAACACTGAGTGGGTTGCCATTTCCTTCTCCAATGCATGAAAGTGAAAAGTGAAAGTGAAGTCACTCAGTCGTGTCCGACTCTTTGCGACCCCAGGGACTGCAGCCCACCAGGCTTCTCCGTCCATGGGATTTTCCAGGCAAGAGTACTGGAATGGGGTGCCATCGCTTTCTCCCAAGTGTATATACTAAAATGGTTAAAGCAGACAATTCTATGTTATGTGTATCTTACCTCAATAAAAATTGTTTACAGATATATATTATCAGAAGAGTGGTAGTATATCATTGCTTAAAGTTTAATTTATAAGCTATAGCATTTTATGAGTTTTTGATTTCATGACCTGGCTTCACAACTTGTTAGCTGGGTATTTTTGTGCTGTTTATAAGCCCTTCTTTTACTCAGTCATCTTATATTACAAAACAGAGGTGATTATAATGGTAACTGTACTGTGAAGATGAATAATTAATAAAGCTTGAAAACCACTGTCAATTTTTTATCTACTGTTAATTATAATTTATTGTTATCATTAACATCATCATTATTTTTACTAAGATCTTGCTTCTAATATTTTCTCAGCTTAAGGTTTTGATCCAAAATTTTTGTGCCATCCTTCACCATTCAGGCTTTGGATCAGTCGTCTAGAATGCCTTTCATTGACCCTCAGGTTATATGTATGTCTTTTCTCTCCACTTCCCTGAGTTGCTGAATATAACACCTCCATAAGATTTATGTTATATAGAAATTATTAGTTTTGTTTAGTTTTTCCACTGGGTTTCTCTGGTGGCTTAGTCAGTAAAGAATCTGCCTGCAATGTAGGAGACTCAGCTTCATTTCCTGAGTCAGGCAGATCCCCTGGGGAAGGAAATGGCAACCCACTCCAGTATTCTTGCTTGGGAAGTTCCATGGACAGAGGAGCCTGGCGGGTACAGTCCATGGGGTCACAGAAGTCGGACACTATTAGCAACTAAACCGCCAGTTTTCCCATTAAGGAGTCAGCTTCACAGGGTCAAAGTATTGTTTAACTTTGTCTCATGAGCACATACTGGAACATAATGTACACACACACACATGGTCACATGTCCTGAACTCATACTTGCTCAGTTGAGCAGTATCATCTGTATAATTGGCACATATTTTGTTTCTTTCATTGAATATATTTTGTCATTTAAAATATGCCAAATTATAACATTGAAAATGTATGAACCTCTTGAGATTTCCCATATTAGAGAACAATTAATGTATTAATTTAACAAAAGTAGCACTAACTGCTTGCACAGCACAGGGCTGTGAAAAGTATTTCGAATATTAATTCTCAAACTGTTTTATAATTCTACAATTTGTATGTAAGTTTAGATATAAGTACTTTATGAGCCAAAATGAAACTTCAGATACAAACTAAAGTCTTTTTGCATGCTGGCTAGGGGTTGCACTGATTCTCAGCCAGTTATTTTATTTTTTTTTCCCTTGGTGGAGGTGGGGGTAGGAATTCCTTAAATAACAAGAAGACATGAAAAATTAGAAGTTAAAGCAGACACATATGTGTTCTGCAAAGAGCTTCTCTAACTATATGCTTGTCTAGTTCTTAGAATATGACTCAAATACCTGGCATGATTAGAATGAGACGAGCTATGGTACAATCAACCTGGCCATTATGTGATCAGTTTTGCAGAAAGACACAGAGAAATGGTGAGTTACATCAGCACGCCATTAATCTATTAGGAAATAGAAAAGAAAGCACAAGAAACCATCATGCATGACCGTGTTAATTCTGAGGATGGAAATAAACATATATTAGCAATTGCTTTTAATCCAAATACTGACAATTATAATGACATATAATACTATGTCTGACTGGTTTCATTTTAATTTTTATTTTGAATAGTGGTTCACAGTTTCAGCAGATACAAACTAAATTGTTGTCAACACATTTTAATTATTATATACATGCACATCAGTCAATTCATGTAGCTTTAGGGAGTAAAGGTGCATCAATTAGTGATCCTGGTTCTACTTTATTTAAACAAATGATTTTCCATTTTGAGATACAGTTAAAGCAGAATTTGTACTCCCTTTCCTGCATTTGCTTTTAGAGCTTCTTAACTGGGATACCAAATGTTTTGCCTTAATCATATATAATAAAATCAAAGCAATTAAGAACAATGTGATAAAGAGGGATCCTGAAAGTTCTTTCAAAACCAGCATATATTTAAAAATATCTCCACCAAGATAGTCAGGAAAGCAATTTACTTCTTTAGAGTCAGGCATTTGAAAAATTTCTAACAAAATGGAGATATCATTTTTATCTGGCAAGTTTGAACTGAAGATTCACACCCTAGGAGGACTTATATTTTGGGAATGGTTTACAGCTCTACCAAGATATCAGCTAGACTAGGAAACACTTTGGATATCCAGAGGATGCTTAGATGTCTATGTCATGACTCAGGAGGTTTGTTAAACTATCTAGACTTTGGTATAAATAATGTAGTTTCCTTTGTGAGAGATTATGCTGAAACCTGTGGGAGTTATCACAGCTACTGTCTTCTGCACAGAATAAACTGGTAAAATGAGCAAGAGGGGACACAAATCTAATTCTAGTTCTATTTCATCCACCAAGAAAAATAGGTATTTCAATAATTTATGTGTGTATTTTACTTCCACTTCATGTTCAATGCCCACAAAGAGTGTATCTGCCATACTATGAAAATAAAGAAAAGTGAAACTTTAGGGACATAATAAACAATGCAAATTATAATTATGATAGCCAGAATTTGAATATTCTTCTTGTTAGACATTAACATATATTTATCTATATAAATGTTACTACTATTCAAAAAGGCAATTACCATTATTTATTTCTAGCAGTAAATATTATCAGATATCGTGATGAACTATAATATTTTCAACTACATTGTTGAAAAATGTAAAAAAAAACCCCACAGCATCATCATCAACAACAACAACAACAACAAATCAACCAAACAAAACCAAAACAAAAACCTAATCTCCCTTCAAAGAACTTTCATTCCAGTAGTGGAGGCAGCTAATAGAATGCCAACAAATAGGGAAGGTTTATAAACATAGTAGCAGAGGAAAAAGCATCATACTGTGAAATAACAACAAAAATATAAAATGATTCTGATTGAGTAATCAAGGAATATTATTTTAACTAAAATTAAAAACCCTTGTCACTTAAAAGCACATAAATTATGTGAGTCAAGTCAACACAGATCAAAATAAAATGTGAAATTATTTGAAACAGCTCAAAATCAATGGTTAAACTGAAAATCAGTTTTAATGTCACCAATTTTGTTAATCAAGCCAATTCCACTCAACAAACTTGTCACCAAAGTAATCCTAAAGGGCAAAGATTGCTGACTGTAAATGTCAGTATATGTAAATAACACAACATTACCTTTCTTCTCTTAAATTCTTTTTTTTCCTCTATATATCACACATATTTCCAGAGGTATTGAACATATTTCCAGAGGTGAGTTAAATTTTCATGTTTTCTTCATACTCTTGAGATAAAATCTTTAGGTCATGAATTCTTTTTAATTGCTGGATTAAGTTTGTTATTGGCTTAATTAAAACTTTTGCATATAGATGCATGAGTGAAATTTGATTTACTTTCACATTATGGTTTCTTAATGTGTTAGTTCACTACTACTGAGTAGTAAATTTCTACAAATTCAGCAGGTTAAAAGAACATTGATTTATTGTGCCACAGTGACTTTTGTCTTGTTTAACTTGGTTCTCTGCTCAGGATCTTACATCAGAATGACATCAAACTGTCATCAAGGTTTAGGGTAGGTTGAGTTCTTATCTTCCAATTTGCCTTGATTAATGGACCTAACATTCCAGATTCCTACTGTCGACATTTTAGGAATCAGTGACCTAAATGGACTGGAATGGGTGAATTTAACTCAGATGACCATTATATCTACTACTGTGGGCAGGAATCCCTTAGAAGAAATGGAGGAGCCATCATGGTCAACAAAAGAGTCCGAAATGCAATACTTGGATGCAAACTCAAAAACGACAGAATGATATCTGTTTGTTTCCAAGGCAAACCATTCAATATCAAGGTAATCCAAGCCTATGCCCCAACCATTAACACTGAAGAAGCTGAAGTTGAACGGTTCTATGAAGAACTACAAGACCTTTTAGAACTAACACACAAAAAGATGCCCTTTCATTATAGGGGACTGGAATGCAAAAGTAGGAAGTAAAGAAACATCAGGGTAACAGGCAAATTTAGCCTTGGAATGCGGAATGAAGCAGGGCAAAGACTAATAGAGTTTTGCCAAGAGAATGCACTGGTCATAGCAAACACCCTCTTCCAACAACACAAGAGAGAACTCTACACATGGACATCACCAGATGGTCAACATCAAAATCAGATTGATTATATTCTTAGCAGCCAAAGATGGAGAATCTCTATACAGTCAACAGAAACAAGATCGGGAGCTGACTGTGGCTCAGATCATGAACTCCTTATTGCCAAATTCAGACTTAAATTGAAGAAAGTGGGGAAAACCACTAGACCATTCAGGTATGACCTAAATCAAATCCCTTATGATTATATAGTGGAAGTGAGAAATAGATTTAAGGGACTAGATCTGATAGATAGAGTGCATGATGAACTATGGATGGAGGTTCATGACATTGTACAGGAGACAGGGATCAAGACGATTCCCATGGAAAGAAATGCAAAAAAGCAAAATGACTGTCCGAGGAGGCCTTACAAGTAGCTGTGACAAGAAGAGAAGCAAAAAGCAAAGGAGAAAAAGAAAGATATAAGCACCTGAATGCAGAGTTCCAAAGAATAGCAAGGAGAGATAAGAAAGCCTTCCTCAGTGATCAATGCAAAGAAATAGAAGAAAACAGTAGAATGGGAAAGACTAGAGATCTCTTTAAGAAAATAAGAGATACCAAGGGAACATTTCATGCAAAGATGGGCTCGATAAAGGACAGAAATGGTATGGACCTGACAGAAGCAGAAGATATTAAGAAGAGGTGGCAAGAATACACAGAAGAACTATACAAAAAAGATCTTCATGATCCAGATAATCATGATAGTGTGATCACTCACCTAGAGCCAGATATCATGGAATGTGAAATCAACTGGGCCTTAGAAAGCATCACTAGGAACAAAGCTAGTGGAGGTGATGGAATTCCAGTTGAGCTATTTCAAATCCTGAAAGATGATGCTGTGAAAGTGCTGCACTCAATATGCCAGCAAATTTAGAAAACTCAGCAGTGCCATAGGACTGGAAAAGGCCAGTTTTCATTCCAATCCCAAAGAAAGGCAATGCCAAAGAATGCTCAAACTACTGCACAATTGCACTCATCTCACACACTAATAAAGTAATGCTCAAAATTCTCCAAGCCAGGCTTCAGCAATACATGAACCGTGAACTTTCAAATGTTCAAGCTGATTTTAGAAAAGGCACAGGAACCAGAGGTCAAATTGCCAACATCCGCTGGAGCATCAAAAAAGCAAGAGATTTCCAGAAAAACATTTCTGCTTTATTGACTATGCCAAAGCCTTTGACTATGTGGATCACAATAAATTTTGGAAAATTCTGAAAGAGATATTAATACCAGACCACCTGAGCTGTCTTGCGAGAAACCTATATGCAGGTCAGGAAGCAACAGTTAGAACTGGACATGGGACAACAGACTGGTTCCAAATAGGAAAAGGAGTACGTCAAGGCTGTATATTGTCACCTTGCTTATTTAACTTATATGCAGAGTACATCATGAGAAATGCTGGGCTGGAAGAAGCACAGGCTGGCATCAAGGTTGCCGGGAGGAATATCAATAACCTCAGATATGCAGATGACACCACCATTATGGCAGAAAGTGAAGAAGAACTAAAAAGCCTCTTGATGAAAGTGAAAGAGGAGAGTGAAAAAGTTGGCTTAAAGGTCAACATTCAGAAAACAAAGGTCATGGCATCTGGTCCCATCACTTCATGGGAAATAGATGGGGAAACAGTGGAAATAGTGTCACACTTTATTTTTTGAGGTACAAAATCACTGCAGATGGTGACTGCAGCCATGAAATTAAAAGATGCTTACTCTTTGGAAGGAAAGTTATGACCAACCTAGACAGCATATTAAAGAGCAGAGACATTACTTTGCCAACAAAGGTCCATCTAGTTAAGGCTATGGTTTTTCCAGTGGTCATGTATGGATGTGAGAGTTGGACTGTGAAGAAAGCTAAGCACCAAAGAATTGATACTTTTGAACTGTGATGTTGGAGAAGACTCTTGAGAGTCCCTTGGACTGCAAGGAGATACAACCAGTCCATTCTAAAAGAGATCAGTCCTGGGTGTTCTTTGGAAGGACTGATGCTAAAGCTGAAACTCCAATACTTTGGCCACCTCATGAGCAGAGTTGACTTATTGGAAAAGACCCTGATTCTGGGAGGGATTGGGGGCAGGAGGAGAAGGGGACTACAGAGGATGAGAAGGCTAGATGGCATCACCGACTCGATGGACATGGGTTTGGGTGGATTCCGGGAGCTGGTGATGGACAAGGAGACCTGGTGTGCTGTGATTCATGGGGTTACAAAGAGTCGGACATGACTGAGCAACTGAACTGAACTGAGTTCTTATCTGGAGACCATAGGGTAGAAGCGCTTTTAAATTTATCAGATTTTCTTGGGTTGGAAGACAGAGGACTTGATTTCCTTGTTGATGATCAACATGGGGACAGCTTTCAACTTTTTGAAGCTTCCTTCATACCTCATCAATGTTTTCCTCATGACCTTTGAGCCAAAAGTGATGCATAGATTCCTTCTAGTAATTCACATCACTCCAGTTTATCTGTTTTTAAAATGCTCATGGAATTAGGTTCAATTAAGTTGAGTTCAGTCACTCAGTCGTGTCCCATTCTTTGTGACTCCATGAATTGCAGCAGGCCAGGCTTCCCTGTCAATCACCAACTCCCAGAGCATGCTCAAATTCATGTCCAGTGAATCAGTAACACCATCCAACCATCTCATCCTCTGTTGTCCACTTCTCCTCCTGTCTTCAATCTTTCCCAGCATCAGGGTCTTTTCCAGTGAGTCAGTTCTTCCCACCAGATGGCCAAAGTATTGGAGCTTCAGCTTGAGCATCAGTCCCTCTAATGAATATTCAGAACTGATTTCCTTTAAGATTGTCTAGTTTGATCTCTTTGCTGTGAAAAGGATTCTCAAGACTCTCCTCTAACACCACAGCTCAAAAGCATCAATTCTTCAGTGCTCAGCTTTCTTTGTGGTCTAACTCTTACATCCATACATGACTACTGGAAAACCATAGCCTTGACTACAAGGGCCTTAGTTGGCAAAGTAATGTCTCTGCTTTTTAATATGCTATATAGTTCTGTCATAGCTTTTCTTCCAAGGAGCAAGTGTATTTTAATTTAATGGCTGCAGTCACCAACTGCAGTGATTTTGGAGTCCCCAAAATAAGGGACTATTTCCATTGTTTCCCCATCTATTTGCCATGAAGTGATGGGACCAGATGCCATGATTTCACTTTTTGAATGTTGAATTTTAAGCCAGGTTTTTTTTAAGCTCGTCTTACATTTTCACCAAAAGGCTCTTTAGTTCCTCTTAACTTTCTGCCATAACGGTGGTGTCATCTGCATATCTGAGGTTATTGATATTTCTACTAGCAATCTTGATTCCAGCTTGTGCTTCACCCAGCTGGGCATATCACGTGATGTACTCTGCATATGAATTAAGTAAGCAGGGTGACAACATATAGCCTTGACATAATCCTTTCCCAATGTTGAACCAGACCATTGTTCAATAACTGGTTCTAACTCTTCTTCTTGACCCACATACAGTTTTCTCAGGAGGCATGTAAGGTGGTCTGGTATTCCCATCTCTTTAAGAATTTTCCACAGTGTGTTGCGATCCACACAGTTAAAAGCTTTGACATAGTCAATAAAGCAGAAGTAGAAGTTTTTCTGGAATTCTCTTGCTTTTTCTATGCCCCAGAGGATGTTGGCAACTTGATCTCTGGTTCCTCTGCCTTTTCTATATCCAGCTTGTTCATCTGGAAGTTCTCAATTCACATACTTTTGAAGTGCACCTTGGAGAATTTTGAGCACTACTTTGCTAGCATGCGAGATGAGTGCAATGGGCAGTAGTTTGAACATTCCTTGGCATTGTCTTTCTTTGGGATGGGAATGAAAACTGACCTTTTCCAGTCCTGTGGCCACTGCTGAATTTTCCAAATTTGCTGGCATATGAATGCAGCTCTTTCACAGCATCATCTTTTAGGATTTGAAATAGCTCAACTGGAATTCCATCACCTCCATTAGCTTTGTTTGTAGTGATGCTTCCTAAGGACCACTTGACCTCATACTCCAGAATGTCTGGCTCTAGGTGACTCATCACACCATTGTGGTTATCTGGGTCATTAAGATTTTTTGTACAGTTATTCTGTGTATTCCTGCCACATCTTTTTAATAGCTTCTGCTTCTGTTAGGTCCATACTGTTTCTCTTCTGCATTGTGTCCATCTTTGTGTGAAATATTTCCTTGATATCTCTAATTTTCTTGAAGAAATCTCTAGTCTTTCCCATTCTATCATTTTCCTCTATTTCTTTGCATTGATCACTAAGGAAAGGCTTTCTTCTCTCTCCTTGCTGTTCTTTGGAACTCTGAATTTAAATGAGCATATCTTTCTTTTTCTCCTTTGCCTTTCCTTTTCTTCTTTTTCTCAGCCATTTGTAAGGCTTCCTCAATCATTTTGCATTTCTTTTCCGTGGGGATGGTCTTGATCACTGCCTTCTGTATAATATCATGAACATCTGTCCATAGTTCTTCAGGCACTATGTCTATCAGATCTAATTCCTTGAATCTATTTGTCACTTTTACTGTATAATCTTAAGGGATTTGATTTAGGTCATACTTGAATGGTCTAGTGATTTTCCCTACTTTCTTCAATTTAAGTCTGAATTTTGCAATAATGAGTTCATGATCTGAGCCACACTCCCAGTCTTGTTATCTTTGCATTTTAAAGCCAGGCGATTTAGGGTTTTTTCTGCAAAACCTCTTTTAGCACTTAGATTACCATTAGAATATCAGCGATCAAAAATCTTACAAACCCATCTTTAGAATTCTACCTACCACAGGTAGCAAGGTTATTAAGTTTTTTCTAAAATGGGATGTAGATTTGAGCAAACTCTTCTGGGAGATGGTGAAGGACAGGGAAACTTGACATGCTGCAATCGGGTCACAGAGTTGGACAGGACTTAGTGAGTGAAAACAAACAACAAGCATAAAATTAGTTACCATCTTCTTTTTACTTTCTGAATCTACCCATGCTCTAATCTTTGAATATTCAAAATACTTACTGGTAAAAATCCATTTATTGAGTATAGGTAGAATTTACTACCTATAAATAGCTGTAGTTTGTGTTTTATTATTTTGTATTGTATTCTGTGGCTAGATTTTGTTTCTTTTTTTTTTTTTTATAATGTTATTTATATATTTATTTATTTTTGGCTCTGCTGGGTCTTAGTTGTTGTGCCAGTTTTCTCCAGTTGTGGAGAGTGGGAGTTACTCTCTAGTTGTGCTGGGTTGGCTTCTCATCACAGTGGCTTCTCTTGTTGTGAACCAGGAGCTCTAGGGCATGCCACTTTCAGTAGCTGCAGCACATAGGCCCAGGGTTTGTAGTTCCTGGGCTGTAGAGCACAGGCTCTACAGAGGATTAGTTACTCTGCTGCACATGGGATCTTCTAGGATCAGGGACCAAACCTGTATCTCTGCATTGCTAGGCCAATTCTTTACTTCTGAGGCATCAGGGAAGCCCTCCATGTCTTTAATCATTGTTTTTCTTGTGCAGGTTTACAATTCTTGTTTTAGTTCTGGCAAGGTTTTGATTTAGTTGGCATAAAGTGACTGAATGTTCACTGATTTCTAAATTACTTCTTCATATGTAATCATGCTCCCTTTCAGTTCTAATATTGTTTATCTGTGACATTTCTCTCTCCCCTTCCTTTCTTGATTAAAATCTATATGGGATTAATTCTTTTTTACTTTTCAAATAAAATACTTTGGCCTTTGTTGATCCTCTAAAATATGTTAAATATTCCTTTGATTCTGAGCTTCTTTTGTTATTTCTTTCCTTCCAATTACTTGGATTATTTATTTTATTTTCAAAACTTTTACATTGGGCGATTAGAGCATTCATTTTCAAACTTTCTTTTTTCCAAACATAAACTTTAAAAGATATATTTCCCCTGTATTTTAAATGCATTTTATACATTTTACAGTATTGAAATGATGTATCAAAAATATATGTATTTCTAATATATTTAAAGATTAGTTTTTGATGCATGAACTCTTGGTTGTTTTAAGTTCCAAATATATCCAACTTACTTTTGCAATATGGTAAATGTTGCCAAAATTAACTATTCTTTATGTTCAAGATGTCTATATATGTGTTGATAGATGCTTTGTGACCAGACAGTCTAGCTCCAGAAATAGCCCACAATATCTCAAGGACAGTGACTATTTCACCATTTTTTAAATATAAGGTTCACTATGTATTCATTGCATCAAGCTTATTACTTGTTTTCTATTTGTTCCTATTCTTAATATTCTTTTCTTTTTTTTTTTTTGCTTTTTTACTAACTAGATTTCTTAGAAGTTTTATGTTAATTATTCAACAAAATTTTAATGAAAATTCTTTTGCAAATTTTATGCATTAATCTTGCATATGTTAACTATATTTAAGCTTTCATTTTAAATGACTTTTTATAAAATGTATTTTGCAGTTATTAAAATTGCTTTCAAGAACATTTCATGTTATGGAAATGCGGTATAATACTAAGGAAAAAAGAATGATGCAAAACTTTATATGTAGTATAGCAATTTTAGCATATCAAATTATAACCAGTATTTATCTTTGAGATACAAGTGTTTCTTTATAGGTGGGTCATACTGCAATTTTCTAAAATTTATTTTGGCTTCCCAGGTGGCACAAGTGGTAAAGAACCCCCTGCCAATGCAGGAGACATAAGAGATGTGGGTTGGATCCCTGGGTTGGGAAGATCCCCTGGAAGAGGGCACGATAACCCGTTACAGTATTCTTGCCTGGAATATCCCATGAACAGAGGAGCCTGCTGCTGCTGCTGCTGCTAAGTTGCTTCAGTCGTGTCCGACTCTGTGCGACCCCATAGACGGCAGCCCACCAGGCTCCCCAATCTCTGGGATTCTCTAGGCAAGAATACTGGAGTGGGTTGCCATTTCCTTCTCCAACAGAGGAGCCTGGAGGGCTGTAATCCATGGGGTCGCAAAGAGTCAGACACAATTGAAGTCACTTAGCATGCACATGCAGGACAATATTATTTCAATATGGCATAGTTGAACCTAATTTGTAGATTATTTTCTGTAGGAAACTTTTTATTATAGTTTCCAAAAACTCTGTAGACTTCAATTTAATTATTTCAGGCTGGAAAGGAAATGATATTGTTTTACATACTGAAAGTTATCAATGGAATATATAATACATTAAGACTCAGACACCTAATAGTTTATCCTTAGCCTTAACATTTAATGTTACTAAACTTTCCCTAAGATAATTCACTCTTTTAGCCTACCTTCTTATATGATTGGTTTAATTCTACTGATAAAGTTATGGTTATTTTAAAATCATGTAATGTAATACACAATGTGGTATATTTATTGGTCATTAAATGTCTATATCTTGGTATCAATGATATCTGAAGCAAGTTTTTTTTCCAGATTATTCTTTAAAATTTTGAAAATAACTATTCTAATTTTGTGTTCTCTTTCTGCCAATGAATAATTGGCCTATCTAGAAAAAATGGCAAATTTTTCTTTGACTCACTCTTTCTCTCTCTATTATATAAGCCCTGGCCTGGAAAGAGATTTAAAAAAAAATACATAAAAAGATTTCATGTTGTGTTAAATTTGTAAAATTACTATAGATATATCTGTAGGTAAATCTACTAGATAAGTCTTAATGTGAGAATTATCTGTCACTGATATTATGAGGGTTGTGAGTGAAACAACTGGATTTTTTTCTAGTATATAGATATATGTAGGAAATATCGTATTGCTCTTAAGAGAACAATTCACTTTCAATATAAGTGTGAGTCAAAATCTTGTTACTTTTGTGCATGGGAAAATTATAGTTAAGTTTGTTGAATAAAGGAAATATTTCCACTGCCAACTCTAAGATATATTCCATAATCATGAACAAATTATTTTTTTCTTTTAACTTAGCAAATGCCAATAGTTAAATAATGAAATGTTTTATACAAGATTGGTTCCAATTGTATCACAAGACACCTAAACAAATCAGATTATTATATAGGTATTTAGAGCTACAGTTATTCATTTAACATTTGTTATCCAAGAGGTCTGACTGGATGATTGTATTTTGCCAGATATTATGTTTGTCACTAAGTTCAGTTCAGTCGCTCAGTCGTGTCGGACTCTTTGACCCCATGAATCGCAGCACGCCAGGCCTCCCTATCCATCACCAACTCCGGAAGTTCACTCAGACTCACGTCCATCGAGTCAGTGATGCCATCCAGGCATCTCATCCTCTGTTGTACCCTTCTCCTCCTGCCCCCAATCCCTCCCAGCATCAGAGTCTTTTCCAACAAGTCAACTCTTCGCATGAGGTGGCCAAAGTACTGGAGTTTCAGCTTTACCATTATTCCTTCCAAAGAAATCCCAGGGCTGATCTCCTTCAGAATGGACTGGTTGGATCTCCTTGCAGTCCAAGGGGCTCCAAGAGTCTTCTCCAACACCACAGTTCAAAAGCGTCAATTCTCCAGCACTCAACCTTCTTCACAGTCCAACTCTCACATCCATACTTGACCACTGGAAAAACCATAGCCTTGACTAGACGGACCTTAGTCAGCAATGTCTCTGCTTTTGAATATATTATCTAGGTTGGTCATAACTTTTCTTCCAAGGAGTAAGAGTCTTTTAATTTCACGGCTGCAGTCACCATCTGCAGTGATTTTGGAGCCCAAAAAAATAAAGTCTGACACTGTTTTCACTATTTCCCCATCTTTTTCCCATGAAGTGATGGGACCGGATGCCATGATCTTCATTTTCTGAATGTTGAGCTTTAGGCCAAATTTTCACTCTCCACTTCACTTTCATCAAGAGGCTTTTTATTTTTTTTAATTTTTTTTTAATTAATTTATTTTTTATTTTACTTTACAAGCTTTTTAGTTCCTCTTCACTTTCTGCCATAAGGGTGGTGTCATCTGCATATCTGAGTCACTAAAGAGTCATTTAAAAGACATTTCTCCCATATCCTCTGCCACTACAGAACCAACCCACATCAAAAAAATAAAATAAAATAAAAAAGTGGAGAAATTTTACAGATCATTTGGATTATGCATCTTCCTAAAACAGAAAGTGATATTCATGGAATATATGATTATAAAAAAAGCCATGAAGTGTCATCGTTTTTTTGGTTTTAAACTTCTGTATGTTTAAAGAATAATTCATTTGTGTGTTTTAAAATGATCATGGGCTCAAATAGTTTATTTAAGATAATGTATACATGTATTGACATATTTATCTGGGGCTTCCCTGGTAACTCAGTTGGTAAAGAATCCGCCTGCAATGCAGGAGATCACATTTCAATTCCTGGGGCAGGAAGATTCCCTGGAGATAAGATCAGCTACCCACTCCAGTGTTCTTGGTCTTCACTGGTGGCTCAGATGGTAAAGAATCTGCCTGCAATGCAGGAGACCTGGGTTCAATCCCTGGGTTGGGAAGATCCTTTGGAAGAAGGTATGGCAAACCACTCCAGTATTCTTGCTTGAGGAATACCCATGGACAGAGGAGCCTGGTGGGCTATAGTCCATGAGATCACAAAGAGTCAGACATGACTGAGCAGCTAAACACAACACAACACATATATATATATGTATATATTCAGTGTGAATATTTTATTTAGTTACAAATATTTTTACCAGAAAGAAACTTTAACCAAAACAGAAATGCATTTTCCTCTGACCCAAAGACCTCAAAATACAGGAGAGGTTTTTTGTTTTTTTTTTTTTTTTTTTTTTTTTTTAATTTGGGAATAAGTCTTGAGAGATTCAGAAAATAAAACATAAATTAAAGAAGTCAATTTTGTTGGAAGCAGTGCCTTTGACAGATTCATGACAAGATGGAAGAATAATTTTTGTTTTGAACTGTATGTTGAAAGATTAATAGTAAGAAATAGAAAATTTGGAGAGGTAAAGCTTCGAGATTTGTGATTTAAGAATCTTATTTTTCTTTATTTTTGGAAGCTGAGAATTTAAGAGATTTATTTAAATACATCCTTTTAATTGTCCTAGTTTTTTTTTTTTTTTTAAAGATCTCAGCTAAAGGCAAGTTTACTGATCGTTATCTTTTGCATTAAGGTTATGTTAAATCTATCATAAGAAAATTAATTTACTAATGTATCTTTATTTCTATATGTTTATATCAAAGAAAAACATGGGAGACTTAAGTCATTGAAAGGTCAGCATTTGTGTATATGGTATTAAATTCGGTATTTTTCAAGGTCTGGTTTCTTATATTAAAAAAATGTTCCTTTGCTGATAGATAAGGCATACATAAAGTCTGTGGATTTTGGTAGTATAAATTCTTGTCAGTAAAAAAGTAAAAATTAAAAAAAATGTAAAACATATTTATCATCATCATTGTCTGCAGTCAATTCTTCAAATCCCAGAGAGTTATTTACCTCAAAAGCAGTTGAGAAACAATTGTTTGAATCCCTGAATAATTTAAATATTAAAATCTGAAGTCATTGGATTATACCAATTTAGAATTGAAAGGGGCTGTGTTTATTATTCAAAGTTTTCCATTTAGTGTAGAGGCTCAAAAAGAAAAGTTTTAACATAGTGAATATGTTCACACTACACTTTAGTTGCTATATTTAGACTTAGTACAAATTAACTTGAATACTGACTCTTCCAAGTTCTTCCTGTGGGAATCTGACCAGGTTTTTGAACTTTGTGAAGTCTCTTTTTCTATGTGTAAAATGAAAATAGTGATGATTCATAATTCATTTCCTTGTTATGAGCCTCAAATTATTCATTGCTTTGAAAGTAGTTATTGTGATGTCTACCATAATCTAAGAACCCATTACATGGTAGAATTATTTAGTAGTAGTTCTAGTCAGCAATACTGCAATTGTTCAGTTCAGCTCAGTTCAGTCGCTCAGTCGTGTCCGACTTTTTGCGACCCCATGAATCGCAGCATGCCAGGTCTCCCTGTCCATCACCATCTCCCAGAGTTCACTCAGACTCACGTTCATCGAGCCACTGATGCCATCCAGCCATCTCATCCTCTGCCGTCCCCTTCTCCTCCTGCCCCCAATCCCTCCCAGCATCAGAGTCTTTTCCAATGAGTCAACTCTTTGCATGAGGTGGCCAAAGTACTGGAGTTTCAGCTTTAGTATCATTCCTTCCAAAGAAATCCCGGGGCTGATCTCCTTCAGAATGGACTGGGTGGATCTCCTTGCAGTCCAAGGGACTCTCAAGAGTCTTCTCCAACACCACAGTTCAAAAGCATCAATTCTTCAGCGCTCAGCCTTCTTCACAGTCCAACTCTCATATCCATACATGACCACTGGGAAAACCATAGCCTTGACTAGACAGACCTTAGTCAGCAAAGTAATGTCTCTGCTTTTCAATATGCTATCTAGGTTGGTCATAAATTTCTTCCAAGGAGTAAGCATCTTTTAATTTCATGGCTGCAGTCACCATCTGCAGTGATTTTGGAGCCCAAAAAAATAAAGTCTGACACTGTTTCCACTGTTTCCCCATCTATTTCCCATGAAGTGATGGGACCGGATGCCATGATCTTCGTTTTCTGAATGTTGAACTTTAAGCCAACTTTTTCACTCTCCTCTTTCACTTTCATCAAGAGGCTCTTTAGTTCCTCTTCACTTTCTGCCATAAGGGTGGTGTCATCTGCATATCTGAAGTTATTGATATTTCTCCTAGCAATCTTGATTCCAGCTTGTGTTTCTTCCAGTCCAGCGATTCTCATGATGTACTCTGCATATAAGTTAAATAAGCAGGGTGACAATATACAGCCTTGACATACTCTTTTTCCTATTTAGAACCAGTCTGTTGTTCCATGTCTAGTTCTAACTATTGATTTCTGACCTGCATACAGATTTCTCAAGAGGCAGGTTAGGTGGTCTGGTATTCCCATCTCTTTCAGAATTTTCCACAGTTTATTGTGATCCACACAGTCAAAGGCTTTGGCATAGTCAATAAAGCAGAAGTAGATGTTTTTCTGGAACTCTCTTGCTTTGTCCATGATCCAGCAGATATTGGCAATTTGATCTCTGGTTCCTCTGCCTTTTCTAAAACCCGCTTGAACATCAGGAAGTTCACGGTTCACATATTGTTGACAATATGTTGGCTATGTGGCTTCAACAATATGTGAACCGTGAACTTCAACAATATGAAGACTCTGTAAAGACAAAAAAGCAAAATAAACTGTCCTGTGAGAGTGATTTTTTCTTGAATAGGGTTGTCAAGGAAAAGAGAATTTTTTTTTTATTTTTTTAATTTTTTTACTAAAAGCCAAATAAAGAGGCTTCCTGAGAACATCACTCCTGAGCCTGAGGTTGTCTGAAAGAAATTGAGGCCAAAATCTCACTCCTGAGGACTCAATAACCTGGAAACATAAGTTGAACCTTGGCATTCCCCACTCAGTGTCTGTTGAGAAATTGATGAGATATTTGACCTGTGTCCCTAGGAATGTGTTGTCATATGTAAAAATATACGGGACTGATAATTGCTTCTTCCCTGTTCTCTTCTGATGTCATGAGTTTGTGGAGGCATATTTTGCCATCAGGGTTAGTAAGAACTGTGGTGAAGGGAGGATGGGATGAAATGGAGAAGAGTAGTAGCTTCCATCTCTCAAAGAAGACAGAATGAATCTCATGGGTTCCTGCAACTACTGTGAAGGAGCATGAGAAATAATGTAAGAAACAGCCTAAGGATGCTCAGCATTATTTGAAAAGAATATTTGAATCTCGGATATTTTTGTGGAGCTGGGGGAGACAGGGTTATAAACTCTAGACTAGAGTCATCAGTGAAGGAGAGACTTGATATGAGACCCTCTATTCCCAAGGGCACCACACACCTAAGAACGTATTATCTTTGTGCAATCATATCAGTAAAAGACATCAGATGGAATGAAATGAGGATGACCCAGAGAGTTCCTAAAACATGTGGGACTATTGACTGATAATAACCTCAAGCTGCTCAAAATGCACTTGTTACCCAATACAATATTTAGGCACTTGGAATTTTTAGAGAATGTCCACCCACAATCCAGCCCATTGGCAGGACAGGATTCACAGTGGGTTCAGAACCAGTTCAGACAACACTGAGCACTAATTCATTCTCTGAAGCAGTTCAGGGAATATATACATCTCCCCCAAACACATTCACTGAAGAAAAATAGAAGAGGTTGAAAGAGTATCAATGGATTAGTGCAACTCATTACAGTTATTAGAAAATCAACCCAGATATTTGAGATGGCTCAGTAGATAATCCCAAGATGTTAAACATAATTCCTAGGGAAGCACAATTTCTTAATTAAATTTGGACTTCTCTAAAAAAGTAATCTATAAGATTATTTTATTTAATTTGTAATTCAGTTTTGATTTTTAATTCAACTTCATATAGCCCAATTGCCTTTCATGTTAATAAAAACTGTTTCAAGACAGTAGAGCCTAGATATAAAGAGAAAACTTTTTTGCTTTTTATAGTTTTTATTTTTTTCAGTTTTTTTTCCATTCATATTACAGTTACAAAAGAAAGAAGTCCCACCCACTAATTTTTATATTCAGCATTCTGAATTTAAAAAGAATGGTGGAGATGTAAAATAATGTATGCTTTTTAAGATATGATAGATAGAATCCATTTTGCTTTTCAAATAATTTTACTGTCATTCTGAAAGTAAAATATCTGAATTATTTTATTGGAAAAAGAAAAGTGATCTTGGTAAAAATTTTACTTTATAATAACTGTAAAGTGTAAATATGAGATAGAATCACAACTGTATTGTTAAGATATCTTGGTAAATTACACAAAAATATTAGAAATCATTACACATATAGTAATCAAATGTAATAAGCTGTATATCCAAATAGTGCTGTGATCAAGGAAGAATAGATAAGAACCATAGTAGAATTCTTTGTCCTTTCTCCATTTCTTGTTTAGTTTCCAACAAAATCAGTGATTTTTTTAACATTGTTCCACAGTAGTTCTTGAATAAGAGAGTCGTTATTTTGAAATTGTTTAATGTGATGCTTCCACTTCAGTGAAAGGACTAAGCAGGAATAATGAGCAATTAGAAGATTCATATTGGTATTACATCAACCTAAAACATTTCACAAGGAAAGTAATGATTTAATTTGGGCTCCAGAGACTAGAAATTAGACTCTGTCAGAATTAGGTAAGTTTATCTTTCAATGTCTAAATTATCATCATGTGCTCTTTCCTAAATGTGGTAATTTTAGGTCTCTAACATATGTTCTATAGAGAAAAAAAAAGAAAGAAAAAAGTAGGTAGATATTCTAAAGTAAAACCAAGATTATTTCATAAGAAAAGTGACACCAGAGATACTGACATGTAAGAAGGAATAGATTTCTTTTTTCCGCCAGTAAATTTAAGTGTAATCTGGAAGGAAACTGGATGAGCAAGCAAATTTTTGCTGGCTGGACTCTTAGCTGGTGCACTTTTCCTCTCAGGGGATTTCTCCCACAGTGTCATTACTTACCAAATGGAAGAAGTGACCAAGGAGATCTCAGAGAGATGATGTATGTGCTCATAAATAAAAAGTAGAAACATCCCAACGGTGACAAGACAGAATAAATAAGTTTGAAGTGTATCGTAGAGTAATAAAAGAATTCAAAGTGAGAAGCTAAGTGAGATTGCTCAGAGAACAGAGGTAAAAATTTTGAGACTATGATAAATCAAGCAAGTTTAGAACGACATTTATCAAGTCACAAACTGAAACTAGCATAGTGACTAAAAAATCCAGTGGGAGAACAGGCTGTTTCATTGAAGAATGATGATGCAGAAAGAGTCAAAAAGAGGATAGAATACGATTTCTGTCACAACTGCACATTCCCTCAAAAATCTGATGTACTCAGGAGAGTACTGCGATTATCTTAGCTTCGCTATAAATGGCTTACAGAGAAATAGCTATCTGTTTAGTTTACTTCAATCTAATTCAATTTACATCTCATCCGTTAATTCCCTGAAGAATTCATCTTCCTGCATTCTTTGTCCAACGTCTGGAAACAATTGCTCCATATTTTTATTTGCTATTCTGGTTGTTTATAGTAGAAGGGTAATTTTAGTACCAATTCCTCTATTATCTTGGGAAATAGAAATCCCGTTTAACAGTGTTTAGATAATAATGCTGTTTTGCTTCATCATACAATGATATATGTTAACTTTAGAAAGAATTCATTTTGAAAACAGGTTTTGAATATAACCTCTTTATAATTGACCAATATTTTAAAAAGTCAATCAAAAAATAAGTATTTTGAAAAGTATTCAATTCTAATTTTTTAATGCTTCCTTTTACTATCACGAATGTTCCTATTTTAAGTGACAGATATGATTATCTTACTTCTCAGTCTTTTAAAAGTAGCTTCAAATCTCCACTATTATGTCTTTGCATGTGACGACTCAGATACTGATGCAGGTTTTGTATGTTAAACCAGCAACCCAAATACCAGAAGAAAGACTACTGGATGTGCTTTAACTGGTGAATAACGATTTTAAACGATGTTCTGATGGAAGCAAAGCACAGTCTCTTTTCCATTAAATTATATAATCACAGGAAGACTAACACTGTATAAAAACATTAAAGTACTTAGTCATCTTATGTTAAAAACATTTGGATTTTAGGCTCAGATAATTATGAGTGGTTCCAGTGTTTATGATGCTATTTGTTTTGCTTTGTCTTACCTGATTATTTGGTGAGAATGCTTCTATCTACATGAAAAATCAAAGTTGTAGTATGCAGGATGCTCTATTTTTTTTTTTTTTTTTACTTTGTAGTATTCTTCCATGTAGAAAAGAATTCTTAGAGCCCTGGTTCCACATACTGAATGCTATAGAATCTCCCAATTATTATTGGGAAAAAAACAAACATAAAACAGTTTATGAAAGTGGTTCTGTCTCCTTTGAAAACCACTGCATAGTGTTTTATGGGGTTTACATTAACTTTAACGAAGTAGAGACTTGTTAAGTAAGGGACAGTAACTTGTGTGGAAATGTGGCAGAATGTGACATAAACAAGTAGGTATTTTAGTAGATGTGTGCTGGATTAGGAATGGAAGTTTGGCAGGATAATGGCAACAGGGAGAGAGTAGATTGACTAGGAAGTTACAGCAGAAATTTAGCTCTGAAGTTATGAATATCTACATAGCCTGTCTAAATATACCAGCATGGAACAGAAGGTAAAAATGAAAACAAAAGATTTGCTTTCTGGACTGACTCAAACTGCACAGAGGAAGAAAAGTGATGATCTTAGATAGAAGGAAAGTTGGAAGAGGAAAAGGAGAAGGGCAACAAAGATAAACTGAGAGCTTGCTCAGGTATTAGAGGAAATCTACTGTCCTCACCAAAACAGTAGAATGAGAATGTCATACTTTGAAAAGAAAAAGAAAAAAGATCAAAAGTCACAGTATATTTAAAAGAGCAGTCTTATAGAAGGACTTAGATAAATGCAGGAATGTAATTTGTATATTAAAATAAGGCAGCATTTGGATGGGGTTTAAAAAGGGCTATTGATGTTTTTGTGAGTATTAATAGCTGACATGTTTTCCACTTTCTTGTCAGTGATACCAAGAAAAGTAAATGGAATGATTCAAAATTAATTAACAGACTTTTCAGTTCCAAACCAAATGTTACTGTTTTTAGGAATAAAGAAGTTGTACAAAATCTCAGGCTTTATAATAAATGTTACTCTGCAATATATCTTGAGTTCCATAGAATTCTGAGAAGAACTTAATCCATATTTCTTCTAACTTTTTGTATATTCCCGGTTGCTGGGTTCAGTGTAACATTCTAAGATTCATTTCCTCAGGATGGAGATGTGGTAACATAAACTAAGATACATACTTTTATTTATTGAAAATAAATTTTGAGAGAATACTGTTGCATTATTATAGGTGCAGGATTTTAAATATTCACTGTTCAGTTTATCAATTGTTGTTAAGAATCTGAAATCCAAGAAGAAGAGGAGAGGAAGGGGTAAGAGAAGGAAGTATAAGAAGGAAAGAAATTTAAGGATAACAAAGAAGATAGAAATGTTCAGATTGTAAAATAAATGATAGCATACTGGACAAAGAAACCAAAACTCCTAGAAACTGATCTACTAGAATGTAATATCTACATGATATCAGCAGTATATCTCTCAGACAGACTCAGATCTATATCTAAATCATGTATATTTGTGAAAATAATAAAATAAGTACTGTAAAAATAAGACAATGATGTAATATTTATAAAGCGTTCACTATATTCTATGCATAGCTTACTGATCTTTACAAATGCTAAAACATTGAATTCTCATGTAAAACTTTGAGGTAAATATTTTTTATTATTTTTACATAGGGACATAAATACTATTCTCATTGCTCATCTTTGATCAGTGGACATCTTTAGTGATTTCAGTAGTGCTTTTTCAGGTAATTTTTAAAGAATGCATAAAAAATGATAAATGTTTGGGTTTCTTGAGTTCATTATATATGGGTTTTATAATGCTTACGTATCCACATTAAATTTGATGAGCTTCTCTGGTAGCTCAGATGGTAAAGAATCTGCCAGCAATGCAGGAGACCTGGGTTTGATCCCTGGTCAGGAAGACCCCCCTGGGGAAAGGAATAGCTACCCACTCCAGTATTCTTGCCCAGAGAATTCTATGGACAGAGGAGCTATAGTTCATGGGGTTGCAAAAAGTCTGGCAGGATGGGGCAACTAACACACAAACACGTTATATTTGAAGTCTTATAGACTTGGGTTCAAACTGTCTCTTTTTCAATGCTACATAAGAAATTTGCCAATACTTTCTTAGATTAGAATAAAATTAGAATAAAAATATCAATCTCACAGATTTTTAAAAAATAATTTTATTGAAATACAGTTGATTTAAAATGTTGTGTTAGTTTATGCCGTACAGCAAAGTAAGTCAGTTATACATATGTCCACTCTTTTAGATTCTTTTCCATATAGGTAATTATGGATAAGTCAGTTTATTAAAGAAATAGCATATTGGTCCTTAAAAGCCATACAGGGATCATTATAATATTTGTTTAATAAACTTATTTGATCATTCAGAACATTAATAATTCTATTTAATCTAAGCTATGAAAATGCACAAATAGCTCGTTATTGAAAACCTGCATAATCCCTTCTGTAAGATAGACCCAAATTTAAAAAATCCATTTCAAAATCATGAAGATTATTTTGAATAAAAAACAAGAACTCCATTGTGAAATAGTTGATAAAACATTATATGTTCTCACATTCACTTATATATGTGTTTTTGTTGTGTACTTCTGTCACTTCTTTCAGGCCACTATAACAAAATACCATCAACTCAGTGTCTTATAAATAGGAGAAATTTATTTCGCACAGTTCCAGAAGCTAGGAAGTCCAAGACCAAAGTGTTGGCAGATTCAGAGTCATGTGCAGTCCTGTTTTCTGGTTCACAGGCAGCTGTCTTCATATTGTGTCTTCACATGGTGGAAGGGGCAGGAAAGTTGTCTGGGCTCTCCTTATAAGGGCACTAACCCCATTCATGAGGCCTTTCATTATGACTTGGTCTCCTCCCAAAGGCCCCACTTCCAAATTTCATCACATGGGGAATTAGTTTTCAACATATGAATTTTAGGGAGACACACACATTCAGACTTTATCAGTATTTAATTACTTATGTCATGTGGTACTTTACTAAAGCTAAAGCAAATATTAAAAATGCATTTTTATTAATATAAAAGCATTAGCCAGGAAACTGAATATATAAATAAATAAGGGATCAAAAATAACTCCAGTTCAGATATACATGACTCAAAATACACTCTAAGAATTTGTAGGAGATCTTGCATTGCCATAATTCAGGACTTTCAATACTCAAAACATTTTTTTTTAATTTCCATAATGACTTCATTCATATTTTAAAAGGTACTTTATTTTATAGCTTTTTTTTTTAAGTGATTCTCTCTTCATTTGCATGTCTAACTCCATTAGAGAGTACATTATAAGAAATGGCCCACAGCCAAACTCTACATTCCATTCCCTTTCATTCTGTTCTTTTCCTGAGAGAGTCAATTCGTAGGCAGGTTGATAAGAAGTCCGGGGATCCCCAAGGAGAGAGGGGTCTGGAATTTTCAAGGAGGAGGAAAGGAAAAACTTTTTTTTTCCCTCTACATTCCTTAGTCTTAATCACAAAAAACGCTTTTATCCTTAAGCCTGGAACTGATGATTACACAACTAACAACTGGATTTGGACTCTGTACTAAGGATTATATGCAGTGGCTGCACGGGAGCAGGAGGGCCTAGGGGAGCTACTCCATGTTCAAGGTCAGGAGGGGCAGCGGTGAGGAGATACCCCACGTCCAAGGTAAGAGAAACCCAAGTAAGACAGTAGGTGTTGCGAGAGGGCTGCTACTGCTGCTAAGTCACTTCGGTCATGTCCGACTCTGTGAGACCCCATGGACGGCAGCCCACCAGGTTCCCCTGTCCTTGGGATTCTCCAGGCAAGAACACTGGAGTGGGTTGCCATTTCCTTCTCCAGTGCATGAAAGTGAAAAGTGTGAGAGGGCATTAGAGGGCAAACACACTGAAACCATAATTACAGAAAACTAGCCAATCTGATCACATGGACCACAGCCTTGTCTAACTCAGTGAAACTAAGCCAAGCCCTATGGGGCCACCCAAGTCAGACGGGTCATGGTGAGAGGTCTGACGGAATGTGGTCCACTGGAGAAGGGAAAGGTAAACCACTTCAGCATTCTTGCCTTGAGAACCCCATGAACAGTATGAACAGGCAAAATGATAGGATATTGAAAAAGGAACTCCCCAGGTCATTAAGTGACAATATGTTACTGGAGATCAGTGGAGAAATAACTCCAGAAATGATGAAGGGATGGGGACAAAGCAAAAACAATACCCAGCTGTGGATGTGACTGGTGATAGAAGCAAGGTCCGATGCTGTCCGATGCTGTAAAGAGCAATATTGCATAGGAACCTGGAATGTTAGGTCCATGAATCAAGGCAAATTGGAAGTGGTCAAACAGGAGATGGCAAGAGAAAACATTCTTGACATTCTAGGAATCAGTGAACTAAAATGGACTGGAATAGGTGAATTTAACTCAGATGACCATTATATCTACTACTGCGGGCAGGAATCCCTTAGAAGAAATGGAGTAGCCATCATGGTCCACAAAAGAGTCCGAAATGCAGTACTTGGATGCAATCTCAAAAATGACAGGATGATCTCTGTTAGTTTCCAAGGCAAACCATTCAGTATCACAGTAATCCAAGCCTATGCCCCAACCAGTAACACTGAAGAAGCTGAAGTTGAACGGTTCTAGGAAGACCTACAAGACATTTTAGAACTAACACACAAAAAGATGTCTTTTTCATTATAAGGTGCTGAAATGCAAAAGTAGGAAGTCAAGAAACACCTCAAGTAGCAGGCAAATTTGGCCTAGGAGTACGGAATGAATCAAGGCAAAGGCTAATAGAGTTTTGCCAAAAGAACACACTGGTCATAGCAAACACCCTCTTCCAACAACACAAGAGAAGACTCTACACATAGACATCACCAGATGGTCAACACCGAAATCAGAATGATTATATTCTTTGCAGCCAAAGACGGAGAATCTCTATACAAAAAAAAAAAAAAAGAAAAAAGACCAGGAGCTGACTGTGGCTCAGATCATGAACTCCTTATTGCCAAATTCAGACTTAAATTGAAGAATATAGGGAAAACCACTAGACCACTCAGGTATGACCTAAATCAAATCCCTTATGACTATACAGTGGAAGTGAGAAATAGATTTAAAGAACTAGATCTGATAGAGTGCCTGATGAACTATGGATGGAGGTTCATGACATTGTATAGCACACAGGGATCAAGACCATCCCCATGGAAAAGAAATGCTAAAAAGCAAAATGGCTGTCTGGGGAGGTCTTACAAATAGCTGTGAAAAGAAAGTAAAAGTGAAGTCGCTCAGTCGTGTCAGGCTCTTTGCAGCCCCATGGACTATAGCCTATCTGGCTTCTTGGTCCATGCAATTTTCCAGGCAAGGGTGCTGGAGTGGATTGCCATTTCCTTCTCCAGGGGAGCTTCACAACCCCGGAATTGAACCCAGATCTCCAACATTGCAGGCAGACGCGTTACCATCTGAGCCACCAGGGAGGCTTTACAATTAGCTGTGAAAACAAGAAGTGAAAAGCAAAGGAGAAAAGGAATGATATAAGCATCTGAATGCAGAGTTCCAGAGAATAGCAAAGAGAGATAAGAAAGCCTTCCTCAGCGATCAATGCAAAGAAATAGAGGAAAACAACAGAATGGGAAAGACTAGAGATCTCTTCAAGAAAATAACAGATACCAAGGGAACATTTCATGCAAAGATGGGCTCGATAAAGGACAGAAATGGTCTGGACCTAACAGAAGCATAAGATATTAAGAAGAGGTGGCACGAATACACAGAAGAACTGTACAAAACAAATCTTTATGACCCAGAAAACCATGATGGTGTGATCAATCACCTAGAGCCAGACATCCTGGAATGTGAAGTCAAGTGGGCCTTAGGAAGCATCACATGAACAAAGCTAGTGGGGGTGATGGAATTCCAGTAGAGCTATTTCAAATCCCAAAAGATGATGCTGTGAAAGTGCTGCACTTTAATATGCCAGCAAATTAGGAAAACTCAGCAGTAGCCACAGAACTGGAAAGGGTCAGTTTTCATTTCAATGCCAAAGAAAGGCAATGCCAAAGAACGCTCAAACTACTGCACAATTTCACTCATCTCGCACACTAGTAAAGTAATGCTCAAAATTCTCCAAGACAGGCTTCAGCCATACATGAACTTTGAACTTCCAGATATTCAAGCTGGTTTTAGAAAAGGCAGAGGAACCAGAGATCAAATTGCCAACATCCTTTGGATCATGGAAAAAGCAAGAGAGTTTCATAAAAACATCTATTTTTGCTTTATTGACTATGCCTAAGCCCTTCATGTGTGGATCACAATAAACAGTGGAAAATTCTAAAAGAGACGGTAATACCAGAGCACCTGATCTGCCTCTTGAGAAACCTATATGCAGGTCAGGAAGCAACAGTGAGAACAGAACATGGGACAACAGACTGGTTCCAAATAGGAAAAGGAGTGCGTCAAGGCTGTATATTGTCCCCGTGCTTATTTAACTTATATGCAGAGTATATCAAGAGAAACTCTGGGCTGGAAGAAACACAAGCTGGAATCAAGATTGCTGGGAGAAATATCAATAACTTCAGATATGCAGATGACACCACCTTTATGGCAGAAAGTGAAGAGGAACTAAAAAGCCACTTGATGAAAATGAAAGAGGAGACTGAAAAAGTTGGCTTCAATCTCAATGTTCAGAAAACTAAGATCATGGCATCTGGTCCCATCACTTCATGGGACATAGATGGGGAAACAGTGGAAACAGTGTCAGACTTTACTCTTTGGGGCTCCAAAATCACTGCAGATGGTTATTGCATCCATGAAATGAAAATACACTTACTCTTTAGAAGGAAAGTTATGACCAACCTAGATAGCATATTAAAAAGCAGAGATATTACTTTGCCAACAAAGGTCCATCTAGTCAAGTGTATGGTTTTTCCAGTAGTCCTGTATGGATGTAAGAGTTGGACTGTGAAGAAAGCTGAGCACCAAAGAATTGATGCTTTTGTACTATGGTGTTGGAGAAGACTCTTGAGAGTCCCTTAGGCTGCAAGGAGGTCCAAGCAGTCCATTCTAAAGGAGATCAGTCCTGGGTGTTCTTTGGAAGGAATGATGCTAAAGCTGAAACTCCAGTAGTTTGACCACCTGATGCGAAGAGTTGACTCACTGGAAAAGACCCTGATCCTGGGAGGGATTGGAGGCACGAGGAGAAGGGGACGACAGAGGATGAGATGGCTGGATGGCATCACCGAGTCAATGGACATGAGTTTGGGTGAACTCCAGGAGGTGATGATGGACAGGGAGGCCTGGTGTGCTGTGATTCATGGGGTCGCAAACAGTCGGACACGACTAAGTGACTGACTGAACTGAACTCAATGTATCCTGCTTGAGGACTGTTTCTCCTTCCTGAGGGCCTTCTAGTTAATTCTGTTATCTTGAAATGTGAATTATGAGAGTGAGTCTCGTAAGATCTTTGCATCCTCTGGACATTCTTTTAATTCATTGTAATAACTAATTGGGGAGTATATAACTCCCTTGCTAAAACACTGTTGGTTGGGGGAAGGGCACTCTTTCTGCCCTCTTCTGTCTATGTCAGAAGCTTTCTTTATCTCTTTATACTTTAATAAAACTTTATTACACAAAAGTTTTGAACAATGAAGCCTCGTCTCTGGCCCTGGATTGAATTCTCCTCCAGAGGCCAAGAACCCCAGCATGTCTTTTGTGGTTCAGCAACAACCTTTCATTTCATTCCACTTCTCTTTGGTATGATAATATTTTGAGAAATATTATTTAAAATGTAAGATGAAGATTTTTAGCATGAATTGAATAGTGTGAATGATTTTTATGAATAGCAAAATATGTTAGGGGAGTTAGTAAAAAATAAAAAATAAACTCTGCTTTTAAATATAACAGATATAATTCAAATTTTTTCTTAGCTTTTGTTTTCAGCAAGGGAACTACAATCTCATATTCTAGCATCATATGTCATCCCCTCATCAATGAAATATCTCAGTTCTCCATATGTGATATAAATATGGCTTTAACAATCGGTTGCCTTTTCTTGAACGTTTTCTAATGACTTTTATCAACTATATTGCCAACTCTCAGGAAGGAAGGGTTAGATTTGGTTTGTTTTGTAACTCGGTGAGTATTAAGAGAGTGACTTACCCAGTGAAGGGTATAGATTTGCAAATGTTTGGGTTATTTTTCCTTAGAATGTTTAGCAATCCATGATATAAATATCTAGAATTAAATCATATGTCAGCCACATACAATAATCAATAACTTTTTTCTTTATTACCTCGTAGACTTAGAAAATAATCACAACCTAAAAGTTGTGATTTTTTTTTTTTGTGTGGAAATTTTTAGTATTTCAAGCCCAGGAGATAGCATCTCAATTAATCCTGATAAAACTGCTCCAAGAAGGTGAGGGGAGGAACCAGGTTATATAGACATTTTGTAACAGAGTGCAGGTAGTCTGAACATAAAAGATTATTGTTAAAGAAAACCAAATATCACAGGCTAAGGAATTTAGCTTTTTTTCTATATATGCAAAGATGCCAGAGCCTAGGCTCACTGAAATTATTCCTTTCATATGCATATCAGCTATCCTGGACCAGTACCCTGTGTTTTTTCACATCCCATCCTGAACTTCCTGAGGCTCATTGTAAGGAGTGGCTGAGGTCCTGATGGCTGCTAGATCCCAGGAACTCTTCTCTTTCCTGAGTGCCCTTAGGGCTCACCAACATGTACTGATGATTGCAATCCCTGTGATTGTGACATCTTTGTTTTATTGACATGGCAGGAAACACTCCATTTCTCAACTTTTGGCCACTTAGAAATACACTGCTGCTGCTGCTAAGTCGCTTCAGTCGTCGACTCTGTGCGACCGCATAGACGGCAGCCCACCAGGCTCTGCTGTCCCTGGGATTCTCCAGGCAAGAGTACTAGAGTGGGTTGCCATTGCCTTCTCTGGAATGCTTGCTGGTCCCATAATTCGTATGCCATTTTACCAATAAATTGGCCACACTCCATTCCATACACTGGACAATTGAAACCTAAGATAAACATTTGCAATATTAATATAAAATAAATAATAATATAAAATAAATTTCATTTGCAATATTAATATAAAATAAATTTCATTTTTTTCTAAATCAACAAATTATTACTAGATTTTCTACTACTTTCTAAATTACTAATATATTTCCTTCTTCTTTAGAACATGTCAAAGTAGTCTAAATTATTTCCATTTACTCTGGACTATCGTGTTTAATCTTCTGCCACAGCATATCTTTTCCATGTGCTCTTTTCTCTACTGCCACATCCTTAGCCATGCTATATTATCATAGCAAACACATACCCATCATTCAAGACCCGTATTCATTGCCACATCTCTAAAATCTTAAATCTTGAAGCCAAGATCATCTTTCCCTTCTATGAACTTTCACATAATTACCTATTTTGTATAAAGGAATTACTTTATATCTCTTGCTTCCTAGAGAGCAGAGTTCAAGTTCTATTATTCATTTCCATGATGTGAAACTGTGCCTGACATGAAGTAGGTTCTTGTCATCATTGTTGTTGTTCAGTCACTAAATCATGTCAGACTCCTTGTGACCCCATGAACTGCAACACACCAGGCTTCCCTTTCTTTTACTATTTCTGGGAGATTGCTCAAACTCATGCCCACTAAGTTAGTGATTCCATCTAATCATCTCATCTTCTGTCACCCTCTTCTCCTCATGCCCTCAATCTTTCCCAGCATCAGGGTCATTTCCAATAAGTGGGCCCTTCACATCAGGTGGATGAAGTATTGGAGCTTCAGCTTCAGCATCAGTCCTTCCAATGAATGTTCAGGACTGGTTTCTTTTAGGATTGACTGGTTTGATCCCCTTACAGTCCAGACTACTCTCAAGAATCTTCTCCAGCACCACAATTCAAAAACATCAATACTTCAGCACTCAGCTTTCTTTATAGTCCCAGTCCTGCAGCCAGGCATGACTACTGGAAAAACCATAGTTTTGATAAGACAGACCTTTGTTAACAAAGTGATGTCTCTGCTTTTTAATATACTGTCTAGGTTTATCACAGCTTTCCTTCCAAGGACCAACTGTCTTTGAATTTCATGCCTTTTGTTACCGTCCATGGACATTTTAGAGCCCAAGAATAGAAAATCTGTCACTGTTTCCATTTTTTCCCCAACTATTTGCCATTAAATGATGGGATTGAATGCCATGATCTTAGTTTCTTGGTTGTTTTTTGTTTTTTAATGTTGAGTTTTAAGCTGGCTTTCCACTCTCCTTTTTCATGCTCATCATGAAGCTCTTCAGTTCCTCTTCACTTTCTCCCATTAGAGTGGTATCATCTGCATATCTGAGGTTGCTGATATTTTTCCTCTTTTGATTCCAGCTTGTGAGTCATGGATGTTCAAGCTGGTTTTAGAAAAGGCAGAGGAACCAGAGATCAAATTGCCAACATCCGTTGGATCATGGAAAAAGAAAGAGAGTTCCAGAAAAACATCTATTTCTGCTTTATTGACTATGCCAAAGCCTTTGACTGTGTGGATCACAATAAACTGTGGAAAATTCTGAGAGAGATGGGAATACCAGACCACCTGACCTGTCTCTTGAGAAATCTGTATGCAGGTCAGGAAGCAACAGTTAGAACTGGACATGGAACAACAGACTGGTTCCAAATAGGAAAAGGAGTGTGTCAAGGCTGTATATTGTCACCTTGCTTATTTAACTTCTATGCAGAGTACATCATGAGAAATGCTGGGCTGGAAGAAACGCAAGCTGGAATGAAGATTGCCGGGAGAAATATCAATCACCTCAGATATGCAGATGACACCACCCTTATGGCAGAAAGTGAAGAGGAACTAAAAAGCCTCTTGATGAAAGTGAAAGAGAAGAGTGAAAAAGTTGGCTTAAAGGTCAATATTCAGAAAACGAAGATCATGGCATCCAGTCCCATCACTTCATGGGAAATAGATGGGGAAACAGTGGAAACAGGGTCAGACTTTATTTTTTGGGGGGCTCCAAAATCACTGCAGATGGTGATTGCAGCCATGAATTTAAAAGACGCTTACTCCTTGGAAGAAAAGTTATGACCAACCTAGATAGCATATTGAAAAGCAGAGACATTACTTTGCCGACTAAGGTCCGTCTAGTCAAGGCTATGATTTTTCCTGTGGTCATGTATGGATGTGAGAGTTGCACTGTGAAGAAAGCTGAGCACCGAAGAATTGATGCTTTTGAACTGTGGTGTTGGAGAAGACTCTTGAGAGTCCCTTGGACTGCAAGGAGATCCAACCAGTTCATTCTGAAGGCGATCAGCCCTGGGATTTCTTTGGAAGGAATGATGCTAAAGCTGAAGCTCCAGTACTTTGGCCACCTCATGCGATGAGTTGACTCATTGGCAAAGACTCTGATGCTAGGAGGGATTGGGGGCAGGAGGAGAAGGGGATAACCGAGGATGAGATGGCTGGATGGCATCACGGACTGGATGGACGTGAGTCTGAATGAACTCCAGGAGTTGGTGATGGATAGGGAGGCCTGACGTGCTGCGATTCATGGGGTCGCAAAGAGTCAGACATGACTGAGCGACTGAACTGAACTGAACTGTGAGTCATGGATGCCTGGCATTTCACATGATGTACACAAATTAAATTAGCATACCATTAAATTAACAGGGTGGCAACATAAAGCCTTGATGAACTCCTTTCTCAATTTTGAATCAGTTTGCTGTTCCATCTCCAGTTCTAAGTGTTGCTTCTTACCCTGAACACAGCAGAAGGAGTGTCCTGTTCTCAGGAGATAGGTAAGGTGGTCTGGTATTCCCATCTTTTTAAGAATTTCCCACCATTTGTTGTGATCCACACAGTCAAAAGATTTTGTGTAGTTAATAAAGAAGAAGTAGATGTTTTTCTAGAATTCCCTTGCTTTTTCTATGATCCAATGGACACTGGCAATTTGATTTCTGGTTCCTCTACTTTTCTAAATCCAGCTTGTACATCTGGAAATTATTGGTTCACATACTATTGAAGTCTAGCTTGAAGGATTTTGAGCACACCTTGCTACCATGTGAAATGAGCACAATTGTATGGCAGTTTGAATATTCTTTGGCATTACCTGTCTTTGAGATTGGAATGAAAACTAAGTAGAATAATCATACTGATTCAGAATGACTACAAGTTCCCTTCAGGTAATAAGTAAAATAAAATTGTAACTTCTAAAATAAAAATTAAGCAATTATTAATAACCTACAATAAACACATATCTTTTGTAGTAAATGTCTGTTGTAGTTAGAGAAAGATTGTTGAAAATGAGTTGCTCAGTCATGTCCGACTACTTGCAACCCCATGTACTTATGGAATTCTCTAGGCCAGGATACTAGAGAGGGTAGCCTTTCCCTCCTCCAGTGGATCTTCCCCACCCAGGAATTTAAGCGGGGTCTCCTGCATTGTAGGTGAATTCTTTACCAACTGAGTTATCAGGGAAGCCCAAAGATTGTTTAATGGGAATTTCTTATTTTTAAGTATATAAGATAGATGGGGAACATCAATGATAGACGAATTGGATGTGTAAATAATAAAATGTGCAAGCATTCTTCTCCTCCTTAGGAGAGAGACTCTAGTGCATTGACTTAAGATATGGAATAAAGAGAGGAAACTCAACATATGAGAAAATCACTGAATTTATCATTGAAATAAATCTATCTTTAAATCACCATATGACACTATTATGTGACAGAGGTTTAAAATATTGGATGCAAACTTTCATTCCAAATGATATTTTAAAAAATAATAGGTTTACCCTCAAATTTCTTTTTTTTTTCCTATCAAAGTACCTAAAGTATATTTATCAAATGAATGGAATTTTGTATTTTGTTCTAGAAGTTGTAGCATAAATAAAATTTGAAGAAGAATATGGTTAGTAACTATTTGGATGAAAGTAATAGGTTATTTATAGTGATGGTACTATATGCTAAGCTTACTTTTTATTTATGTACAGTAGAGCTAATTCTCTTTGATGAACAGTTTTATGAGTTTAGACATATGCATGCAGTCATATAATAAACACCACCACAGTCAAAATATAGAACTCTCAAGTTCCCAAATTCCCTCACGGTGGTCCCTTTGTAGTCTACATCTCCCCTGAAATCAACTCTTGGAAATCACCAATCTGTTTTTTTTTAACCTATATTTTACCTTTTCCCAAAATGTCACATAAGTGGATTAATAACATATGTAAGCTTTTGATTTGTCCTCTTTCATTAAGCATGATACTTTTGAGATTCTTCAGTGTTGTTCCATCCATTAGCAGTTCTCGAACAGAACTCTATTGGTGAGCATTACATTCTGTACTACAATTTGTATACTCATTCATCAAAAATTTTTTCACTAAGTACATTTCAGATTCTAATATCAAGTTATTTCTAGGGTTAAAAACAAAAATTTGGAAATATTTAGGGCCTACAACATATAAGGTAGTTTATTTTGTATTTTTAATTATTTAAATATTTGATAATGAAATCTAACTTAACAATATTTTATTTTATACTTTTATTTATTATAATTTTTTTTGGCTATGCCATTCATTTTATAGAATCTCAGTTCCCTCACTAGGGATTGAACCTGAGCCAAGACAGTGAAAGCTTGGAGTGAATCATTTGGCCACCAGGTTACTCCCAACAAGTTTTTAATTTTTTAAATTAATTTTTTACTGAAGTTATTTCAATACATTAAAATAGTATTAAACATTATATAAGAAAGGATAAAAATGATATATAAATACATAGATGATATACAAATATATAAAATATATGTATATATCATTATGATATATATGTCATATGTAACTATTACTCAATATATATATTTATATACAGTGTACATATATATTTCACCAACCTTCTTATCTATTAAATTCATAAATTTTTTATTATAATCTTGTTTGTCTTCTTTCTTTAGAGCATGTTTATTCAGTTCTTTAAAAGACATAATTGTTGAAGATTCATTAATATTATACATGTAATACTATAACATTTTAATCTTCCTTATTAAACTAACTGAAAGTCTTCAGGACTTAAGTGCCTTCAATTTAATGCACACTAGTTAACAGAATTCCCATCAAAAAAATTATCTGGGACCATTTAAAAATGGCAACCAGCCAATAATATACTTAACCAAGTTGTTTTTTAAATTAATCTATCCATCTCTCAAATTAGATTAGACAAGTTAAACAATCATACAGTACTGCTATCTGCCTGGAATTTGAGTATCTTTAGAGAAGTGCATATGGATGGATATTTACACATCTAATATTAATCATTAGCCAAATTCATCTATCCTCAATAGATATTAGAACATTATGCAGATGTGTCTGTCACATTCCTCATACCTTTATTTATATTGGCATTATACAATTAAAAATATAACATATGTTGTAAAATTATTTATTTGTAAATTTTAAAGTAAATAAAATCAGTTAATAAGGTTTAGATCAACTTTTTAAATATTTATCATTTACAAGGTAAGTGTGACATGTATAATCATATATAATCACATTAAAGAGAAAACATGTCAAGTTTTAATGGAATTAAATACTGGATTATCACAGCTGGTTCCTAAGATTAATTGTAGTGCAAAGGGGAAAGAAAATTGAGTAACACTGTGCATTGATATTAATAAAACAATTTAGGACAAAGCACATGCTAAGTATGGATGGGAGCTCATTTCTCAATTTTTTTCAATTACATTATTTCAAGGCTCTTTTACCAAACAAAACAAAACACTGGAATTGAAAATAGACAAGAAATATTAACATGGCAATTACTCATGAAAAATGAGCAGTTTCTAAAGTTGGAGTCAAAAACATTTACCAAAACTTTTAGAGGAAAACAAAATTATGAACATATTACTTATCTTATTCACTATATTCTTTTCATGTGTGTATCAGATTCTGTGCTAGAAAATTAATATTATTGAGGGAAAATTTAGCAATATTATTAGCAATATTATTGAGGCAAAATACTAGCAAAGTTTTGATGTGGTAGAATGAATGCTTGGGAATCATGAGATTGTAAGAGAAGAGCATAAACCATTCTAGAAATGGGTGGAGGAAAAATATAAAATATTCCCCAGAAAGATTAGGTGTGAAGACGAAGCCATGAACAGCACTTAGTCAACAAAGGAGGAAGTAGAAAGTCATTTCAGAAAAAGGTAAAAGGGTATGAAAGTTATGGAGATATAAGAAAAGCAGAGTGAGTTCAGGAATTTCAATTAATTCAATATGACTGAAGATGCTCATATTTAAGTATGAATAGTGGAATTAAACGAGATAAATAGAAAAAGTTCAGTTCAGATAGGACTTTGGAATTTATCCTAGAAGCAATAAAGAACCATTTAATACTTTGAGTGCAGGAAGTAAATAATCAGAATTACAAATAGGATTCAAACTTTCTTAAAATGTTTTGAAAGAAGTCAGTCTGAAGAGAGCAAGACTGATGCTATTGCATTAAATTCTGCTGCTTAGAATTTCACAGTGTGCTTTTAGTAGAATTATTTACCAATGAGATTCTCAGCATGGAAAATTCTGTTAAACACTATATACTTTCTAGTACTGCTGGAAATTCACAAAGTATTCTGAAGGACCCTACAATTAAAAAATATATAGGTTTAATAGAGTCCCCAATCTTACATATTTTTTTCTTTCTTTTTATTTTTTAACAAGAAATCAGATGGAACCCTGATTCCTCCTTGAGCTACAAAATTGTATCTCTAAGCATCTACTGCTCATATCCCTGTAGATGTTTATCATGCTTAACATGTTATAAATGTACAACTGAAACATGTTTTTAGAATGAAAGATCATCTCACTGCACTGGTGAAAATCATCTAATTGCTTTTCAACTTAAACTCCTCTAAACACAGAAGACCTTAGCTAGGAGCAAGGTCTGTAAGATCTCAAAAGCTAATGCCTTTCTGATCTCAACCTCTGTTGGCAACCCACTCCAGTGTTCTTGCCTGGAGAATCCCAGGGACGGGGGAGCCCGGTGGGCTGCCATCTATGGGGTCACACAGAGTCAGACACGACTGAAGTGACTTAGCAGCAGCAGCAAGCTACTTTCAGACTCCAGTTCAATTCCTGGGTTGGGAATATCCCCTAGAGGAGGAAATGGCAACCCACTCCAGTATTCATGCTTGGGAAGAATTGATGTTTTGAACTGTGATGTTGGAGAAGACTCTTTAGAGTCCCTTGGACTGCAAGGAGATCCAACCAGACCATTCTAAAGAAGATGAGTCCTGGGTGTTCTTTGGAAGGACTGATGCTAAAGCTGAAACTCCAATACTTTGGCCACCCCATGTGAAGAGTTGACTCATTGGAAAAGACCCTGATGCTGGGAGGGAATGGGGGCAGGAGGAGAAGGGGACAGCAGAGGATGAGAAGGCTGGATGGCATTACCGACTTGATGGACATGAGTTTGGGTGAACTCCAGGAGATGGTGATGGACAGGGAGGCCTGGCTTGCTATGATTCATGGGGTCGCAAAGAGTTGGACACGACTGAACGACTGAACTGAACTGAACTGAACTGAATAGCCATCAAACACACTATATGTTATTATTCTTTTTTAACCAGCTATCTTTTCTTAATTGATTGTAAATAAGCTCGTTGAGGGCAGTTCTGTCTCTTAGTACAGTATTAGAACATTGGCACACAGAGCAAGCTCTGACTTCTAAATAATGTTCAAAATATTTGTTAATTAATATTTAAATACAATTTCAGTAAGGGAATTTACAAAGTTCAATAGATGTGAGATAATTTGATTCTTTTAGATATTGATTTAATTTATTAATTTTTAAAGGTATTTCAGTTCAGTTCAGTGGCTCAGTCGTGTCCGATTTTTAAGGTATTTACTGGGCCAAATAAAATATCAAGTGTTTATTTTATCAATAAGGAACTTGGGATAAAGAAAAAAACTGATAAATTTAAAAATCTATGATCAGATTGTAACCTAAATAATCATTCATTCACTTTAAAGAATTAAAGATAGGATTCATTATGTTGATGTGAAAAATATGGTCAAATTAAAGTAGTGAGTTATGAGAGAAGAGTAGTTTAAGTTCCTTTGATGTGGCAGAATGCTAGAGATATTGGTTAGTTTTATGTTAAAATGAAATATATACCTTCCCAATCAGGAAGAAAGTAAAATACAGTTCATACATTTGTTCAACAAATCAGTGTTTACTGAGAATCTCCCATGTGCAAGGCACATATTGACAATCATTTGTATGATTATTACTCCCTCAAACAGGGTATCACGCCTGTATTTTTCCAGATTATCTGTTAAAGTTTAATGAAATATTTTGCAAGCTTCAAAAAATGCAGTTTTAAAAATTAAATTAATACAATTAGATTCAGCATATAATAAAAACATAAAGAACTAAATATCAGGTGAAAAGATAAATTTGATAAAAGCTATGAAAATATATTATTAATCATAACTATTTAGTGATGAAAGTTATTCTAAACATCCTAACCAGTAGGGTAAAAGAACAAACAATGAGAAAAAAAAATCATTAGGTTTGGAAACAAAGAGACAACATTATTGTTACTTGCAGAAAATGCAATTGTGTATATAGAAAGTTCAAATGACTATATCAATAAATATTAGAAAACATACGGAGTTCCACAAGTTTGGCTGAATGAAGAAAACAAACAAACAAACAAAAGATCCACAGAAACAAAAGTAATAGCATTCCTTTACATCAAATATAAAACCATAGTGTATAAATAGAATAACATAATTGCCCCCAGAGTTACTTGGAGCTTCCCTGGTGGCTCAGTTGGTAAAGAATTTTCCTACAATACAGGAGACCAGGGTTTGATCCCTAGGTTGGGAAGATCCCCTGAGAAGGAAACTATAACCCACTTCAGTACTCTTGCCTGGGAAATACCGTGGAGAGAGGACAGAAGGGCCTGCATTAACTATAATCTGTGGGGTAGAAAGAGTCAAACATGACCTAGTGACTAGATCACCACTATCATCACCAAAGTTACTTAAGTATAAATCTAACAAAATAATTTTGAAATGACACTGAAGTAACTATAAAAAGTTATGAATAAACAAACCATATTATACTCAGGCATGGACTCAATGCTTAAAAAAAAAAATTCTTTCTACATCAGCTGACTATAAATACTTCACTATCAACCTATGTATAATACATCTAACAATATAACAGATTCTTGCAGATATTAAAAATAAATAAATTTTCAAAAATGCAACATATTTTATAATATATATACACATAATATATGGCTTAAAATTTTGTATGTGTGTATATGTGTTTATTGTCTACATATTGTCAAGAATAGTAGTAATGGAATTAAAGACTAATTTCAATTAGTCTTTAAGGAACTAAAGGGTTAACTAATTAACTAATTTCAAATCATACTAGTGGGACTCTATCAGACTATTGCATCTCATCCTGGCAGCAAAAATTAGACAAAATATCATGAAAATGGTATTACTTAGAAAATTATGCATGAAGAAGACTTTTTTCTACTCTTACCTTTGAACATTAACCAAGCACAAACAAGCCTTGAAATCTATTATGTTGACATCAGCGCTGACAAAAATATAGTTAACATTTTTTAAAATAATAAGTCTCCTGGAAATGCTGATAAAAACCATTGATTCTTGGGTTGAGAAATTTCCGGGCACATGATTTTGAACAGATTTCAGGGTGCGCAGCTCCCTCAATTGAAAAGACTGATTGAAACAATTTTGATGATAAGTCAGTAGTGTATTAGGTAACAGGTAAATAAATATAGCCAAATGTTAACAGTGATTATATGTTTACATTGTGCTCAGGCACTTCTTTCTCCTCCTGATTGTATTTTCCTCTCTGTATAATAACTGTGATCATTGTAATAGTTTTGTTCTATCTCATTTATTTCTTATGCAACAAAAATGCTCAATCAAAAGCAAATTAGATAACCCAGCATGGTTACCTATTTAATTGATATGAGGACTTTTTTTATGTTTTTCAAAAATAGGAATGAATAAAAATAATTCTAGTCAGAAATTAATCTGACAATAAGCACCTACTTTGCAACTATTTTCTACTTTAATATTATACCTACACTTACTCTAAGATTATGCCACATGCAGCTTCTCTGAGGGAAGATCTTTCATTTCCCACACCTAGAACCAAAGACACATTCTGTGATCCTCGTTTAGAAGTTTCATATATTCTATGACTCTTTGACATACATATGAAACAGTCTCACCATCATGTTATCTGCATAATTCAGTCATCCAATAAATATTTATTAAATATCCATTGTACCAGGTCTGGAGATATACACAAAGATGAACCAAACAGACATTTGTCTCTGTTCTTAAGGAGGTACAGATTAGTAAAAACACACATCAAAGAAATAATAACCTGCCTCTTACTAGCCTTTTTACCTTGGACAAGTAACTCCAATCAGAATCTAATACATAGTTTGAAATGGGAATAATAAAGGGGTAGTATCTACCTCATGAAGTTGCAGTAATGACTAAAAAAGCTAATGATTATCTGATATGCAGTGTGTGAGTGCATGCTGTCTCTTCAGTCCTGTCTGACTCCTTGAGGCCCTATGGATCCTATTCTTCCATCGAATTCTCTGGAGAGATTGTCCGCTGTCCATAGAATTCTCCAGGCAAGGATACTGGAGCGGGTTGCCATGCCCTCCTCCAAGAAAACTTCTGGACCCAGGGATGGAACCCATGTCTCTTATGCATCTGCATTGGCAGGCAGGTTTTTTACTACCAGTGTCACTTGGGAAAGAAAGTGAAGTCTCTCAGTCGTGTCCAACTCTTTGCAACCCCATGGACTGTAGCCCACCAGATGCCTCCATCAACGGAATTTTCCAGGCAAGAATACTGGGGTGGGTTGCCAACACTTGGGAAGGCCCTGTATTTAGTGAGAGTTCAGTAAATATTGATATTCTTTGCTAAGTTCTAGGGCTTTATGGTTTTTCTAGTGGTCATATATGGATGTGAGAGTTAGACTGTGAAGAAGGCTGAGTGCCGAAGAATTGATGCTTTTGAACTGTGGTGTTGGAGAAGACTCTTGAGAGTCCCTTGCACTGCAAGGAGATCCAACCAGTCCATCCTAAAAGAGACCAGTCCTGGGTGTTCATTGGAAGGACTGATGCTGAAGCTGAAGTGCCAATACTTTGGCCACCTCATGAGCAGAGTTGACTCATTGGAAAACACCTTCATGCTGGGAGGGATTGGGGGCAGGAGGAGAAGAGGATGACAGAGGGTGAGATGGCTGGATGGCATCACTGACTCAATGGAAATGAGTCTGAGTAAACTCCGGGAGTTGGTGATGGACAGGGAGGCCTGGTGTGCTGTGATTCATGAGGTTGCAAAGAGTCGGATACGACTGAGCTACTGAACTGAACTGAACTTAGGGCTTCCCTGGTGGCTCAGAGGGTAAAGAATCTGCCAGCAGTGCAGAAGACCTGGGTTGCGAAGATCCCCTGGAGATGGGAACAGCTACCATACAATCCAGTGTTCTGGTCCTGAGAATTCCAGGGACAGAGCAGCCTGGCAGGCTACAGTCCATGACTCTTTCTCATAAAAAGGCTGCAGGATTTTAAAACAAATGCAGACAAATCCAGATTAAAGGAAGGCATCCTGAAGAAGGGACACTAAAGTTGAGACATGATGATATAATGGAAATGAGATACAGACTTTAGAATATCTCAGGCTGAAGAAGCAGTGTGTCTGAAGACCCTGGGCTATAAGAAAATATGGCGACAACCGGAAGGGAACTTCAAGAGTCCAGTGAAAATAACAAAAGGAAGGACAGTGAACAAATTTCAGGAAATGTCCATTCAAAGTTTTGACATCTTGAATGCCCCATAATGCCTTTGTGTTACATCCAAGGGAAAATGAGATTCTGGGGAAGAAACTTCCTTGCCTTCATGTCCATGACTTCACATCCAGTGTATGTTGGCAATGGTATGCAAGCACTGAAACCCTGGCAGTGGCCTGGGGCAGTGGCCTGGGGCGCTGCCCCTTTAACTTCTTTTCAGAAGAATATTAAAATTAAAATGACATTATGCTAAGGAGTCTGTGGAAATTCTGTAACCTTGGCTTCTTTTCAAGCACAGTTTTCTTTGGCAACAATTACAGTAAGTAGCCCAGGCAACTCACCTCGTTTTGGCAATGATCCTGGTCCCTGGCATCCTTCTTTGCTGTGTCTATAATCTGACTAGGAGTTATTGATATGATCTGAAGGCCATTGTCAGGTAGAGAAAAAAATAATAATAAATGATAATAAGTATGGATAATTATAGTAAAAACACAATCTCATGACTAAGTTGAAATAATTTCTAGATTTAGCAATGAATATGATATTCCATTTCCATAAATATTTTCCACATGTATATGATTATTAGAAGTTAAATCACATTTCTTATATATTCTCTAATTTATTTTATAAGAAGGAATAAAATGTTGGAAAGAATCTTTTTATTTCATAAAAGTATGAATGAATAGGAGGTTCTTTAAAGATACTGACAGCCAGATTTCAAGATACTTAACATCATTTAGTAAATAAATACATTTACAGAACAAATATATATTAAATAAACTAAAGGCTCTAGAAACTTTCTGGAGTCATTTTTAAATACTAACTTTTTTGGTATGGTCTGTTAGATTTAATATAAAAGCTATTATAAACATGGGACCACAGCCTTCCTTCTGATTCTATAATGGTAGTAAAAATTAGTGTTCTATTTGAATTTTTGACATATGTACTTTCCAAAGGAATTATATGTCCCATTCATATTTTTTGGCTTAACATTTAAAATTTAATTTGAAATACAAATTTAGGTGATTTTAAGATATTTTCATTCAACTTCCTCAACAGAATTTTGTCTTTTTAAAATGCAATACTTGCCTAAAAGAATATTTACTACCATATCAATTTTCTCTTCAAATATATACACAAAATATATATTGTTTTTAACATTTCTTGTGACAACAGGTATCTTACTGTACAAAATAAATCTTACACGATGTTTATTTATTTATATTGATCAATGAGAACAGTATTATAAAACACCTGTACCCCAATTTAAAAAAAAATTATTTTTTTTTCAACATCAAATTTTGTTAGAAAAGCTTCTTTTAATGAGAGAAGAGATTCCCTTCTTTAATTATTATTTCTTGTACTTGTGAATGAAGCTTACTTATTGCTGGAATGGGGCTGAACTTAGTATCCTTTTTATTTTATTTTTCCATATTTTAGATGTAATTTCCTAGGCAATCTATGAAAATAAGAAAATGATGACAACATTTGGAACTGGGCTTTCAGTTTTTTGAAATCCTTTTGAGTCATAGAGCAAATATCACTGAATAATTAAATATTGAAAAAAATCTTAAGGATATGTCAACCAATGACTTTATTAGGTACTCCTTGATGTGTTTGGGCTTCCATCTTGGCTCAGAGAGTAAAGAATCTGATTTGATTAGGGTAGACATTTGTAAACCACTTAATTGTAAAACTTTGTCACCCAGTCCATTTTATTTCCATATATTTCTCTGTTTGATGACCTAGAGAAATTCACATCTACAACAATGACCCAGAGTTAAGATTTAATACTGTTGGAAGGTATGTTTACAATTGCAAAGTTGAAGAACACATGAAAAACAGAGATGGGTGAGGAGAAGTTGCACCTCATTATGGAGTGTGTTCTTAAGACAGTGATTTTTGAAAAAAATTCATATATGAAGTTTGAGATATGAAAATTGATTCTCTTTAAAGCAACTGTGTGCAAAGTATGCATTAGAAAGCTCTTTTTTAAAAAAATAAATTTATTTATTTTAATTGGAGGTTAATTACTTTACAATATTGTATTGGTTTTGCCATACATCAACATGAATCCGCCACAGGTATACATGTGCTCCCCATCCTTTTTAAAGATTCCTTGTTCAGTTGCTGTTGACTCCATGAACGGCAGCATAGCATTCCTCCCTGTCCTTCACTATCTCCCTGAGTTTGCTCAAACTCATGTCCCTTGAGTTGGTGATGCCATCCAACCATCTCATCCACTGCTGTCCCCTTCTTCTCTTGACCTCAATCTTTCCCAGCATCAGGGTTCTTTACCAATCACCAAAACACAGTAGTGGCTCTACACTATATCATATAGGAAGGCTGCTATTCTCACTTTATTGTAACGTAAAAGAAACACTTAACTCTGTAAAACAAAACCCAGACTCTTCTCCCGGTTTTGTTACTGGATTGCATTATTTTTACATCAGTCCAGTTCAGTTCAGTCGCTCAGCCATCTCATCTTCTGTCATCCCCTTCTCCTCCTGCCCCCAATCCATCCCAGCATCAGAGTCTTTTCCAATGAGTCAACTCTTTGCATGAGGTGGCCAAAGTACTGGAGTTTCAGCTTTAGCATCCTTCCCTTCAGAGAAATTCCAGGGCTGATCTTCAGAATGGACTGGTTGGATCTCCTTGCAGTCCAAGGGACTTTCAAGAGCCTTCTCCAACACCACAGTTCAAAAGCATCAATTCTTCAGTGCTCAGCTTTCTTCACAGTCCATCTCTCACATCCATACATGACCACTGGAAAAACCATAGCCTTGACTAGACGGACCTTTGTTGGCAAAGTAATACTTAGATAACATTATTATTTTCCATGATTAACTCAAAAAACTTTAGTCTGAAAGGAAAGATATAGCTTTCTAAAGAGTGTGTGTGCATGCTCAGATGTGCCCAACTTTTTGCCATCTCCATGTACTGTAGTCCACTAGGTTCATCTGTCCATGGAATTTTCCAGGTAAGAATAAGGAGCAGGTTGCCATTTCCTACTCCAGAGGAACTTTCTGTCCCAGGGAACAAACCCACATCTCCTGGTGTCTCCAGCATTGCAGGCAAATTCTTTACTGCTGAGCAAACGGGGCTGCAGTTTGTGACTGCTGTAAAACCCTCCCATCACTGTCACTTGCTTAAGTTTGGGATGAATTTCATTTGTGTAATGCATTTGTCCAATCTTCATCACAGATTCTAGGTAAAAGGTAGTTCCATGAAGCTATAGAAGAACTTGAGGATTGAGGTAAAGCTACCATTGCCAAGAACCTCAAGATCCTGCTTTAACACTCTCCTGAAATTGTGTATACTTAATTAAGCAACAAGATTTTTATTCTTAAAAAGAAAAAAAAAAAGACAACAAAAAAGATGAGCTCTAGTTCCTTTTAGCTCAATCATGCCTGGATAAAGACAATCACTAGGATCCTTTTTTGACATGTTTTATTTCAGTAATTTCAACAGAAGAACATAATGCCAAAGAAAAATTGTACCAAAGTTAAACAAACAAGAAGGGTTTTATCCAGGAGTTTTGCAATAGAGGAGAGGGATTGAACTCAACTTTGTTATAGCTAAAGTTAAGAATGTTTTTAAGCACTGGTTTGGGTTGGGGTCGGTGGATAGTAGGGGGATAGAGTGGAGATGAGCAGGTAGAAAAGTACTAGAGGACATTAACAGAGTGTTGGTCAATGTGATTAGACCCTCTGTGTTTGCTAAGCAGTACTTATCTGCTTGATCACTACCTTCCCACTGAAGCTAGAGTACAGGAGTTTTACCTTTCTTGAAAGTTATGCTTAAACATGATGGCTCCGAGGTCCTTAAGAAAAACGAAATTGTCAAGAGGATAGGAAAGAGTTATCTCAAGAGTAAAGAAAGAATTTACAACTGTTAGTTTTCAAAAGCAAACGCTCTAAGAAAAGGGAAGTCAAAGATAATATTCTGGAAGAAACCTGTCTAAAGTTTAATCAAGCTGAGAGGAATGCTAAAGATGTCTTATTAGTAAGCAGCTTGGAAAATATGTGTAATAGCTGAAGTTTCACTTTTGATACTAAATAACATAATAATAAGAAATGACAAATGTTCTTTAAACAGGTAAAATTAAAGGTTAGGAAATAAGTTTGGATATAGTTATGTAGATTTGAAATCATTTGTGTTAAATTATTAAAATATGTTAAAATGGTTTATTGGGTTTGGCTTTGGTTGCAAGTGAACAAAAGGTAGGTAAGAGGACAAGACCATCAGAGAAAACTATTGCCTTTTAACACAATAGACAGCAAAAAGACTATTTGAGAAAACTAGATTTTAATACAATAGTGAGAATAATCAATAGTTCAGTTAATTATTATTCCATGCTCAAAAATTCAGTGGAACTTAATGCTATTGTGTTTAAACATGACAATCTATTTCCTTTATATTGATTATGTATTAATTAGAAATATTTGGTTGCAATCTTTGTTAGAGCTGGAATTTAAACTCTTGAGCCTAATGGAACATTCTAAGATTCAGCTTCACTTTAACACATAGGAAAGCACATATACAGGCGTAAGTTCTTTGAAACGAAATCAAGATCATTGTATTAATAGAAAGGTAGCTCCACAGGTCTTCAAAAATCTGTCTTCAGTGAGATTCATATGGAAGCAATCAAATAAAGCCATGATGGAATATGAAGAGTATTTAAAATACCCACTCAGTATGCTTCATTTGACACTATTACAGGCCTTTTATTTCTTAAATTACTTAAAAAAAAAGCTGATTTAAAGATCAAAAATTAAAATATTTATTGGAAAGCTGTTAATATTGAATACAGTTCTACTCTTAAAATATAAAAATTGTACCCAACAGATTTTGACTATCATGAAAACAAATACTAAATCCTATAGTAAAATAATACTTGATGAAGCACTGCCATCTTTTGGCTGTGTAAATTAAGGATATAGACAGTATAAAGAAGTTAAATATAAGAATGTGACATATCATCTTAAATGTTCAGAAACTAAAGTGTTCATAAATGGCAAAATAATATAGTAGGTGAAAAACAATTAGATTTTAGTCAATATAAGCACAAATAGCAGAAGAATCCTCAAAGGAAAATTAAAGAAATACCAATTTCTAGCCTATTGGTGTGGGCAGAAAATAAGATAGAGCTAAAGTTATTTAGAAATCCTGTTATGTGACTCTTTGCGCCACATGATGAAAGTTGCTTATGATTGAAAATAAACAACTTTTAAAATAATGTATCTATAAAAATATGTGATTTGGAAGTAGATGTGTGACACAGTGTTTACTGAAGAACAATTATTCAGCAAGTGTCAGCTTTTATAGAAGACAAATTGGTGCCACTATAATAAACCAATAATAGTATTTTAAAACATTTATTAAATCCAGGCTATGTTTGCATTACATGTTATAAATCTAATATAAATCCTTGAAAATCCACATTTTTTCATTTTTTTCCAATTGATAATGTAGAATTAAGCATTCTAACAGTTGCTCCAGAATTTATTGTTGTTTTCAGTATTTTGATTATGTTTTTACAAGAACAACAATTGGAAATCTTGTTTCTTGCTAAGTTATGATGGTAAGTATATGGTAGCATCACATCTATATTTGAGAAATCAAGGTGTCTGTCTAATAGAGCTTATATTTATAAGAAAGTCAATCTAAGCTGATTGCCTAATTCTATTTTAACTGAATCTTCCCTACACAAATTAATTTGCTGTACAGAGTATGTCAGTTAAATACTTTATATTACACACTTAATTGGTTATTAAACCTAAATTATATAAAGTGAAAACTTGCTGAGAAATTATGTAGTTATATGGCTGCTGGTATATATAGTATGTGTATGTGTAGTTTCTCAGTTGTGTCTTGCTCTTTTATGACCTCATGGATTACAGTCTGCCAGGCTCCTCTGTCAATGGGATTTTCCATGCAAGAATAATGGAGTGGGTTGCCATTTCCTTCTCCAGGGGATCTTCCTAACCCAGAGATCGAACCCTAGTCTCCTGCATTGGCAGGTGGATTCTTTATTGTTGAGCCATGAGGGAAGCCCATTGTTTAGAATAGCTCCCTAAAAAATATCAGTGCCTAGTACAGGGCCTGAGATACGAAGAATTCAACTGTCAAATTAATGAATGGCTTAATTCAGGGCCAGGACCTCATTTTTAAGCTAAAGAATTGATTAACTCTGAAACCAAACTTTCCTCCTGTTTTCCTGCTATGAATTGTCTTTGTAACTTTCTTGATTCTGATTGTCTCATACTTATAGTTAAAACCAACCTAACTTGTAAATGGATTATCAAAACCCAATGTATCTCAGCTTAACAAAAAATGTGCTGAAATTATTGTGTATACTCATTGTTGCTTAGCCTCTAAGTCACATCCAACTCTTTTCAGCCCCATGGACTACAGCATGCAGGCAGTGTTCATTAAACTTGTATACTCACTGAAGCTGCCTAAATCTCTCAACCTTCTCCTTTCAGATAAGTCTTGTCTAAATGTAACTTCTGTGTATGTGTGTGTGCGCACGCTCAATCATGTCTGGCTTTTTGCAACCCTATGGACCATAGCCCACCAGGCTCCACTGTCCATGGAATTTTCCAGGCAAGAATTCTTGAATGGGTTGTCATTTCCTACTCCAAGGGATCTTCCCAACCCAGGGATTGAACCTGCATCTCTGGTGTCTCCTGCATTGGTAGAAGGTTTTTTTTTTTTTTTTTTAATACCACTGAGTCATACCAAAAGTTTATCCTAATATTACCTCATTTACCTGAATCACAGAACTGCCAAATAATGATATGGATGTTAATTTTATAGTACCTTATTTGTGTGTATGTGTTAGTCACTCAGTTGTATCTGACTCTTTGTGATCCCATGGACTCCTGTCAGGCTCCTCTGTCCATGAAATTCTCAATGTATTTTAATTGTAACAGCTGAAAAAGCATGCAAAGGAGACACATAGATGGTAGGGGTTATCTGTTGTAGGGTAAAAGTGAAGTCTCTCAGTCGTGTCTTTGAGACCCCATGGACTGTAGCCTATCAGGCTCCTCCGTCCTTGGGATTTTCTAGGCAAGGGTGCTGGAGTGGATTGCCATTTCCTTCTCCAGGGGATCTTCCTGACCCAGGAATCGAACTCGGGTCTCCCGCATTGCAGGCAGACGCTTTATAGTCTGAGCCACCAGGGAAGCCCCAGAATTATAGCTAGTATTCATATATAATCTCTTTGAACCAATAATATCTTATCTGGACAGTTTTATATCATTCACTGATTCTTGGCTTCCCTGGTAGCTCAGCTGGTAGAGAATCTGCCTCCAATGCTGGAGACTTGGATTCAGTCCCTGGGTTGGGAAGATCCCCTGGAGAAGGGAACAGTCACCTACTTCAGTATTCTTGCCTGGAGAATTCAGTGGACCGTATATGGGGTTGCAAAGAGTCAAGGCACAATTAAGTGACTTTCACTTTCTGTTCCATACACCAAACATATCACCACTTGCAGAACATATCACTTCCACAAATCAAAGCTTTTCACATCATTTGCAGAAAATTCTCTGTTTTGTGTATGCTGGATTCATTAACTATTTCTATTAATTAGAATAGAATTTCATCCTAATATGTTACTTCACAAAAGTGTGTAATGCTATAAATCAAGGATAAGTTTACTTCAACATCTGCCATTCAAAATACCTTCTTAGGTTCTGAATGCTTGTGACAGACTTCTTGATGCTGTGCAGAGAGGAGTGATACCTGGACTTCCATAACAAATGATAAGAGGAAAGATTCCAGATTAAATGGAGCCAGAAGAAATATATCAAAGCCCTTACCCTGATACTTCTCAATCGTATATATCCTAAGTTAAAGTTCTTTGAAATCTTCTAATGTTAATATAAATGTTCTTATTAATGTATTCCTCATAATTATTCAAAAAAGTACTTTAAAAAAATCTTCCTTTAAAATGGTTTTCAGATCTTTCAGTCTATTTTCTGTAATATGCTCCAGTGAGATAACTTGAGGAATGCATTCAATTTGAGGAAGTAACCAAAAATTAATCTGATCAAACTCTGTTGATTATATGATTTAATAAAAATAGACAAAGAAATTTTATAAAAATGCATTATTACTACCATTGTCTTTTTTCTGGTCACACCTTGCAACATGCGGCATCTGAGTTCCCCTACGAGGGATCAAGCACTCATCCTCTGCCTTTGGAGAGTGCAGTCTTAACCACCCCACTACCAGGGAAGTCCCCTACCATTTCACATGGTAACTATACAGTATTTCAACTGAGTATCTTCATTGCAATGGAATAAATCAATTTACACAATCCATTAAGCTGAAAATGTTGCTTGCTCTTCTGCTGCTTTTGCTCATGACCAAATAAATGACATAAAGAAAAAGTTAAAGGTTATGTTCTTTGGATTCTAAATGTAGAAAATGAGAACAAAGACAGTAGAAGATCTGGTTGATGCTGTCACTGTTTTCAGTGAACTTGTTGCTAGACTGACAGAGAAGTATATCTTTAGACAACAAACAGGAAATAGATATAGATAGGATCTGCAGAAAAGTCATGGTAGCAAACCCAACACCTTTGATTATTAAAAAACGTGACAATGGCAGAAATAAGAAAATACGTTTTACTAAATGAAGAGCAAGTAAAAGAAAATTATGCTGCAGTTAAATTTTTCCTATGAGTAAAATGAAAGAGAAAGATTATTTCATCTTGTTTCAAAAATGGAAAAAGAATACTTTCAACTACTAACAAAACATTTGTAGGTGAAAGTTTTCATCAGTACACCTTGGGTTTATTACTATCTGTCATGCATTCTCTGAAATTCAAATAATTTTACCCATTTGCTTCACCTACTTTTAATTCAATGCTTACTTTTCTTCCAGTCTCTAGAGTTGCTGTGTTTTTTATTTTTTTTTTTAGTCTCTAATTTCTCTAGGGTTTGCAAATCACTTATCATAAACTATGTGTTTCACTGAAAGATAATTTTAAATCAACCAAGAATACTGAAGAGATGCTTTTAAGGTTAAAATGGGCTGAGATCAATCTTAGGAGCAAAGGCTAGACATGACAATGTGCATAAATGGTGCAATTTAAAGGTTGCAAAGGTGATCTAGGGTCTGATTTCCAATACAGCTGCTGTTTTAGAGTGTGGTTCCTTGGGGGCCAAGGGCGTTTTTTAAAACACGTTAACTATACTTCAGTACCATCATGAGGGAGGCTGAATCTATTATATCCAATTTGCAGGTAATAAAAATAAGTCAATGAGAGGTTAAGTAGTTTGTTGAAGGTTACCAGGCAAGTTCTAGTGGAAATAAAAATGAAAGTCACATCTCATCCACTTAAAGTGATGTCATCTGATCAGGGGGCCTATTCAGAGTTCATTATGCTAAACAAGACCTGATTAGAAATACTGATTTCACTGAAACAGAACCAAAAAAGATAAAATACAACTATATTTCTCATGAGAAAAAATTTAATTTGCTGCATTCCTGTTTAAAATTCCTAATTCCAAAGCACTTCATTTTCAAGAAAGGATGATCAAGGTAAACTCAAATGACAAAAGAAGTTTTTATTACCACACAGCATCACAAATTTGCAGACATTTATGAAAACTGGGGCTATGATTGCTTGATCTATAAATGTACTTCTAGGACATCAGTAGTCATCTAATCTATGTAGCCAAATTATTAGTCTTTGTGAAATTAAAGCATGATGATTTGAATCAGGCCCAGAAAATGAGATTGCATTGCTATGCTATTACAGGAAAGAGAGAATCACTAAAAGACATTCCAGCTGTTCAAGCAGCAACTAGACAGACAAACAAATGAAAGTGCCTTGTGGTTTCTCATGCCAATGTCTAAAATGGTCACTTATCGACAGTTTTCAAAAGACAAAGGCCATTGCAAAACAGCTAATCAATTTTGTGTGTCTCTTTCACTCAGCCAAATAAATTATTTCCCACTGAAGTCATGTTGACAATTTAGGAAAAACAAAGAATATCACAACAGCTAGTTCAGTAATTGGTTGCATTTTAGTAAGAAAGCATTTATTTTCTTATTTTTCTTCTGAGAAAATTCAAATATCCTTTCCAACAATTGAATTGTATGCAGTAGATGGTTTTTAAAGATTCAAACTATGTTAAATACTCTAAGAGTTATAACATGTAAACAATAACATATGAGACATTTAATGAGAAAAATAAAAATTGGTAACATCTGTAAACCTTGGGCTTCTCAGGTAGTACAGGGGTCAAAAATCTGCCTGCCAGTGCAGGAGACACAAGAAATGTGGGTTCAATCCTTGGTTTGGGAAGATCCCCTGGAGGAGAAAATGGCAACCTACCCCAGTATTCTTGCCTGGAAAATTCCATGAACAGAAGAGCTTGGTGGGCTGCAGTCCATGGGGTCTGGTCACCAAGGGTTGAATATGATGGAGCCACTGAGCACAGCACAGCACACAGTACATTTTAGGTGTTTTCACAGGTAAAGCGATTAATTCCTTTCAGATATAATGGTAAAACTCCACATATATTTAGAGCAAAGAACATCCATAAGCATTTTTGTCACTTCTCAGCCATTATCATAGATTTTATGGAATCTTTTTGGAATTCAAACACCTCCAGAGAGCTAATAAATTTCTATATTTTATGGATATCTGAATTGGCAATGAAGCTCTCCTTTCACGTTAAACACCTTGGGGGTTTAGCAGAATTGAGATTTTTACCCAGTGTTCTGGACAACATTCGGTTTCAAATAAAACTGTTTCTCTTGTGGCTGCTATCAATGGCATCTGCATTTGTCACATGACTGGAAGCAGTGTATTTGTGTCCTGTGACAAGTTAAGCCACCGTGAAGACATGTAATTTCTCCTGATCCATTGGTAATGATATACCTGGGGTTTTTCTTATATGATAATATGTTGAATCAGTTTAGTAAAGTAAATCAGTTTAGTCACATGCTAGTAAAGTAATGCTCAAAATTCTCCAAGCCAGGCTTCAGCAATACATGAACCGTGAACTCCCTGATGTTCAAGCTGGTTTTAGAAAAGGCAGAGGAACAGAGATAAAATTGCCAACATCTGCTGGATCATGGAAAAAGCAAGAGAGTTCCAGAGAAACATCTATTTCTGCTTTATTGACTATGCCAAAGCCTTTGACTGTGTGGATCACAATAAACTGTGGAAAATTCTGAGAGAGATGGGAATACCAGACCACCTGACCTGCCTCTTGAGAAATCTCTATGCTGGTCAGGAAGCAACAGTTAGAACTGGACATGGAACAACAGACTGGTTCCAAATAGGAAAAGGAGTTCATCAAGGCTGTATATTGTCACCCTGCTTATTTAACTTCTATGCAGAGTACATCATGAGAAACGCTGGACTGGAAGAAACACAAGCTGGAATGAAGATTGCCGGGAGAAATATCAATCACCTCAGATATGCAGATGACACCACCCTTATGACAGAAAGTGAAGAGGAATTAAAAAGCCTCTTGATGAAAGTGAAAGAGGAGAGCGAAAAAGTTGGCTTAAAGCTCAACATTCAGAAACGAAGATCATGGCATCTGGTCCCATCACTTCATGGGAAATAGATGAGGAAACAGTGGAAACAGTGTCAGACTTTATTTTTTTGGGCTCCAAAATCACTGCATATGGTGACTGCAGCCATGAAATTAAAAGACGCTTACTCCTTGGAAGAAAAGTTATGACCAACCTAGATAGTATATTCAAAAGCAGAGACATTACTTTGCCGACTAAGGTCTGTCTAGTCAAGGCTATGGTTTTTCCTGTGGTCATGTATGGATGTGAGAGTTGGACTGTGAAGAAGGCTGAGCGCTGAAGAATTGATGCTTTTGAACTGTGGTGTTGGAGAAGACTCTTGAGATTCCCTTGGACTACAAGGAGATCCAACCAGTCCATTCTGAAGGAGATCAGCCCTGGGATTTCTTTGGAAGGAATGATGCTGAAGCTGAAGCTCCAGTACTTTGGCCACCTCATGCCAAGAGTTGACTTATTGGAAAAGACTCTGATGCTGGGAGAGATTGGGGGCAGGAGGAGAAGGGGACGACAGAGGATGAGATGGCTGGATGGCATCACGGACTCGCTGGATGTGAGTCTGAGTGAACTCCGGGAGATGGTGATGGACAGGGAGGCTTGGCGTGCTGCGATTCATGGGGTTGCAAAGAGTCGGACACGACTGGGCAACTGAACTGAAGTGAACTGAACTGAAAGTAAAACAGCAACTCTGTCCATTCTGGTTATATATTTTCCAATGGCTTAAATTACAGTTAGCAAGGGCTTCCCTGGTGGCTCAGAAGTTAAAGCCTCTGCCTGCAATGCGGGAGACCTGGGTTCAATCCCTGGGTCAGGAAGATCCCCTGGAGAAGAAAATGGCAACCCACTCCAGTATTCTTGCCTGGAGAATCCCATGGACGGAGGAGCCTGGTGGGCTACAGTCCATGGGGTCGCAAAGAGTCGGACAAGACAGAGCAACTTCACTTTCACTTTCACTATACTTTACCAATCAGGACATCTTTTAGTCCCAAAGTATTACCATATTGCTTACCATTTTGCCAGATTTTCTAATACTAAAAAGCAATGCGAGATGCTTTATACTCCAGAGATATAAGACTTCTAATTGGAATAGGTTGCCTTTCTCATCAATTATTATTATCAGAATTATTTGTGAATCAGCCAATAAATAACACATTCCAGCAGTGATGAAAGCCAGTGCTGTCCCACTATTGAAAGATATGAAATCTATTTCCAATTTGAATGGGCAAATGAATCATTTACAGAAGTGCCAGAAAGATCTTTCAATTTTTTAAATTGTTTTTAAATAAAATATGTCCTCGTTAAACTGGTGGGCAGGGCTTTCCACTATCTGAGTATTATATGCAATCCCCTTATATCAATCTTGGTTTTGAGTCACCTGCTTGAGAAAGCAATGTTAGCCTTAAGAATTCTATGAAATGATGTTCTTAATCTTTTTAAAATTTTTATTTATTATTTACTTCTGACTATGCTGGGTCTTCATTGCTATGTGAATTTTTTTCTAGTTGTGGCAAGTGGGAGCTACTTTCCAGTTGCAGTGAGCAGACTTTTCTTGGCAGTGGTTTCTCTTATTGTGGAGCATGGGCTCTAGGGCATGCAGGCTTCATTAGTTGTGGCATGTGGGCTCAATATCTGTGGCTCCTGAGCTCTAGAACACAGGCTCAATAGTTGAGATGCATGGGGTCAGTTGCTCCATGGCATGTGGAATTTTCCTGGATCAGGGATCAAATCCATGTCTCCTGCATTGGCAGGGGAATTCTTTACCACTGAGCCACCAGGGAAGTCCTGAAATCACATTCTTATACAACGTTTTTTATGCTTTTCCTTTTCATTTCCCTTCTACTTATCTAATTCTGAATAAAGCCTTTCTTAAAATTCACCATATTAAATTATCCTAATGTCTGTCTTCCTTTCCTCTCATTCTTCTTCATTGAAGAAATAAGAATGATAGAATCTCTTTGAGGATTTTTCAGGATAAAGGAAAATAATATTTTAAATAATTTAGCACAATTTCTACATAATATTACCTCAGGTTCGTCTTCATTTTAAATGTACGTTTTAAATTGTACATCCAGTATTTTAATCATGGTTAAGTAACTAAAATCAGACTTCCATTAAAAAAAAAAAAGAACAGTAGAAATTGGCTAAAATGCCTAGAACTCTTTCAAAAATTAAAAAAGCAAATAAAGATTATGACACTGAGAGGAGAAGAACAAGCAAAGTTAATCTGACTATCAACCCAGCCTTCTGTCTGAAGGAAGTTTCAGCAACATATTACAGGCAAGAAGAAACTAAGCAGATCTTGAAACTTTGTTTAGGCAAGAAGAGAAGATTGCACTTCAGGGAGAAAAGAAAGAAGTGGCCAAATTTTGCAGGTCATAATAATGAAAAGAACTTTATATGAAGTTTCAGATTAAGAGCTCTATCTAGAATAAGGTATAGGTATTCCCTTGAATCTTTGTCTTAGTATGAAGCTATGCATGCTTAGGGGGAGAATCTAATAAGATAACAAAGGAACATCTAGGAAATCAGCAACCGCCAAGGAGTTATAAACTGAAGTTCGACCAGGATTCACACATGATTGAGAGATGTTCATATTCTGAATAACTAGGGAAGAAAGACATCCTTGAACATTTAATGCATTCAACAGAAACACCAGAGAGGCCATTTCTTAGTAGTAGGACTGTGAGAGCCCTAGAGTAAAACACCTACAGCAGTTTGAAACTAAGAATGTTTAAAACAATCATCAAAAAAGATGAAGATAATCCATAACTACATCAGTTGTCTGAGTAAAGAAGACTGAAAAATTTTGAAAGAAAAGAACAATTATAATTCAACCATACAGAACTCACAATATCTATTACTCATTATAAATTATTAGAACATGTGAGATAGGAAAATTATAAAATGAGAAGAAAACGGATTAATAGAAATAGATGCAAAAGTGGCAATTATGATCAAATTAACATACAAGGAATTTAAAATAACTGCTGTAAATATATTTAAGAATCATAAGAAGAAGATAATGTATAAATTAAATAAGAATTTGAATTTTTATAACTGGAAAAATATCTGAAATGAAAATCTGTTGCTTGCTTTTAGCAGATAATTAGACATTGTAAAACTAAAGATAGGCAAATTTGAAGATAATGTGAAAGAAATCATACAAAGTAAAGAACAGAAATAAAAAAAATATTATTGAATAAAACTTAACAGACCTTGAGTGACCTATGAGAAAATAAAAGCTAGTAGACTCTACAAATTATTTTACCTGGGGAAAGAGGGGGGCAAAAAACCACTTAAATAGATAATAGCTAAAATCCATCCATTTTTAATTAAAAAAAAATAAACTAAAAGATTCAAGAAGCTCAAAGAGAACATTCATGGTAGAGTAAAAAGAACAGTATTTGAGATAACAGTATTTAAACATCAAGGCTGGTAATAATTAAGTTATTCAAAACCACTGATATTGGGAAAAAACATAAAAGTAGACAAAAATAGCAGAAAATATTACATTACATTTGAGTGAAGAAATAATGCCACAAGAAGACAATGGATTAAATTTTTCAAGGCCATTGAAAGAAAGAAATGTGAGTGTGACATTCTTTAGTCAATAGAAGTATATTTTAAAATTAAAGCAACACTGGTCAATGTGGGCCAAGGGCTGAGGCTTAAAAAAGAGTTTTTATAAGAAAATGGAAAAGAATAAATGAAACTAAAAGTTCTTTGAAACATACTCAAATTCTTAAACATATCTACAATAAAATAAAATAGAAATTAAACTAGAAATTAATAGTATCAGAAATGAATAAGGGACATCACTATGGATCTTATATATATGTGAAATAATAATCAGGAAAGGCTAGTTACAAAGTTATGCCTATAAAGTTAAATCAAGTTAAAATGTATCAGTTACTTGAAAGATACAAATTGCCAAAGTGAACCAAGAAAAAATAAAAATTTGCAATAACCCTGTCTATTAAATAAATTATATTGTAACAAAAAACTACCTACAAAGAAAATACCAAACATAGATTTTGTTGCGGGTGAATTCTCTTACAAACTAAAGCAAAAATTGCAAGTTTACACAAACTTTCAGGAAACAGAGAAGTAGAGCAAAACTCTCAAATTCATTTTATGGATTTAGCAAGACACTAAAATTTAAACTACATAAAAATATCCTTGCCATCAAAATATAAAATTATATATATTGCAAACATAGAAGAATCTTTAACATGTAATAAATCAAAAGCAATAGTGAATCAAAAGGATAAGATGTCATGATAAAATAAGGTTTATCCAATAAAATTAAGGTTGGTTTAATATTTAATAAAAATAATTGATCCTGGAAAATCCCATATGTCATGAAGTAGCTAAGCCTGTGTGCCATAACTATTGAGCCTGTGCTAGAGCTCAAGCTATGCAACAAGAGAAGCCACCATATGAGAAATCCATGCACTGCAACTAGAGAGTAGTCCTTGCTCTCCACAACTAGAGAAAAGCCCATACAGCAACAAAGACTCAGCACAACAAAAAATGAAATAAAAAAATAAAATAAACAAAATTATTTTAAAAATTAAATTAATTTATAATTTAAAAAAATCTTAAACTCAGAAAATAAAACCCCAAAATTACCTCAACTTGATAAAGGTCACCTATGAAAAAACTATAGCTAGCCTTATACTTAAGTGAAAAGCAGGTAATTTTTTGCTTATGGGAAAGAACAACAAAAGTATGGCTGTCCTCATCATTGTATTAAAATTTTTAGCGCAGGAAGATATGGATCAGAAGGACAAGTATATACTTTTGCAAGGAGAAAATAAAATTATGTTTACAGACAGTATGATTCAGTATGCAGAAATTGTTAAGGAATCATTTTAAAAATTTACTAAAAATAATATATAATTTAGAATGATTGTTATGTACGGCTGATTTATACAACTGATTGTATTTTTGTCTATCATCAGTAAACAATTTCAAAACAAATGTATGTGATATAACATTAAAATACAGAAAATATTTTGATATAAATTTGATAAACTACTAGAAGAGCTCTATTCTAAACAGAAAATTAAAATCAAACCAATAAAAAAGCAAAACTTTTCTGCACATATATTGTAGAATATAAAAAAAGAAATTTATTTCAATCATTAAGAACTCAACATAGTTAAGAGGACAATATTACCAAAATTGATCAATAAATTTACCAAATTCCCAATTAAATCCATAACAGTTTTTTCCCTAAAGTTAATGCCAATTATCTTAAAATTTTTATGAAAATGAAAAAGACTCAGACTAGAGAAACATATTTAAAACACTAAAATAAGAAATTAAAGGAGATACATATAAATAGAGAAACATTGCACATTTATAGATTAGAAGAATTAACACTATTAAATGTCTATATTATCCAAAGCAAAGTATTAACTCAGAGTACTTACTAGCAAATAACAATGGTATTTTTCACAGAAATATATATTTTTTTAAATCCTAAAATTCATACAGAAGTACAAAAAACCCTTATTAAAATGAATTTGGGCAAGAAGAACAAATCTGAAAACATCACATTTCCTGATAGCAAAATATATTATGGAGCTACTGTTATCAAAACAGAATGACCCTGGGATAAAAATAGACATAAAGACAAATGGAGGCTTTCCCTGGTAGTTCAGTGGTTAAGAATCTGTCTGCCAATGGAGACATGAGTTCTATCCCTGTCAGGAAGGATCCCATATGCCATGGGACAGCTAAGCCTGTGCATCACAGCTATTGAGCTCCTGCTCTAGACCCTGTGACCCATATCCACAAGGGCCTGTGCTCTACAACAAGAGAAGTCACCACAATGAGAAGCCGAGGCACAACACTTAGAGAGTAGCTCCCGCTCACTGCAACTAGAGAAACTCACATTTAGCATGAAGATCCAGCACAGCCCCTCTCCACCCAAAAAAGTCTAATGGATCAGAACAGAGACCAGGAATAAGGACATCCTTACATGCTAAACTGACTTTTGAAAATGGCACCAATGATAAACAATGGGGAGAAGAGTGTCTCTTCAGACATTACTGAATGTTCTCTGAGGGGCATAATTGTCCTAGGTAGAGAACTATTGGTTTACAGGACTTCACATACTCACCAGGCAGAATAAAGAAAACTTACATGTACAAGGAAAAGAGAAAAACTCCTAAGACTTTTATTCCTGGGGCCACTCTTTGTTTAGTGCAAGAAGGTATTTGTATATATTTCCAGGTACACTGCAATTCCTATAAGCTAAACTTAATAATCATGCAATGCTTCTATCTGTAACTCATGTTGTCTAATATACATCTAATACTGATACAGATCTGTGAAACCATTTTTCTTTCTCATGAAAATTTCCCTTTCTATTTCAGCTGCTCATGAATTTTTGTCCTTGGCTTTGTTGTTACTGGAAAGCAAGAGTAGATGCTATTCCTTTTCTCAAAGTACTAGAAATCAATCATCCTTGTTTATAAATTTTAGCAAATGAATTGTAATGATATTTTCTCAACATTTTATGGAAATATATACCATGTGCTTCATTTGTTTAAACCAGAGTTCATACACTGGAACAGAAAAAAACGTTTTTAAGAAAATATATCTTAGCCAACAGTAGCAACTATCTAGATAAAAGGTAAAAGAAAAAACAAAGTTATAGGATTTATGAATATAGATTAAAGGAATTCTTGTATTTTGGGCAAATTTATATATTTATAGAAGATAAGGCAAGAGATGGGAAATAAAGATTTGGACAAGTGCAGAAACAATGTAGTTATTGGAGAAGTAGTCAAGTGGGCCTGAGGAAGCATTACTACAAATAAAGCTAGTGTAGGTAATGAAATTTCAGCTGAGTGATTTCAAATCCTAAAAGACGATGCTGTGAAAGTGCTGAACTCAATATACCAGCAAATTTGGAAAACTCAGCAGTGTCCACATGACTGGAAAAGATTGGTTTTCATTCCAATCCCAAAGAAGGGCAATGTCAAATAATGTTGCTTCTGCTGCTAAGTCGCTTCAGTCGTGTCCAACTCTGTGTGACCCCATAGATGGCAGCCCACCAGGCTCCCCCATCCCTGGGATTCTCCAGGCAAGAACACTGGAGTGGGTTGCCATCTCCTTCTCCAATGTATGAAAGTGAAAAGTGAAAGTGAAGTCACTCAGTCGTGTCCGACTCTTCACCACACCATGGACTGCAGCGTACCAGGCTCCTCCATCCATAGTATTTTCCAGGCAAGAGTACTGGAGTCGGTACTACTGCACAATTGCACTCATTTCACATGCTAGCAAGGTAAGCCTCAAGATCCTTCAAGCTAGGCTACAACAGTACATGAACTGAGAACTTCCTGATGAACAGGCTGGATTCAGAAAAGGCAGAGGAACCAGATATCAAATTGCCAATATCCACTGGATCATACAGAAAGCAAGGGAATTCCAGAAAATACATCTACTTCTGCCTCATTCACTATGCTAAAGTCATTGAGTGTGTAGATCAAAACAAGCTGTGGAAAATACTTAAAGTTCTGAGAATACCGGACTATCTTACCTGTCTCCTGAGAAACCTGTATGCAGGTCAAGAAGCAACAGTTAGAACTAGACATGGAACAATAGATTTGTTCAAAACTAGGAAAGGGGAATAACAGGGCTGTATATTGTCACCCTGCTTATTTAAATTTATGCAGAGTACCTCATGGGAAAGGCCAGGCTGGATGAATCACAAGCTGGGATCAAGATTGCCAGGAGAAATATCAACAACCTCAGATATGCAGATGATACCATACTAATGGCAGAAAGTGAAACAGAACTAAGGAGTCCCTTGATAAGAGTGAAAGAGGAAAGTGAAAAAATGAGCTTAAAACTCAGTATTAAAACAAAACACTTACACACTAAGATCATGGCTTGTGGCCCTATCACTTCATAGCTAATAGAAGGGGAAAAAGTGGAAGCAAAGACAGGTTTTATTTACTTGGGCTCCAAAATCACTGCAGACAGTGACTGCAGCCATGAAATTAAAAGACTCTTGCTCCTTGGAAGGAAAGCTGTGGCAAACCTAGATTGTATATTAGAAATCAGACACATCACTTTGCCAACAAAAGTCCTAATAGTCCAAGTTTTCCTGTAGTCATGTATGGATGTGAGAATTAAACCATAAAAAAGCTGAGAACCAAAGAATTGATGCTTTTGATCTGTGGTGTTGAAGAAGACTCTTGAGTCCTTTGGTCAGCAAGGAGACCATACCAGTCAATCCTGAAGGAAATCAGTCCTGAATATTCATTGAAAGGACTGATGCTAAAGCTGAAGTTCCAATATTTGGCCACCTGAGGCAAAGTGCTGACACATTGGAAAAGACCATGATGCTGGGAAAGATTGCGGGCAGGAGGAGAAGTGGGTAGCAGAGGATTAGATATTTAGATAATATCACGTGACTCAGTGGACATGAATTTGAGCAAATTCTGAGAGACAGTGAAGGACAGAGGAGCCTGGCTACAGCCCATGAGGTCACAAAGACTAAGAAGCAATTTGGTGACTGAATAAAAACAACAAATTTATTTGGCAAATACACTTACGTTACAAAGAAATATTTCCCCTAAATCAGCATAGAACAGTTCTGACTCCCAACCAAAGACAAAGGACTTAGAAAAAATATTTAAAAACTTGTTTTGATAAATTGTTTTTAATTAAGAAACTTTATTTTGAGATTGTCTCTCCTAATGTGGCAGAGTTAAATATTTTTTTCTTGTTGACTTTTAATGTTAGTACTTTGTCATTTTTCTTGTACGTTCGATATTTTGGTGTATATGTCCTTTTTAGCTGTTAAAACACCCAAAATTCTATGGTGATACCTATAAATTACTTTTTTAAAGTTTAGCATTTTTAAAAATTATAAACTTTGAGGACCTATATTTTTAAAAATTACTGAAAATACATTCCATGTCTCTTGGAAGTCAGCTTCTCCTCATTTTAAGAAACCAGTTAAAAAGAACTTTTGAGAGGAAGAAATTTGCTTTCCAATCAGCCTTTGTGAGATGCATCTATCCCTTAAGTTAAATGATAATGACCCTTACATGTATTTAGAGGTTGAAAAGATGAAAGAATGTTATTAGAAGAAAAGAAAGCTAGGGTGTTATAAATTGCCATAAGATTCACCTTTTGGGATATTGTTCTTGGCAAGCTTCTAGAGTCATTAATATTTCCATTGAAAGAGCTAAAATATGTGAATTAGAGTAATAGTCCCTAATTAGACCATAAAATGATCACTGTAGGCAAGGTAAAAACTCTATGTGTCCAATTATCTCCAATAATTTTATTGGCTATGTTCTATCACATATCATGTTTCTATAATGAGTAATGTAGTGAAATAAAAAAAGAAAACAGTTCATTTTCAGAAAACTTAATCAAAATATTAGGTAAAAAGTGAATGAAATGGATATAACAAAGATTTTATTTAAATTTGTAAATTCAAGAAGACAAATGTAAAATCTGTACTTTTCCCTCAATTTCAGTTATTTATACTTTTTTGGGCTTCCCTGGTGGCTTAGATGGTAAAGAATCTGCCTGCAGTGCAGGAGATACTGGTTCAATACCTGGGTTAGGAAGATACCCTAGAGCAGGAAATGGCAGCTCACTCCAGTATTCTTGCCTGGGAAATCCCATGGACCGAGGAGCCTGGTTGTAGAGTTGGACATGACTCAGCAACTAACACACACATAATTTTTTAGTTATCTTAGTTTTCTATTACAGAAGGAGGATATCACAGTGTTAAGAAAACATGATACTGTTTCAAACTCTGGATTTTAATAATACTTCCAAAATTTTAGAGAAATATGGAGGTGTATCTGGATGTATTTAGAGAAATAGGATAGAATTAACTAACAACGTTGCATGATATACTAATGTTTAGCTGGTATCGTTAGATCCATAAGAATTTGGTTTAGTATGATTTGAATCTTAGCAACTCCACTCTAATAGCAGTGCTTAGGTTGAAAAGAATAAGTCTAGTAAGATACAATGAATTTTAAAGGTTTGTAATGATCCAGATGAGAAAGGATCAGTTCATGTCAGTCACTCAGTTGTGTTCCACTCTTTAAGATCCCATGAACTGCTGTATTCCAGCCTTCCCTGTCCATCACGAATTCCCAGAGCTTGCTCAAACTCATGCCTATTGATTCGGTGATGCCATCCAACCATCTTATCCTCTGTCATCCCCGTGTCTGCCTGCCTTCAATCTTTCCCATCATCAGTGTCTTTTCCAATGAGTCAGTTCATTGCATCAGGTGGTCAAAGTATTGGAACTTCAGCATCAACCCTTACAATTAATATTCAGGACTGATTTCCTTTAGTATTGACTGGCTTGATCTCCTTGCTGCACAGGGACTTGGGGCTGGTGCCCTGAGATGACCCAGAGGGATGGTATGGGGAGGGAAGGAGGAGGGGGTTCAGGATGGGGAACACGTGTATACCTGTGGCAGATTCATGTTGATGTATGGCAAAACCAATACAATATTGTAATTAGCCTCCAATTACAATAAATACATTTATATTAACAAATAAAATAAAAGCATCATTTCTTTGGCGCTCAGCTTTCTTTGTAGTCCAACTCTCATATCCATGTATGAATACTGGAAAAAACATAGCTTTGACTAGACAGACCTTTGTTGGGAAAGTAATGTCTCTGCTTTTTAAAACACTGTCTAAATTAGTCATAGCTTTTCTTCCAAAGAGCAAGCGTCTTTTAATTTCATGGCTGCAGTCACTGTCTGCAGTGATTTTAGAGCCCCCCAAAATAAAGTCTGTCACTGTTTCCATTGTTTCCCCATCTATTTGCCGTGAAGTGTGGGACTGGATGCCAGGATCTTTGCTTTTTGAATGTTGAGTTTTAAGACAGCTTTTTTACTCTCTTCTTTCAGTTTTATCAAGAGGCTCTTTAGTTCCTCTTTGCTTTCTGCCATAAGGGTGGTGTCCTGTCCTTTAGCTATGTGAGGTTATTAATATTTCTGCCAGCAATCTTGATTCCAGCTTGTGCTTCATCCAGCCCAGCATTTCGCATGATGTACTCTGCTTAGAAGTTAAATAAGCAAGGTGACAATATACACCCTTGACATATTCCTTTCCTTATTTGCTGTTCCATGTCTGGTTTTAACTGCTTCTTGACCTGCATACAGATTTCTCAAGAATCAGATAAGGTAATGTGGTCTGGTATTCCTATCTGTTTAAGAATTTTCCACAGTTTGTTGTGATCCACGCAGTCAAAGGCTTTGGCTTAGTCAATAAAGCAGAAGTAGATGTTTTTCTGGAATTATCTTGCTTTTTCTATGGTCCAAAGGATGTTGACAATTTGATCTCTGATTCTTCTGCCTTTTCTAAATCCAGAATGTTCATCTGGAAATTCACAGTTCACATACTTTTGAAGCTTCACTTGGAGAATTTTGTGCAATATTTTGCTAGCCTGCAAGATTAATGCAATTGTGCTGTAGTTTGAATGTTCTTTGGCATTACCTTTCCTTAGGATTAAAAGGAAAATTGACATTTTCCAGTCCTGCGACCAGTGCTGAGGTTTCCAAATTTGCTGGCATGTTTAGTGCAGCACTTTCACAGCATCATCTTTCAGGATTTGAAATAACTCAGCTGGAATTCCATCACCTCCACTAGCTTTGTTTGTAGTGATGGTTCCTGGGCTCACTTCACTTTGCACTCCAGGATGCCTGGCTCTAGGTGAGTGATCACATCATTGTGATTATCTGCATCATTAACATCTTTCTACTATAGTTCTTCTGTGTATCCTTGCCACTTCTTCTTAATATCATCTGTTTCTGTTAGGTCCATACCATTTGTGTCCTTTATTGTGCCCATCTTTGCATGAAATGTTCCCTTGGTATCTCTAATTTTCTAGTCTTTCACATTCTATCATTCTCTATTTCTTTGCACTGATCATTGAGGAAGGCTTTCTTATTTCTCCTTGCTATTCTTTGAAACTCTGCATTCAGATGAATGTATCTTTCCTTTTCTCCTTTCCTTTTACTTCTGTTCTTTTATAAGCTTTTTATAAGGCCTCCTCAGACAACCATTTTCCTTTATGCATTTCTCTTTCTTCCAGATGGTTTGGATCACCACCTCCTGTACAATGTCACTAACCTCTACCCATAGCTCTTCAGATACTATGTCTATCAAATCTAATCCCATGAATCTGTTTGTCACTTTCACCATATAATCTTAAGGGATTTGATTTAGGTCATACTTGAACAGTCTAGTGGTTTTCCCTACTTTCTTCAATTTAAGTCTGAATTTTGCAATGAGGAGTTCATGATCTGAGCCACAGTCAGCTCCCTGTCTTACTTTTGCTGTCTGTATATAGCTTCTCCATCTTCAACTGTGGATATAATCAATCTGATTTTGGTATTGACCACCTGGTGATGTCCATGTGCAGAGTCATCTCTTGTGTATTGGAAGAGGTTGTTGGCTATGACCAGTGAATTCTCTTGGTAAAACTCTGTTAACCTTTTCCTGCTTCATTTTGTACTCCAAGTCCAAACTTTTCTGCTGCTCCAGGTATCTCTTGACTTCCTACTTTTGCATTTGAGTCCCTTATGATACAAAGGACACCTTTTTTGGGTAATAGATCTAGAAGAACTTATAGGTCTTCATAGAACCTTTCAACTTCAACTTCTTCAGCGTTAGTGGTTGGAGCATAGATTTGGATTACTGCAATATTGAATGGTTTGCCTTAGAAATGAACAGAGATCATTTTGTCATTTTTGAGATTGCACCCAAGGACTGCATTTCAGACTCTTATTGACCGTGAGGGCTACTCCATTTCTTCTAAGGGATTCTTGCCCACAGTAGTAGGTATAATGGTCATCTGAGTTAAATTCACTGATTCCAGTTCATCTTAGCTCACTGATTCCTAAAATGTCAATGTTCACTCTTGCCATCTCCTGTTTGATCACTTCCAGTTTGTCTTGATTCATGGATCTAACATTCCAGGTTCCTATGCAATATTGTTCTTTACAGAATTGGACTTTAATTCCCTCACCAGTCACATCCACAACTGGGTGTTGTTTATGCTTTGGCTCAGCCTCTTCATTCTTTTTGGAGCTATTTCTCTACTCTTCTCCAGTGGCATATTGGGTACCTACTGACCTGGAGAATTCATCCTTCTGTGCCATATCTTTTTTGCCTTTTCATACTGTTCATGGAGTTCTCAAGGCCTGAATACTGAAGTGGTTTGCCATTCCCTTCTCCCATGAACTGCATTTAGTCAGAACTCTCCACCATGACCAGTCTGTCGGGTGGCCCTATATGACATGGCTTATAGTTTAATTGAGTTGGATAAGGCTGTGATCCATGTGACCACTTTGGTTAGTTTTCTGTGATTGTGGTTTTCAATCTGTCTGCTCTCTGATGGATAAGGATAAGAGGCTTCTGGAAGCTTCCTGATAGGAGGGAGTAGCTGTGGGGGAATCTGGATCTTGTTCTGATGGGCAGGGACATGCTTAGTAAATCTTTAATCCAATTTTCCATTTATGGGCAGACCTGTGTTCCTTCCTGTTGTTTCACCTGAGGCCAAACTATGGTAGGGGTAATGGCTGTAATGGTGGCCTGCTTCAGAAGAACTTATGCCAGCACTGTTTTATTCAGTGCCCCTGACCCAACAGCAGGCCACTCTCAAGCCATGCCTCTACCAGAGACTCCTAGACACACACAAGCAAGTTTGGCTCTATCTGTTTTGGGAATCACTGCTCCTTTCTCCTAGGTCCTGTTTGTACAGGACACAAGATTTTACTTGTGTCCTCATAGAGTCTATTTCCCCAGTCCTGTGGAAGTGTTGCAATAAAATCCCACTGGCCTCCAAAGTCAAATTCCCTGGGGGTTCTCAGTCCCTTAGCCAGATCCCCAGGTTGGATAATCTGTTGTGGGTCCAAAAATTTTTATAACAACAGTGCGAGAACTTCTTTGGCGTAATTGTTCTCCAGTTTGTGGGTCATCAGCTCAGTGGCTCTATGGTGGGGCTACTGGTGACCTCCTCTAAAAGGACTTATGCCACACATGGTGCCTCTCAGGTCTGCTACAGCCAGAGCCCTTGTTCCCACACTAGGCCACTGCTGACCCATGCCTCTGCAGGAGACACTCAAACACTCAAAGTCAAATCTGGCTCAGTCTCCGTGGGGTATCTGGGTCCTGGTGTGCACACAAGGTTTTGTTTGAGTCCTCTGAGCATCTCTGGTGGGAATGGGTTTTTATTCTAAGAGTGATTTTTATTGGAGAAGGCAATGACAACACACTCCAGTATTCTTGCCTGGAAAATCTCATGGGTGGAGGAGCCTAGTAGGCTGCAGTCCATGGCGTTGTGAAGAGTTGGACATGACCGAGTGACTTCACTTTCACTTTTCACTTTCATGCATTGGAGAAGGAAATGGCAACCCACTCCAGTGTTCTTGCCTGGAGAATCCCAGGGATTGGGGAGCCTGGTGGGCTGCTGTCTATGGGGTCGCACAGAGTTAGACATGACTGAAGCATCTTAGCAGCAGTAGCAGCAGTGATTTTTACTGGGGCTTCTCTTTGCCCTTGGATGTGGGATATCTTCTTCTTGTGGGATCCAAAATTCTCCTGTCAGTGGTTGTTCAGTAGTGAGTTGCAATTTTGGAATTCTCACAGGAGAAAAGTAGTGCACATCTTTCTACTCTGCCATCTTAATTTGAGAAAGAATAGGATCATAAAATTTATATACTGGAGATAAATCATATATGGAAGATACAAATGATGTAAGTCAGTCTTGGTATATGATAACAGATAATGAGAGGTCATGAAGGAAAGAATAACTTGTGGGGAGTCTGTGTGGAACTATTCACTGTAGTGACAAAAAAAGGAGAGAATGTTTTAATGAGAAAAGAGTGAGATTATTGTGCGGGAGTGAGTGAGAGAAGTAAAAAGGAAGGCAGCCAAAGCAGAGTATTCTTTGATGAAGCATGACTTAGAGGAAAGAATCAATAACCCACATTTAGCAAATAATTTTCCAGTACCAGTTAATGTTCCAAGAGATCTTGTGTAATGACTAGAAAGGCACTTACTTCAGGATGTAGAATTATTTTCCTTTAAATTAGAGAAAACAGAATAATGCTAAGATCCAAGGGGGAGGGAAGCTAAAAATGCAGACCTGGGAAGTAATAAAGGACAAAGGCACTTACCTTAGAGGTCTAATGTTATGGGGAAACAAGAACACAGCTGGATGCATTGTCTTTGAAATACAGGAACTATTTCTTTACATGGTTGTACCATATTTAATTTCATTTGTATATGCATTTGGATAAGCTGCCCACTTAGCATAGCCTGAAAGGTCTCAATTTTTTAAAATTTTATTATCATTGAAATACAGATCAAGTGATGTGAGAGATGAGGGGCGAGCTTTGGAAGAATTGTAATGGCTCTAAAATGCAATATTGTTTCTTATTACACTAGGTGAGCCAGGTTGGTGATTAGATGCATCCAAGTTTGGTACGGCGCAAGAAGTTATACATGCGATATATAAAAAGGAAAGGGCATGATTAACTGAAAGATGAAGAAGAAACAAAATTTTTAATGTTCAGTTCAGTTCAGTTCAGTCGCTCAGTCATGTCCGACTCTTTGCGACCCCATGAATCGCAGCACACCAGGCCTCCATGTCCATCACCAACTCCTGGAGTTCACTCAGACTCACGTCCAGCGAGTCCGTGATGCCATCCAGCCATCTCATCCTCTGTCGTCCCCTTCTCCTCCTGCCCCCAATCCCTCCCAGCATCAGAGTCTTTTCTAATGAGTCAACTCTTCGCATGAGGTGTCCAAAGTACTGGAGCTTCAGCTTTAGCATCATTCCTTCCAAAGAAATCTCATGGTTGATCTCCTTCAGAATGGACTGGTTGGATCTGCTTGCAGTCCAAGGGACTCTTAAGAGTCTTCTCCAACACCACAGTTCAAAAGCATCAATTCTTCAGTGCTCAGCCTTCTTCACAGTCTAACTCTCACATCCATACACGACCACAGGAAAAACCATAGCCTTGACTAGACAGACCTTAGTCGGCAAAGTAATGTCTCTGCTTTTGAATATACTATCTAGGTTGGTCATAACTTTTCTTCCAAGGAGTAAGCGTCTTTTAATTTCATGGCTGCAGTCAACATCTGCAGTGATTTTGGAGCCCCCAAAAATAAAGTCTGACACTGTTTCTACTGTTTCCCCATCTATTTCCCATGAAGTGTTTAACAAGCTATATTTTGCCAAGATTGTTTACATAATGGAGTTAGCCTGTTATCAAAAATTGGTACACTGACATAAAGTAAGGAACACTATATTTAATTCATTGTCATAAGTTGTTAAAATTTCTTTTATTTAACTATAAAATTGCAAGTTTCTTTTTAAAAATATAGTAGTTGCTTTACAATATTGTGTTAGTTTCTGCTGTACAACAAAGTGAGTCAGCTAAATGTATACACATTCCCTCTTCCTCTTAAACATTTCTCCCACTACCCACCATCCACCACCCCCAATCCCACCCCTCTGGGTCATCACAGAGCAACAACCTGAGCTCCCTGTGCTATACGGAGGCTTTCCTCTAGCTATCTATTGTCTACACATCTATTCTCTTTTTCTGTGTCTCTATTTCTGCCCTGCAAATATGCTGATTTGTACCATTTTTTCTGGATTCCACACATTTGCACACATTCCACACATTTGGTTTGGGAAGATCCCCTGGAGAAGGGAAAGGCTACCCATTCCAGTATTCTGGCCTGGGGAATTCCATTGACTGTATAGTCCATGGGGATGCAAACAGTCAGACATGACTGAGTGACTTTCACTTTCACACATTTGCATTAATATACGATATTTGTTTTTCTCTTTCTGACTTACTTCACTCTGTATGATAATCTCTCATTCCAGAGTGGGTTGCCATTTCCTCCACGTGATCTTCCTGACTGAGGGGTTGAATCTGTGTCTCTTAATTTTCCTGCATTGGCAGGTGGGTTCTTTACCATTAGGGCCACCTGGGAAGCCCTTAGATTTGACAGGTTTAGATTTTTTTTTTCTTTTTGATCTCCAACAGTATTGGATAAAGCACAAGCTGGAATCAAGATTGCCGGGAGAAATATCAATAACCTCAAATATGCAGATGACACCACCCTTATGGTAGAAAATGAAGCGGAACTAAAAAGTCTTATGGTTTTGGATAGTCTCAGTTCAGTTCAGTTCAGTTCAGTCACTCAGTTATGTCCACCTATTTGTGACCTCATGAATCCCAGCACATTAGGCCTCCCTGTCCATCACCATCTCCCGGAGTTTACCCAAACTCATGTCCATTGAGTTAGTGATTCCATCCAGCCATCTCATCCTCTGTTGTACCCTTTTCCTCCTGCTCCCAATCCCTCCCAGCATCAGGGTCTTTTCAAATGAGTCAACTCTTCGCATGAGGTGGCCAAAGTACTGGAGCTTCAGCTTCAGCATCAGTCCTTCCAATGAACACCCAGGGTTGATCTCCTTCAGAATGGACTGGTTGAATCTCCTTTCAGTCCAAGGGACTCTCAAGAGTCTTCTCCAACACCACAATTCAAAAGCATCAGTTCTCCGGTGCTCACCTTCCTTTATAGTCCAACTCTCACATCCATACACGACCACTGGAAAAACCATAGCTTTGACTAGACGAACCTTTTTGGCAAAGTAATGTCTCTGCTTTTTAATATGCTGTCTAGGTTGGTCATAACTTTCCTTCCAAGGAGTAAGCGTCTTTTAATTTCATGGCTGCAATCACCATCTGTAGTGATTTTGGAGCCAAAAATACAAAGTCTGACACTGTTTCCACTGTTTCTCCATCTATTTCCCATGAAGTGTTGGAACCAGATACTGTGATCTTGGTTTTCTGAATATTGAGCTTTAAGCCAACTTTTTCACTCTCATCTTTCACTTTCATCAAGAGGCTTTTTAGTTCCGCTTCACTTTCTACCATAAGGGTGGTATCATCTGCATATTTGAGGTTATTGATATTTCTCCCGGCAATCTTGATTCCAGCTTGTGCTTTATCCAGCCCAGCGTTCCTCATGATGTTCTCTGCATATAAGTTAAATAAGTAGTGTTAATCTCACCTCACTCTAAAGAGCAAACAGTTCATCTGTCACAACTACCAGCACCTATGTAAGCAGCAGGAGTAAGACATGGCTCAAAGATGGCAAAGGAAGTAATGCTCTTGACATAATATCATTGCACTAGAAAGACTTCACTGGACTTCAGCAGTTTTCTATGGAGTTATAATCCATGGAGCCTATTTTATTGGCAGTTACTAAAGCTCAGCTAAATGTTAGATATTTTTGCTTTTAATTATTAAGCAGACCAATTTGGCATGAAATAAATTCAGCCATGGGCTTCCCTTGTAGCTCAGTTGGTAAAGAATCTGCCATGCAAAACACCTGGGTTCAATGCCTGGGTAAGGAAGATGCCCTGGAGAAGGAAATGGCAACTCACTCCAGTATTCTTGTCTGGAAAACCCCATGGACAGAGGAACCTGGCAGACTACAGTCCATGAGGTCACAAGAATCAGAAATGACTTAGAAATTAAACCACCACCACCACATTCAGTCATATCTTCATTTCCATTAATTTTAATTTTATTTGTTACTTGAAGGATTTTACACATTTGCTTTAGTATCTTATTGTAATGTACAGAAATATTGGACAAACAATATTTTCTCACAGGTGCAGTTAACATTTCTAAAATTAATTAAATCAGATATTTAAAAAATGAAAATACAGCTCTTTTGCCTCTTTAGACCTACTCTCTATCCTTCTCCTGTCTTGCATATTGGAAGGATGATCTGTGTGGAGTCCAACCACAGGCTTTTGACATTGGTTTCTAGTTCGATCAGTCAATGAAGAATTCTAGTAATCATAGGGGGATGAGGATAGTGAAGTCAAGGTGTTTATTTGCTTGACTGCTTCATGAATAGATGACCCTGGAGAACATCTTCAGGCCTCCTCAACAAAACTTTTCCTGCACTAACTATTCCCAGCCCTAGACCTTTGAACTTAAAGGTTTACAAGTTTCATAGACACTAACTCCTTGCAATTGCTCTATTCCTTGAGCTTTCCTTATACATGATTTTTAAGGTCCATTTACAAATAAACCCTCCTGAAATTCTCATAAGTTGAGCTGCCATCTGTGTTCTGTCTGAAACTTTATTGATAAAATTGGAAAGGTCATTACATTAACTGTGGTTTCTGATATTTATTTTTTGGATATATTTTTATTTCTATTTTTCAGATATATTTTTTTATTTCTACTTTATTATATGCTTTCCATTGCCCACTTTCTCTTATTTCTTACATTTTACTTTTATAGATTGAGGTGGTTCTCTCCCTTTTTTTCTCATTACATTTATTCTTTTTACTTTTTTGGAAGTTAGAGACTCTTACCCTAATATTCCCCTGATAACCCTAATTATTTTAACATGAATATTCAAATAAAGAAAGTTTAAATTTACCAACATTTTCACTCACATTGTTGATAATACAAACAACTTAGAATAATTGTATTCTGGCTGCCCTTTAAAACTTTTGTTTTTTTAAATTGTCGTCCAGTATTTCATTCTATATCCTCCTCTGCCCCAAAAAACCTTATATTAATATCATATTTTCATATGATAGTTCTTTAAGTATTTCTGTCAATCTAGTTATCTTTATCATTATTTTCACTTTTCCTGTTAGCATACCAGTTCTCTTACCTGGAATAATTTTTCATTGGATACAGTTTAAGATATTTTTTAGCACCATAAACTCATTCTTTGTTTTCTGAAAGTATGTTTGCCTTCATCCATAAAGCATAGTTTTGCTCTTTATGAAAATCTAGCTTGAAAATTTATTTTCCCTCAGCTTTCTGAGAGTATTCTTTTTTTAAATATAAATTTATTTATTTTAATTGGAGGTTAATTACTTTACAATGTTGTATTTGGTTTTGCCATACATCAACATGAACCTGCCACAGGTATACATGTGTTCCCCTTCCTGAACCCCTCCTCCCTCCTCCCTCCCCGTACCATCCCTCTGGGTCATCCCATTGTTCTGGCCTCTATTATGGGAGGCTAGAGATTAGGAGAGATTGAGAGAATGAGATAATTGAGAGATTATCCATCAAGTTGTCATTCATTAGTAAATAATTTACCTTTTCTTTTTGGTAAATTTAATATCTTCCCTTTTTTTTTTTCTTTTGGTCTTCTATAGGTCCCTAAGATGTATATGGATCTCTTGTTTGTTTGTTTGTTTGTTTAACTATCTTGCTTGGTATTTGTTGAATTTCTTGGTTGTCATTATTGCTACTTCAATAATTCTGGAGGTTTCTTAGTCCTTAAAGCTTCTTTTGGAGTCTCTGTATTATCTCATTTTCCTTATTGATTAGATGCACATTAGATCTTCTTCCTCTATCTTCCATATTTCAGAATCTCTTTTTTTCATAGTTCCAATTTTTTAATTCTTTTTTTCTTCTCTCTGGTTCCTTTATTTGGATCCAACTTTCAGGCTTGTAAATCTATCTAGCTATATCTGCTAATTAATCTATTCTCTGATGTTTGTATAATTATTTTTACCATTGTTAGTTTTACTTCTAAGGTTCTTTTTGGTAATATTTAGATAAACTCAATCATTTCTTTTTGTTTATTTGTCCTTATTAATATATTTAAGCTTCTATTTTATTCCTTTAAGCATATTAGTCCTCTGATTTTAGTTATCCTATAAGCAGAGAAACTCATTGTATCAAATTTGTATTTATTATATATAGCTTTCTTTATCACTGTTTATCTTTTCGTATTATCAGTCATATGGAATTGCCCTCTCTCTACTTAGATTCTTAAGCAAAATCCAGGATTTAATTCTTACCTCTACTTTTAATCCTCCACCCTAAATAAAGCTTAATCAATTCTGAATTTTTAATACTACTTGAGCTTGTCTAATTCTCTTCATACGTACTGACAATTTTACTTCTTTCTTCCCAATTCTGATGCCTTTTCCTGAACGTGTGTTTCTCCCATCCCTACACAAACCTGTGCACTCATTCTCATTAAGCTAATTCATATGAGTCAGCAAATTTACAGAACTACCTCTAATTTCACAGATGTTGGCTCTGTTAGGTGACTTTCCTGCAGATTGTCAAAGCATTATGTACTTTATCTGTCACTATACTTACCTGAAGTTAGGTTTTGTTTTTTGATTCTTTACTTATCTCAGTGCCTTCCCTACTGTAGTCTGTGCACCTGAGAAGAGTAGTAGTATTCTATTACTTGAACTCGACATTCCAAAAGTGAAAGTGTTAGTCACTCAGTCGTGTCCAACTCTTTGCAATCCTATAGACTGTAGCCTGCCAGGCTCCTCTGTCCATGGGATTTCCCAGAGAAGAATACTGGAATGCATAGCCATTCCTTTCCCCAGGGAATCAAACCCATGCCTCCCACATTGCAGGCAGATTCTTTACCCACCGAGCCACCAGGGAAGCCCCTGTATTCTGTGCACCTGAGAACAGTAGTAACGTTACGTTACATGAGCTGGGCATTTTAAAAAAGGACACATAATTAAACCCAAATAATCTGATGAAGAATACAGAAATTTGTTAGAAGAAATCAGCCTCCAGATATAATACTATTTCATGGCTCACGTGTGCTGTATACATAAAATTAAGTCAAAATAACATAACTGAGTTTGCTTTCAAACACATGGGAAGGGAAATGGGAACAAAATATAGGAATAATGCAGTTTGAGTTAGTATCTGTTACCTCCTGTCACCCCTGCTTGACCTCAGCACTTCAGATTTTTGTGTAGAAACAGAGTTCTTGAATTGTTTTTCTCTAGTGTTTTGTAAAAAGTGGTATAATATATTTCAGAGACTGCTACAACAACAATCTACACCTTGGCACATAATTTAAATTGGTAATGTAGGCATTGATGCTTCCTCTGAATTTTCTTTCTTTCTTTCTTTTTTTTTTTTTTTTCTTTTCGAAGCCTGCCTAGCCTTCACTTTTAATAAGTGTGCAGAGAACAATCAGGAGATGGCTAAACAGTCAGTTGTATTTTTAGATGGGAAAAATGTTATTTGCAAAATTAAGTTTAAGGGTAAGAAACATGAATTCAAGTCACAGAAAACTGATTAAAATACATCCTAGCCTGCTCTTACCAATCTGACTATCATGTCACTTCAAGCATTCTGAATGGGCTAAAATCTAAGTATAAGCAAATGTAGACGGAAAAGAAATGAGTTTCTTCATGGAAAAGCTATGAGTAACTTCTCATCTTTTTTTTCTTAAACACAACATTAAAATCCTACAGAAAGACTTTGGTTAAAGAAGGTATTCTGAAATTAATTACAATAACCAAAAGAATAAAAATATATAAAGAGTTTAAATTTTGCATCATTTCTAGAACCCAAAGCATGATGTTCATTAAATTTCATATTCTTTGAGAAACTTCTGTTTTATACAGTGTTGAAATAAATGGTCTCACGTTAAAAAAAAATATACAACCCTTTTTTTTAAATAAAGAGGCACAGAAACAGAGGAAATAGCAGAGAAATAAACATACTGGGCTTCCCATGTGGCACTAGTGGTAAGGACCCACCTGTCAATGCCAGCGAAGAAGGAGACTCAGGTTGGATCCCTGAGTCAAGAAGATCCCCTGGAGGAGGGCACAGCAACCCACTCCAGTACTCTTGCTTGCAGAATCCCATGGAAAGAAGGACCTGGTAGACTACAGTCCACAGAGTCACAAAGTCAGACACGACTGAGCAACAAAGCATAGCAAAGGTAAAGATCTAGTTGACAAAACAACATAGTGAATGAATTTTGTGAGTAAAAAGTAAAATGTGGATTTAAAAGCAAATTGTAATGACTCACATAATATGTCCACATGTACTTATACATTCAGTAAATTATACTCATCAGAACTAGTACCAGTTGTTTTTAAACAAAGAGACAAAAATGTAAGAAAACTTTATAGTATAATCTCTATTCTTTTTATATAAACATTCATTTCCAATAATAAGAGCCAAAGAAGAAATGATGAAGGAAAATTGATATTTTAATTTTACCATTATGAATGACAGTTATAGATTGAAAGCTATAAAATTAAAAGTCAAAGAAATTAATTGGCAAAATAGCTTGACAGGACAAAGAGTTATGTATTTTATGTATTTTTCTATGTAAAATACCACTAGAAAATTTTAAGAAAAATATAGTCATAAAAATTCTATATACTTGAATTCACAAAAGAATTTTAAATGGCAAACAAATCCATAAATACAAAAATAGTATTGATATACCATACTTCTTCCAGATTACATGATTTGTAAAATGGTACATACCCAATAGTGTTAATATGAAAGGGGAAATAGAGTTATCTTGTGTGCTACTGATAGGAATAAAAATTAACCCAGACTGTCTAGAAAAAAATTGATAATGTTCATCAAAAGCCTTAAGACTGAGTATATTCCTTTATTTTTAAATCCACTTTATAAGAGCTATCAAAAGGAAACAACCATGAAAGGATATCAAGCTTGGCCTATATTGGTATTTGTTGCAATTCACTCCTCACCATTCTTCTAACATCTAATGTTTCTTCTTCCCATATACTAAAGACCAGGAGTTAATGACAATCATTTATTTTCCAGTTATATTTCAAAGGACTTTCTCTTTTTGTCTCTCTCTCTTCAGTGATGTATTACCAAGCCTGGGTAACACTCAACACAGACACAGATTTGATGTTTGATGCCAGCCTGCTTCCTGGTTCACTGACAGCCAACTTCTTTCTGTGTGCTCACATGCCATAAGGAGCAAAGGAAGTTTCTGTGCCCTCTTTTATATGGGCACTAACCTCATTCATGAGGGCTCTTCCTTCACGGCCTAATCACCTCCCAGATGCCCCAGTTCCAAATACGAATACACTGAGGATTAGGTTTCATTCAAAATACGGATTCAGATCAGGCGTAAACATTCAGTCGATGGTATTACCTCACTAGTTCCTTGATAAAGTGAAATAAAATATTTCAAGAATTTAGCACAGAGAATGGCAATACTGAATTTTTAATGTTACAATGGAATTAGATAAATGAGAGGAGGAAATAAAAAAATTTATCCTGAGAAGTCTAGCATAACCAAATGGATCAATAATTAATTATCAATATAAACAGGGCTGGAGTTGAACTCCCTCACAAGTTTAAGTGTGGTGTTTTAAAGTTTTCTGTCCCACTCATTACCTTTGACCTCTGCTGTCCATATCCTTGTTACAAAACCTGTCAATTTAAGACTTGAAGACAAGATCAAAATAAATTTGTCTGGTTCATCCCAGTGTACCAGCCCCAAGCATCCTGTATTCTGCATCGAACCTACACTGGTTCGTTTCTTACATGATATACATGTTTCAATGCCATTCTCCCAAATCATCCCACCCTCTCCTTCTCCCACAGAGTCCAAAAGTCTGTTCTATACATCTGTCTCTTTTGTTGTCTCGCATACAGGGTTATCGTTACCATCTTTCTAAATTCCATATATATGTGTTAGTATGCTGTATTGGTGTTTTTCTTTCTGGCTTCCTTTACTCTGTATAATCAGCTCCAGTTTCATGTTGATGTATGGCAAAACCAATACAGTATTGTAAAGTAAAATAAAGTTAAAAAAAAAAAGTTGTCTGGTTAGTTGATGGGGGAAAAAAAGACAGAAAATTTTCCCTGATGAAAGAACATTGGAATTAATTGTCTTCCTATAAAATGTATTTTAATCTTGATATTTAAGAATTTTTACATAAGGAGATAAATATACCGTTGGCAATTTCATGGAATGTTTGTTAGTGTATACCTGAGAATTCTGATTTTCATAATTAATATAATTTAACAATTTTACTTATATTTTACTGTTGGCAATAAAGACTAAACAACCTGAAAATTTAGTCATAAAATGGAGACTAACAGAGGAATGTCATTCCATTTGCAATAGTCTCTCTGACAAGTAATTTGTGTTGACCACGCAACATTTTTCTAACAGTGTTCTTGCTGCAGTGTCTGTCAAAGGCCCATCATACTTCTCTAAAATAAACTTTATTGTCTAGAGCTTATGCATTGGTCAGACAGATAAACAGTGGCATGACATTTTTCTTGCAGAATGTGGTCTTGTTCTGAAAGCAATTTTCCTTGTATAATTTCTATTTGAAAATCCATTCATTTGTGACAGTAGTGTAAAGAGAACATTAATTTTAGTAGTTTGGGGATTGTTTTCCTTAGTGGGCTATGCGACATTGCCTATGACAGTGTAGAAAGAGTGAAACTGCTCGATAGCAGCCTCTCAGGAACAGGGCTATCAGAGAGACTGAAAAATAGGCTTCAGGACATTTGATGTGGCCACTTGGAGATCCCATGTATCAAAAACAAAATATGCTTTAGAAATAACATGTTGGGCTTCCCAGTGGTAAAGAATCTCCCTGCCAATACAGGAGACGCTAGAGACTTGGGTTCAGTCTCTGAGTTGGGAAGATCCCCTGGAGTAGGGAATGGCAACCCGCTCCAGTATTCTTACCTGGAAAATTCCATGGACAGAGGAGCCTGGCAGGCTACAGCCCATGGAGTCACAAAGAGTCAGACACAACTGAGTGCATATACACACTCACACACACCATAGTAGGGGCAGCCACCTTTATAAAGTGCCAAACTTTCTCTGTGAAGTAGGCTGCTTCCTTTAACATAGAAGGGTTTCTAGTTGGAACTTGGGCATTTACAAAGATTGAAAATGGTGGATACAGCCAAGATTTTCAGTTTTCTTAATCCTATAAAGGCTCCCCTTCCATATACAATTACACAGAGATGTATTTCTGCAAAATTGCATTTTCCAGGAATCAGGATCATGTTCTAAAGAAATTATCTTGAACTACCTGTGCAGAATATTCCAAAGGTGACTGTGAAAGTACAGATTCTTAGGGTCCAAACTGGTCTCTCTGTAAATAATGGAGACTATTTTTTCAAATGGAAATTTTGTGTTACTTACAATGGGGTAATTTGGAAGCGAGGATAGTACAATGATTAAAATATATGTGTTTTTCTAAAAATACATTATGAATGAATGCCATTTTTACAACTTAGTATGCAATCTCAGAAAAGGATTTAATCTTTCTTGATCTTATTTTCCTTTGTACAAAGTATATATCCAGTGAATTTTCCAGTGCATTAGAGTTTCAAGAAGCTGGTTTTCATACAATATTCCAATGTATTTTATTCTCAAAACTGTAGGATCAGAAAAATATTTAATTCCTTGAAAAACTATATATTCCAAAAAATACACTTGAGAACTCTCCTTGGTATTGGTAATGAAGGAGTGGTTGTAGGCAGGGCTGAGGTCACAAATATAATTTTTATTAGCAGGCTTAAATTATTCCACTATATTTAAAGCAAGAAATGTGATGTTTTAATTTTTTTTTCCTGCAATAAATTAGATCTAAATTGAAGCCATAAATACCAAAGTTTCCATGGAATTTTTAAAAGCTTTCTCTTCCTTCCATATTCTTTGTCCAAATCTAAGGATTAAGTGGTCATAGGAAGCTCCCTGATACACTGCTTCTGCTACTGCTAAGTCGCTTCAGTCGTGTCCAACTCTGTGCGACCCCATAGATGGCAGCCTACCAGGCTAGCCTGTCCCTGGGATTCTCCAGGCAAGAACACTGGAGTGGGTTGCCATTTCCTTCTCCAATGCAGGAAAGTGAAAAGTGAAAGGGAAGTCTTAAAGAGCTACTGTTATAGAATCTTTCCCAATTCCAGATTGCTCATTGTGGACAACAGAATAATATTTCTTTCCCAGGATGTATATGCCATTCTCCTTGGAAGCTGTGAATATGTTCTGTTACATTTCAATGGGGAATTACATTTAAAAGTAGTGTTAAAATAACTGAATCAAAATGATTTATCCTGAGTTATGTGGATGAACTCAATGTAATCCTAAAGGTTCTTTAAATGTAGAATAGGGAAGCAGAAAAGTTAGAGTCAGAACCTGAATGAGAGAGACAGAGAGAGAGAGCAACCCTGCATATAGGAAAGCCATGGTTCTCAAACATCTCTCTGTGAAGACACACAGCATCACCACAGGTGTCACAGGAATCATTTGCAGAAATGAGGGATACAAATAGACAGACTGCTTCCTCAGAAGGAAGGAAAAAGGCAAAATAAACCTAGTTTATTTTATAGCAAAAATAAATCAGAATGTTCATTTTTAGCTACATGTTTTGAGAAGTCTCCTATGTTAGATTTCAATTATGAATGAAGAATTAAAAAAGCAACTGACCTGTGATTTCAAATTAAAGGAGGGTGTGTGTGAGTGTGTGTGTTAGTCATGTCTGACTCTGTGACTCCATGAACTGTAGCCCACCAAATACCTCTGTCCATTGAATTATCCAGGCAAGAATACTGGAGTGGGTTGCCATTCCCTTCTCCAAGGGATCTTCCTGACCCAGGGATGGAACCTGGGTCTCCTGAATTGCAAGCAGAATCTTTACCGTCTGAGTCCCCAGGCTTCCCTGGTGACTTAGGCACATTTGATTTATGCATAATTGGACTTATGCACAATTACTGACAGACCAGTCCCTAGTTTATAATTTAGACCTTACCTTAATCTAAACTATTCATATACTATATAAAATTCAGACAACCTCACTATATTTACTATCATAAATTTCCTTCCCTTTTCTTTTATCAGTGCTTTCATAGAGTTTGTTTCTTTTATTTAGACTTTCCTTCTTTTTAATCCAATCAATCAAAGGGATGACTTACACACACTGTCTCTTTTGAAGCCTTCTAGAAGCCAAACAGTTTGACATACTTTTATCCTCCTATTTCATCCTTACTTCCCAGAACACTTTTGGAGCTCTTACTTAACTCTATTCTATATTATGTAATTAATTCTATTATGTAGTTATGTTTCTATTAATTTATCTCTTTCATTTTAATGCAATATCTCTCCAAGAAGAGAGTTTTGGATTATTTGTCATAAATTAAGATTTACTTCACATTGGATTATTGGCGCCAGTAGATTGGACGATGTGAGGAAAATTCTAGTCATGCAACTGTGGTCAAGGGAGCAAGATTTCTAACTACCTCCTATCTGAACATGTACACTGAAGACATGAATCATAATTCCAGTTGACTTCAGCCCTTGAGAGGGAGATTGGCATAATTAACAGATGGCCTTAGTCATGGAATGGTCAATGGGTTTTTAGAGGTTATCTGAATGGTTGTATACCACCAGCATCTGGGCCAAACAGTAGCTGTGAGAACAAGTCTAACAAAGAAAAAAAAAAAAAAAACTCAGAAATGAAGCTATAGCCTGTTTATCAGAACTGAGAATTAAAATAATTATTATATTAGTAACTAGAGTAATTCAATACTGATTACAGAGCTCTGTAAAATTCTCTCTTTGGTTCCATAAAGTGAGGCAAGGCTAGATCCCCAAAATCACTTCTTATGGAAGAATTGAAAAGTGGTTTTTTCATGTTCATGAAAACATTCCATTCCATGTATCCCTTGCCAATTAAAAAGAATATATCAAATTAATAATTAATGAACTTAGAATAAAGATGGCTCCACTATCAGGACTACTAGTAGGGAAAAAGAATGTTCACCAAAGAAACAAGTGAAAAGACACATACTGTTAACAATGATATATATTTTGATCATTTCAGATTGCATTATCTTACATGGAAGAGATTTTCTTCCTCTATCCCTCCTTCCTTTTCTTTCTTTCTTTCTTCCTTGCTTCTTTATTCTTTCCTTTCCTTTCTTTCCTTCTTGCAAGCTTGTCACTTAACAACCAAAAATACATAGAATATTTGAGTGCAAATTATGTGTAATCAATATTAGAAATATAGCATTGATGGTAAGAGCAGTCTAAAAAATTAAAAGTAATTGAGTTTCATTGCACATTTTTTGAACATGTTACAGATATCTGTGTGGACACTGTGGACCATCTGTGTGGACATTTCTTGTAGAAATTTTCAACAGTTCTTACTTCTTTCAGTATGTAATATAAAGTGACAGGACAAGTTTCTCACCAATAAGGTCATTCACATTGAAGATATCATAAAAAAAAAAGAAAGGAAAAGAAAAACTCAATTTTGTTTAACAGGGCAACGTGAAACAATGACATCAGAAAACTAAACAGTGGGCCAACTGATAATGAGATGAAGAGGAGTGTTTGAGAGGGCTAGAGACAAAAGTGACACTTAGAGAGCATGTAGAAGCCCAACTTCAAAGTATTAACTTTCTGAAAGGAATGAACCCGATATACCATCCCATTATAAGGCCTCCAAAAATGAGGAAACTGTTTATCAACAAAGTCACATTGAAGTCCACAAGGTGAAGAAGTGAGGAATTGAAGCTGCCAACTGTGACAAGAGATAACATATCTAACTTTTAATCACAGTTCTGTACATGGATATTTGCAGTGCCAGTAAAGTGATTTACTCAGTGTCTTCTATAGAAAGATTTTTTTTTTTTTAATTCACCATCACATGGAATCACTTTCAGTTGAAACAAATTGATATTTTAGGCTTAATTATTATTATCATCTCTATTGGCCATTAGACAAGACTATCACAGCCATCAAAAACACCTGAAGCATCTAAAGTCACTAAAATCAAGAAAATATTTTGTTATGAGCATAATATAGAAATATAAGACTAAAAAATTAACTCCATTCACAATTCATAGTAAACATGAAATTTAAGATGACTGGAAACTAACCTTTTTAATGCCGCAAACAACAAATCCCTAATATAGCTGTAACCATATTTCTTTCTCAGAAAAAAAAAAAAATTACCTGATACAGTCTTTCTTATCTACCACTTCACTTTTTCTTGGATTTAATCAGAGAAAAATATTAACAGCTAACATTACTGAATACTTTGTGTGTATTAGCTATTTACTCATTTAACCTCCATAAAAATCATAGAAGGTAAGAATGATTATTCTCCCATTTTACTGTCAATATATAGGCATTACATAATTTTCAAGGGCCAAACATACATGTAGCTACCTATAAACCCAGGAATTCTGATTCCAGCATTGACAAATACATCCAATACATTACTCTAGACTCTGTGTTGGACGAGATGGAAAACTTCTTGGAAAACAGCAACTACATAAATACAGTGGTTTATTTTTCAGACACATTATCTACCATTAAAAACGTGGTAATAGCTAGGCCAGCATCCTTTAATGTGATGCTTTATGGTAAGATATGAAAAAGAAATTGACTTGAAATAAAAATCTAATTTTAAAATATGCATTAGCAGTTGATTATTAAAAACATTTGGTGATATCTATTTTTTACCATAAAAAAGGAGGAACAGATCTTTTTCAAGGAAAAGAAAATGAATATAAATAGTTGTCAGAAACCCAGTTATTTCTCTGTGATGATCTAATTTATTCTTCTATCTGCATATATGTTTTCTTGACTTCACAAACCACACATTATTCAGAAGATGACACATCCAGAGCCCCAAATGTACATTGAAGTCATTTAGTCTCAAACTAGAATAGTCTGTATTCAATTCTCAATCACAAGAGGAAAAATTCTCTTGTCCTGTGTCTGATTTTACTCTTATCCAAGCAACTGTGGCCAAAGAATTGAGTCATGGGTAATACACAAACAATTGTGGTTTATTTCCTTAAACTGGAAAATAGGCCACTTGCTGTCTATAATAAAATGGAAATATTTCTAGATAATGATGGACTTGAGTCACCATCTTCAGTAGAAGAGTAAAAGGCATCAATACTATTTTTTTCCAGATGTTCTTTTCCATCTTAGGTAGGTATTTCCTTGTAGAATCAAGTATCAAGTATTGGTTATAATTTCAGATCAGCCCATAAAATTTCTTTGTCTGTATCTTACATATGCAAAAATAGTGATATAACTTTAGAAAAGAAGAAGAAATTTATCCTTAACAAAGGGCTTCTCTGGTAGCTCATCTGGTAAAGAATCTGTCTACAATGCAGGAGACCTGGGTTGAATCCCTGGGGTGGGAAGATCCCCCGGAGAAGGGAACAGCTATCAACTCCAGTATTCTGACCTGGAGAATTTTCATGGACTGTGTGGTCCATGGGATTGCAAAGAGTTGAACGTGACTTTCACTTTCACATGTGGTTTTATAGATTGATGTCCCTAAATCCAATCATTTTGTATATTTTTTCTTCCCCTATTTCCTACCCTTGAATGTGCTTTGTTCTCTTTATTTTAATAGTCTGTGATCTTGGTTTAAGGAAGATAGTATTAACTCTCTTTTAAGAAGCTGAAAATGATTTTCACTCATTTATTCAGAGCTGTAAATGGAATGAACCACCTGTGTCTCAATAGCATTAGAAGGGCAAGGGAAACAGGAATAGCTTTGAAAGAAAGGATGCAAAACACAGGGTACTGTATTTACATACTTCATTCAGTCTATATTTATTTTATGTTTTAACCTCTCTATTTCTGTGGTTTGGAAGCACACATACATTTGAGGCATCTTGGTATCAATCAGCCTGTTAGTCCAAAAATGTGAAAACACTTTGCCTGGATGCCTAGCAATCAAATATAGAACTATTTCAGGAGTGAATTGAGTGTGATCTTTGAGGGGAAACTCATAGATATTGAAGGATCTTGATATTAATATTTCTCTCTTTCAGTTAACAGCCTTGTTCCCCACATCCTTGTCCTCAGTCTCACCCAATTCAGCACAAGAAATAGGTTGTGCACTTGGAGAAACGAGCACACTGAGAGTAAGAAAAGGTGTTAGTTCAGCTGACAATGTAAATAAGATGGTGGAATTGCAGAAATAAATTAATTTCCTTGAAAGATGCATATGGAGTATGGTATCCAAACTCTTAAATGCTTTATCATGAAGAAGATAGAATTGAACATTCTCCCTAGGTCAAGCATTGTGGCTGAGGTGCAGCTTTTGGTTCAGTTACTTGTGCATCAGAATGAACCAAGCCATCTGTGAAATAAAATGAAAACAGAACTGTAGATGTGAAGTGATGCTCACCTGATACTCTAATAACCACTTATATCAGAGACAAAACTAGTTCCCTGAGGAGAGAAACATTACATGAGTCGTTGAATATAAATTCTGAAAAAAGTAATATGCACTTTATTGCAAAGAGCTCTTGTAATCTTGAGAGGCTGCTGCTTACTCTAATTTTCATCTTCCATTCCTCACTTTAGGAATTTAATTGAAAAATATCAAGAGATGAAAAAAAGTCAGTTAGATAAACACAATTGTATGGCAAATAAATTATGAAAATCAAATCAATCATAGCCAAGATGCAAAGTCATCTGCAAGAATTAAAGTCACATAACAGATATAATTTACCATGGTTAGAAAACATCTTAATTAAACATATTGCAGCAGAAAGTTAGAAATTTGTTTGATTCTTTTTGTAATAAAAGTGTGTCTAGGTGTACAAGCATAATATATACTATTTTTTTTATTTGATAGGAAGATGGGAGTAATATTCATACAGTTCTGACTATAATTTTTCATCTAAGTCATAATTTCTAAAGTTCTTCATCTTAATTTAGTTGTTCACATCAACTAACATGCATTGATTCTCTGGGGAGGAATGGCACCAGGTAATAATTGTCTGGGTCCAGTGATAGATAGAGATAGAGATTGTATATAATACAACAAAAAATGTATTAGAATCTCTAACCTCCAAGCCCTTAAAAATAACCGATTATGCATGTAAGTGTGCCTGTGGGGTGATCCATAGTTAGACAAGAGGAGGTATTAAGAATAATAGATAAATAGCTAAAATAGATGGTATGATTTTTTTTAAATCCAAAGAAAATCATCAATTAAACGGAATTTTAAATTGGAAACTGTACAGAACAACGTTGGTTCCACATTCACCCACTTCAACTCACCTTTTTCAGCTTGTTTTATTACCTACATACAATTATAATTTATTTCAGATTTACATCTTCTGAATGAGAAATGCATTGGGAACTCAAAGGCAGAGAGGTTATATTCTGTAATGAGAAATTTAGAAAATATATCATAATGACACAGTATTTAAAAAGTACTTTGAAGTAAAGTTATTTGAGTGTACGTTTAAAACAACTTAAAAACAAACCTTGAAAACATGTCTAATTTGCAAGTATAACTTTAAATACCAGAAATAAAGCACAAAATCTTCCAAGAGATATAACAGAATTCAACATTGAATATATACTAGAACTGGAATGCATGCTGGATGATTTAATGAAGTTTATTATAAACCTTGAAACAATCATTGAAATATTAAAACACAGCTGCTTATCTAAAATACAAAAACATTTTTAAAGGCCATAAAACTTGTTCCATAGAAAGCAGAAAAAAATAAGATAAAGAGGACAGATGGGACTAAAAGAAAACAAATAGCAATATAATGTTTTAAACCCAACTCTATTGTTAATTGGGGGTTCCCCTGGTAGCTCAGTTGGTACAGAATTTGGTGATATTGTTATGTTAAATAAACATAAACAATCAAATTAAAATTAGAAATTATAAAAATTGCATTAAAATACACAAATACATACTGTCTACAAAACCATATTTTCATTTTAAAGTTATTGGAAGGCTGAAAGTTAAAGATGTAAGAATATATACCATCAAAGAAATCATTAGAAGCAGATTGAAGGATTTCCCTAGTGGTCTTGAGGTTAAGACTTTGCCTTAGAGTGCAAGGGATATGGGTTCAATCCCTGGTCAAGGAGCTAAGATGCCACATGACTTGTGGCCCCAAAACCAAAACATGAAATAGAAGCAGTAGTGTAAGAAATTCAATAAAGTCTTAAAAATAACAATCCACATTAAAAAAAATCATTAAAAAAATAGCAGACTAGAATGGTTAAATAAATAATAAGTAGACCTCAAAATATGGAATATGGATAGCTAACGATTATGGATATTCCTTAATGATAGTGTGTCTTACGTATTCATGAAAACAGAAGAATTCTAAATGAAACACATGATAACAACTTTGAAAATGTAAATAAGATATTGATAAAACTGAAAGAAAAAATATAGAAATCCACAATGATTATCATAGAGTCAGATTTCAAAACTCCTTCTCCAATAATTGATAGAACAGGTAGTCAGTAAGATAGGAACAAAAGAGTGGAATAACACCATCAATCTACCATAATATGACCCAACATACCATATAACTGTTGAATACACCTTTTTTTTTTTTTTTTTAATGGCATGGAACATTTACCAAGGTAGATCTTAATCTGGGCCATATACCAAACCTCTTATTTTAAAATATTGAGTTTTCATCATATGTTTTCAAATAACAATGGAATAAAGCTAGAATTTAATAACAGAAAAAAAATCTGGAAAATGTCGAACTAGTTGGAAATGAAATAACACATTGGTAAACTAAAGATCAAAGAACAAATCACAAGAAAAATTAGAGATTATTTGTGACTGAATGAAAATCCAACATACAAAATTTTGTGACATAAGCTAAAGAAGTGTTTAAAACTTTATATGCAATCCTATAATTACCTAGTGGGCAATTGAAACATAAATAAATAAGCACACTGCAAGTAACCTGAGTAATATTCACCCATTCCTGTCCATTTTACTTCACTAATCCCTAAAATGTCGATGTTCACACTTACCATCTCTTGTTTGACCACTTCCAAATTGCCTTGATTCATGGGCTTAACAGTCCAGGTTCCTATGCAATTTTCTTCTTTACAGCATTGGAGTTTATCTCCATCACTAGTCACATACACAACTGGGTGCTGTTTTAGCTTTGACACTGTCTCTTCATTCTTTCTTGAATTAGTTCTCCATTGACCTCCAGTAGTATATTGGACACCTGCCAACTTGGGGAGTTCATCTTTCAGTGTCCTATCCTTTTTGCTTTACAAGAAATGGAGTAGTCATCATAGTCAACAGAGTCTGAATAGCAGTACATGGATGCAATCTCAAAAATGACGGAATTGTTTCTGTTCATTTCCAAGACAAACCATTCAATATCATAGTAATCCAAGTCTCTGCTCCTACAAGTAATGCTGAAGAAACTGAAGATGAATGGTTCTATGAAGACCAACAAGAACTTCTAGAACTAACACCCCAAAATATATCCTTTTCATTATTCCAGTCTAGGGGACTGGAATGCAAAAGTAGGAAGTCAAGAGATACCTGGAGGAACAGGCAAATTGGCCCTTTGAGTACAGAATGAAGCAGGGCAAAGACTAACAGAGTTCTGCCAAGAGAATGCACTGGTCATAGCAAACACCCTCTTCTAACAACACAAGAGAAGACTCTACACATGGACATCACCAGACGGTCAATACAGAAATCAGATTGATTATATACTTTCCAGCCAAAGATGGAGAAGCTCTATACAGTCAGCAAAAACAAGACCGGGAGCTGACTGTGGCTCAGATCATGAACTCCTTATGCCAAATTCAGACTTAATTTGAAGAAAGTAGGATAAACCACTGGATCATTCAGGTATGACCTAAATCAAATCCCTTATGACTATATAGTGGAAGTGACAAATAGATTTAAGGGACTAGATCTGACAGACAGAGTTCCTGAAGAACTATGGACAGAGGTTCATGATATTGTACAGGAATCAGTGATCAAGACAATTCCCAAGAAAAAGAAATGCAAAAATGCAAAAAGGTTGTCTGAGGAGGCCTTATAAACAGCTATGAAAAAACAGGAGGAAAAGGCAAAGGAAAAAAGGAAAGATATACCCATTTGAATGCAGAATTCCAAAGAATACCAAGGAGAGGTAAGAAAGCCTTCCTCAGTAATCAGTGCAAAGAAATAGAAGAAAACAATAGAATGGGAAAGACTAGAGATTTCTTCAAGAAAATTAGAGATATCAAGGGAATATTTCTTGCATAGATGGGCATAATAAGGAACAGAAATGGTATGAGCCTAACAAAAACAGTAGATATTAAGAAGAGGTGGCAAGAATACACAGAAGAATTATACAGAAACAATCTTCACGACCCAGATAATAACGATGGTGTGATCACTCACCTACAGACAGATATCCTGGAACGTGAAATCAAGTGGGCCTTAGGAAGCATCACTACAAACACAGCTCATGGAGGTGATGGAATTCCAGTTGAGCTATTTGAAATTCTAAAAGATGAATAAGCAAGAGAGTTCCAGAAAAACATCTACTTTTGCTTTATTGACTATGCCAAAGCCTTTGACTGTGTGGCTCACAGCAAACTATGGAAAATTTTGAAAGAGATGGGAATACCAGACCACCTGACCTGCCTCTTGAGAAATCTGTATTCAGGTCACGAAGCAACAGTTAGAAGTGGACATGGAACAACTGGTTCCAAATCAGGAAAGGAGTATGTCAAGGCTGTATATTGTTACCCTGCTTATTTTACTTATATGCGGAGTACAGCATGAGGAATGCTGGACTGGATGAAGCACAAGCTGGAATCAAGATTACCAGGAGAAATATCAATAACCTCAGATAAGCAGATGACACCACCCTTGTGGAATAAAGCAAAAAAGGAACTAAAGAACCGCTTGGTTAATGTGAAAGAGGAGAGTGAAAAAGTTGGCTTAAAACTCAACTTTCAGAAAACTAAGATCATGGCATCTAGTCCCATCACTTCATGGCAAATACATAGGGAAACAGTGACAGACTTTATTTTCTTGGGCTCCAAAATCAGTGCAGATGGTGACTGCAGCCTTTAAATTAGAAGACACTTGCTCCTTGGAAGAAAAGTAATGACCAACCTAGATAGCATATTAAGAAGCACAGACATTACTTTGCCAACAAAGGTCTGTTTAGTCAAAGCTATGGGTTTTCCAGTAGTCATGTATGGATTTGAAAGTTGGGCTATAAAGAAAGCTGAGCCCCAAAGAACTGATGCTTTTGAACTGTGGTGTCGAAGAAGACACTTGAGAGTCCCTTGGACTGCAGGCAGATCCAACCAGTCCATCCTAAAGGAAATTATTCCTATATATTCATTGGAAGGACTGATGCTGAAGATGAAACTCCAATACTTTGTCCACCTGATGTGAAGAACCGACTCAGTGGAAAAGACCCTGAAGCTGGGAAAGATTGAAAGTGGGAGAAGGGGATGACAGAGGATGAGATGGTTGGATGGCATCACCGACTCAATGGACATGAGTTTGAGTAAACTCTGGGAGTTGGTGATGGACAGGGAGGTCTGCCGTGTTTCAGTCCATAGGATCATAAAGAGTCGGACATGACTGGATGACTGAACTGACTGACTGACTAATTTTCAAGATCCACTCTCTTAACTACTTTCAAATATGCAATATGTTTGGGTTCCATGCTGATGGAGTCCCTTTACTTTATCAGGTATACTTTATCCCTTTATAGTATCTCAGATTTGAGGAAATTTCTGCTGGTGGAAGTTAAAAATTTTGAGCAAAGCTAACCTATTTGATAAAGGATGATTTACTGAATGATATATGAGATTTTATCAATATCAGTTAGAAAGAATTATTCTCAGAGGTGGTGCTAGTGATAAAGAACCCTCCTGCCAATGCAGGAGACATGAGATGTAGGTTTGATACCTGGGTTGGGAAGATCCCCTAGAGAAGGAAATGGCAGACCCAATATCCTTGCTGGAAAATCCCATGGACAGAGGAGCCTGGCAGGCTACCATACACGGGGTACCAAGGAGTCAGGTATGACTTAGTGACTGAGCACACACATGCACACACACATACATGCACACAGACACTCATACGCTTAGCACTTACAACACACAGAGAAAGAGACCTAGGGAGAGAAATAAAACAGCAAGATTAGAGGTCACTTCAGTCATGTCCAACTCTGTGATCCTATGGACTGTAATCAGCCAGGCTCCTCTGTCCATGGGATTCTCCAGGCAAGAATACTGAAGTAGTTTGCCATACCCTTCTCCAGCAGAAAACTGGAGGTAATAGTCACTATCCTGCGCTCAATGCTGCATTAGGGATCTACCTTTGTGTCTTTTTTAATTCTCACAGCAATCTTATTGAAGTAGAGGGTATTAACGAGTAGATGATATGATAGAAAGTTTTTATTTTGAGGAGTCCATCCAGGAATTTAGATGATGAGCAGAAAAAAATAAATGATTGTCCATGGCACAGATGGGTAGATCACAGTAAACCAAAAGAAACTCTAATCTTTTCCTACTGAATCTCAGTAAAAGTATAGTCTTAACTGGAAATGGAAACACATTTATAATTAAATTATATAGGTATTGAATTCAGTTGAAATGTTTTATTTCTAAGTAAACCCAGAACTAATTATTAGTTTGTTATTCTGCAGAAGGAGGAGACATGTAGGAAGATGGGTATTGGTATTTTAACACAAACTTTTAAAGAAACAAACAAAAAATGTATTGAGAAGCAGGAAGTTACTAAATATATTATCAGATTCATGTTTCAGGGCTGGTGATAGTCAAAACTGTGATGTGACTAAAATTAATTTTACTCTTTCTAAACCTTGTCTCTGTAAACATTTTACAGATTTTTTTTTTTTATGGGCCCTTTCCTCAGGTATCTTTTTAAAATTTCCTTTTGAAGTACTTTTCAGTAATTAAAATAATAATTCACTTGCCATTATATTTTTATCAAATACTCTGTCTTTCAATTTAAGACTTATATTAAGTTGGGTAAGGAGAGATTTGCCTCCATTAATGAAATATATAAAGTTACAACAAACAAGTTGGCTAGGTTTGACTGTAATAACCCTAAAATCTGCATTTTGATGTCAATTATGTCATTCTCATGATGTCTAACCATAATTAATTCATATATTTTCAGTTTAAAATCTCTGCTTAACTCATTGTTCTTCAGTTCTTACTGAATTTCTCTGCATTCCTCTTCTGTCTTTCTCGAAATTCTTTTAGAGGTGTGAACCTAAGATGTTCCCTTTACCAGTGTACTTTTTTACCAATTTTGAACCAATTCATTGTGCCATCTCTAGTTCTAACTGTTGCTTCTTGACCAGCCTATGGGTTTCTCAGGAGACAGGTAAGATATTCTGGTATTCCCATCTCTTTAAGAATTTTCCACAGTTTGTTGTTATCCATAAAGTCAAAGACTTTAGTGTAGTCAGTGAAGCAGAAGTGGGTGAAACTGGGGGTTATCTCTCTAGTAAGCAGTCAAGGGTTGTGTTTAGAGATGGCTGTGCTCTCATGATGACTTTATGCAATCTATCTGTTGATGGGTGGGGCTATGGTCCCACCTTATTGGTTGTTTTTGGCCTGAGATGTCCCAGCACTGAAGGATGTAGGCTTTTGGGTAGGGCTAGGTCTCCATGCTAAAGTTGTGACCTCAGGGAGAGCTCATACTCATGAATATACCCTGGGGCTTCTGCCACCAGTATCTTTGCTCTTAGTGAGCCGCAGCCAAACCCTGTATCCCCAGGAGACCCTATAATACATGCAGGTAGGTCTGGCCCAGGCTACTATGAAGTCACTGTTTTGGCCTGGGTCTGAACTTGTATGCATCTTCCAAGAGTAGAGTATCTCTTCCCCCCGGTTCTGTGGAACTCCTGCACTTAAGCCCTAATGGCCTTCAAAGTCAAATGCTCTGGAGGTCCTCCTTCTGATGCCAGACTCCCAGGCTGAGGAGACTGAAGTGGTGCTCAGAAAATGCAATCCTATGGAAGAACCTCTGTGATATAATTATTTTCCAGTTTGTGAGTTGCTTACTTTAAAGGTGATTTGATGATACTGTGAAATTATTAGAACCATGTGACACACATCTTGGACACAAAGCATGCATCCCGACCTTGTGCTATATTATTGCTACTTCATACTCCCTTATTTTGTAAAACAATTGAGCTTGGACAATGTTCAAGGACATTTGCTTGAAGCTCTAATGTTATTTACATTCGAAATGTCTTCATGGAATAAAATCATTTCTAATTCAATTTCATGTTCTACTTTTAAACTATTATTACAGTTAAAACATCAAATAGGAAAAAGGAGTACGTCAAGGCTGTATATTGTCACCCTGCTTATTTAACTTATATTCAGAGTACATCATGAGAAACGCTGGGCTGGAGGAAAAAAGCTGGAATCAAGATTGCTGGGAGAAATATCAGTAACCTCAGATATGCAGATGACACCACCCTCATGGCAGAAAGTGAAGAGGAACTAAAGAGCTGCTTGATGATGGTGAAAGAGGAGAGTGAAAAAGTTGGCTTAAGTCTAAACATTCAGAAAACTAAGATCATGGCGTCTGGTCCCATCACTTCATGGCAAATAGAGGGGGAGACAGTGGAAACAGTGGCTGACTTTATTTTTGAGGTTCCAAAATCACGGCAGATGGTGATTGTAGCTATGAAACTAAAAGACGTTTACACCTTGGAAGGAAAGTTATGACCAATCTAGACAGCATTATAAAAAGCAGAGACATTACTTTGCCAGCAAATGTCTGTCTAGTTAAGGCTACGGTTTTTCCAGTGGTCATATATGGATGTGAGAGTTGGACTATAAAGAAAGCTGAGCACAGAAGGTGCTTTTGAACTGTGGTGTTGGAGAAGACTCTTGAGAGTCCCTTGGACAGCAAGGAGATCCAACTAGTCCATCCTAAAGGAGATCAGTCCTGGGTGTTCAATGGAAGGAGTGATGTTGAAACTCCAATACTTTGGCCACCTGATGCGAAGAACTGATTCATTGGAAAAGACCCTGATGCTGGGAAAGATTGAGGGCAGGAGGAGAAGGGGATGACAGAGGATGAGATGGTTGGATGGCATCACCGACTCAATGGACATGAATCTGGGTAAACTTTGGGAGTTGGTGATGGACAGGGAGGCCTGGCGTGCTGCAGTTCATGGGGTTGCAAAGAGTCAGACATGACTGAGCGACTGAACTGAACTGAACTGAACCATAAACTTAAAAAAATGCATGATTTTAAAAATGACACACCTGCCATTTATGTTGAATAATTAGTAAGCAACAAAGTGTGTGAAAATATTTTTGTCAGATAGAAAGTAAATTGGTACACTATTCAGAGAAAGACAGTTATGGTCCAGAAAGACTAGAAAACTGTCTGCTAATTTCAGCTAAATGGACCATAAGCTAATAACCTGGTCAGAAGAAAATTATTTTATGGTTACAATAATATCCATGAACCCAAAGCCTAATGTATGGATGAAAAGATAGCAGAAATTCTTTTAGAGCAATTGCATTTAAACAAGAGCAATCCCCATGTGATTCTGGACATGACTGGAACATGTTGTAAAATACTGGTTGGCATATAGCCACTCAACAGCATAATTACCCTTGAGGGAGCAGAACACACAGTATATCAGAATCAATGATGTTATTTGAGAGAAAAGTTTGAGGAAATTGGGCTTATTCATTTTAATAAAGAAGCATTAACCTTTCATGACCTTATTGAAGTTACAGAATTCTGAAAGCAATAAATAAAATTGATCCTAATAAATTCTTCTGTCTACTGTAAAAATCAATATGAAGAGAAAATGATCTCAAAATTGGGAAACTGGGGCCAGAAATGAAATAGAGGTATAGGCATTTCATTCACAGTATGGAATAAATGGCTACTAAGGTAATCAGAGCAGGGCAGCAGTGTGTGAGTATGTGAGTGAAATGCAGAAGGATGGGAGAGACAGAGGACTTTAAAAGAACAGAATGCAATAGCTTATAAGGGATTAACCCACTTAAAACATCACTGTCAGGATATACCATGTTAAATATTTATGTTACTATCTGAATGTAATCAAATTAATAAAGAAAGAACTTCAGTTGTTACAGTAACTTCCTGGCTTCTCTCTAAAGTAAGTTTCTTTCTCAGCAGTTTTCTTTGAAAACTAATGGTGAAAACATCACTTTCATCACTCTTCTCTCTTTAAATGGTACACTACTGCCAGCATAATTAAATTGAAACTCTTTACCTGGTCATTCAAACATTCTAGATCTGACCACAATGTGCCTTTCTAGAGTCACTTTAGTTTCTCTACTGAAGTGCATAGCAAGATTCATATTTTAACACTGGTCTCCAGAGAGACTCAAGGAAAAAAAAAAAAGAATGAAAACAAATTTGCAAATTTCTACAAAGTAAATAAATCTTCAACATGAAAGTGTAGCATATATAATACTTCAACTTTATTTGACAGGAGCCTTTTTTTTTTTTTTTTTTTTTTTTTTTTGAGTGAGGGTAGAGTGGGAACATATCCATGAATTAGTATTCTTTGGAACAATTTTGGTAATTATAACTTTGGATAGAAGCCTAGATCAATATTTACTAACCTATTTTAGTGTCACAGAGCCAAGAATAAATTGCAGGAAAGAAAGTTTTGGACCTCACTTTGAGAGAAGTAATTCTTAGGTAGGTTGATAAGGAGTCCAGAGCCTTCAAGGAGGAAGGGGTCTGGGGCCCTCAAGAAGGAGAAAGGGGTTTGGAGCTCTCAAGAAGAAAAGCACAAACTTCTTTTTTTTCTAAATTGCATTGTCTTAGTCACATATTTTCTTTAATCCCACAGCTAATGGATTACACAACAAAACTCATCTTGCTCAAGGGTATATTGTTCCTTAAGCTCTGTAGTAATGATTATATAATAATGTAACTTGTTCGAGAATATGTTTCTCCTTCCTAGCTAGAACCTTCTGATTAATCTTGTTATCTTAAGTTGTATGTTGTGGGGGTGGGTCTGGTAAAGTATATAAGGCTTTGATAAGACTAGCAAATGGGGCACTCTCCATCCACCTTCTGATGTCTATGGCAGAAGCTTTCTCTGTCCCTTTTATTACTTTGATAAAATTCTGCCTCACAAAAGCTCTTGAGTGATCAAGCCTGGTCCCTGGTCCCGAAGCTAAATCTTCTTCTTCAGAGATCACAAATCCGACTATAAACTGTCAACTTCATTACCCAAATTCACATACTTTAATTTAGACACAAAGTAGGGGAATTCAAAGGCTTCCTCTGACAATATCCAATTTCACAATTCCTATGTTTTATTATGATGCTTATGCATAGATAATGAATATTATTGTAGTCTAATCAATTCTTATTTTAAATTACTTGCCAACATTAAAGATAATTAAATAAAAATAAGTACATTGCTACAATTAATTTTCTTCATAATGAGCACTGAAATTAAGTTTAAATAAAATTTAAATTGTTTATGAAATATCAATTTTAAGCAGATTTTATATTATGATTTAAAAAAAAAACCTACAAAATTATTTGGCAAGTTTTGCCTAAAGAATGCTGCTGCTGCTGCAAAGAATGCTAGAATATCTTAATTACAGGAAATATTATTCAACGTAGGTGCCTATTTTAAAATATGTTCTACTTTTCCCACTATTCTTCCAGTCTTCAGGTTGAGTGTCTCTTAAGTGTACTCTTGACTGGTATAAGAATTTTGGAAATATATGGATTCTCTAGAAGCATGTCGTTTTCATCTAAATAAATGCTGGTTTCTTTAATCACAATGGAAACAGTGAGAGACTTTATTTTTGGGGGCTTCAAAATCACTGCAGATGGTGACTGCAGCCATGAAATTAAAAGATGCTTGCTTCTTGGAAAGAAACTTATGACTAACCTAGACAGTATATTACAAAGCAGAAACACTTCTTTACTAACAAAGTTCATCTAGTCAAAGCTATGGTTTTCCTAGTAGTCATATACTGATGTGAGAGTTGGACTATAAAGAAAGCTGAGCACCAAAAACTGATGCTTTTGGACTATGGTGTTAGAGAAGATTCTTGAGAGTCCTGTGGACTGCAAGGAGATCCAACCAGTCCAACCATAAAGGAAATCAGTCATGACTATTCATTGGAAAGACTGATGCTGAAGCTGAAACCCCAATATTTTGGCTACCTGATGCAAAGAACTGAAAACACCCTGATGCTGAGGTAGATTGAAGGCCGGAGGAGAAGGGGGTGACAGAGGATGAGATGGTTGAATGGCATCACCGACTCAATGGACATAAGTTTGAGTAAACTCCGGAAGTTGGTTATGGGCAGGGAGGCCTGGTATGCTACAGTCCATAGGGTAGCAAAGAGTCAGACACGACTGAGCAACTGAACTGAACTGAACTGAAATATTGGTTTTTAAAAGATAGAAGCCATTAACCTTATATGGAGGAAGAAGATTTAACATTTTGAATTTTTATTGATTTTGAGAGCATTTATTTTAATATCCATCCTTCTGAGAGCTTTTCAATATTGTTACTGCTTCAGAAGTAATCAACATTTATAAGTGTGTTTGGTAAATCTGTTTATGATTTTCCTCAAAATCTATTGTCAGTAGGTTAAAAATCAAATTTATAGTCAGATTTTCACAGTCCCTAGAGAAAATTATATAGTGCTTTTCCATGCAACTGAGAAATATCTTGGAATATTAAATATATGAATATAATTACCTTGTAGAGATTTGTTTCTACATAAGACAGAGTGAGTATTTTTTATAACCTAAAGAATACATGAACTGTGAACTTCCTGATGTTCAAGCTGGTTTTAGACAATGCAGAGGAACCAGAGATCAAATTGCCAACATTTTCTGGATCATGGAAAAAGCAAGAGAGTTCCAGAAAAACATCTATTTCTGTTTTATTGACAATGCCAAAGCCTTTGACTGTGTGGATCACAATAAGCTGTGGAAAATTCTGAGAGAGATGGGAATACCAGACCACCTGACCTGCCTCTTGAGAAATCTGTATGCAGGTCAGGAAGCAACAGTTAGAACTGGACATGGAACAACAGACTGGTTCCAAATAGGAAAAGGAGTACATCAAGGCTGTATATTGTCACCCTGCTTATTTAACTTCTATGCAGAGTACATCATGAGAAACGCTGGACTGGAAGAAACGCTGGACTGGAAGAAACACAAGCTGGAATAAGATTGGCGGGAGAAATATCAATCACCTCAGATATGCAGATGACACCACCCTTATGACAGAAAGTGAAGAGGAAATAAAAAGCCTCTTGATGAAAGTGAAAGAGGAAAGTGAAAAGTTGGCCTAAAGCTCAACATTCAGAAAACGAAGATCATGGCATCTGGTCCCATCACTTCATGGGAAGTAGATGGGGAAACAGTGGAAACAGTGTCAGACTTTATTTTTTTGGGCTCCAAAATCACTGCAGATGGTGACTGCAGCCATGAAATTAAAAGATGCTTACTCCTTGGAAGAAAAGTTATGACCAACCCAGATACTATATTCAAAAGCAGAGGCATTACTTTGCTGACTAAGGTCGGTCTAGTCAAGGGTATGGTTTTCCCAGTGGTCATGTATGGATGTGAGAGTTGGACTGTGAAGAAGGCTGAGCACCGAAGAATTGATGAGTTTGAACTGTGGTGTTGGAGAAGACTCTTGAGAGTCCCTTGCACTGCAAGGAGATCCAACCAGTGCATTCTGAAGGAGATCAGCCCTGGGATTTCTTTGGCGGGAATGATGCTAAAGCTGAAACTCCAATATTTGGCCACCTCATGCGAAGAGTTGACTCACTGGCAAAGACTCTGATGCTGGGAGGGATTAGGGGCAGGAGGAGAAGGAGACGACAGAGGATGAGATGGCTGGATGGCATCACAGACTTAACGGACGTGAGTCTGAGTGAACTCCCGGAGTTGGTGATGGACAGGGAGGCCTGGCGTGCTGCGATTCATGGAGTCGCAAAGAGTCGAACACGACTGAGCGAATGAACTGAACTGAACTGATAGAAACTTTTCTTAGTTTATAGAATGTTATAGAAAAGGCAGAGGGACCTAGATCAAATTGCCATTATCTGTTGAATCATAGGAAAAGCAAGGGAAGGGAATTCCAGAAAAACATCTACATCTGCATCATTGACTATGTTAAGACTTTGACTGTGTGGATCACAACAAACCGTGGAAAATTCTTAAAGAGATGGGAATACCAGACCACCTTACCTGCCTCCTGAGAATCTTGTATGCAGATCAAAAAGCATCAGTTAGAACTGGACATTGCATAGGGAAAAACCCACTGGTTGAAAATTGGGAAAGGACTACAGTCAAGGCTGTATACTGTCAACTTGTAAGCTAAGTTGCTCAGTTGTGTCCAACTCTCTGTGACCCTATGGACTGTAGCCTCCAGGTTCCTCTGCCCTTAAGATTCTCCAGGCAAGAATACTGGGCTATATTGCCATGACGTTCTCTAGGGAATCTTCCTGACCCAGAGATCAAACCTGCATCTCTTATGTCTCCTGTCAGAGAATTGATTGTTTGACCTTAATGACAAAAGCAACAAAAACTTCCTTAAACTGCACACTTAGTTTCAGGACAACCCCATATTTACTCTGCATTTTTAAATTTTGATAAAGAAGCCCACTTACCAGGCCATCATAATTGGGCCTGATCAAGGAAAAATAGCAAGTTGATATATACATAAATGTTATTAGAAGCAACCAGGGCAGGCAATTGAATTAAAAGGCAGCTGAATATGGAAAAGGCTAACTGGCATAGACAGAGGTCAACAGACTTCAAGCTCCACCTTTTATAATCCAATTTTATATAAAGCAAATTTTAAAAAATTATTTTGTGGTTACTCCAGGACATAAATCCACTTCCCAAATGATTTTGGTCTCTGTATACTATAGAAAAGATCATTCTTGATGAGTAGAATTTGGATGATTGGGTGCAATTTCACTATGCCATCTGTCTTATACACCCCTCTTCCTGTAGTTCAAAGAACCAGTATTATGAATATCTCTAAAGTTTTACGTCTTTCTGGACTCATCTCTTGACCAATTCAAACTTTACTGTTTTTCTCCTTTGTCTTGTTAATAATACAGCAATTAATTAAATGCTTCAGATTCAAATATTACATTTCATTAGTTTGAAATAATTCAAATTTAGTTGTAGAAAAGAGTTGGGACTACTTTTACAATAAAACTATATTGTGAGAGTAATAAAACAAAGCACTATTAGGATAGTGCAGAAGCGTCAGTTTTATCATCATAGGTCTTCTCACAGATAATGTTTTCTCATTAATTTATTTACTTCTTTTGACTCTGGTTTCCCATAAAACTATAAGGTTCATGATAGTGGAATTCTTTTAAAGCTGGTTGTTGTTGTTTTGTTTTCTTCTGTTATATTTTGCATCTCTATTGCTAGATCAGTGCTTGGACACAAGAAACTGAATATTGGGGAACAAATAGATTATTGAAAACTGCTTTAAATAACTCATCTGTGAGTCTAGAAAGTGTTTCATATGAATCAAGAAGTATAAAAAGGATATAAGAAAAAGTATTAAAAATTTTCAGGTGGAATCCATTTTTATTCAGGATCAGTTTTCTATATAATTTTATGCAAAATTATTTTACAGTCAAAAATTGAACGATAGATGAAAATTGTTATAGATGAGGAAGCCAAGGCTCTAATTCTCCCCCTTTTAAAACTGGAATAAATATGTGCTCTAATATAGTTCTGTTTGTTAGTTAGAATAGGAAAAAGGAGTCCAGAATGACGGTGGCTAAAAGACAAGCAAGTGAAAAACCCTTGAAAATAGAACAAAGGAAGGTCTAAGGACTGGAGTTAGGACTTCAAGTAGAACAAACAGCACTCCTGGCTAGCCCAGTTTACATAGGGCAGGCCCGGGGGAGGAAAAAACATATAAAAAGAGGAGCCAAAGGGCCAGGGGTCTCTCTCCCATGCATGCTCATTGTCTCTCTCCCTCTCTCTGGCTGTTCTCTTCACGTCTTTTGGGTTGGCATGCCCTTATTTTCTAAATAAAACTGATCCATCTCAGAACTATAACATGGACTGTCCGAGAGCTGTGACGCGCCAAGGACTTTGACGTCCATTGCTTCAAATCTTTGTTGTGATGAGACAGAAGTGAAGAAATTACACTCCCCTGACAGCTCCATTTCATCATACTGGTATAAATTCAGGAGTAAACCCCAAAGTGTTTGATAACTTCTGTTGTAAAATAGGCATCCAACAATCAGAAAAGACCCTTGTCTTTGTAGTGGAGTTGAGGGCCTCTTCTTTGTAAAGAATAAATCCCTTCATCAGTAAATCATAGGGACCTCCAGGGAGGGGCCAAAATGTGGCAGATGGGGCTCAGAGCAGTAGCTAGGTATAAATATGTGTATCAGTATTCGAATATTTTGCTAATTGACATAGTAATACCAGTATATCATTTATGTAAATGGTTATATAAAATAAATCACTGTGCTATTTTTTTAAATTTCTTTAGAATGTTTGCAAAATCTTGAGAAAATAGTATTAAGTCTTTATTTCAATGATGTCATAATAGTAATACTCTTCATATTAAGTACTTGTTGCTAAGTGCTTAAAAAGTACTTTGTATGCATGAAATAATGTCTTAGTAGTATTTCTTTTGAGTATTCCTACAAGTTTATTTTAAATTGGCTCAGTTGGTAAAGACTATCTTGCAATACAGGAGATGGCCTGTAATGCAGGAGACTTGAGTTTGATCCCTAGGTGGAGAAATCCTCTGGAGAAGGAAATGGCAACCCACTTCAAAATTCTTGACTGGGAAATCCCATGGACAGAGGATCCTGGAGGAATATAGATGGTGTCACAAGAGTCGGACATGCCTTAGTGGCTAAACCACCACCACCACTGTGACTATCAGAGAAAAATTCAGAAAATACCATATCTATGCTTGTTTTCAGCTGGTCTCATTTCACGGTGTAGAATTGAAACATTAATGTTCAAATCTCAGTGAGATGGTTCACATGAACACTTTTATAAATCACCAAAGTCAGCAAAGTAATCTTTGCATTTGAGGAAACAATAAGAGTAAAATCCTTTATCATTGAGAGCATGAAAACTCCTGCATGCACTTATCTTTATGAAGACTACTTACATGTTTGAATACAGAAAAAATTATGTCAAATTATACTCTAGCATTGATTTATTAATGAAACATCTTCAGTGGTTCAGATATAAGATAAATGCTTTCAAATCAGATGGACATTCTAGAAAATTGAAAACATGAGAAGAAAACATAGTTCATGACAAAACTGGTTTAGTTTTCAAATTGTTTCTAATATCTGAGCCAAAAGGTATGGTCACTTGCTTGTTTTTCTTCACTAAATGTTCCCACATCTGAAATTCAGCTTTAATGTACAAACTTTAGATTTAAAACTTTGCTGGTTAAAGTATTTACAATATTCAGTATGATTTTCATTTATAAACAACATTATATAAATTAGTGATTTTGTATTTTTTTCATGTGCTATGAATTTATTTTACATAGTAATAATGCCAGTTGTGATTTATAAACTTAAACTAAAAATATAACTCCAAATCAATTGGAATAATGGATAATTCCATTATTTGCTAATTGGAACCCACTTTAATTTTTAAATGACATGAGTTCAGATGAAAAACAGCAAAAATTATATTAAATATTTCAACTGTTTAGTTGGTACATTATTTACCTTTTTTTATTCTAAACCTTATAGAAAGTTATTTTCGTGCATATATGTTCTTTTGAGCTAATCTAGATTTTACTCCATGAAAAGTATGAGATGTTTTTATATTTGCAGAAGTAAAAATACTGGTAAAAATATATAAGCACTAAAGTATGTTTAAAACTGAAGTATTTTAATTAAATTTGTAATATAAGACTGCTAACTATAGACATCTAATCAGGGAAATAATTTAATTAACAAAAATTCAATAAAACAACACTGAGCCTAAACTCAGTTTAATGATAATAAATCATACACACATACACACACACACACACACACACACACACATATATAATGGCAGACAATTAGATACATAAGCAAGTAATTTGACATTTATAATTTTTATAAAATTTGAATTAGTTATGGAATATTTAGTCATATACACTTTAAAATTGGGAAGTAAGAAAGCAATAAGATGAATGGAATCCAGGAATATTCTACTATGAACACGGTTTGCATAAAAAATGTTTCCCACTTATTATTCATTTGAATGTGGAGAAATTTTTAAAGTTTTATAGAAAAAGAAAAATCTTATTAGAGTGAGCATTGGTAAATGATGGATGCTTCCATCAAGTATCTTGGCAGTCACCAACCAGCAGGAAGAGTTTGCCCTCAAGTTCAAATCAATATGTTTGTGTTGTAAGGTATAACACAAAGGAGTTAAGTGTTGCTTTCAAAACTCTGGAAATATATTAGTTTACAATAAACTTTGTAATTTCTTGGTCTGCAATATAAGAACAGACATAATTCCCTAGGAGTAATATGTGCCTAATAGATAATAGAAGCTTGAACACAAAGTTATGGAGGAAATATTGGTAGAATTATTCACTAGAAACTTTGTTTTGATATTTGTGTATAGAAGGTACATGGAAGTAATGTCTGAGGTAATAGAAAAAGACACTTGTAAAACCTTTATGTCTATCAAGAAGATGACATGGACAGCTTAAAGTTTAATGCCAAGAACTTTTATAAACTTGGTCTTCTTTTCTACAAAGGAAGGTGTTAGTAATATGATTTAGAGTGTGGAGGGGAGGTGATAATACTTGGCATTGGACAGATTTCCATGGCCCTGAACAATTCCAATATTGATTCTAATGTTGGTTGTTATTGGCACATGATATGTGATCAATTAATTTTTCAAATGAAAGTAAGCATAGTTTCTGCTTATCCTAAATGAAAACAAAAGTCCTTTTTAATATGTGAAATAAGAAAGAAAAAAGGTTTCCTAACATATTTCAACAGAATGATCCACTCTTTGGTACATTGTTATGAAGGCATGTTAAAGCACAATCTGCAAAGCACAATAAACAAAAGTGCAATAAAATGAAGTATGCCTGCAGGTCTACATGTATGAAAAACTATTTTTAAAGCATGCCACTAAAAAATTCTACTCTCAGGAATTTATTCTAAGGCAATAATCGTTGTAGTTACTGTGCTTGTTTCTTTAGTTTATTATTCATCCAAAAATTAGAAAACCACCTAGATGTGCAACAGTAAGGAATATTAAATACATTATTGTTCAACTATACAATAGCATATAATGTAGCTAGCTAAAATAGTGTTGGAACCTCAATTTTTATGACAAACATATGGCCCACAATTTTGACTTTTCAGGTTAAATGATTCTCTGCATAAAACATCTAAATGAATTTCAAGAAACACAGCTGAAATTGATAGAATATGAGGTAGTTCAGTATGGTTTCTTGATTAAATATGAATTGGCAAAACATTTATGTATGTCTGTGTGTGTGTGTGTATAGATGCATATATATGTTAGTCCACTTTTAGTGTACGCCTGAAACCTTGGAAAGTACCACACCCACGTACATATGTATGTATGTATATATATATATACAGTTTTTGCTGTATTCATACATACATGTGACAAAATTTAGTTTATAAATGAGGCATAGTAAGAAAATATCTCAATTGCCAATACCACTACTCTTGTGCTTCAGGGTGATTATTCAGTGAAATAAGTGTTATTCCAACAAGCATTGTGCTACTGTGACAGTTGATCTGATAATTAAATTACTAAAAATGGGCATGTAGCAAATACAATGTAGATACACTGGGCAATCTAGACAGCATATTAAAATGCAGAGATATGACTTTGCTGACAAAGGTCCATCTAAGCAAAGCTATAGTTTTTCCAGTAGTGATGTATGGATGTGAGAGTTGAACTATAAAGAAAGTTGAGTTTTGAAGAATTGATACTTTTGAACTGTGGTGTTGGAGAAGACTCTTGAGAGTTCCTTGGATTGCAATGAGATGAAACCAGTCCATCCTAAAGGAAATCAGTCCTGGGTGTTCATTGGAAGGACTGATGCTGAAGCTAAAACTCCAATACTTTGGCCACCTGATGTGAAGAACTGACCATTGGAAAAGCCCTTGATGCTGGGCAAGATTGAAGGCAGGAGGAGAAGGTGATGACAGAGGGTGAGATGGCTGGATGGCATCACCGACTCAATGAACATGAGTTTGAGCAAGCTCCAGGAGTTGTGATGAATAGGGAGGCCTGAGTTGCTGCAGTCCATGGGGTCACAAAGAGTTGGACACGACTGGGCAACTGAACTGAACCAAACTGATGCTGGGCAAAGGAATGATTCACATCCAGGGTGGAAAAACCCAGTATGTACAAGATTTTTTCACATTCCCCAGAGCGGTGCACAATTTAAAATTTATGATTTGCTTATTTCTAAAATTTTTTATTTAAATTTTTGAGATCACGGTTGACCAAGGGTAACTGAAACCACTGAAAGCAAAACCTAGGATGAGGGATGGTGCTCTCTCTCATTCTCTATCGTTGAAAAATAGTCTAAAATAAATCTCTGTGAAAAACAGGCTGGGTAGACACAGAGAAATTTGACAGTGCAAGTTGTCTTTTTTTTTTTAAGAAAGAAAAATAAGAACAGAGGTAGGGATGCAGGAAGAGAGGGAGTTGGGAAAGAAGGAAGGAGAAGACAAATTTTTAGTGTTTCATAAATGTGATTAAGTGCTATATTATTTCTTGCTACTATTTTTTTTTCTTTTTTGGTTAGACTATTTCCAGATACTTTTCCCATGTTTTTGATACAGTGCAGTAAATGTCTTTAGAAATTTTATGGTAATGTCGGACTTACCAGAAAGATCTATAGGGGTACATTATGCATTTTAACAAGATTCAGCTTCTGGAAATTTGATGGAGTCTCATGTATTACACAAATTGTTTAAATTACCTGATTTCCATTTTTTACATTTTAAAAATATAGCTTCCTATCTCATAGGGCTCTATGAACAGCAATTTTTCCCCCAAAGTGTTTGTAAATAAAAGCAATAAATAATGCATAGTATTTTACCCTCTCTTTTATGTCTAAATGACAGAAAAAGGAAGATAAACAACTGTCTATTCTGTTTTCTTATTCAAAAAAGGGCGAGAAATATGCAACCATCACATAGATGTTTTGTAGCTTTATTAGTATAAAATTTCTCAATGTACAATAAATTTTACATATCTAAAAATTACAATTTGGTGAGCTTTGATACAACTATGCACTTATTCCCATAGTCAAGGTCCCTCTTAACAAGTTACATGTTTCCATTTATTATTTCATATATGTGAAACATTACACACATTCTAAAATTTACTTCTGCCCTAAAAAATTGGATTTAGCTTCATTATTTTATACAACAATAAATTCTAGCTAAGAAAAGTAAATGGCTTTCTACAAAGAAAAATAGAGAAAGAACAAAGTAAAAAGATTTTAGTGTTGAGTGTTGAAGCTGTGTTTTCTACCAGTGTTATTTCATCCTAAAGTTCTTGTTCTTTCAGTTACATCAGACTTCTCATGTGTGCATACTCAGTCCCTTCAGTCATGTTAAACTCTTTGTAACCCCATGGCCTGTAGCCTGCCAGGCTCCTTTGTCCATGGAATTCTCCAGGCAAGAATACTGGAGTGGATCCCCCTCCAGGGAATCTTTCTGATCCAGAGATTGAACCCAAGTCTTTTATGTCTCCTTCATTGACAGGTGGGTTCTTTACCACTGGAGTCACCTGAGATGCCCCAGATATCTCACTGAAGTAACACTTAAAATTCATATGAAATTAGTCAGATGCATAAATCATGATAGCAAATCTATCATTTGAAAAAGTTAATTAGCTCTGCTTTCTTGCTTATTGGTTTAAAGTTATTTTAAGTAAAGAGACATTTTAATTTGATTTTATACCGTTCTCGTTTTCTGCTTCCAGCCACTGTGGTCGTAGTATTGAGTGACTTATTCATCGTCTACCTTTCTAAATATGTTTGTAAGAAATTGGGTCCAAAAGTAACAAAATTCTATTTTTTAAATAAAAGATGAATTCACTTATGATACTGATACTTATGATAGTATCAGTTACTATTCATGTATGGTGCTTGATGAGTTTTTAATCTTCATTTTATTCTGGCTTTATGTGGACTTATAAAACTTGTTAAATGTAAGGTTTAATGCAAAATATAATTTTAAATGCTACAATCATCAACATACTCCAGCTTTGTATAATATTGAATAATTTAATATATTCCAGGTTTGTATAATATTGAATAATGTAACAAAATGATTAGTCACCATAAAGTGTCTAGGGTTTTTTTGTGTAGCTTTTTATCTTGCTGGATTTCTAAAGACATGATACAACTTCCCTTAATGCTGAGAACAATGAAGCAATCTGGTTCCTTTACCCTAGTTTTGCTCTTCTCTACCAGTATTTCAACTTCTGAATCAAGTATGTGCAGACATGAGATGGTTAGATAGCATTACCAACCCAATGGACATGAATTTGAACTAACTCTGTGAGACAGTGAAGGACAGGGGAGACTGGGATGCTGCAGTCTATGGGGTCGCAAAGAGTCAAACATGAGTAACTGACCACCAGTGTGCAGATAACAAGATAATGAAGCTGCAAGAACATGGAGCTTTTTTGACTTTTGTTAGTTCTCTACCTTGGTAACATCACTATGTCTTCTAAAACAACTGAGTGTTTTCAGTCAGTTCAGTTTTATAACATTTTAAACAAACACTGTATTGCTGACTCACAGACATTTCATTGCTTATCATGAGCATCACATAAGATATGTGAATCACAGCTGAGAGCTCTAAAGAGCTATGCTGGGAAAACAGCTTGCCAAGGAACAGCATTCAGAATGTACTTTCCATTCCTCTCGCATCTACTCTTGTCTTATACCATATATATATACAGTTACTTTATTTTTTTTTAAAGTGCTCTCAGCATTCAGGGATTCTACATGTGTATCAGCCTACTGGAAACTGGAAGTATATTAAGATGTAACTGGATGTCCAGCTGGAGAGGAGGCAAGAGACAGAGGAGGATTCCAGTCTAACAAACCGAATTAAAAGTCACCAGGGAATCGCCTAATTTAGGTTTCCCTCTCAAGTGAGTTTTATATTATTCTAATATTGTACCAAATGTTTCTTTTACTAAAACGGGACATGTAAGACTTTTTATGCAATTATGTATCCAAAATAAAACTAAATTATAATAACAAATAATATTTATTTTAATAATAATATAATATTAAATAGATTTCCTGTCATATTTATGTTTTTATGATTCAAGCAAATGTGACGAAATTTTATTATTTGGGATATTCAGTCACTGGGAACTTAATATCTACCAGCTACTTAGAGTGAATATTTTATCTTCACAACAATTTTATAAAATTGGTTCAGTTATTCATAGTTTATAAGTGAATTTTTAATTTCAGAAGGTGAATAACTTTCTTTTCAGTATTTAAGCTGAAGGCTTACTGGTAGCAAAGGCTATGTGCTAATAACTTACCACCTTTTGAAATCTTATGATATTCACATTTAACTTTATTTTTTTCTCAAAATAGTTTATTTACTTTTCATTAATTTCTTATTTGAAATTTGATTTGATTTGATTTGAGGAAACTGTCCCTCTACCTTCAGTCTCAGGTGGTTTGAAAGAACACGTAGAACCTTATAGATGAATTGGTGAATGCCTACTCAGGGAGAAGACTGAATGAAGTCCAGAGACTTGCTCCAACAGGAAGAACAAAAAAACTGAGATGCAGGATAAATTCCATAGGTGTGACATCATGGAGGTGGACTGTTAGTGTCTCCCTACAAAACAGACCTTTTTAACTGACTAGAAGGAGTGCATTTAACTGACAGTTTTTGGCTACAAAACATTTGGAAGTCATGGCAGTGGTTAAGTTGAGGTCACGCTCTTCCCAAACAGCTTCCAGGCAATGACAACCAAAGATGGCAGTGCTAGTCTCGGCATTTCTCATCAGTGTGGACCTCCTCCATGGCAGTTGTCCCAGAGCTCTCTGATAGCCTGGCCCAAACTTTCTCAGAGCTGCACTGCTGTCTGAGGCTATTTCTACCTAATATTTTTTCTCATGCTCCTTTCACAGATATCAGACCTGCATTGCAGTGTGCAGACTTACCCAGCCTGCACTTGTTCCCTCTTTCTTTTATCTTTCTCTTAGGCATTTATCTACTTTTTTTTTTTTTTTTTTTTTTTTTTGTACTTTTTACCTGGTCTTTGTGTTTCCTTCCAAAAGAATGCAATCAAGACAGTAGCATTTCTGAGGTAATCAGTTCAGTTCAGTTCAATTGCTCAGTCGTGTCCGACTCTTTGCAATCCCATGAACTGTAGCACACCAGGCCTTCCTGTCCATCACCAACTCCTGGAGTTCACTCAAACTCATGTCCATCAAGTCGGTGATGCCATCCAGCCATCTCATCCTCTGTCGTCCCCTTCTCCTCCTACCCCCAATCCCTCCCAGCATCAGAGTCTTTGCCGATAAGTGAACTCTTCGCATGAGGTGGCCAAAGTACTGGAGTTTCAGCTTTAGCATCATTCTTTCCAAAGAACACCCAGGGCTGATCTCCTTTAGAATGGACTTGTTGGATCTCCTTGCAGTCTAAGGGACTCTCAAGAGTCTTCTTCAACACCACAGTTCAAAAGCATCAATTCTTCTTGGCTCAGCTTTCTTCACTGAGGTAATAGAAGGGTCTAAATATAATTTCCTGATTCTTGAAAGAGTAAATGCTAAGTATTATGTACTTTGTATTTAATAAAGTATTTCTAGAAGACTGAATGCTAAGTCACGCCAGTTGTGTCTGTCTGACCCTTTGTGACCCTATGGACTATAGCCCACCAGGCTCCTCTGTCCATGGAATTCTCAAGGCAGGAATATTGGAGTGGGTTGCCATGCCCACCTCCAGAGGATCTTCCCAACCCAGGGATTGAACCCATGTCTCTTATGTATACTGCATTGGAAGGCAGGTTCTTTACCACCAGTGCCACCTCTGGAAGACTGTTGATAGACAACTGAATTTATAAATGCTCAACATAAAAATAACAAGCTGAGAGGAGACCCTATCAGAGATAAACTTGATGCCAGTTGAAGCATCTCTCTTCTCTCTCTTCATGGCATTGGTTTTCTTTGTGTGTGTGTGTGTGTTTTATTTTTTTTATTTTATTATTTTATTTTATTTTTATTTTTTATTTTACTTTACAATTCTGTATTGGTTTTGCCATACATTGACATCAAGGGTGTTTCTCTAGGAAGTCACCACATCAAAAGTACTTGTTAGGATGTGACTTCTTTTGTGTTATGATTCTTACCTATTTTGTGTGAAGCTCATAGGACTTAAGCTAAGTTATATAATTCAAGATGGAGTCACCATAGCCCACGTGAACTTCCATATTAATTGTTTTGAAATGCCCAGTGTAAGATAGTGAATATCTTAGTGATGAATTACGAATATTACTTTAGATGAAGAATTTGTTTAGTAATTTCTTTTTTTTTTTCATTTAAAAAAATTTTTGTTTTTACTTTATTTTACTTTACAATACTGTATTGGTTTTGCCATACATTGACATGAATCTACCACAGGTGTACATGAGTTCCCAATCATGAACACCCCTCCCACCTCTCACCCCATATCATCCCTCTGGGTCATCCCCGTGCACCAGGCCCAAGCATCCTATATCCTGTATCAAACATAGACTGGCGATTCATTTCTTACATGATAGTATACATGTTTCAATGCCATTCTCCCAAACCATCCCACCCTCTTCCTCTCCCTCAGAGTCTAAAAGTCCTTTCTACACATCTGTGTCTCTTTTGCTGTCTCACATATAGGGTCATCATTATCGTCTTTCTAAATTCCATATATATGTGTTAGTATACTGTATTGGTGTTTTTCTTTCTGGCTTACTTCACTCTGTATAATTGGCTCCAGTTTCATCCATCTCATTGGAACTGATTCAAATGTATTCTTTTTAATGGCTGAGTAATACTCCATTGTGTATATGTACCACAGCTTTCTTATCCATTCATCTGCTGATGGACATCTAGGTTGTTTCCATGTCCTGGCTATTATAAACAGTGCTGCGATGATTTCACTTGGAACAGAAGGAGCAATGGACAGAGGTACCTGACAGAGAAACAGAAGTAGTAGGGTGTAACTATAACAATCCTATTGGGGAGAGCTAGTGACTTGAAGGTTCTTTACTGGAGAATCTGACTCCACCCAATGAGATTATTTTAGAGGGATACTTTCAGGGGCTATATTAGAGCAGAAGGAGCCTTCCTTCTGATATTTTGTTGTTGTTTAATTGCTCAGTTGTGTCCAACTCTTTGCAACTCTAAAGATTGCAATATACCTGGTTTCCCTGTACTTCACTTCATATTTGCCATGAGATAATTTCCTAGACCTGAGGTCACCATGAGATGGCTATTCATGTTAAGATGACTCTTTCTCGGACTTCTCAAAGTGGTCTATTACCACCTTCTCTCCTTTCTTTGACTAATTGTGTACAATAAACTTTGTAATTTGTGAATTGAATATTGGTTACATTTTGTATATCTCCAACCCCCTGGTTCTTATCTAGCTTTACTCTGTAACAGACTACTGAACATGTTGTCATAAAACTCAAAATCAATTTAAAAGATGTTTCACACCCAGTGCTAGGATTGACAGTGATATTTTTGTTTTTGTTTTCTGCTAGATATTAGCATTTCTGCTAGGATATAAGCTCTGCAAGATGAATAAATTCTGCTTATTTTGTTCACTCATGTATAAGAATTGCTTATAACAGTGCTTCATATACAGGAAGTGCTTAATTGATATTAGTTGGATCAATAAACAGCTTTTGTATGTGAAGTTATGCAGTGTGAAGTACAATGGAATTTGAACTCTTAACTGAACATTTTGAGTTACAACCTATACATTTTGCCAATAAGTTCAGTTCAGTTCAGTCACTCAGTCATGTCCCACTCTTTGGGACCCCATGAATCACAGCACTCCAGGCCTCCTTGTCCATCACCAACTCCCGGAGTTCACTCAGACTCACGTCCATCGAGTCAGTGATGCCAACCAGCCATCTTATCCTCTGTCATCCCCTTCTCCTCCTGCCCCCAATCTCTCCCAGCATCAGAGTCTTTTCCAATAAGTCAACTTTTCGCATGAGGTGGCCAAAGTACTGGAGTTTCAGTTTCAGCATCATTCCTTCCAAAGAACACCCAGGACTGATTTTCTTCAGAATGGACTGGTTGGATCTCCTTGCAGTCCAAAGGACTCTTAAGAGTCTTCTCCAACACCACCATGTTCAAAGATCAATTCTTTGGCGCTCAGCTTTCTTCACAGTCCGACTATCACATCCATACATGACCACTGGAAAAACCATAGCCTTGACTAGATGGACTTTCATTGGCAAAGTAATGTCTCTGCTTTTCAGTATAGATATGAATAAATATACACAATAGTGAAGAAAGATAGACAAAGTGAAGACAAAATGTCTTTACTTTTGATAGACAAGTAAAGAAAGCTGGACTGGGCAAGCCTGGGACTAAGTTCCTTCCTTGAATATAATGCTGACAATGTGAGAGAGAGTCAGAATCCACATTAGATTATAAATGAGAACACAGCAGGCACATTTATTTTAAATTTGAACTGGGAGCCATTGCCAAGGTATTTCTTATTTTATAAAAAATACTCTCAAAGCTCTTCATAATGACATATAGTGAAAGTGAAGTCGCTCCGTCGGGTCCGACTCTTTGTGACCCCATGGACGGTAGCGTACCAGGATCTTTCGTCCATGGGATTTTCCAGGCAAGAGTACTGGAGTGGGTTGCTGTTTCCTTCTCCAGGGGATCTTCCCAACCCAGGGATCAAACCTGGGTCTCTCGCATTGTAGGCAGACGCTTTACTGTCTGAGCCACCAGGGAAGTCCATATAAGATACTCCAAACAGCCTACCTTTCCATGAAGCCACATCTAACATTTTACTTCAAACTTTACCTTTTAATAATATCTACTTTAATCACTTTCCACAACTCACTCATTTATGCCCATAGGCCTTTTAATCATGTTTTTTGGTAAGAAGTCATTAATCAATATTATGTCAGTCTAGTTAATATTGTTTAATGAAATAAATGGATCTAGCATATATACATAACTCCCTGGTGGCTCAGTGGTAAAAAATCTGCCTGCCAATGCAGGACACCAGGATTTGATTCCTGGGTCAAGAAGATCCCCATCTTGGAAAAGGAAATGGCAACCCACTCTAGTACTCTTGCTTGGAAAATCCCATGGACGGGGAAGCCTAGAGTGCTACAGTCCATCGGGTCACAAAGAGTTGGGCATGACTTAGTTACTAAACAACAACAACAAAGCATGTATACATGCACGTACATATTCCAATTACCCTTTTATTTTCATGTCAGTTGTTTGGAAAAGCTATTTGTAATATTTTTTCTCATATAAGTTATTTGTATTATAGACCTATGTTCGATAGGGAAAATAGCTACTTAATTAAGGATGTCAGTCCTAACATTCTTCAGTTCTGTTCCACTTCAAGTGCACTTAGTTTGTGTCAGTCTCAGAATCTATTCTAATAAAATGTGGGAGTATAGGAGCAAATTCTATGTCACCAGTGAGGAATAAGAGATATGTGTGTCAGAAGTTAAAATGAGAATAAGAATTTAGTCCTTGTGTTATGAAGCAAAATGAATGAAAGCTGGTTGGGGTAAACATCTAGGCATGCTTGGATTGCTGAATCTTTCTCCCAAATCTCGCCTTGTCCTTGACACTATAAAAATAGAGTCCTAATTCCACTTTGGATTTAACATTTCATATTACTTTCTCAAGATCTTGTTTACCTGCACACTTATTGCCGAAGTTAATCAGCCTATGGTCTTTTTATCTTTATAAGCCTATGGTCTTTATCTTTAATTTAGTAATGCATGAAAGCCAAACTACTGCCATGAAGTCAAAATATACACACCAAAATCTTTGCAGGACAAACTAGCTTCTATGCCATGCCAAATCATTGATAGGAAATTGAGCACTTTGTAATAGTATTGTGCATGATGGTGGGTTACAAAGTTCAATAAACTTTAGATGCTGCTCTTAAAAATCTTATAGAATAATTGGCACATAAACCTGTATATCTTGAATCAATACTTGAAGTGTGAAGTGTTTTTACCTTCATTTGTAAGCGTGTGCCGAACTGATGTTGAACAAAGAAACATTCTCTCTGCTTTATTATTTCAGCTCTCATACTCTAAAGAAGTGTGCTTTTTCAGACTATTTAATGCCATCTGTGTTGATTTGTGTGATTTTGTTGATGATTGTACTGTTTAAAATGGCCCCCAAGAAGAGCACAAAAGTGGTATCTATTATCCATAAGTACAAGGAGGTTGTGATATACCTTGTAAAGAAAATATGTGTATTAGATAAACTTTGCTCAGGTATGCATTATAGTGCTGTTGCCACGAGTTCAATGATAATGAATCAAAAAAAAAATGGTACACTGAGAAAAAGCAAATTTGCCAGTCTGCACATGAGGCTACTTAGAAAACGCTTAATTAACATACATAATGTGTGATTAAGTTATAGAAAAATGGAAAAGTGGCTAAATTTGTGGGTTCATAAGATGACAACTTTTTTTTTAAAGTATAGTAAACCATATTTTTATGAGTCTGAAAGTCTGTATACACATGCCATATGCTCTTCCAGGTCGTATTCAAGGTATACAAGAAATGACTTAAAGATAAAAGATTCCTGACTTCATGCAATTTATCTTCCAATTCAGGGAGAAATGCAATCATCTAGTAAACTAATAAAAAAAAAACCAAGATGATAACATAGTTATACCCTTCAGTGAAAGAACTAAGACAGTATAAGAGTGGATGTAGCAACTTTATATAGAAAAAAAGCCACTTTAGGAGGACATATTCCAGCCAAGATATAAAAAAATATGTTGAAGCCAGCCATGTGAAAGACTTCTCTGAAAACAATTTTTCCTGTATGAGATTTGTGATTATTTTTGTAAAACCATATTGCTAATTCTGAAATGAATGAAGATAGATTCAACATAAAGTGAAATAAAAATCAATTTCTGTATATTTTAGCAAAATAAAACAAAGAACATGTTGTCATGAAAACACACTGTGTACATAAGTAATGAGACTATCACATGAGGCAGAAAAAGGAAGACATTTATAAAAACTTTCCCAGATTTGAAACTTCTTGAAGCTGAAAATCTGGAGATTTGCACATGTTATTTGTAGTTGTATAGAATCATCATAGAAACAGCTTTTCTGACACTGCTCACAGTTCTGCTTCTAAGGCAAGTCAGAAACAGGAAGTAAAGAGATATACAAAGAGGAAAAGTAATGAATAAAGTTAACCAAATTTCAAGTCTTTCACTTTTGATGTAGGACAACCTTGAATTTTAGATGAATACTTGAATCACAATTCATCTAAATTAGGTCATCCATCCCTGGTGACAGATGTGTTTCAAAAATTAGCATTGACTTTCAAGTCATTGAAAAGGTTTCTATGAAACTTTGGAAGAGTTTCAAAAAAATTAAATATTTGACTTCTATTTTAAGTAAGAAAGAGAAGACTATACTCCAAATTTTAAAAAGTCAGTTTATCTGAATATATTCCAAAGTGCAATATTTTTGTTCCTCCCAAAATTAAATTAATGCCAAACATTCTGGTATCTATTTATATTATATTTTGTTATATCACTGACTCAGTGGACATGAATATAAGCAAACTCCAGGAGATGGTAAAGGAAAGAGGAACCTGGTGGGCTACAGTCCATGGGGTCACAAAGAGTCAGACATGACTTAGTGACTGAAAAACAGAATATTATATTACATAGTAATTATTAGGAGCTTGTATTAAAACAATCTAAGCTTAAAAGTAAACCAAACTGTTTATTCAAGCATTCTTTAAAGATAGTCAAACTTTGCTGATAATATTTGTGAGAGCACTGCAGCAAATGTCCTCATTTTTCTATATTGAAGTGAGTACCTGGCTTCTCTTCCACCCTTCACTATACCTGGTCCAGGAGAGGATAATGAATTGTTTAGTTGGTGGATTTGAGAGACAAAAATGAGGGGAGCACCCTTTCCTTATCTTATTGATGAGGTCAATCTGCCTGCATAGAAGGTAGACTGTACAGCTCCACACCCTGTGCAAATTTTAGTGGGGAAGCATTCCCCCATTGCTCAGTGGTGAAGAATAGACCTGCAATGCAGGAGATGCAGGAGACATGGGCTCTATCCCTGGATCGGGAAGATCCCCTGGAGGAGGAAATGGCAACCCACCCAGTATGCTTGCTTGGGATATCCTATGGACAGAGGAGACTGCTGGGCTACAATCTGTGGATTCAAAAAGGATCAAGCACGACTGAACCACTAAGCGTATTAAGAAAGGACACACAGTACACTCTCCCTGTGAAGGCCACTACTGTCTCCCATTCAGTTTGAGAATCTCTCTACTTGGGAGGTGAGGTTCAACGGAGCCTATTTGACCATATTTACAACCATATTTCCCAAAGCTGATATATTGATCTTCATTTTTCTACCTGTTGTGCTTTACTACTAAAATGATTCTAAATCGAAATGCAAAGAAGAGGTATTCCTTACTGACCTTTAAAAATCCCAGAAGTATAGAATAATTTTACAAAGGGAGAAAATGTGATAGCAGGAAAAGTCAGTTATTGGAGTCACAAAATCTTACATTCAAATCTCATGTCTTTCACCTCCTGGGTAACAACGGGCAAGTTATGTATTTTTTAAAGCCCATGTTCTCCCATTTGCTGTTGTTCAGTCAGTAAGTCAGTCCTGTTTGACTCTTTGCCACCCCATGGACTGCAGCATGCAGGGCTCACCTGCTTCACTATCCCCTGGAGTTTACTCAGATTCATGTCCATTGAGTTGGAAATGCCATCCAACCATCTCATCCTGTTGCTCCCTTCTCCTTTTGTCTTCAATCTTTCCCAGCATCAAGGTCTTTTCTGATAACTCAGCTCTTCTCATCAGGTGGCCAAAATACTGGAGCTTCAACTTCAACATTAATTCTTCCAAAGAATATTCAGGGTTGATTTCCTTTAAGAGTAACTATTTTGACCTTCCTTGCAGTCTGAGGGACTCTAAAGAATATTCTCCAGCACCACAATTCAAAGGCATCAATTCTTCAGTGCCCAGCCTTCTTTATGATCTAACTCAAATGTTCTCTCAGTACAAAATAGAAATACTTCTGTTTCACTAGCAGGGCTTAGATAGAAATTGAAGAAAGTGGAAATAAATTCTACAAGACAAAGAAGATTCTAAATGAACATTTATCATCAATATTAATATTATATTTTAATTTACTATTGATACTTTAAAAATCAAGGTTAATTAAAAGTTATGACATGGCTAAAGGATTTTTATGTTCAAGTTATTATAATTGGTATTTTTGTACTATTACAATTAATAGTAATTAATTCTTATTGATATCTTCAGAAAACCTATGACACTACGTTAAGAAACATGTCATGATAAGTTTCAATTCACTTCATAGAATTATTATGAAATTCAATTTATTTTAAATAGATGAGAATGATAGACACTTAACTAAATTGTCAAATAATAAATATATATTATCTATTAAACCTTCTTGATATGTCTTATATCAAAATTTTCTTAACCTCTCATTCACTCTTATTCCTTTACCCAATCCCAGGAGGGCCTAAATAGAACTAAAAGATGGAGAAAGGGATATATACTCTCTACCAAATTGAATGGGTTTTCTTCTGCTCTTGGAATGAGATTTAAACCATCAGAATTCCTGATGGAATTCCTAAATTTTCAACTTTAGGACTTGAAATACACCTTATACAATAGGCTCTGCTGGTTCTCAAACCTTCAGATTTGAACTGGAACTATATCACCAGCTTATCTGGGTCTCTAGCTTGCAAGTGGCAGATCATGAGACTTCTCAGCTCCTACAATCTCATGAGTTAATTTCTTATAATGAATTTCTTCATGTATACATTATTGGTTCTGTCTCTCTAAGAAGTCTTATTAATACAAAAATCAATTCATAGCTTATTTTGACTCATTGAAGATGTAGACATGAATTTCTTTTGTCATAGAGCAAACTAGAAATAATAAAATACATTTTGCAGTCATGGGGAGAGAAATAAAATATTCAAAAATCTTGAAATATTAGCATACTTATAATTAAGAGTTAAAGTTTTTATAAAAAATAATTACTAAATGTAATTGTTTTTCTTTTCTTGAAAGAAACAAAAGAGTCTAGCATTTAGAAAGGTAAACTCTAGATCATTAATTCCTGACAACACTTTTCCTTACAGTATATTGGTTTAAAATATAGTATAATGGTATCCTAAAAATTACCCAATACAAAGAGAAAATATAAAAATATGAGATAATTTAATTTTCCTGTATGTAAGTGAAATTTATAACTGATCTTTGAAGGTTTAAGTAGCCAGCCTCCTGGCTACATATTGCTTTTTTATTGGTAGCTTGAATATTGATTTATTGGATTTCACTGTTTTTTTTTTTTTTCCTTAATTTGGAGGATAATCACTTACAGAATTGTGTTGGTTTCTGCCAGACATCAATATGAACCAGCCACAGCTGGGTTCCACTATCTTTTAGCTCCTACCATGATGAGACAAACTGACCTTAGGTCTTGGAGGGAAAGGTCTTGGGGGAATGTGAGAAGCTATAAAAATTATTCATGAAGTAAATTCATGATTTAGGTGATTTTCCCCAACCATTTCCTACTTAACTACATTACCATGTATTTTACTACTCAGGAAGCAGTAAATTGTATAAGGAAGGATTTTCCCTGCTCTGAAATAGCAAATTAAAGTATTTGAGATATTCATGCCCAGGTAAATGAAGCTAAATAATAATAAATAACTTTAAAAAATCACTGCTTGAATCTAAAATGTTACCAGTAAAGTAGGTGGCTTAATTATAAAGTGTACATTGCATTCATGTGCAAATTTCATAAAATCTTATGATTAGATTTATGTTTCAAAAGTGACATCCAAATATCTTAACATTTTTCAGAATTATAAATTTAATTCAAAGTAGCACTTTTTCTCCTAAGAGTGTTCAGCCTCCCCAGAAGTGAGAATGAATTGGTTCATTCTAAACAGAAATATAGTTTTGCTGTTGTTCTATCCTTTTCCTCTAGCTGCTATTAGAAGTTCCTTATTATTTTCCAACATAGGTAAGGAACAACTTTAAACTGCTTTTTTTAGTTGTGAGAAAGATTTCACGGCTTGGCTAAATTACACATTCTCTCATTCATACTTTTGGTTTTGCATTTACCCTAAAATGAAGCTCCAGTACTTTGGCCACCTCATGCGAAGAGTTGACTCATTGGAAAAGACTCTGATGTTGGGAGGGATTGGGGTTAGGAGGAGAAGGGACGACTGAGGATGAGATGGCTGGATGGCATCACGGACTCGATGGACGTGAGTCTGAGTGAACTCTGGGAGATGGTGGTGGACAGGGAGGCCTGGCGTCCCGCGATTCATGGGGTCACAAAGAGTCAGACACAACTGAGCAACAGAACTGAACTGAACTGCTCTAATTCTTTATCTCAAGCCTCTCTAGAATGTATTCTCAATACTCTTAATCTAAATTTCTTCAATTTTCTTTTCCAAATCCCTGATGTGTTTTTGCTTTATCAAAAGTACTCAGAAAAAAAAAAAGCAACCGTAACCCGAACAACTATATAAAAAATTAGAGGGCTACTCAACTTAAATAAAGAAGTAATGGCAAGTATACATGGAAGAACTGTACAAAACAGATCTTCACGACCCAGATAATCATGATGATGTGATCGTTAATCTAGAGCCAGAGATCTTGGAATGTGAAGTCAACTGAGCCTTAGAAAGCATCACTATGAAAAAAAGAAAGAAAGAAAGAAAGAAAGCATCACTATGAACAAAGCTAGTGGAGGTGATGGAATTCCAGTTGAGCTGTTTCAAATCCTGAAAGATGATGCTGTGAAAGTGCTGCACTCAATATGCCAGCAAATTTGGAAAACTCAGCAGTGGCCACAGGACTGGAAAAGGTCAGTTTTCATTCCAATCCCAAAGAAAGGCAATGACAAAGAATGCTCAAACTACCACACAATTGCACTCATCTCACATGCTAGTAAAGTAATGCTCAAAATTCTCCAAGCCAGGCTTCAGCAATACATGAACCGTGAACTCCCTGATGTTCAAGCTGGTTTTAGAAAAGGCAGAGAAACCAGAGATCAAATTGCCAACATCTGCTGGATCATGAAAAAAGCAAGAGAGTTCCAGAAAAACACCTATTTCTGCTTTATTGAAAATGCCAAAGCCTTTGACTGTGTGGATCACAATAAACTGTGGAAAATTCTGAAAGAGATGGGAATACCAGACCACCTAACCTGCCTCTTGAGAAATCTGTATGCAGGTCAGGAAGCAACAGTTAGAACTGGACATGGAACAACAGACTGGTTCCAAATAGGAAAAGGAGTACGTCAAGGCTGTATATTGTCACCCTGCTTATTTAACTTATATGCAGAGTACATCATGAGAAACGCTGGACTGGAAGAAACACAAGCTGGAATCAAGATTGCCGGAAGAAATATCAATCACCTCAGATATGCAGATGACACCACCCTTATGGCAGAAAGTGAAGAGGAGCTAAAAAGCCTCTTGATGAAAGTGAAAAGAGGAGAGCGAAAAAGTTGGCTTAAAACTCAACATTCAGAAAATGAAGATCATGGCATCTGGTCCCATCACTTCATGGGAAATAGATGAGGAAACAGTAGAAACAGTGTCAGAATTTATTTTTTTTTTGGGGGGGGAGGCTCCAGAATCACTGCAGATGGTGATTGCAGCCATGAAATTAAAAGATGCTTACTCCTTGGAAGAAAAGTTATGACCAACCGAGATAGTATATTCAAAAGCAGAGACATTACTTTGCTGACTAAGGTCCATCTAGTCAAGGCTATGGTTTTTCCTGTGGTCATGTATGGATGTGAGAGTTGGACTGTGAAGAAGGCTGAGTGCCAAAGAATTGATGCCTTTAAACTGTGGTGTTGGAGAAGACTCTTGAGAGTCCCTTGGACTGCAAGGAGATCCAACCAGTCCATTCTGAAGGAGATCAGTCCTGGGATTTCTTTGGAAGGAATGATGCTAATGCTGAAGCTCCGGTACTTTGGACACCTCATGCAAAGTGTTGGCTCATTGGAAAAGACTTTGAGGCTGGGAGGGATTGGGGGCAGGAGGAGAAGGTGACGACTGAGGATGAGATGGCTGGATGGCATCACAGACTCAATGGACGTGAGTCTGAGTGAACTCCGGGAGTTGGTGATGGATAGGGAGGCCTGGTGTGCTGCGATTCATGGGGTTGCAGAGTTGGACACGACTGAGCAACTGAACTGAACTGATAATATATTTTTTAACACAAAGCACGTGACATTTTCTGTCATCAAACACATGTCATTTTTCTAAACCAGTTTTCCAGTTATCTTAGATCAATTGGATGTCCAATCATTCAATTCAGTTTTGACACTAAAAAGAGAGATTAGTGCAAACTCCACAGGTTAAGATCTCAGTCTTGTGAGATTGCTCCTACTACAAAGGCAGTTGTAAATGAAGTGCCAGCCTACACACACTTCTGACTGACTGACTCATAGAATTCAGGAAAGTGTTTTATTTACTGCTTCAGTTTATTATAGAAGATACAACTTAGGCACAGCCAGATAGAAGAGAACTATAGGGAAATGTATGGTGGAAGAGGGGTGGAAGTACACCATCCTACCAGAACTTTGTTGTGTTCACCAACCCCAAAACTTCCCAAATCTGTTTATGTGTGGTTTCATTATAGAGGACTGATAGTGAGCTCATTGGTCACTGGTGATTTAATTCAATCTCCAGGCCCTCTTAGTTCTCCAAATGTTGAGGGATGGGGAATGAGGCTGAAAATTCTAAGCTTATAAATCACATGATTATTGACTCTGGTTACCAGTTCCTGTTAGAAGACATCCAGAGGCCTTCTTAAGGGTCACTTCACTAACACAATCTATAAATAGGTATATTTGTTTACACATATAGATATATTTGATCAGATTGATGCTCAAGCTCCAATACTTGGGCCACTTGATGAGAAGAATTGACTCATTCGAAAATACCCTAATGCTGGGAAAGACTGAAGGCAGGAAGAAAAGGGGAACACAGAGGATGAGATGATTGGACGGCATCACTGACTGGATGGACATGAGCTTGATCAAGCTCTGGGAGTTAGTGATGGACAGGGAAGCCTGCTGTGCTTCAGTCCATGGGGTCACTGAGAGTTGGACACAACTGAGTGACTGAACTGACCTGATCACATGTATATATATATATATGTATGTGTGTGTGTGTGTGTGTAAATTTATATATATAGAGAGGCTTCCCACTATATATATAGTAAAGAACCCACCTGCCAATGCAGGGGACATAAGAGAAATAGGTTCTATCCCTGGGTCGGGAAGATCCCCTGAAGGAGGGCATGGCAACCCATTCCAGTATGTTGGCCTGGAGAATCTCTTGGACAGGGAAGCCTGACAGATACAGTCCATAGGGTTTCAAAGAATTGTACACGACTATAGTGACTTAACACAGCATACACACACACACACACACACACACACACACACACACTTGTGTTATATAATTATACCACAATTATAAAGGTGAATTTTTTGCAACTTTTCCTCTCCATGTCCTTTGTGCTTAATTCTTGAAAGGAACAGTTTCCACTGACTCTTAACACTGGAGAGTGATTAGATACCTGAAAAATTATTTAGCTCCCCATTATCTTTCTCTTCTTTATAATTTAGGATAATGACAGTTTGGCCTGTCACCTAGTTGTGAGGGAAGAGAACAATATTTCAAAACAGATACACAAAGTAACAAAGAGGTAGACATGACTGAGCTTGTATGCAGGTACATACCATAGGCACTCTTTTACTATTATGTTAAAAATATATTATTTTAATAAACAAACTGATTCTTTTATGAATAAAAAGGTGGCATAGAGAAGAATTTGGCACCAAAAAAATTCTTTCATGTATGTATGTCTATAAGTAGTGGCCTTCTACAATGAATTATATCTGACCTATATAGTAAACATTTTGAAAGTGAGGGTGTGTAACTTCCCAGGAGCAGTAATTAAAGATATTGTAACTTTCACCGTGTTTTCTTGGCTTGCTCATTCTAGGGGAAGCCAGATCCCATGCTATGAAGATACTTAAACAGCCCTACAGAGAGGCATACAAATAAAGAGGAACTGGTGCTTTCCACCAGCAGCCAACACAGGCAACAATAATATTTGAGTGATAAGAATAAGCCAACTTGGAAGGAAATCTTTCAACCTCAGGCAAGATTTCTGATGGCTGCAGCTCTAACTCACACCTTACTGCAACTTCATTCAAGCTCCTGAGTTATAAGAACCAGCTAAATTGGGACTCAATTTATCATCCACAGACACTAAACAGGATGATAAACAATAATTGCCTAAAGTCACTATTTCTGAGTTAATGTGCTTTGCAGCAATAAAAAGGTAATGCATTCTTTGGCTTAAAATTTTCATAATTTGAAAGTGAAAATATTTAAGATGACAGATTTTAAAAGAATTTATATCTATGGCTTAGAATTCCTAAGAAGATAAATGGGTTAACAGCATATGCAGATACATTTAAACATATATATTTATTTTTTAGGGAGAAATAACTCCAGAAAGAATGAAGGGATGGAGCCAAAGCAAAAACAATACCCAGTTGTGGATGTGACTGGTGACAGAAGCAAGATCCGATGCTGTAAAGAGCAGTATTGCATAGGAACCTGGAATGTCAGGTCCATGAATCAAGGCAAATTGGAAGTGGTCAAACAAGAGATGGCAAGGGGGAATGTCAACATTCTAGGAATCAGCGAACTAAAATGGACTGGAATGGGTGACCATTACAGTCAGATGACCATTACATCTACTACTGCAGGCAGGAATCCCTCAGAAGAAATGGAGTAGCCATCATGGTCAACAAAAGAGTGTGAAATGCAGTACTTGGATGCAATCTCAAAAATGACAGAATGATCTCTGTTCTTCTCCAAGGCAAACCATTCAATATCACAGTTATCCAAGTCTATGCCCCAACTAGTAATGCTGAAGAAACTGAAGTTGAATGGTTTTATGAAGACCTACAAGATCTTTTAGAACTAACACCCAAAAAAGATGTCCTTTTCATTATAGGGGACTGGAATGCAAAAGTAGGAAGTCAAGAAACACCTGGAGTAACAGGCAAATTTGGCCTTGGAATGTGGAATGAAGCAGGGCAAAAACTAACAGAGTTTTGCCAAGAAAAGGCACTGGTCATAGCAAACACCCTCTTCCAACAACACAAGAGAAGACTCTACACATGGACATCACCAGATGGTCAACACCAAAATCAGATTGATTATATTCTTTGCAGCCAAAGATGGAGAAGCTCTATACAGTCAACAAAAACAAGACTGGGAGCTGACTGTGGCTCAGATCATGAACTCCTTATTGCCAAATTCAGACTTAAATTGAAGAAAGTAGGGAAAACCACTAGACCATTCAGGTATGATCTAAATCAAATCCCTTATGATTATACAGTGGAAGTGAGAAATAGATTTAAGGGACTAGATCTGATAGATAGAGTGCCTGATGAACTATGGAATGAGGTTAGTGACATTGTACAGGAGACAGGGATCAAGACCATCCCCGTGGAAAAGAAATGCAAAAAAAGCAAAATGGCTGTCTGGGGAGGCCTTACAAATAGCTGTGAAAAGGAGAGGTGTAAAGCAAAGGAGAAAAGGAAGGATATAAGCATCTGAATGCAGAGTTCCAAAGAATAGCAAGAAGAGAAGAGAAAGCCTTCTTCAGCGATCAATGCAAAGAAATAGAGGAAAACAACAGAATAGGAAAGACTAGAGATCTCTTCAAGAAAATTAGAGATACCAAGGGAACATTTCATGCAAAGATGGGCTCGATAAAGGACAGAAATGGTATGGACCTGACAGAAGCAGAAGATATTAAGAAGAGGTGGCAAGAATACACAGAAGAACTGTACAAATAAGATCTTCACGACCCAGATAGTCATGATGATGTGATCACTAATCTAGAGCCAGACATCTTGGAATGTGAAGTCAAGTGGGCCTTAGAAAGCATCACTATGAAGAAAGCTAGTGGAGGTGATGGAATTCCAGTTGAGCTGTTTCAAATCCTGAAAGATGATGCTGTGAAAGTGCTGAACTCAATATGCCAGCAAATTTGGAAAACTCAGCAGTGGCCACAGGACTGGAAAAGGTCAGTTTTCATTTCAATTCCAAAGAAAGGCAATGCCAAAGAATGCTCAAACTACCACACAATTGCACTCATCTCACATGCTAGTAAAGTAATGCTCAAAATTCTCCAAGCCAGGCTTCAGCAATACATGAACCGTGAACTCCCTGATGTTAAAGCTGGTTTAGAAAAGGCAGAGAAACCAGAGATCAAATTGCCAGCATCTGCTGGATCATGGAAAAAGTAAGAGAGTTCCAGAAAAACATCTATTTCTGCTTTATTGACTATGCCAAAGCCTTTGGCTGTGTGGATCACAATAAACTGTGGAAAATTCTGAAAGAGATGGGACTACCAGCCCTCCTGACCTGCCTCTTGAGAAATCTGTATGCAGGTCAGGAAGCAACAGTTAGAACTGGACATGGAACAACAGACTGGTTCCAAATAGGAAAAGGAGTTCATCAAGGCTGTATATTGTCACCCTGCTTATTTAACTTCTATGCAGAGTACATTATGAGAATCGCTGGACTGGAAGAAACACAAGCTGGAATCAAGATTGCAGGGAGAAATATCAATAACCTCACATATGCAGATGACACCACCCTTATGGCAGAAAGTGAAGAGGAGCTAAAAACTCTCTTGATGAAAGTGAAAGAGGAGAGTGAAAAAGTTGACCTAAAGCTCAACATTCAGAAAACTAAGATCATGGCATCTAGTCCCATCACTTCATGGGAATAGATGGGGAAACAATGGAAACAGTGTCAGATTTTATTTTTGGGGGGGCTCCAGAATCACTGCAGATGGTGATTGCAGCCATGAAATTAAAAGACGCTTACTCCTTGGAAGAAAAGTTATGACCAACCTATAGTATATTCAAAAGCACAGACATTACTTTGCTGACTAAGGTCCGTCTAGTCAAGGCTATGGTTTTTCCTGTGGTCATGTATGGATGTGAGAGTTGGACTGTGAAGAAGGCTGAGTGCCAAAGAATTGATGCTTTTGAACTGTGGTGTTGGAGAAGACTCTTGAGGGTCCCTTGGACTGCAAGAAGATCCAACCAGTCCATTCTGAAGGAGATCAGTCCTGGGATTTCTTTGGAAGGAATGATGCTAAAGCTGAAGCTCCAGTACTTTGGACACCTCATGCGAAGTGTTGGCTCATTGGGAAAGACTCTGATGCTGGGAGAAACTGGGGGCAGGAGGAGAAGGGGACGACAGAGGATGAGATGGCTGGATGGCATCACAGACTCGATGGACACGAATCTGAGTGAACTCTGGGAGATGGTGATGGACAGGGAGGCCTGGCGTGCTGCGGTTCATGGGGTCGCAAAGCGTCGGACACGACTGAACAACTGAGCTGAACTGAACTGAACTGAACTGGACACATATTGAATAGAAACAAAATACTTAAATCTCCATACATTCTATCCTAATCAATGTTAAAACTCTTCTGTAATTATGAGATAGCTCCATTTTGAGCCCAATTATTCCAATTTGTATAGAATCTCACTCATAATTACCTGTTTTCTCCTGTGTCCCAGGTTGATGCTAAAAATATTTGATTTTGCTATAAATTATAATAGTGCTTTACAGTCATAAAAATTGCCTGATATTTTCATCTAATTATCACATACTAAAATATAATTAAGCAGAAATTATCAATCATTACTAATAATTATATATTTCCATAAAATATTAATTACATGTATACTTTTATTTTTTCATTTCTTATTAAAAAATCCAGAAAATATATTTTTAGAACTGAAAATAGTTTCTGTTCTTTGTGATGTAACTTTCTTCAAACGTGAGAGCAAACGCTTTTTGAATTTGACTGCCTGTGTGGAAAGACTTGAAGAAGAGACAGAATAGTGACAACAATTAATATTTTATTTTCTTTTAATGATGAACATTTTTATATAAGTTTTTAAAAAATAATTAATTTCTCACAATCTTAAAAGAAACTGAAATATTAGTTTTGCCTCTTTTGAATGTATTTTCTCCACAACTGACATTTATTATTTATAGCATATATTTAATTTTAAAAATAGAAACTGACTTGGAGTTTGTACAGCCAAGGAAAGTGGATTTTCATGTTGAAATACATATATTATAAAGATGAGGAAAATGAAGCATTTTACCCATTTAGAGTTTTACAGAAAAGCAGAATCAAATGTATCCTGATCAATTCTAAGCAAACTCTATTGTTACAGAATCCCAAGAAATGTTCTCCACAATGCGATACATGAAGGAGGGTGGCTAACACAGAGATACTCAAATGGCAAAGCTGAGGATGAAAATGGACTTATGTATAGGGTTAAGTGATATAATTATTATTTAGTTTATGTAAGTAAATAAGGGGAAATATGTAAATAAAAGTTCTTGGAGTAGATATCGTATTTTTTGTTTGGGTGCCCAAACTATTTTATTAAGACCCAGCATTTTTCTGTTACTCTAGCTCTTTCTCTGTGCTATCACTTTTGGTTTCTTTACATTGGTTTAATTTTCAAGTTTCCTCTCATTTTTTGGGTGCCAAAATGGCCACTAATGTCCCAGACTCACCTTCAGTCAGCTTGCCAAACACAGTACCCAAAGAGTGCTAAGGAAGACTGTGAATTATCTCTTTGGGCCAACCAGGATCACTTGCTCTTCCCTGAGTTGATAACATGGGCACAGTGATGGAACGCAGAATGAGCTGACTTGAATCTTACATTATCCTAAAGAACCACGAGTGTAGAGTTAATCCATTCTTAAAAAACACATGGTCCTGTGGCAGGTGTTTCCCCAACAAAAAAGAAAAAAAAAGTCAGATGAAGTGGCTAGAAGATAAATATTGCTTATATTGATATTTGGAAATAAGAAACAAAATAGATGTTATTGACTATACTTTCTCTGTTCCTAAGGTAAGTACTATGTTTTGGAAAATATTTCTTAGCTTTTAGAGAACATACTGATTGCAAACTAGTCTCTATTTTTGGCAACACACACATATGTATGTGCATGTGTGTGTGCTAAGTCACTTCAGTTGTGCCCAACTCTTTTGCAACCCCATGGACTGTAGCCTGCCAGGCTCCTCTGTCCAAGGGATTCTCCAGGCAAGAATACTGGAGTGGGTTGTCATGACCTCCTTCAAGGAATCTTCCTAGCCCAGGGATCAAGCCTATGTCTCTTATGTCCCCTGCACTGGCAGACAAGTTTCTTACCAGGCGTCATAAAAAGTTTTTCCAGAGTGAATTACTCCATTTGAAAAAGTTTCTAAAAAGATAAGACTTTTGAGTTTAATAAAATTGTCCACTGAAGCATATAAGTAGGGGTAAATTGAAGTCTGCAGCTGCCTCTCCTGATCTACTCCCACTCTTGTCTGAAATCATTATTAAGCATACTCCACCATGATTAGAGTTCTAGGTACCCTGTCTAAACCAGTAGCCTAGTAAAAACTTTGGAAAGAAAATTAATAACAAAATTTCAAGGACACAGTAAATATAAAACAATCTGAAAGCAACTTTTCTGCAAACAAATATGTTAATTCTTCCCTGATAATTATTTCCTCACTAATGCCTTTGAAGGGCCTCCCAGGTGGCTTGGTTAGTAAAGAATCCACCTGCCAACGCAGGAGATGCAAGAGATGCAGTTTCAATGCCCAGGTCAGGAAAATCCCCGAGAGTAGGAAATGGCAACCCACTCCAGTATTCTTGCCTGGGAAATTCCATGGACAGAGAAACCTAGTGAGCAACAGTCTATGGGGTCGCAAAAAGTTGGACACAACTGAGCATGCATGCACATACATATAATATCTTTGAACATTATATTTCCTTTTTAAAAATGCCCTCATAATATTTTAACCACTCTATTCAAATGATGCCTCTCAGTTGTCTGCTCTTCTTAAGGAAACTAGTAGGTGTGTGGATAATGTTGCAAAAGACAGAATAGCAACAGGAAACTGTAAAGAGATTGTTGTCATCTGCCAAGAAAGAATTTAAATTTTCTTACCATCTTCTGTCTCTCTATCCAAAATTAATCTCCCTTTCACACCTCAAAATGTCAGCTCTGTCTGTTTTAAGAGCTGATACAGCACTTTAAAAAATATTTATTTTCTTGTTGCTTTTTAGTTCTTTCAGGCAGTCTATGAAAAAGAATGCATATAGGCCTTTCAGAAGAAAACTAACTATTATGACGTGTATTTCCCATTTATATATTTCAGGTATATTATATATAATTTAAAATAAAAATCAACTAAATTTAAATTAGCTCATGTTTAATATCTGTCACATTTTTTTTTCCTTTTTCTTACATTTTTGCTTTTTTATACAGAGTACAGATTGTTTGCTCTGAGCAACTTCAATCTCAAGTTTTCAAATATTTCCTCCATACTTAAAATAGGATTAGACAATGGAGAAAATAAGGAAATATCAAAAATTAAAACTAAAGACTAGCTAGAGTGAGGTTGACATACTAAATATTCAGTGAAAAGAAATTCTCTGTTCTAAGCCCATCTGCTAGAAGTCATCTCTTCAAATTGGAATAAAAATGCTGCAAAAGAAATTTTACTATATAAATCTATAAGTACTTGAATGGTAATGACAAACTCAAGACTTTAAAGTAAGTCCCAATTCATTATCCGGTAAATAATGATGTCCAATGTAATATTACTTAATTTAACGATATTTAGGATTAGTTGAATGTGTTTTATACAAATTAGAACTAAGTACCAGTCTAAAAGTGGTTAGCTAACATTTGAAGTACTTTAATCAATAATTCACATTACAGGGAACACTGGTAAACACTGGAAATATTCCAATATGGAATCAATACCCAAAATGTTATAAAACAAAAATAAACTAAAAATGTCATTCAACTCAGCACAGAAGTTTCAGTAATTAGCATGAGTAATGTTAAATGTATTTTAGGGGTGGTAAAATAAATTCACAAAAGTAGTTGACATAGAAAATGTATAGGAACCCTAATATTGTTATGTAAGTATAAGAATCCATCAGACCCTGCAGCTTGAAACCTATGGAACTAATACCTAGGTCAAGAATTCTGGTTTGTCCTAAATGTCCCATCCTCCATTTATTCATAGGGTATTATTGTGTTTGATTTCACCAGATTTGCCTGACCTGTTATCAGAATACGATTCTTTCTGACTCAGAGTGAGCTTCCCTTATAAGATACATGTCATAATGCCTGAAGACAGGGAGCTGAAATAGTTTAGGAAAGCAGGTTATGTAATAGATTCGTGCTTTTTTGCTAGGCATGTTCATATATCCCTGTATTCACTTAAAACTCATTTTTGCTTAAACATATCACCTTCTTATGGGAGACATAATCCCATCTATATCTAACTTTGAGGAGTAATATTTACCTTCAGAATTAGAGACTTGTTTAAAAACCAAATTTATTAGGTACTTACAATAATTTTATTTGCCGATTTGAGTATTTAAAAGTAATCATGTTGCATATATGCTAAGTACTTTGTTTACATCAACTCATGGAGTTTTTTTTTTAATATGAAATGATGTGTGATGTATTACCATGTGAAAAATAGAATGCACCAAAAATTAAGAAAATTATTTTCAATGAGAGCAGTTATTAATGAGGAAAGTCCCCCAAAAAAGGATGGGGGTCTTGAGGTTTTATGAAGGCTGATACAGAAGGAAGTCATCTTGGATTCTTATGACAGCAAGGAAAGAAAGAAGCTTCTTATCTGAGTTATTGAAGAAAGATAGAGATGGGTTTATCTCAGGATAAACAGAATACACTGGGTCACCAAGACAATCTTATTATTCTCCTTAGCTTAATTATTCTTTAGGCAGCTTTTTCCTTGATTATAGATCTTGACCTTCCTTGCATTAGAGCATTTACTTTAGAAAAGTCAAAATTTTTAATTTTTTCTTTGCCACTTTGAGATGTAAATCTTGCAGACTGTTGCAAGTTTTTTGTTGTTGCTGTTGTTGTTGTTGTTAGAGAAAGACTCTTCCCAGGAATTTCTTTTTCAAGAGCAAGAAAACCATCCCCTTGAAGTGTAATCAAAGTCATTCTGCTTAAATCAAATGTAAGAATTATCAATGAGACCTATACTAGGTCTCTGTGTAAGGGTAGAAGCTTAAGCATCAATTAGCAAACTTGGAAGGCCTAATCACATTGAACAACTTCTTCCTAACACCCTCCAGTAGTTCTTCACAAGCTTATCCAAAACCAAAAATCTTTCCTACCTTTTATTTGAGTAAAGTGTGTTCAATCTCTCTCCCCTTTTGCGATAGTCTTGAACTGAGTCTTCCTTGCCTGATTAACTCTGTCAGGTTCAATTTTTCTCTAAGAGCAAGGAAGCTTCTTTGGAGCACACAGAGGAAGTGATATTTCTTAACTATTCATTTTGCAGATTTCCTGGGAACAAGGCTCAAGAAAACATCAACTTTGTCAAACTTTACAGAGAAGTGTGAAATAAAAAACAACCTAGACTTATGCAACAGAGTCAGACATGACTGAAGCGACTTAGCATGCATGCATGCATGCATTTGAGAAGGAAATGGCAACCCACTCCAGTGTTCTTGCCTGGAGAATCCCAGGGACAGAGGAGCCTGATGGGCTGCCATCTATGGGATCGCATAGAGTTGGACACAACTGAAGCGACTTAGCAGCAGCAGCAGCAGCAAACTTATGCAATAAGAGATTTATTTGAAAGTGTTTAAGTTGGAAACTTCAGCAAAGACTCCAGCTATTAATGTCAGTTAATTTTTATTTTGTCTAAAGTCAGATACCTTTCTTCCTGCTCAGTGATCATGCAAGCCTTCAAAAATTTTGTGACACCTACACAAATTTTTTTACCTCTTTCTTTGATGACTACATTGCCTTTGCATCATTAAGTACTTTGAGAACATCTCATATAATCTCCCTCAATTTTACATTTTCCTTTATCTTTCACATGCATCTGCATTTAGATTTTCTCACCCTTTCCTTTAGTAAGTCTCTACATTTCTCCATTCTTAAAATATAGGATACAAATTAAGGACATGTCTATTCTATCTGGTGTATAATCATACACGGGATACATCTCTTTCTGTCAAGAATTTGGTGAAAGCAAGTGAGGGAGTGAGTATAGAGACAGATGAGAAATGCACTGATCTCAGGACATATCAGCATGTAAAAATGCAGAGGAGAAGAAAGATCTAGAAAATCTATCTTGTATGAAATTGATACTGTTTCAACAGGGAACTGAGAAATGCAGATTTTAGAAAGATGAAAGTGAGAAAGAGGAAATAATAGTGACAATAATAAAGGTTTCAATTATTAAACCCTTATAGGGCATCAGGCAGGCACTATATTGAAAGCTTAGTAAATAGTCACACAGAAACATCTGGAATTTAATTAAAAATTTAATTCATAAAAATAAGATGCATTTTTTTCTAATAATAATGGTATGAGATAAAAGAATAATAGGTTGTCTCTTCCCCCACCTCCACCCGCCCACCCCAAGACAGTAAACTGGGAGATAAACCTATATTTAATACAAAGCAAATGCAATACACAAGCAGATACAAACTTAAATGATTCGTTGCTGAATTTCATGAGGGCAAATTTTAATTTCTACTGAATTCTGGGAAATAAAATATCCAGTAGAGTAGCCACAAATGATTAAAAAAAATAATGAAACAAAAGATCTTGAAAAAGTCAGTTCAGTTCAGTCGTTTAGTCATGTCCGGCTCTTTGTGACTCCATGGAGTGCAGCATGCCAGGCTTCCCTGTCCATCACTTGAAAATTAGCTTGACTTAAAATTAGTGTGTAGGGAATTTTAGGCAAAACAAAAATGCTTGTATGAGAATGGAAGCTAGAATGATCAGAATCTAGAATCATTGTGCTGCATGTCAAAGTTCCTAGAACTGAGAATCCGGTGGGGGTTAAAAAATGGTTAAAATAAATATGAATAGTTTGAGTGGTGCCAGACTGCAGAGACAGTTAAAAATTCACATAACATCTATTCTTTGTGAAAGTCAGACAAAACTTGAGACTTGTGAACTTGTTTTCAGACAAGCTAGAACTAACTTATTTCAGATATAGTGCCAAGATATGAGTCATATTTTCAATAAAATATGGCAGGGAACTAACAAATGGAAAGAATTCAGAACACAATTTTCTTAATTTATCATAAGAAAGAGAACACTAGGAAGACTTTTTTTTTTTTTTAAGAAATCAGAGTTTGACGCTTTTATTACTTACCAGATGAGCACACTACATTTCTTATAAAATATAACTTAATTATAAATGCTTTGAAGTTTTCATACACAATAGTAACTGAACAAAAGATGAGGAATTTCATTATGTGTTATATAAAAAGAGTGTTGTCTTTGATATTTCAAACTTAAAAAAATAACAAAACCAGCAACAAACAATATTTTTAAATTTCTTAGTCATGTTTGCTTGCCCTTAGAGAAATATGAAAGAATTTTTTTGTTTTATGTTTAATGATTAATATAAAGAGCCAAACATAAAACAAGGTATTTGAAAAATAAAAAATTTAAATTGTGGTTAGCATTTTTCAAATGTGTAAGAATTATTTCTATATACAACCAACTTAACCAAAAATGAATATATAAACCTGGGAAATACTAAAAGAATATATTATTTTGACAAAAAAAAAAGAAAAAAAGAAAAAAGAAAAAAAAATTTACTGCTTTTAACTAAATTCTAAATGTATCTTGAGGCTGGTATCTTCAGTTATTTCTATGTCAGTTCAGTCAGTTCAGTTGCTCAGTTGTGTCCGACCTTTGCAACCCCATGAATTGCAGCACGCCAGGCCTCCCTGTCCATCACCAACTCCTGGAGTTCACTCAAACTCACGTCCATCAAGTCGGTGATGCCATCCAGCCATCTCATCCTCTGTTGTCCCCTTCTCCGCCTGCCCCCAATCCCTCCCAACATCAGTCTTTTCCAATGAGTCAACTCTTCGCATGAGGTGGCCAAGTATTGGAGTTTCAGCTTTAGCATCAGTCTTTGCAAAGAAATCCCAGGGCTGATCTCCTTCAGAATGGACTGGTTGGATCTCCTTGCAGTCCAAGGGACTCTTAAGAGTCTTCTCCAACACCACAGTTCAAAAGCATCAATTCTTTGGCGCTCAGCTTTCTTCACAGTCCAACTCTCCCATCCATACTGCATATTTTCCCTAAACTGAATGTCCTATATTTTTAAGAGAAAACACTGTGTTTTTGAGTGATGGTGGGAAGAAGGTATGCAGCTCAGTTCAGTTCAGTTCAGTCACCCAGTCATGTCCTACTCTTTGTGACCCCATGGACTGCAGCATGCCAGGCCTCCCTGTCCCTTACCAACTCCCGGAGTTTACGCAAACTCATGTCCATTGAGGTGGTGATACCATCCCACCATCTCATCCTCTGTTGTCCCCTTTTCCTCCTGCCTTCAATCTTTCCCAGCATCAGAGTCTTTTCAAATGAGCCAGTTCTTCCCATCAGGTGGCTAAAGTACTGGAGTTTCAGCTTCAGCATAGGTCCTTCCAATGAATACTAAGGACTGATTTCCTTTAGGATGCACTGGTTGGATCTCCTTGCAGTCCAAGGGACTCTCAAGAGTCTTCTCCAACACCACAGTTCAAAAGCATCAGTTCTTCAGTGCTCAGCTTTCTTTAGAGTCCAACTGTCACATCCATACATGAGTATTGGAAAAACCATAGCCTTGACTAGACGGACCTTTATTGGCAAAGTAATGTCTCTGCTTTTTAATATACTGTCTAGGCTGGTCATAACTTCTCTTCCAAGGAATAAGAATCTTTTAATTTCATGGCTGCAATCACCATCTGCAGTGATTTTGAAGAAAGTAGGGAAAACCACTCCATTCAAGAAACCATACCATTCCAAACCATACCAAACAAAACCATGCGATACAAAACCATACCATTCAGGTATGACCTAAATCAAATCCCTTAGGATTATACAGTGAAAGTGATTAATAGATTTAAGGGATTAGATCTGATGAGTGCCTGAAGAACTATGGATGGAGGTTCATGACATTGTATAGGAGACAGAGATCAAGATCATCCCCAAGGAAAAGAAAGGCAATGTGGCTGTCTGAGGAGTCCTTACAAATAGCTATGAAAAGAAGAAAAGTGAAAGGCGAAGGAGAAAAGGAAAGATATATCCATTTGAATGCAGAGTTCCAAAGAATAGGAAGGAGAGATAAGAAATCTCTCAGTGATCAATGCAAAGAAATAGAGGAAAACAATAAATGGGAAAGACTAGAGACCTGTTCAAGAAAGTTAGAGATACCAAGGGAACTTTTCGTGCAAAGATGGGCACAATAAAGGACAGAAATGGTATGGACCTAACAGAAGCAGAAGATATTAAGAAGAGGTGGCAAGAATACACAGAAGAATTGTACAAAAAAGATCTTCACAACCAGGATAATCATGATGGTGTGATCACTCACCTAGAGCCAGATATCCTGTGAAGTGTAGTGGGCCTTAGGAAGCATCACAAGGGCAAAGCTAGTGGAGCTATGCCATAAGGAGAAGCAAAGAACTATTACATGTAAATGTTAAGTACCATTTTTGTGTGATAAATTTGTGGGATCAATGTTAATATAGAGGATTTCATTACAATGAAGTGAGTTTCACAGAAGCTACCTTCTTAAACTGACAAACATGATAAATTTAGCAGGATAAGAACTGTGTGACCTTATAACTTCTACAGTAAGTAGTCTACACTCCATCTTTAAGACAGTATTTTAAAAACAGTCATATTGACCAATTACACATGAAAAAATAATTAAAGCAAAATATATGAGTTTATAATTAAGTTCTTGTATGATTTTTTTCATATATTTTAATGCAAGTTGGTTAGACTCACAAATCTGAGTCTAGAAATCATACTGAATTAGCTCAGAGATAACATGCTGAGTCATCAGAATATTTTCTATTTTTTATCAATAAAAATGAATATCCCATGTTTCTTTTCTTTCTTTCTTTTTTTTTTTTTCCCTGAGTTTTGCAGTTTATTTATTGAAACCTCATACATACATTGCTTGGATGTAGAATTCTAAAACCATGTTTTTCCAAAAAACGTGTTTATCCTATATCATGGAATAATGAATATACAAATGGACTACATAAGCCACTCAATTTGCTTCTCAATGTGTTACACAGAGAATTATTTGCTCATTTGGTAAACATTACCTCATCTGCTTCTTCACCTTCATCATAATCATCGTCATCTTCAATAGCTTCTCCAGTAAAGTATAACACCAATCTTGGGATTACAGGCTCACGTAAAAAGTGACCAATTTCAAAGTCTGCAGCGAGGATAGCTTCAGAATCATTATCCAGATCTCCAATCTCAGGAACTTCAGGAGGGGCAAAAAAATTAGAGAAAGAGCCTCAGAACCTGTTTTGGTCACAGTTCGAACTGTCCCATGTCCCTTGTGATCGTTTTCAAAGTGACAATCTTCTCTTTTTTCCAATCTATCTGGCACCATGTACAACCCATAATTTCTGGTCCATCAAAAGGAAAGGAATCAGAATCATCTGGTTCAGATCCCATGTTTGTTAATTGCCATGTTCATCTGGTATTTTCTATTTTTAGCAGTATTTTCCTTGAAACCCTTGCCCTGCATTACCTTTTTCCATGAATTATTTGTCAATCAGCAATAAGGAACTCCACTGAAATCCCATAACAGAAGTTCAAAAATCTGTTAACTTCAAGATTTTTTCTTACCCTCATGTAAAATGTTGCTTGTCTTTCTTATTTATAAGAAAGGAGAAAGAATTTAGGGAGTTAAAGAGATTTTAGGTGTTAAGACTTGGATACAACGTAAGCCAGGGGATTCTGCAGGTTGATACTTTTGGGAGTCTAGATAATTAGAAATTGGGTATAAAGATTTTTTTTTTTTCTCTACAAGTTCATAACAGACAAAAACCTGAAATGGCAGCAGTTATTTATCATTGACTGAGTACACAGGAGAATTTGCACAATATCTGCAACTACTGTCTGCAGAAAACTTGTCTTTTCAATTTCTTAAAGCTGAATGTTTAAAAACATTTTATAAATAAAAAGAGGAGATTATTTTCAAAATAGTGTCTCCACTCAGCACTTTTTTTTTTTTTTTTTTACCTAAGACCATTCAATCTGACATATGTCAGGGATAATTAGCAGTCTTAGCAGTCTTCTGCTAACAGAATACCTGCTGTACTTAGCAGGCATTTCTTGTTCCTCATTAACCAAATTATGTTCAGGTCATATATCAAATCTTTGACAATAATGCCACTTTCATGCTTAATTGCTTAAATAAATGTGTAATTATGGTAACTGTACTGAGATACTACTGTAAATTCTTGTAACCATGGCATTTGCCTGATGTAGATTGTGATGTCATTTGATCTACTGTATAGATTTAATAACACTAAAAATTAATGTAACATTTGTTCCATATCAATGAAGATTCCTCCAGATGTTAATAACATTTTAGGTAAAATTTTATTCAATATTCTGAACATTCTATTAAATGAAGTCATAGTATTTTTATGAAAAATATTGTATCTGGCATTAAGCACAGAAAAATAAATTGATAACTTGCTTCTGAGAGGGGAGATTGAAATCTTGACATACGATAATTAGCAGAATTTATATCTTGCTATGGGATATTTACGGCAATGACTGTGTTCTTAGAATACTTTTGGATCACAGCAAATATTGGCTCATAAAAAATCAAGAAAATCATGTTAGGGGAAGAAGAAAGATATTAATAGTAGTCTTAAAATTCTTGTTCTATGTTTTCTACTAATTAGCACTTTTCTAATGAGTGCTAACCAAATGAGACTTTGACATAAATTAGCAAAAAAGTTCTCAAAACTTTTAAAAGTAAAATAAATGACACATGCCAAAATGTTGATGTGGTAAGCATTTAAATGTATTAGTTATTAATATAAAGAACTTTAAACATCTTAGGTATCAAACCTATGCTAAATACCAGGTTTATCACTAAGGATTACATTTGGCTGCATTTATCACTAAAAACATGAATATAATATTAATAAAAATAAAGTTTACCAGTGGTGTGAGCAGGTTGTAAGTGTGTTCCTTATTCATCAGAAAGAACCCTGGAAGTAAGTAGTCCAGGGCTATACAGAATTTCCACATTTACCCTGAATACAGACTCATTCTCTTTTCTCTCCCATTATTCTAGATCAAGGATAGAAGATTTTTTCTTAAGGGGTCAGGAATGAAATGTTCTAGGATTTGCAAGCCACACAGTCTCTCTCACAACTTACTAATTCTACTTCTCTCACAAAAAGTAATTTGCCACTGTAGCATGAAACTACTAAATACCTACTAAAATAGATATGACTGAAGGAAAGTTATGACCAACCTAGATAGCATATTCAAAAGCAGAGACATTACTTTGCCAACAAAGGTCCGTCTAGTCAAGGCTATGGTTTTTCCAATAGTCATGTATGGATGCAAGAGTTGGACTATAAAGAAAGCTGAGCACCGAAGAGTTGATGCTTTTAAACTGTGGTGTTGGAGAAGACTCTTGGAGATCCAACCAGTCCATCCTAATGGAGATCAGTCCTGGGTGTTCTTTGGAAGGACTGATGCTAAAGCTGAAACTCCAATACTTTGGCCACCTGATGTGAAGAGTTGACTCATTGGAAAAGACTCTGACGCTGGGAGGGATTTTCAGCAGGAGGAGAAGGGGACGACAGAGGATAAGATGGCTGGATGGCATCACCAACTCGATGGACGTGAGTTTGAGTGAACTCTGGGAGTTGGTGATGGACAGGGAGGCCTGACGTGCTGCAATTCATGGCATTGCAAAGAGTAGGACATGACTGAGCGACTGAACTGAACTGGTATTCCAGTAAAACTGCTATCAACTACAAATTGGCATTTGTCAAGGATGTTTGCTGTCTGCCTCAGCAGGGATTGAATCCCATACTTCTGCAGCTGTTGACTTTCAACATGCCCTTGAAGGCAGTTCAAGGTGGAGAGTGAGGCACTGTGTGCTCCACAGAAACTGGTAGAGTAAGTCTGTATGTAGTTAGATATTTTCATGAATTTATTTCATGATTCCAATCCTTGTATTTCCTCGTACCTAGAAAAGCACTAAATCATTTCATGGTGATAGCAGCTTCTCCTGACTAGCAAAAGACCTTTTTTTAGTAAGCATGTGATTACCTTGAACTCCCCCTTCACCAAAATCGTATATATTGATCTTCCCTCACTGCCTCTTTGGAGCAGTGTCTCACAGCTATCCAAGTTTCCTGTCCCCATTTTGCCCCAAATTAAACTTATCTCACAACTCTCGAGTTGTGCATATTTTTTGGTCAACACTGTATAAAGAAAAACAAGTGATGGGATGGGTTTATCTCATGGATGACAATTATACTAAGCTCTCTTTCAGAATGTGGCTTTCATCCTCAAGGTCAATTCATGACTCAAGATGGCTGTCAGAGGTCTAGATGTAATATTCTAAGTGAAAGCCAGAAGAATTGCAGATACTAAAGGATCAAATGGGCTTCCTTCACAGAGAATAAGCCCTTTTAAAATTGAGTTTCAATGAGGACCTGCACAATATTTTTATTTACATCTTTGTTTAATAAATAATCTGAAAGATATTTATTCTTGATTCCTAAAAAGATAAGCACTAAATGCTTAAAACAGAATTGGTTGGCTGTTGTCTCCAGTTCCTGGGAAGTAACCTCTAAATCCTTGGAATTTCCCTCGGGAAGTTTTTTTGTTATTTATGGTGGGTCCCTGGGATGAAATCTGATAGTTTATGTTAATGAGATTGCCTAGGGTGGAGGCTACCCATTACAGAAAGAATAAATATGTGGTTAGAGATTTGGGGCTTTGAGCCATATCAGCCAAGCCCCAGGAAAAAGAGAGAGTTGGAGATTGAATTCAGCCATATAAACAATGATTCAATTAATCATGCCTATGGAATGAAACCATAATAAAAACTCGGACACTGATGTTTGAGTAATTTTCCTTGGACTGGTGTGTCCAAAGGCATATCGTGAAGACAAGAAAGTTGTACATTTGGACCTTCCCAGACCACATCTTATGCATTTCCCCCTCAGACTGGTTCTGATTAGTGTTATTTTGTTTTAATAAATTTAATCATAAGTACAGTGTTCTCCTGAGTTCTCTGAATCATTCTAGAAAAAGTATTAAATTTGAGTGAATGGTAAGAACTCTTTAACTGTAGCTCATGATCAGAATGGAGATTTCTGAGACTGTGTCTGGCATCTGAAGTAAGGCAAAAGCAGTTTTGTGGAGAATGATGCCTTTAATCTGTGAAGTTTGGCCTGGATCCACGTAATTAAGTCTCAGAAGTTATTGCAATTTCACTTGCCAGAAGTTAGTCATTTGACTACATCTAGATTTAAATTAGATTTTTAGACTCATATTTTCCATACCACCATTAGGCTTAGAATACTGCCCACATATCCTATAACTAAGCTAAATATTTGGGATTCTAGCTTGAACTAAAGGAGATCAGTCTCGAGTGTTCATTGGAAAGACTGATGTTGAAGCTGAAACTCCGATATTTTGGCCATCTGATGTGACGAGCTGACTCATTTGAAAAGACCCTGATGCTGGGAAAGATTGAAGACAGGAGAAGAAGGGGACAACAGAGGATGAGATGGTTGGATGGCATCACTGACTCGATGGACATGAGTTTGTGTAAGCTCTGGGAGTTGGTAATGGACAGGGAAGCCTGGCATGCTGCAGTCCATGGGGTCTCAAAGAGTCAGACACAACTGAGTGACTGAACTGAACTGAACTGAACTGAAGCTTGAATTACTTGGACATCTTCCTTCAAAAAAAAGGTCATCTTCCTTCAATAATTAACTTCATCATGTTTCACTTTTTGGTTTGCCTCAGCTATCACAGTAACAGCAAGACTACATAGTCATCTAGCAAGTCCTTTCATTTACTTCTCTTCATAAGTCAGTTGGAAAAATTAAGAAATTTCTCATCTTCCTACTACCACATCTAAAAACCTCCTTTGGTCTGTACTCATATTTTCCTGTGATCCTTTGAATTACAAAAGTAACAAGAAGTATTTGCTCTATCAAAAACAAATTATCTTCCTAGTTTCCATGTTCCATCACTTACGACTTATCAAGGACTTCGATTTAATTAGTGCATTTATTCTCTTTATTACAATAATATTTTTCCAGCATGCAAACGTCCTTACTCTCTTCCATTAAATAAAAGATAACTAAATGAAACCTTAAACTTCTAGCCTTTATTCTGCTCTAATTACTCTCCCAATCATCTGGTCCTGTTCTTAGTAAAACTTTGTAATATATGTACCTGAACTAGCTGCTTACATTTCCTTCTTCCTACTTTATGGTGGTTTTTCTTCCTATCAATCCATCAGACTGTTCTTGGTAACACTGTTAGTGTCAACTACAAATTGGCACTTGCCGTCTACTTCTACCAAGATTAAATCATGTTCTGCTGCAACTGCTGATTTTTAACACCCTCTTCTGAAAAAAGTCCAGGGTGGACAGCAGAAATGAGGCACTCTGTGCTCAGGGAAAAATTGGAAGGACAGGCCTTCAGATAGTTATCTTCAGGAGCCAAATTTATGAACCCAGTTCTTATGTCTCCTCATATCTAGAAAAGCACTAAAATCCATGAGGATAACTATTCTTCATGACTAGCAGAAAACTTCTGGAAAAATAATGTAATTGCATGCACTATCCCTTCACCAAAATCACCTTCCTCCCTACTTATTTGAAACAGTTTCTCAGAGCTATTTGAGGTGTTGTCACCTGGGCTGAAGTCCTCATTTTGCCCCAAATAAAACTTGTAACTGTCATGTTGCACACTTTTCAAGTCAACGTTAGTGATACCCATTATGCCAGCAGTGAAAGTAACCGTTCTCTTCTATCTTGTATTTTATTAGTCCTTGACAGTGTTGATCCAGTCCTTATCTCTTGAGTAAAATAGCACATATGTATGCATCTCCTCTAATTTTACTAGTATATCTGCCTAATTTCCAATGCTTCTGCCTCTTCCTCATTTACTTATTCTGTGGATGCAAGGGAAACCCCATGATTTGTTTAATATTCTATTGTTTCTAGACATATGATTTTTAATAGGGAATTTCATTTATGCATCTGTCTTTGAAAACAATGCCAGCATAGACTGATCATCAAATTTCAGCTGTAGCTCTGACTTCTCCCCTGAACTTGAACCTTATTCCAAGCTTTCCATTAACTATATACATTTCTTCATTTGTAGTTCTGACAATATCTTATATTTTGCATGTTCAAAAATGGAGTATTTTTTTTCCTTTTTTTAAAATTGAAGTACATTTGGTTACAATATTGTATTAGTTTCATGTGTACTGAAAAATGATTAAGTTATATATATTTTCAGAATTTTTTTCTATTATAGGTCATTACAAGATATTGAATCTAGTTCCTTGTGCTACACAGTAAATCCTTGTTATATTTATTTTATATGTAGCAGTGTGTATCACTTAACCCCATACTCCTAATTTATCCTTCCCTTGCTTTTGTAATGATATAGTGATGTTTATTTTCCATGTACGGAGAAGGCGATGGCACCCCACTCCAGTACTCTTGCCTGGAAAATCCCATGGACGGAGGAGCCTGGTGGGCTATAGTCCATGGGGTCGCGAAGAGTCGGACACGACTGAGTGACTTCACTTTCACTTTTCACTTTCATGCATTGGAGAAGGAAATGCCAACCCACTCCAGTGTTCTTGCCTGGAGAATCCCAGGGACGGTGGAGCCTGGTGGGCTGCCGTCTTTGGGGTCGCACAGAGTCGGACACAACTGACGCGACTTAGCAGTAGCAGCAGCATTTTCTATGTATATAAGTCTGTTTCTATTTTGTAAATACATTTTTATTATATTTTAGATTTCACATATAAGTTATATCATACAATATTTGTCTTTCTCTATCTGACGTATTTCCCTTAATATGATGATCTCCAGATCTATCCATAAAAACGAATTCCTTTCTTTTTTATAATTAATTAATTTTTTAAAATTTTGCTTTACAATACTGTATTGGTTTTGCCATACATCAACATGAATCTGCCACGGGTGTACACATGTTCCCAATCCTGAACACCCCTCCCACCTCCCTCCCCATACCATCTCTCTGGGTCATCCCAGTGCACCAGCCCCAAGCATCCTGTATCCTGCATCAAACCTAGACTGGCGATTCGTTTCTTATATGATATTATATACATGCTTCAATGCCATTCTCCCAAATCATCCCACCCTCTCCCTCTTCCTCTCCCACAGAGTCCAAAAGACTGTTCTATACATCTGTGTCTCTTTTGCTGTCTCGCATAGTGGGTTATCCTTACCATCTTTCTAAATTCCATATATATGCGTTAGTATACTGTATTGGTGTTTTTCTTTCTGGTTTGCTAGGTTTGATGCAAGATACAGGATGCTTGGGGCTGGTGCACTGGGATGACCCAGAGAGATGGTATAGGGAGGGAGGTGGGAAGGGGGTTCAGGATTGGGAACACGTGTACACCCATGGTGGATTCATGTTGATGTATGGCAAAACCAATATAATATTGTAAAGTAAAAAAATAATAATTATTATATAATAAAATCTGAAAAAAAAAAAAGATTTCCATAAAAAAAAACCCCAAAACCAGTTCCTTGATGATTTCACAACCAAACCTTTCTTATTCATTCTTTCATTCTTCATCTCAAGAATATCAGAATCATCCTACCAGTTGGCTAAATCCCAAACCTGAGAGTTCCACTTGATGTATCACTTTCCTTCATGTCTCACATTCAGTTAAAGTCCTGTTGAAATAATGTAAAAAATGTTGAATGTTTCCAGTTCTCCCCCATTTCTACTGCCCCTATTGGTGCCCAAGCTACTCTTGTCTTTTGCCTGAGGACAAAAATAAACTCTGTGCTTCCAGTTATTTAGGCCTATAAGCAATTATCCACAGTTTGTAATTTTAAAAGTTAAATTATATTACATTATTTTCTTGATTAAAATCCCCTAATAGTTCTTCCAAATGAAGCTAGTATAAATCAATGTTCCTATTTAATGCAGGTTCATGCTTAGCTTTCTGACTTTTCCATTTTTTCTTTACTTACATTATTCAAGTCAAAATAACTTTTCCATTTTCTGAACATGTCAAATCATTCCTTTCTCAAAATCTTTGTGGCTAAAATATGTCTGAAATATTTTCCAGATATTCTCATGACTAAACACTTAAGACTCTACCACCTCTGAGAGCTCTATATTGACAAACATATTTAAAGTAACATCACCCTTCCCCCATTACTCTGTGATAACATCATCTCCTTTATCATCTCCTTAGCAGTTATCCCTAAAGTTATTTGTTTTACTCCTTTATTTTATCTCTTTCTCCAATGGAAAAAATATTGAGAATCTGTAGTAAATTTGTTGAATTGTAGATTCTGATTTAGTAGGTCTTGGGTTGCATCTGAAATTCTGCATTTCTAACAAGATCCCAGTTGAAACATATTTATCTAGGAATTTCATGACTCTAATTTTTTTTTTTTTTGCTATATCTTTTCTTAAATGTTTATGATAGTTTATTAGTTAAGGGGTTACTTGTAGAACATAACTAATTAACCATTGGGTTAAAAGCAACTTACAGATTCACTCACTCTAAATGTACAAACTCTATGTATAACCCTTAGGAATGACTTGTAGAAGATCACCTCAGAAGTGCACCCCAAGGGAATTTAGTGCACTGTTAAGGTCAGAATGTTACCTGTGGAAAGAGCAAATAACAGTACAGTGGTTGACTCAGGAATCATGATCCAGAGTCATGATCTGCAAAGGGGAAAACCATAATTACTCTTTCTGGCAATGCTGCTATGCTAATCACCTGAATAATGAATGACCCACGCTCTGTTTCTCATTTGTTTGATTCATTTCCAATTCAAGATTTACCCAGTTATATAAATGTTACATTTAGGTTTCTTCTAGTTGTAAGGGAATCATAAAATTTGGCTTTTCGTTTTATAAGTTCTGCAGTACCAAAAGACATTGTAGGAGGAGGTCAAAATGAATATGAGCTAATACAATTCATCTGTTTAAAATAGCCCCAAGACAGTGCTGTTTGTGTTTCAATAATTTAGTTTCCATTGAAAAATTTCTTACAATTTTTAATTTACTGTGCTTCTATTTTTCCCCTCTAGTTTCAATATGTCTCAAATTAGAATGGAATATGGGTCTGAACAGCAAAAAAATTGAGTATAAAATGGGATGTTTTGGTCTAAGTACATCCCTTCCTTCCAACAGTCTAGAGGTTTGCTACGTCAAGCTCAGAGTGGATTATTTCACAGGAGGATTACCCATGTTCCGTGTGAATATCGATTGAGGTACCCTACTTCACAAGTCTATCCATTAAAATTTAAAAGTCACGGTTATGAGATATGCTTTTGGCTTAGATCAAGTGTTGTATAGGGGCTTCCTTGGTGGCTCAGGGGTAATGAAATCACCTGCCAGTGCAGGAGGTGCAAGAGACACAGATCTGATCCATGGGTCGGGAGGATCCCCTAGAGTAGGAAATCACAATCCCCTCCAGTACACTTGCTTGGGAAATCCTACAGACAGAGGAGCTCGGTGGGTCCACGAAGTTGCAAAGACTCAGACAGAACTGAGTGCTATACTGCCAGGAGCCACCACAGGAGATCCCACCTATAACAAGGTCATGTGGAAGAGAACTGTTAAGCAAGGCTTCAGGACTCAAGGGGCTCCCTAGACTTTCTCGAGCATCTACCCCAAAACCAGAATCTGTCTGTTTTACTATTTCATGACTTTCACCAACTCCTCTGACATTAACAGGGGGCTATCCCCGACCACCTTTCTCTGGAGAAAATCAACTTAGGGCTATAGCTAATAAGTCTCCTGGACATGAGAGGAATATTTCCAATCAAACCCCCTCTGTTAGCATTCTAGCTTGCTTGGGAGGTATGTCCAGACTCTTGTAGCTATGCATATGATTATTTACAGCCTCCCAACTGTGAGAGGCATGGAAAGCCTAAAACATAGAGCCTTTTAAAGAGTTAAAAGTTATTAGAATTGTGCTGGTGTAGGATTTCATTATTGGGCCAATGCTTATTGCTAAGTTCTCATGTCTCTTATCCACTGTGCACCTGGGAGTGCATTAGTTAACATAGTTGAAAAGTAAGAAAAACAAGTATAGCCTTGAAATTAACCACATCAGACTTTTGAGCTAATTGATTCTTTCTTGTAACTCACTGCACCTTTGCTCCATGAGAAATGTAACTTGTTCAATACTTTCTGAGGCTGACATAGATCAGAAATATAAAGAAAAAAACATTTCAAGGGAAAATAAGTTTTCTGGTTGAACAGCCTTTATCAAAAGAGGGTCATAAAATGTCCACAGGCCTCCAAGGCCAGAAGATAATGTACACAACATTGTCTATGGGAAAGGTTTGCAGAAAAAAATCCTGGTTTTGATAAAGATGAAACAGATGTAATGTTTGGGCTGACTCTGTATGACTTTGCATCTTTCATTTCCCTCTATGTACAAGTAAAGGTATAAAAGACCTTTTTGAAAATTAAAAAAAATGGGCCTTGCAGCTTGGTCTCCATGCGTCAATCCTTCTCTCTCTCTCTCCTTCTCCCTCCCTCTCTTTTTCAGGCTGATCCCTTGGAGCATAGAGGCTCCCTGCATTCACTTTCCTGCCTGAGCTTCTAAGACTTTATTAGTTTTCTGTGTAAACCAAGGAATATCAGCCTCTTTCTCTCCTCTATTTTCTTATCTTCAACATTCTTTCCTTATCTCTCTCTAAATCATCTGCCAATGCCGTTTTTCCTTCAGGTTCCCCTGGATCCTGCGGGCTCTGGACCCTGGCGCTATACGGTATTCAATTCAGTTCAGTTCATTCACTCAGGTGTGTCTGACTCTTTGTGACCCCATGAATCACAGCACGCCAGGCCTCCCTGTCCATTACCAAATTCCAGAGTCCTCCCAAACCCATGTCCATCGAGCCGGTGATGCCATCCAACAATTTCATCCTCTGTCATTCCCTTCTCCTCCTGCCCTCAATCTTTCCCAGCATCAGGGTCTTTTCAAATGAATCAACTCTTCACATCAGATGGCCAAAGTATTGGAGTCTCAGCTTCAACATCAGTCTTTCCAATGAACACTCGGGACTGATCTCCTTTAGGATGGACTGGTTGGATCTCCTTGCAGTCCAAGGGACTCTCAAGAGTCTTCTCCAACACCACAGTTCAAAAGCATCAATTCTTTTATGCTCAGCTTTTTTTTTTTTTTAGTCAAACTCTCACACCTATACATGATCACTGGAAAAACCATAGCCTTTACTAGACGGAACTTTGTTGGCAAAGTAATGTCTGCTTTTTAATATGCTGTCTAGGTTGGTCATAAGTTTCCTTCCAAGGAATAAGCGTCTTTTAATTTCATGACTGCAATCACCATCTGCAGTGATTTTGGAGCCCAGAAAAATAAAGTGAGTCACTGTTTCCACTGTTTCCCCATCTATTTGCCATACAGTATTATGTTTATAATTACAGACTTTGAAATAAGTCTAGTTTGGTTCAGTAAAAACAACTTGTGTCTTCAGGAATGAGGCATGTTATCCTTCTGACACCTATGTATGAGAAGATGCAAGAAGTATTCCAACTCAGTTGCTTAATTGAACTTTGATATCCTTAGCTTTTATTGGAGCTCCATTCAGTTCAGTTCAGTTCAGTTCAGTAGCTCAGTCGTGTCTGACTTTTTGCGACCTCATGAATCGCAGCACGTCAGGCCTCCCTTTCCATCACCAACTCCTGGAGTTCACTCAGACTCACGTCCATCGAGTCAGTGATGCCATCCAGCCATCTCATCCTCTGTCGCCCCCTTCTCCGACACTGTTTCCACTGTTTCCCCATCTATTTCCCATGAAGTGATGGGACTGGATGCCATGATCTTCGTTTTCTGAATGTTGAGCTTTAAGCCAACTTTTTCACTCTCCACTTCACTTTCATAAAGAGGCTTTTTAGCTCCTCTTCACTTTCTGCCATAAGGGTGGTGTCATCCGCAAATCTGAGGTTATTGATATTTCTCCCAGCAATCTTGATTCCAGCTTGTGTTTCTTCCAGTCCAGCATTTCTCATGATGTACTCTGCATATAAGTTAAATAAGCAGGGTGACAATATACAGCCTTGATGTACTCCTTTTCCTATTTGGAATCAGTCTGTTGTTCATTACCTAGGCACAATTATAGGAGTCATTTCCCTTGTAACTTTCCAATTCATCATTGTTCTTTCTGTTACAGCCATCTCCTAACCTGAGTCATCAGGTTAGCATAAACTCTCAAGTGTCATCCAGGAACCCACCATGAATAACAGAGACACTTCTATAACCTGTGAAATTTCAAGGGTTTAGAGGTTATCTCCCAGAATCTGGGACACAGAGCATAACTCTCAATGGGTAAAGCTCATTCTTTACTACAGAGCCACATTTTCTGTGAAGCCCTTCCTGATTTTCTTTCTTATCCCTAGGAGAATTTATTGTGCCCTTCTCTGTGCTACTAAGGTATAGCATATTATTCTCATATTATAGATAACCTTATATGAAACCAACAGTTTAATAGTTGCTCGCTCTTGCCTCTGTCTCCTTTGCCAGATGGTGGGTTCCTAGAGAGCAAGAGCTGGTTTATCTGGATATTCTCAGAACCTAATATGGTTCCTGGAACATAAAGTAACCTTTTTGTCTCTCTTTCTCCTTGTTCTTTCTATGTACATGCTTGCATATGCACAAACACTTGGGAGAATGTAGGCTGTTCTGAAAAATTTTACCATTCCTAAGTGTGTGAATAAAATAAAATTCTTAAAAACTAAGCCTTATTGCAAATTATATCGTTCAAAATGATGTTTTCATTTATTTTGGACATTTAAACTGATAGCTCCCATTTTACTGATGATGTTGATTAAATGAAGCACAGGTATGGAAAAATGGAAGAAGGTACATGCATCAGGTGTTCCAATGATGCCTGAACCACACAACTAGCTCACACTGTAAGGGACACGCTGAAGCTTCTGAAATACATATAAAATTCTTTCTCTAGACTGCTTTCCTTTCAGAGCACAATTTGACCAGGATAATTGACTTACTGGCAAAGAGTTTTGATCTAAAAATTGAGTGTGCTTTTCTATAATTGGCTTTAATATAGTTGTAAAACAGAAAGGTAAAAGCTTTCTTTCAAGAAGACTTGGAAAAGTACTAATGCAGTAAATAGCACACTTGATACTTCTATTAAAGCTCTTTGCTTAAATGGAAATTGACTATATAACCATGTTTTCACACTCTGAGCTTTTTAACATCTGAGTAGTAACACAGATAATAAGATTTTGCATATTGAGGTTTTATGGAAATAGAACACTATTCTATTCTATTTTGAACTATTCTATTCAGTTCAAACATGAGAATATCTATAATGGGAATTTAATTACAGTAAGATTATGCCAACAAATTTTGTAGTTTTTGTGAGTATAGAAAAAACACTCTATACCTAATATTATGAGAAAATTCAAATCTAAGTACAAATACCCAAAGAAAAGCTAATAAATTCTGATGCTTAAGTCATTATAAAAGAGTTAAGACTTACTATATAATATAAAACTGGAATTAATTTATGATACATTTTAAATTCTGTTTCACAATTTCCTTGCTTTTAAGGTCTCATATGATCCAAATATGGATTGTTTTAAATTAAAAAAAGATAAGAATTTCTATCTATGGACTGAAATGTACCTCCCCCCTCCAGAAATTCATATTTTGAAGTCCAAACCTCAGGATGACTATATTTAGAGATAAGGCTTTTAGGAGGTAATTAAGATTTATAGGAGGCTATAAAAGTAGGGCCTTGATCCCATAGGTTTGAAGGCCTTGTAGAAGAACAAAGATCTCTTTCTTTCTCTGTGTCTCCCTCTCTGACTCTCTTCTCCCAAGATCCATCAAGGAAAGGTATGTAAAAGAATAGCAAGAGGGCAGATATCTGCAAGACAGGAAGAGGAATGTTATCAGTAACCAAATTGGCTGGCACTTTGATCTTGGACTTCTCAGTCTCCAGAAATTTGACAAATAAACTGCTGTTTCTTAAGCCATCTAAGAAAATTATATGTCAATATCATTGATGAACATGGATGTAAAATTCCTCAACAAAATGCTACTTATCAAATTCAATAATATATCAAAATGATCACACACCATAACTAAGTGAGATTTATGCCACGTTGCAAGGATTTTTTAAATATGGGTAAATTGAGCATATTTTAAAGTAAATTTTATAGTAGTAAATATCCTTTTATGTGTTCTTAATTTGGGTTTAAACCTGACATGGGGTTAGGAGGCTGAGTTAAAGATAAAAGTATATACTGTTGGATATATAACTGGCAATGGCAGGAAGGTTTTTAGGAAAATTGTAGTGTGATTAAGCAGTGGAATGTGTTCTCTTACTGCCAAACAGACATAATTTAAGGAAAAAAAAAAAAAAAAGAAAAACATGCAGTGAAGGGGGAGATGGTTTATAAATGTATTGTCTCATTTAATTCTTATAAATAACCTTACAAAAGTAGTATGTGGCTCATTGAATAGCAGCTCAATGCAGAATCAGATGTCTTCTATTTATTAGCTATGTAACCTGGAGGAAATTATCCAACCTTCATATACCCCAGGTTTCTAGTAAATTAACAGAGAGAATAATAAGCTTAATCTGCTTTTTATATGTAACTATTTTACAGAAAGGAAATGTAACTCAGTGTGTCAGTTACTTTGTGACAGATCAAAAATTCAGTACCAAACCTTCTGAATTCAAAATTCTGAATTTCTATTAAAATAATTACTAGTCCTTTCAGACAGGATACATAGATAAATCTCAAGCTATAAAAATTTAGACCTACCTTAGAATCTATGGATAGGGGGCTTCCCAGTTGGGACAGTGGTAAAGAGTCTTCCTGCTAATTCAAAAGATGTAAGAGATGTGGGTTCAATCCCTGTGTCAGGAAGATCCCCTGGAGGAGGAAATGGCAACCCTCTCCAGTATTCTTGCCTGGAGGGTCCCATGGAAAGAGGAGACTGGGGGGCTACAGTCCATGGGATTGCAAAGAGTAGGACATGACTGAGCAACTGAGCACTTGACCACAGAAAGGATAACCAACATACTCATTCAGGTATGACCTAAATCAAGCCTTTATGCTTATATAGTGGAAGTGACAAATAGACTTAACGGACTAGATCTGATAGACAGAGTGCCTGATGAACTATGGATGGAGGTTCATGACATTGTACAGGAGAGAGGGATCAAGATCATTCCCAAGAAAAGTAAATGCAAAAAGCAAAATGGCCACCTGAGGAGGCCTTACAAATAGCTGTGAAAAGAAGAGAAGGAAAAGGCAAAGGAGAAAATGAAAGATATACCCATATGAATGCAGAGTTCCGAAGAAGAGCAAAGAGAGATAAGAAAGCCTTCCTCAGTGATCAGTGCAAAGAAATAGAGGAAAACAATAGAATGGGAAAGACTAGAAATCTCTTCAAGAAAATTAGAGATACTGAGGGAACATTTCATGCAAAGCTGGGTTCAATAAAGGACAGAAATGGTATGGACCTAACAGAGTAGAAGATATTAGGAAGAGGGGACAAGAATACACAGAAGAACTATACAAAAAAGATCTTCACAACCCAGATAATCACGATGGTGTGATCACACACCTAGAACCAGACATCCTGGAATGCGAAGTCAAGGGGGCCTGAGGAAGCATCAATAGGAACAAAGCTAGTGGAGGTGATGGAATTCCATATGAGCTATTTCCAGTCCTAAAAGATGATGCTGCAAAAGTGCTGTACTCATTATGCCAACAAATTTGGAAAACTCAACAGTGGCCACAGGACTGGAATAGGTCAGTTTTCATTCCAATCCTAAAGAAAGGCAGTGTCAAAGAATGCTCAAACTACCACACACTTGCACTCATATCACACGCTAGTAACATAATGCTCAAAATTCTCCAAGCCAGGCTTCAGCAATATGTGAACCATGAACTTGCAGATGTTCAAGCTGGTCTTAGGAAAGGCACAGAAACGAAAGATCAAACATCTGCTGGATCATGGAAAAAGCAAGAGAGTTCCAGAAAAACATCTACTTCTGCTTTATTGACTATGCCAAAGCAGTTGACTATGTGGATTACAATAAACTGTGGAAAATTCTGAAAGAGATGGGAATACCAGACCACCTGACCTGCTCTTGAGAAACCTATATGCAGGTTAAGAAGCAACAGTTAGAACTGGACATGGAACAACAGACTGGTTCCAAATAGGAAAAAGAATACTTCAAGGCTGTATATTATCACCCTGCTTATTTGACTTATATTCAGAGTACATCATGAGAAACGCTGGACTGGAAGAAACACAAGCTGGAATCAAGATTGCCGGGAGAAATATCAATAACCTCTGATATGTAGATGACACCACTCTTATGGCAGAAAGTGAAGAAGAACTAAAGAGCCTCTTGAGGAAAGTGAAAGTGGAGAGTGAAAAAGTTGGCTTAAAGCTCAACATTCAGAAAACTAAGATCATGGCATCCAGTCCCATCACTTCATGGCAAATAGATGGGAAAACAGTGGCAGACTATTTTTGTGGGCTCCAAAATCACTGCAGATGTTGATTGCAGCCATGAAATTAAAAGACGCTTACTCCTTGGAAGGAAAGTTATGACCAACCTAGACAGCATATTAAAAAGCAGAGACATTCCTTTGCCAACAAAGGTCCTTCTACTCAAGCCTATGGTTTTTCCAATAGTCATGTATGGATGTGAGAATTGAACTATGAAGAAAGCTGAGTGCCGAAGAATTAATGCTTTTGAACTGTGGTGTTGGAGAAGACTCTTGAGAGTCCCTTGGACTGCAAGGAGATCCAACCAGTCCATTTTAAAGGAGATCAGTCCTGAGTGTTCTAGCTTGTTTCTTTTCTTGATATCTTGGCAATTAGAAAATAATATTGTTTGTATCAGTTCTGAGGAAGAGGGGCAGAATGTCTAGAATGTGTCTGGAGGTGACATAGAGGATGACCAGGAGACAGATTGGAAGAATCTTGAGATGGTGGAGTGAGTGAAAGGGAAGAAAGAAAAAGGAATGTGTCAAACTGAGGAAAGAATGTGGTGTAAGATCAATGGGGTAGGTTTTGGAGCTATAGTTTCTTGTTCCAAACCCTTACTATTTGAACTTGGGGTATAAACTTCATGAGCTTGTATAGGTAAATTGCATAGCAAAATGCATGTCATATATTAATGATTATATAAAGAGTAATTTTAAAAATATCTTTTAAGAATGAGGTCAAATTAGTTTTTAGTGTCTTATTATGGGGAAAATGTTTATTTCATAAAAAATAACATTATAGTTTGAGTTGTGTTCCCCCAAAAGACATGTTAAATTCATAAACCCCAGTACATCTTAAAGTGACCTTATTCGGAAGTAAGATCTTTGCAGATTTGATTAAGATAAGGAGGCTCGTTAGAACTTAGCCCTGACCCGACGTGACTGGTACTTTTATAAGAAGAAGGAAATATGGACACCGAGACACACAGTAAAAGTAACAAGTAAAAAAAAAAAAAGGAGAGATAAAACTAATACATCTACAAGACAAGAAATGACAGTGATTGCTAGTTGTCACCAGAAGCTAGGGAAGAGGCATAAATCCCCCCTTCAGAAACCCTCAGAGAGAACCAGCAGTGTCAAAACTTTAATTTTCAACAACTTCTAGCTTAAAGATAACTTCCATCATTTAAGTCTTCTATTTTGAGATACTTTGTAAAAGAAGCCCTAAGAAATGAAAGAAATGAACTAACATTAATCACTGAATTTGATATGACTAATATTTTTTATTCCAAGACAATTTTTTAAATGATCAGTGTGCCTTACAAATTTCAATAAAGATACGGATAATGATATATTTATGGCAAAAGTCAAAGGAAAAATACTAAGTTTAAAAGTTGGCTTCTATTTTCAGTGAGTTGCAGAACATGTTGATCATGTTTGGTACATTAACTCTGACAAAATGAATAGCGTGTCCTTGAATTAAAAGAAAGATTCTGAGTTATGACTCTTTTTCTTCTATTTGAAATTTAAGATGGTGCTATGGGTAGTGCACATGGCATGTGGTAAGGTTTTCTTAAATACCAATTAATGTAGAATTTTATTTGGAAGTATGTGTATAAGGAGGGAGTCTAATAAGTAGAGATGACTACTGGCAAGTATTTGATCTGGGAAGTTTTATTACCTTGAGCAAGTTAACCTGTCTGTGCTTCAATTTCATCTTTTATTAAAAGTGGTGGTCCTCAACTTAGAATAGTTCAATTTATGATTTTTCAAATTTGCAATGCTGTTAAAGCAATACTCCTTCAGTAGAAAACATACTGTGAATTTCAAATTTTGATCTTTTCTTAGGGTAGCAATATGCAGTATAATATACTCTTGTGATACCAGGCAGGCAGGGGCAGGAAGCTGCACCTCCCAGTCAGCCACATGATCATGAAGGTAGATAAACAGTTGATACGCTTATAACCATCTGCACCCACAAAACTATTCTATTTTCATTTTCACTACAACATTTAATAAACTGCACAAAATAGTCAACATTGTGTTATAAAATAATCTTTGTGTTAGATGATTTGCCTCCCAATAGGCTAATGTAAATGTTCTGAGTGTGTTTAAGGTAGACTAGGTGAAGCTATCATGGGTAGGTTAGGTGCATTAAATGAATTTTCAGGTTATGATAGTTTCAATTTACAATGGGTTTATTGGAGCATAATCACATCATAAGTCTAGGAATATCTGTATTTCTTTCCCATCCATGGACAAATAAAGAATGACTCTTTGAAAAAGAGAAGGCTGGCTTTATCACTGAGCAAGAGGCTTTGTTTGATGATTCATTCATTAATTCATATATTCAACATACTTATTGAACTTCTAGCTACATGTTCAGAATTTTGTAGACTGGAAATAGATCAGTGAATGAACCAAAAATATATTTGATGCCATATGGATTATAGTTACCTACTCTAAGTATTGAATCAATGATGTTTCCTTTCTTGTGATTCAAAACTTTGTGGGAACAAAGTACATGATTCCTCAAATTTATAAATCAATGCAATAACTTTAGTAAAATGATGTTTCCTAATAGAGTCAAGCATACTGAAAACATCAAATTTCATGTCAAGGGATTTTGGCAGGAAATAATCATCAATTCCCTAATTATACAAGCCAGAGTTGAAGCCCAGAGAAATGAACTGCTCTTGTATCAAAGCTAGTCAATGTTAAAACTGGACCTAACAGCAGACATTACTGATGCCCAATTAAGACTCTGCTCTCCAAGATGGGCAACCACATCACTATTCATTGACGATAGTGAGTCTGCCACTTCAATCACCAGTATGTTCTGTTAGACTAGATTGCTGCTGCTGCTGTTAAGTCGTTTCAGTCGTGTCCGACTCTGTGCGACCCCAGAGACGGCAGCCCACAGGCTCTCCCATCCCTGGGATTCTCCAGGCAAGAACACTGGAGTGGGTTGCCATATCCTTCTCCAATGCATGAAAGTGAAGTCGCTCAGTTGTGTCAGACTCTTAGCATCCCCATGGACTGCAGCCTACCAGGCGCCTCCATCCATGGGATTTGCCAGGCTAGAGTGCTGGAGTGGGGTGCCATTGCCTTCTCCGATATCATCCTAGAGAGAGGGATATAATGCTGCGATTCTAATTCAGTTAAGTCTGTAGATCCAGGCTACCTTTTCCACAAGAAGTTCAAGAATTATTGTGAGTAGTGTACACAACACTGAAAAATTTATGCCAGCAAAGAATCATGCTTTGAAGAGATTCATCTTGGTTAAACTATAATTGCCTTGTGTTTGGGGTATAGAATACGTGAAAACTATCATTCAGTTGATAGAATTTTAACTAATGAAGCAAGCATAATTTTACTAATACTCCCTTAGAAGTTTCTTTTTAACAGTATCCTGCTGAATTGTCCGGGATAAAAATAAAATACAGCTTTCTTTAAAATAAAAAGTGAATTCCTTGTATCACTGATAGTTTTATTATATGTATTATAGAAACAATGAAATGAAGTATGCTATTATATATTAGTGAATCTGCTACAAATGTCAAGAAAAACAATTTTAACACAAAATGTGCAAAGACCAATCCAAAATCTAAAGAAGTGAAACTAAAAGCCTGTGAATTCTAGTAATATTAAATTTTAAAATATATGTGTAAAACAAGGCCTTAAAGAATCATGTCATATCATATCAACACATTTATGTATATGTAAAGTCGGTTTAATTTTCATTAATAGAAAGTCCATGCATATTTATTCATATTTTGAAAAAAAAAAACTTCTCTAGTAGATTGGATTGTGTGGTTTTTTAAAAAATGATTATGTGTTAAGTTAAAAAAAAAATAACTTTACAAAAATGTTTATACCACTGTCATCTTTCCCCAAAACTGTCCTAAGAAGTGCCCCAACTTTTTTTGGAACTTATATTGTTTGAAAATGCTACAATAATTAATATCAAGAATACAATGACTTCTGTTAAAAATAAGTAGTTTTATACATAAAGCAAAAATTGGCAAGTATGAACAAGTTTGCTGGTATTGCAAAAAATTGTAATAAATCATTTTGCATTGCTGTAGAATGCTCATTTTCACCATAAAGAACAAACAATTTCCACCAGAAAAATTCTTCCAATGAATTACACCTGAGTACTCATTAGTGCAATAAGGTCCCCAAAGAAAATTCAGACATGCTGACTCTCAACACTGTGAATTGGAACACCCAAGGGGAGTAAGATGAATGAGGCTTCTTCACTTTTGGTTTTATTAAACAATAGACACAGAACCCAGTTGCAGAGAGGAATACATAAACTTTTCCCCCTACAAGTTGAGAAACAATAAGATAATAATTATAATATTGGGGGAAAAAAACTAATCCAAAACCCAAACCAAAAGGCAATAATAAATCTCATTGGTTAGAAGTACTTTTCAAAACTTTGGATAGGAATTTAAATGTCACTGAATTAATTAAAATTAATAAATAGCTTAAGAAACTTTTTTCTTGATTGTAGTTTTTATAGACTTTGTGAAAAGAAGTAGTGGTTCTTTTTAAATTTTCATTTGATTAAGAACCCATACATCTTGATTAGATAAAGAAAAATACATCATTTTGTCTAGATAATCAAAATTATTTAGAATCAACATATGGAATACAATGACTGCAGAGCAATTTTATTTAGTTTGATAATGTAATAGATTATGTGAAGAACAAACTTACTACTTACAGAATTGTATAAATATTGAAGAAATGATGTTAGAAGATAGGCAGTAGAAGGAATAAAACAATTATATTCACCCTCAAACAATACATATTTGTATAATTAGCTACACAAAATGGTGCAGTGGTAGAATATGGGCTTGCTATTGTAGGAGGTGCAAGAAACACAGGTTCAATCGCTGGCTTGGGAAGATCTCCTGGGGAAGGGAATAGCTACCAACTCCAGTATTCTTGACTGGAGAATTCCATGGACAGAGAAGCCTGGCAGGCTATAGTCCATATGGTTGAAAAGAGTCAGACACGACTGAGCACACACACTTCAAAACTATTCAGTTCAGTTCATTTCAGTCGCTCAGTCGTGTCTGACTCTTTGCGCCCCCATGAATCGCAGCACGCCAGGCCTCCCTGTCCATAACCATCTCCCAGAGTTCACTCAAATTCATGTCCATCAAGTGGGTGATGCCATCCAGCCATCTCATCCTCTGTCGTCCCCTTCTCCTCCTGCCCCCAATCCCTCCTGGCATCAGAGTCTTTTCCAGTGAGTCAACTCTTCGCATGAGCTGGCCAAAGTACCGGAATTTCAGCTTTAGCATCAGTCCTTCCAAAGAACACCCAGGGCTGATCTCCTTCAGAATGGACTGGTTGGATCTCCTTGCAGTCCAGGGGACTCTCAAGAGTCTTCTCCAACACCACAGTTCAAAAGCATCAATTCTTTGGTGCTCAGCTTTCTTCACCGGAGAAGGCAATGGCACCCCACTCCAGTACTCTTCCCTGGAAAATCCTATGGATGAAGGAGCCTGGTAGGCTGCAATCCATAGGATCGTGAAGAGTCGGACACGACTGAGCAACTTCACCTTCAATTTTCACTTTCATGCATTGGAGAAGGAAATGGCAACCCACTGTAGTGTTCTTGCCTGGAGAATCCCAGGGACAGGGGAGCCTGGTGGACTGCCGTCTATGGAGTCGCACAGAGTTGGACACGACTGAAGCGACTTAGCAGCAGCAGCAGCAGCAGCAGCAGCAGCTCTCTTCACAGTCCAACTTTCACATCCATACATGACCACTGGAAAAACCATAGCCTTGACTTACGGACCTTTGTTGGCAAAGTAATATCTCTGTTTTTCTATATGCTATCTAGGTTGGTCATAACGTTCCTTCCAAGGAGCGTCTTTTAATTTCATGGCTGCAATACATATATATAATCAAGAGAATTATTATGGGCCTCTACTTTTATATAATTATGCATTTCTAAGTATATATGTGAAAGTGGAAAATGTAGAGGTCAAAAATTATATTTACTTACTAGAAAATAGCTTCTATTCACAATGAAGTAAAAATCACATAAAATTTATATTATATTATGGATATTAAGTGCAAATGGTAGTTATTTTAATGTTTCACATTCGGTTTTAAATAAAATTATTTTTCTTCACATTTGAACAAAGTGTTGATCAATTATGTTTAGCTACAGTCTTAATTTCAGCACTTACATCTTTACAATTTTTACCCTAAGTGGTAATTTCCATCTTTGTCTAAATTAAGATGCATTTATGAACACTCAAAGCAAGGGTAACCCTGATCAAAAGAACTGTTAGTCAAAATTTTAGAAGCAGAGACTTAATTGAGACAAAGAAGTATTATTGAGAGCTTTGTCAGAAGTAGAGCCCAGGAGACACATATTCAAGAAGCACTTGAATTGTGTTCCACCAAACTACAAAATGAAAAACCACAAACTACAAAATGCAGCAAACTACAAACAGCAAAATACAAACTACAAAACTACTATAAAGGTAAAACTCTCAAGGCCGCATTTAATTGTATGCATTATGTAATTCTTTTCTGTCAATAACTATAATTAGATCTGGCAAGAAGTCAGGATGCTTGGTAAGCAAGGATTATTTGAGATCAGAAATAGTTTCATCCTTCCAGTGGGGGAACATTAGAATATAAAACTGCAGCTGGTGAATGATGTGCTTAATATAGCTGGTGGTATCCTTAGGTTTGATAAAGTTCAGAGAAAATTCAAGTTCTCTGTGGTAAAAAGAAGTGTCTGAGACCAGGTCCTTGATTGCCACCAACTCCATTTTTGTATGCCTGACTTGTGTAATCACAGATCATTGTAATTTTGTAATTACATTGTAATTTTGTAATTTTGACCTATCATCAGAAGTATAAAGAATGAGGAAAGATGTACTTACTCATGTATGAAATCTTGAAGTAGGGCACACCTAAGATTATTTTTCTGCAGCTCAACAAAATCAGTCCATTCCTTATGAGCCATGTATGATTTTTTTGGCACTTTCCTAAAGCCACATGATGGCTGCAGCTGTTTCCACCCAACATATCCTTTCAGAAAATAGTATGTCAGAAAAAAGGAATGCTTGTATATAATGTCCATTTTCCCATAAGTCATTCAGAAGATTTTTAAATCACATCTTGTGGATTCACCTGGTTCATATGTCTGAACTGCCATTTGACACAGAGAATGAAAACTCGACTTCTGGCTTCTATCAAACAAGATTCACACTTGACTGCATGTCCCAGTTCTCCTGAAAGATAGAACTTTCAGTTTTTACAAAATCTAGTGAGTCTATAACAGTACTTAGATCTACGATTGTTGGCATCATCAAGTTCATTTTTCAATGGAAATTTTATGAGGTAGTAAAAGCAAAATATAGTGAAAATCCAAGTAATTACATAAATAAACATAGACCAAGAAAGTAATTCTGTGAAACTGAAACTTTGGCTGACAGAAAGTATCATTTCAGGTTAGCTTGAAATTTTATACAGATGATCCATACATAAGTTTAAATTTAATTTATGGCAGTGAGTTACAGATTGTGTATTGTATAATATAAAATCATAAAAGAAAATATATCATATTAGTAATTATGCTAAAGTAATCTGTTATTTTATTAAAATATGTTATTAAAAATTTTTAAAAAGTTGAAGTCAAATGTCAACCCATGCTGTTTTTAACATCAGCATGTAAATTTCTATGAGTAAATAAACATAGAATAATGAACTCTGGGATTCTATTGTGTGCTAAGTCACTTCAGTCATGTCCAACTCTTACAACCCCACAGAATGTAGCTTACCAGGCTCCTCTGTCCATTGGATTCTCCAGACAAAATACTGGAGTGTGTTGCCATGCCTCCTTCAAGGGATCTTTATTTCCTGTTCCTGCAACATTTTGGTTTTCTTTTTACACTTACGTCTTTATGAACCAAAGAAATAAATACTAATTGATCATTATGGGTGAGATAGAGAATGGGGCTACAGGTGCAGCCTCTGTTCTTATGATCCACATAGTCTATTAGAAGAAACAGAGAAGGATACCATTTGAATAGAATAAATTATGGTGGGTGTTACCACAAGATATACAGATGTGCTGTGGAAACACTGGGCAGAAGCCACTCATTTGGTCTACAGGGCACCTGAGAAGGTGTCTCAGAGGAAACATGATATATAAATAAATCTTGAATTAGAGTTGCCAGGTGAATGGGTAAGATGAATAGAATTTCCAATAGATAGAATAGCACAAGCAATGTTCTAAAGGTAGAAAAGAACATTGCTGTTTATAAAGACAATTTAATATGGCCAGAGAGCAGGGTTTTGAAGGGAAGATGTGAAAATATATCTGGAGATACAATATATTTGCACTCAGATAAAATAAGGCTTGTGGAGCTCTTAAAGCATTTGGACTTAATTCTAAGGACAATGGGGGCATCATGTAATGGTTTTAATTAGCTGACTGGTATAAGAAAATTTGTATTACAGAAATAGCCCTCTGACTGTATGAGGGCAGGATTATAGTATTCAAAGCTGGTGGCACAGTGATAAAGAACTGGCCTGCCAATGAGGATGACACAAGACACACAGGTTCAATCTCTGGTTCAGAAAGATCTGCCGGAATAGAAAATGGCAAGCTACTCCAGTATTCTTGCCTGGGAAATTCCATGGGCAGAGGAGCCTAGCAGACTACAGTCCATGGGGTGGAAAAAAGTAGGACAAACAGAACAACCGAGCACACATAAATTTAATAGGCAGTTTCAATAAGCTAGATTAGGCATTATAGTGTTCTAAACAAGGCAAGAGATCATAGAAGTAAATATACTAGAGAAAAGCATCTTTAATATAGAGTTAAGCATCCTAAGACTTTAGAGGTTGAATAGACATAGAGGGTGAAGAAAAATGAAGAGTTAAAACTGACTTCAAGCTTCCTGGTATGGCTTACAGTTGAATATTCATGTTAGTCACCAAGATATGGAACTCAGGAGAAGTCTGCTGAGTATAACTCATCTTCTTTTTAGTATGTGAAATTTATGGTACTTGTGTGCACGCATGTGTGCTCAGTTGTACCCAACTCTTTGCGACCTCATGGATGGTGGCCTTCCAGGCTCCTCTGTCCATGGAATTTTCCAGGTAAGAATACTGGAGCATGTTGCTATTTCCTCCTCCAAGGGATCTTCCTTACTCAAAGACTGAACTGACACCTCCTGCATCTCTTGCATTGGCAGGCAGATTCTTTTACCACTGCAACATGTGGGAAGAGGTGATTTCAAAGTACAGATTTCCTGCATTTTTTAAATATAAAGATCCAGGGCCTAAAAGAGAGGTCAGGGATAAAGATTCAATTATGAACTAGCTGGTATGGACGTATTTCAATATTAAAAATGTAGATCACATTGTCTAGGGAAGATGTGTGGTATATCTAAGAAGAGAAGAGGAGAGCAGAGAAATGGCTGCTAGATAAAATTATAAAGACATCAAATATTTGCCTATTAAAACAAAACAAAATATATTTGTCTACTACATAGTTTCCTTCTTTTGCTGTTAAAAATATGTCCACACATTTGGTGGCAAAAAAATAATATAAATGTATTAACTTATAGTTTTGAAGGTCAAATTTGAAATTAGGATCACTGGACCACCAGATAATCTTTTATCAAGATATATGTTTGATATATTACATGTACTCCCAAGCCTTAAAATTCATATTTACTAACTCCTCTCCCACCTCTGGAGTAGTTCGTGAGAACTGAGAGGCTGTCCTCAGTAAGCCATAGTCCTCAGTAAGCTTCCTAAATAAAATGGAAACTCACAGTTCTTACATTCTGCATTTTTTAAAAATTTCAGTAGATATAGCCAATTAGCATTTCAAAGAATGTCAAGCGATTATGTTGTATGTGTATTTGAAATTAAGAACTGAAGTTACCAAAAAAAAGCATTGAAATATCAAATTGAATGATTTCATTAATCTTTAAACTAAAATGTCCTCTTCATTCATGAAGACTATGATATTTGTAGCAGGAAAAAAAAAAAAGTCAACTGTATTTTCATTTGAATTCTAGGAAGATAAACTGAATTCTGTGAAGAAGGAAAATAATTTTCCTTTTACCACTCCAAGTTCTTGGCTGAAATTACTGTATAATAAAGGCAGATTAATGGGATAAAACACATAGAAATTTAATAACATGAGTACCTCTTGTATACATGTTACTGCTGCTGCTGCTAAGTAGTGTCAGCCATGTCCGACTCTGTGCATCCCTAGAGACAGCAGCCCACCAGGCTCCCCCGTCCCTGGGATTCTCCAGGCAAGAATACTGGAGTGGGTTGCCATTTCCTTCTCCAATGCATGAAAGTGAAAGTGAAGTTGCTCAGTCGTGTCTGACTCTTAGCGACCCCATGAACTGCAGCCTACCAGTCTCCTCCGTCCAGGCAAGAGTACTGGAGTGGGTTGCCATTGCCTTCTCCTCCTGTATCCATGGAAGACAGTAAAACAATGTCTCATAGAAATGGTCCAAGTGACCACCTTAAATATCAACTAAAGACTCTCAAGAGTCTTCTCCAGCACCACAATTCAAAAGCATCCATTCTTTGGTGCTCAGTCTTTTTTATGGTCCAACTTTCACACCCATACATGATTCCTGGAAAAAACATAGCTTTGACTATATGGAAGTTTGTCAGCAAAGTGATGTCTCTTCTTTTTAATATGCTATCTAAATTTGTCATAATTTTTCTTCTGAAAAGCAAGTGTCTTTTAATTTCATGGCAGCAGTCACCATCTGCAGTGATTTTGGAGCCTAAGAAAATAAAATCTGTCAGTGTTTCCACTTTTCCCCCTTCTATTTGTCATGGAATGATGAGACTGGATGTCATGATCTTATTTTTTTGAATGTTGAGTTTCAAGCTAGCTTTTTCACTCTCCTCTTTCACCCTCATCTAGAAGCTTTTTAATTCCTTTTTACTTTCTGCCATTAGAGTGGCCTCTTCTGCATATCTGAGGTTTTTGATATTTCTCCTGGAAATCTTGATTTCAGCTTGAGTCATCCAGCCAGGTATTTGCATGGTATACTATGCATATACGTTAAACAAGCAGGGTGATAATAAACAGCCTTGATGTGCTCCTTTCCCAATTTTGAACCAGTCCATTGTTCCATTTCTGGTTCTAACTGTTGCTTCCTAACCAGCTTTCAGAGAGACAAACAGCCTTACAAATGGAGATGTAAGGCTTCTACATGTAAATGACTGTTACAAAAGGGTAACTTCTACTTGTCTTCAGATCTTCTTAAAAATAATCTGCATAAAATAATTATTATGCTAAAGAGACGTATTTTGGAATAATATGTTACTCTGTCCCCTTCAGTTCAATGCTTCCCTGAACTCATGGTTCTTGAATAGAATCCATGTCTAGTTTTATTTCTTTTTTTAGTTCCACTAGAACATATAGTCCAAACACATAGATATTATTAGTATCTCATGAAAAGGATGTCTTTTCTTATCAACATTTTTATCTTCTTTAACTTTAGCCTTTTTTCTTTAACCCAGTGCTTTTTTTCTTCTTTTCCTATTGTTCAATATTCTGTAATGCGTACTCATTATTGTTGAATTTAATGGTGATTGTCAAATACAGTGCATCAAAATGTATTTTAATTGCCCCTTAGCATGTTGGATAATATTGATTTTCATTTACTTGTGAGAACTCCTAGGAATGCAATGTTCTCTCAAGGTATGCATTTAGAATCTGCTTTTAAAAAGAGATTAGGAATGAATCTGAAGCAGAGAGGCTTAGATGGAGGGAAGGCAGTGAGTGGCTATTTATGGATAAGTGTTGAATGGATAAGGATTCAGGGAAATGAAAGCAAGATTGAAAATAAAAGGTGGGAGGGAGAAGTGAGAATGGTTGGAAAGAGTGGTTTTTCCCTGGAAATCAAACAGTGGGAGTCATACCACTGTTATGTCTCTCTTACTTAAATTTAGGGCTTCTTCTCTAGAGCCTCCTGAGTTTTCCCTACCTGCACTGCTGTTTTCCCCATTAAAACTCTCAATCTGTTCAAGCTGTGGGGTGAAGGAGAGTGTGTTATTACTCTGCTGCTTAAAGGAAAATTAAATCTGCAGTTGCTTCCAGAAAAAAAGCAAACCAAAGAGTTTTCTATCACAAATGAGAATGCAAGTAAAATAAGTCAGTATAAGATTGCTCTGAGCACAAACATCCCTCTGCTGATATCTTTTAAAAACAACCACAAAAGAGTATTCATTCACCAAAGCAACATTCTTTGGGATTTAGAAATTGAGTTTGTATTACTTATTATAATCAAAGCATCTAAACATAAATCGAGCTTTTAATAATCATTAATTTAATCTTTTTTGATAGATAAGAATGATATCCTAGGGAGATTAGGAATATGAACTCCTAGCTCTCTGCTCTGTACTCTTCACTGCATGAAAGTGAAAGGGTTGGTCTCTCAGTTACAGCCCACCAGGTTCCTATGTCCATGGAATTCTTCAGGAGACAGTACTGGAGTAGGTAGCCAGTCTCTTCTCCAGAGGATCTTCCTAACCCAGAATTGAACCCAGATCTCCCATATTACAGGCAGATTCTTTACCTTCTGCTAGAACATAGAAGCATGCAACAGGCTATCAAAATTTTCCAATGTTTTATTTATACTACTTCTGTGTCTAGATAATTACATAATTACTTCATGAAATTTTATAGATGTTTTAATATATTTGGACTTCCCTAGTGGCTCAGATAGTAAAGCCTCTGCCTACAATGCGGGAGACCCAGGTTCGATCCCTGGGTTGGGAAGATCCTCTGGAGAAGGAAGTGGCAACCCACTCCAGTACTCTTGCCTGGAAAATCCCATGGATGGAGGAGCCTGGTAGGCTACAGTCCATGGGGTCACAAAGAGTCAGATACGACTGAGTGACTTCACTTCTTCATTTTAATATGTTTAAATATTTTATCCTCATGGACAATATAAATGCTCTTCTTTATATATGACTGTGACCTGGGCAGTGTCATTCACTTAGTAATCTCAGTGTGTTACATCATCTAGTGTGTTACATCAGCTGCACTATCTGTGCAACTCTGTGGCAGCCCTGCTACATTTTAATTTTTTGACAAAAAGTTTTATTTTGCAAACCCAGAGGTATATAAAGATGAACACTTCTGGGTGTGTGATTGAAGCAGACTAAGTATATGCACAATTATTATATGAAGGAAATGCTTGTAGTTCACATGAAAGTTGGTGGTACTACTTATCCTCAGTAGATACATTACTAGTTCCATGTCTCTAGATCTACATATTTCTCAATGGAGTACAAAAATCTGTGATTTTAAAACTTGTTTCAGTTAGTAAAATACTGTATTGGTCAACATAAAATTTTTATGAAATAAAATCTGCAAAAAGAATTCAAAATATATGCTTTGAGTTTGCAACCTCTGATCCAACCATTTTTCTGGTATTGTTTTATCTGACACAAGCTGACATTAGGAAGTGTTGAATAACTCTGAGGGAGGGGAGCAAAAGAGGTAAAATGTTAAAGAAGGGTCAGAACCCCATCACTGAATATGTTAAGAGGCCTGATGATTTCTGGAAGAAAGCTATAAACTTTCTGGAATGGAGTAGAACATCTGAGAGGGATGCCTGCTTGATAAACTTTGGAAGGTTAAGCTATAGTTTTAAGTCTGTTTTATTAAAGATCTGTAAATACTAAAACCACTAGGCAGTATGCTCTCAAGTGATGATGCAGATGTCATAAATAATCATAAAGAAATGATTCATGTTGATAATATCCTCAAGATCCTTTATAAAGTATCTCTTCTATCTTAAATTAGTTACATTATGCTGAATGAAATGGAGGAATCCCCCATTTATGACTGAGAAGAATTGTGAGTGAGATGCTTAGTTTATTAATAAATTGCATTATATCTAATGAGCAATTGTATTACTTTGCTAGGGTTGTCATAATGAAATACCACATACTGGGTGGCTTACACAAGAGAAATTTATCTTCTCACAGTTCTAAGGCCACAAATCCAAGATCAAGGTGCCAGCAGCATTGGCTTTTTATAAAATTTTTGATAAGGTCTGTACTTTGTAGACAGCCCTGTCTCTGTCTACCTCTTTTTTAATTAAAACATCAGTCCTGTTGGACTAGAGTCTCACCTTATGATTTCATTTAAATTTAACTTCTATCTTAACAGTCTTATCTCCAAATACAGTCACATTGGGGTTGGGGCTCTGAATTATACACTTTGGGAAGACACAATATAGTCCATAATGCCCATAGTAGTTTGAATGAAAGAAAGCATTTAGCTTGCCTCCACCCTCACACACACACACACACAAACACTTAAAAATAATTCTGATACAATAAGAACAGAGGTCCTTATTGTATAAGAACAGAGGTCTTATTGTAATAAGACCAGAGGTCCTGAATATATATTGGAAGGACTGATGCTAAAAATGAAACTCCAATACTTTGGCCACATGATGCGAGGAACTGACTCATTGCAAAAGGCCCTGATGCTGGGAAAGATTGAAGGCAGGAGGAAAAGGGGACAACAGAGGATGAGATGGTTTGATGGCATCACTGACTCGATGGACATGAGTTTGAGTAAACTCCAGGAGTTGGTGATGCACAGAGAAACCTGGTATACTGCTGTCCATGGGGTTGCAAAGAGTCAAACACGACTGAGCAACTGAACTGAAGAACAGAGGTATAAGTACAAACAGAACAGAAGAATATTATGGAGGTGTAATGAATTTTGTAGTTCTATAAAAGTTGGAAATTATAAAAACTATAAATATAAAAGTTGGAAAGTAAACAGATGTATAATAATTGACAATACAACATGAAGTGATCAAGTTCAACTTTCTGTAAGGCAGGTGTCAATAAGAAGCAAGAAAATTTTCTATAGAAGCCTCAAAGCCTCCACATTTGGAGGCACCAGTACTTCTGAAGGCAGAAGTTATGAATGTAAGGAGGCTGAAAAAAGTAGGATTCACTATACAATTTTACTATACAAGAAAGTATACAAGTACATGTTCAAAACATTATTCTTTATTCATGAAGTCAAACACCTACCTCTCTTCTGACAAGGCTGGGGAATTTTTGCATTTTATTTAGATTAGAGAAATTTCAGACTTGAACACACATGTCATCATCAAGAATGACATTAGGGCATGAGACTGGAACATGGTATTCCTTTTTGAATAATGATAACCTACATTTAAAAAAATAATTGTATTTCTTCATTTTTATTTATTTTTGGCCACACTGGGCCTTTGTTGACTTATTCAGGTCTTCCCTAGCTGCAATGAGGAAGGGGTACTCTTTACTGTGGTGCACAGGCTTCTCATTGCAGCAGTTTCTCTTGTGGAGCATGGATCTAGGCACACAGGCTTTGTTAGTTGCAGCACCATGGGCTCAGTAGTTGCGGTGTGTGGGCTTACTTGCTCCAAGGCATGTGGAACCTTCTTAGGCCAGGGATTAAACCTATGTCCCCTGCATTGGCAGGCAGACTCTTCTTCACTGAGCCACCAGGGAAGTCCCAATATCCTGCATTTTAATTTTCCTTCTCATATACCAGAATAATAACATACACAATTATAGTCAACACAGGAAACTGAAAGTATATATTCTGAAGTAATGGATTGACCTAAGAATATAACCCCCACACCAAAATCAGATAATTTGTGTATCCTACAATAAAATGATTGAGACACACTAACAAAGAAACATCATTATCACAAAGCATCCACTTAAGATTTGGATGCCTTCTTAAATATTAATATGGAATAAATTACCAGGGATTAGAGGACAATTCATAGGAGAACTTTTTGTTTCTTCACCATCCCTTAGCAGTGGAGTATTTGGCTAGAATAATACTGCATTTCTCCACAATTATTCTCACTTCTCTCCAAGACAGGAGAGGAGGCTTTTATAAGTGATTAGCTAGAAAGAGAAATTGTCAATAAGAATACTTTTTCTTCTCATTTGCTAGAAGAGAAAACTTGTATTATTCCTAAGGATTTTAGTCTAGGTTGAGATATCTTATGTACAATCTTGTGTATGTTAGTTGCTCAGTAATGTCCAACTCTTTGCAACCCATGGACTGTAGCCTGCCAGGCTCTTCTGTTCATGGACTTCTCTAGGCAGGAATACTGGAGTGGGTTACCATTCCCTCTTCATGGGATCTTCCTGACCTAGGAATCAAATCTGGGTCTTCTCTACTGTGGATAGATTCTTTACCATCTGAGCTACCTGGGAAGCCTAGGTAGCGATAGGATTAGATACTTTCAAATATGAATGTGCAAATTTATATTTGCCATTTTTTAAAAATTACTAAAGCTGCTGATTTTCATGTGAGCTACAAAATGGTATGGGCTCCTGGTAATCAGCCCTACATCAACTTCTGAAAATTAATTATATCTTCCAAAAGATAATTATCATCAGCCCAAGTCATCCTATGGCAAAGGTAGTAGAAATAGCCACTGTGGCACACTAGTGAGAATGTCTTCTCAGAGCAGAGTGTAGCTGCTCTGTCACTAGATCCTTCTTTTAACAAAAACTATGGAAAATCAGCACTGGAGTGCCAAACATATGGACCTCATAGGGAAAATGCATGATGAATATTAAATAGGCTCTATGGGGAGAAAGTTCAACTGCAGTAAGGCCTGGGACCTGGGGTTGCAATCAATAATACAGTCAAAATTTGTAAACATATACCAGCAATTAGAAAATCACCCTCTAACTCTGAAGCTGGTTTTTACAGGTATATTCCTCACACCATTCTACACTTTCCCAAAATGATATAGTAAACACAAAAACACAAAATACCTCTCAAAGGCTATGTTTTTTCCAGTGGCCATGTATGGATGTGAGAGTTAGACTATAAAGAAAGCTGAGCACCAAAGAATTGATGCTTTTGAAGTGCGTGTTGGAGAAGACTCTTGAGTCTCTTGGACTGCAAGGAGATCCAACCAGTCCATCCTAAAGGAGATCAGTCCTGATGTTCATTGGAAGGACTGATGCTGAAGTTGAAACTCCAATACTTTGGCCACTTGATGTGAAGAGCTGATTCATTTGAAAAGACTCTGATGCTGTGAGGAACGACAGAAGATGAGATGTTTGTATGACATCTCTGACTCGATGGACATGGGTTTGGGTAGACTCCAGGAGTTGGTGATGGAGAGGGAGGCCTGGCATGCTGCAATTCATGAGGTTGCAAAGAGTCAGACACAACTGAGCAACTGAACTGAGCTGAACTGAAGAACGTCCTACACAGAGCTGAATCTAAAGTCATGGACTCTCACCAACTGGTACACATTGGTTAATAATCTGCTGAAGCTGAAACTTACATTTTTTTCATCTGTCTTTTTATACTTTAATATGAGTGAATCATTACTTCATATTTTGGCAACTATAAGTATTGAGTTCTGAGAACATAAGTTTACCATGAAGTAAACAAAGAATTTATTTTTGCTGAATGGGTTGCATAAAAGGTCAATGTTAAATACATCCTGTGTATTTAGCATATTTAACATCCTGTGAACTGTTTCTACTATTTGAAAGTAAAGTTTGTAAAAGATGATGCCTTGGTTTAGCACAGTACTGGGTTCCTTGAATTAGTTGCCCTTTTTGGTGATAGACAGTCCAAGTTACACATCTAGAAGCAATCAATTTCTGCCTGAGGATTTGAATCCCTTTTAAGTGAGATTAAGTAGAAATGGAAATTGGGAAAGATAGCACTCAGCCTTTATTTATTTTATTATTATCATTTTTTGTTCAATTTTTAAGCATCAAGTAATATAATTTAGAATTTAATTTCAGGGGAATTTATTTATTTATACTTAAATTGGAGAGGGTTTAAAGTTTATCATTTTTTCTTTCTTGTATATTCCACAATAGGAATTGGTTAGCATTCAAGTTTAAAGGATCTCTGTAACACTGAAGATTTATCTCATTGCTTCTTCTAATAGGCTGTATTGGATAATTTAGCTGGATTCAATCTGGGCTGCATAACAGAGTGAATTTTCAGATTTAGGTACAGGGTTGACTAGAAGCTGATGTATTTAATGTCCAATCCTGATCCATTTCATAGGCAAAATCTATACTTCCAATCAGTTTCTTGGATGCATATCCAAAGCACATTTGTTACAGAAGTAATTTGTTATGAAGCTTATAGAGTTTCACGTTAAGGGAACTTCACTTGCATGGCTCCTTTCCAAAGCCTTGAGAGGAACCCAGCAATGTATTCATATGGACAGATATTTTGGCAAGTTTTTCAGCATTAAATATATAGCCTGAAATCAGGGAAGACCATTTTCTCCTTTCACTTTGACTCACTTTCATTCTAGGTTCCCTCCTATTAGGTAGTATTTAAGATCTTGGCATCTGGCCCCATCACTTCATGGGAAATAGATGGGGAAACAGTGGAAACAGTGTCAGACTTTATTTTGGGGGGTCTCCAAAATCACTGCAGATGGTGATTGCAGCCATGAAATTCAAAGACGCTTACTCCTTGGAAGAAAAGTTATGACCAACCTAGATAACATATTCGGAGAAGGCGATGGCACCCCACTCCAGTACTCTTGCCTGGAAAATCCCATGGATGGAGGAGGCTGGTGGGCTGCAGTCCATGGGGTCGCAAAGAATCGAGCACGACCAAGCAATTTCCCTTTTGCTTTTCACTTTCATGCATTGGAGAAGGAAATGGCAACCCACTCCAGTGTTCTTGCCTGGAGAATCCCAGGGATGGGGGAGCCTGGTGGGCTGCCATCTATGGGGTCACACAGAGTCAGATACGACTGAAGTGACTTAGGAGGAGATAGCATATTGAAAAGCAGAGATATTACTTTGCCAACAAAGGTCCGTCAAGTCAAGGCTATGGTTTTTCCAGTGGTCATGTATGGATGTGAGAGTTGGACTGTGAAGAAAGCTGAGAGCTGAAGAATTGATGCTTTTGAACTCTGGTGTTGGAGAAGAGTCTTGAGAGTCCTTTGGACTGCAAGGAGATCCAACCAGTCCATCCTAAAGGAGATCAATCCTGAGTGTTCATTGGAAGGACTGATCCTGAAGCTGAAACACTAATACTTTGGTCACCTCATGCAGAGTTGACTCACTGGAAAAGACCCTGATGCTGGGAGGGATTGGGTGTAGGAGGAGAAGGGGACGATAGAGGATGAGATGTCTGGATGGCATCACCAACTCGATGGACATGGGTTAGAGTGAACTCTGGTTAGAGTGAACTCCGGGAGTTGGTGATGGACAGGGAGGCCTGGCGTGCTGTGATTCGTGGTGTTGCAAAGAGTCTGACACAACTGAGGGACTGAACTGAACTGAACAGAACTGAAGGATCAACAGGTATTTCTTCCATCTAAATACAAAGAAAACAATTTTGAAATACACTTAGTGTAAGTTTAGAGAGATTATAGGTGTGTGGTTTATGAAAATGTTTTTGCAGTATTAAATTACTGCTAGATGCCCTGCTACAGAAGTGACTTCCAGGAATACTGGAACTGCCCACAGAGCTGACTCACTAGGCATGGTAGCAAAATACTGAGTGAGAGGTAATACAATTCAAATGCTTCCAGGAATGTCAATACCAGAAGCATATAGGTGGAGGAGTAATAGATTCAGATACATAGAACACAAGCAGTGCTGACAATTCAATTATTAGATATAAGTGGGATTTGCTTACCACTGTCTATTCAGAGTTGAAGCTTTCTCATGTCAGTTAAGATAAATGATAATAAAGCTAAATCAATTATATTTACAGTGTATACTTTATGTTTTAAATATAAATTGTGCCAATAAATTAATCAAAATTCATGTTTTTTCTATAACTATAAAAACAACTGGTTAACAGCACATGTTTTATGCATCTCAAATATAAATCCTCAAAAAATACATTCCTATCAACCATGAAAGCAAAATAAGGTTGAAAAATTTTCCTTTATTTCTATATAAAATTATACTACAATTATTGCCATAGAAATGGGAAATCAAGGAGAACAAAAGAAAAATTCAGTGTGATAACTTGTAATATCTCTTTAGAGATATACTAGAATATGTTTTTTTAACAAAACAGGAATCAAATGTTATATAAATATTCAGAAAATAAGAAATATTAGAAATATGCATACAGTAGGAACTTCTGAAGATGTTAAACATGAAAGCAGAAACATAAATGGCAAAGGAGGATTTTTAAGATAAACTTGAGAAAAATCTTAAAGCAGAACAAAAATGGATATATACATAATAGAAGATAAATATCATAAGTATTTTAGATATTAAATAAGACTACCTACTTCATCATTAATTCAGAGAGAACAGAAAATGGGAGAAAAAATGTAAAAAATAATTTTTAAAAATTTCCCAGAATGGATGAACATAAATATTTATTTTAAGGGGCTAAATAAATAGTAGTCACAGTAAATGGAAAATGTAAACACAGTAAAATACAGTTTATGAAATTTCTAAGCACTGGGGATGAAAATAATGGCTTACTGCAAAGAGAAATGCTTCTGGAGAGAGAGGAAAAAATGTTTTCTTATAATGGTAGAAGCATCAGAGTGGCATTGATCTTTTGAAAACGGCTAGATACTATTTTTCAAAATTCTGAAGAGAAACAGTTTCCAACCTAGAATTCTATATCTAGATAAATTTTCAATAAACTTATTTCATGGATTGATAAAAATTGTTTTCATACAAAGTTTCAAAAATAAAATTCTTTTAAGGCACACTTTCTCTTTCAAGAAGGTATCAGCAGATGCTCTCCACAAAAATGAAAAGAAAAAAAAAAAGGTTCTGGGGTCCAGGGAAAAAATAGATTAAACATGGAAAATATAAAGGAAATAATGATGGTAATTTTTGTATGGTAGGTGTAAAAATAATCTGAGTTTAGAAGATTTACTAAGTGAAAAATAATCACACTGTATTTGTGTCTCAGGAATGAATGTATCAGATATCTATTGCTGCTGTAACAAATCACCACAATCTTATCAACTCAAAACAACACCTATTTACTATTTTTCAGCTCTGTAAGTAACAGCACTTGGACTAGGTTAGGGTACTAAGAATCTATCTAAGATCTCTCTAGGCTAAAATCAAGGTGCTGATTATTTTGAACTCAGTCTGGAGGATGTGGGAGAGAATCAGCTTCCAGGTTCTCATGCTGTTGGTAGAATTTAGTTATATGCTGTTTGTAGAACTGAGATGCTCACTTCCTTTTGATAGGTTTCATTCTCATCTTCTTGAGGCCACTTTCATTCCTTAGTTCCTGGTACTCTTTGTGGTCAAGCTGGTAATGGTGGGTTGAGTCCTTTGCACACTTCAAATTTCTCTGTCTTCTACTTCTGTCTCATTTTTTATGCCTTCTTTTCTGCTGTATCTCTTTGAGTAAGTATTCTACCTTCCTTTTTTGGCTTAAAAATCTCATGTATTTCCTTGTGTTTATCTAAATAATTCAGTATTATCCCCCTGCTTTAATGTCAGCTGATTAGCAACTTTGCATGTTGTCTCCAAAAATATTTCACAGCAGTAGCTAGATTAGTGCTTGATTGAATAACCAAATGAAAGGATTCTTGGTGGAACATCTTTAGAATTGATTCTGCTGCCACAGTGAATAGCAGTTGAGTCATCAGCATAATAATGTAAACACTGACTACTGATTTTGATAAAATTCATATGCAACATTTTAGAGAGGATTAGATAGGAAATAGTTTTACATAGATTCATCATTTGGGGGGATAGAGGAAGTGCAAGAAATGTAAGGTACTCTCAAATAAGAAATTACTAAATTTAAGAACACTTGGAATAGAAGTAAATCAATTATTGATAGACCTATGGAAGTAAATACTAAGGCAAATTAGCTAGTTACTCTTACTAAAGAGTAAGAGGGTTTCCCTGATAGCTCAGTTAGTAAAGAATCTGCCTGTGATGCAGGAGACCCCTGTTAAATTCCTGGGTGGGGAAGATTTGCTGGAGAAGGGATAGGCTACCCACTCCAGTATTCTTGGGCTTCCCTTCTGGCTCTACTGGTAAAGAATTTGCCTGCAATGCAGGCAACCTGGTTCGATACCGGGTTGGGAAGATCCCCTGGAGAAGAGAAAGGCTACCCACTCCAGTATTCTGGCCTGGAGAATTCACAAAGAGGTGGACGCAACCGATTGACTTTCACTTTCAAAAGAGTAGGCCAATAACGGTGAGGGTTAATGGACAGAAGACTACTTTTATAATTACAAACCATATAAAACTATTTTAATTTTGTAAATTAAGTATTTTATTTTGTAAATTATTATGTTAATAAAAAAGCATAAAATACATTTGAAACTGTTAATTCTTTTAAAAGTTACCAACCCATCTTTTTAAACCATTATATGTGGGCTTCTTTTGAAAGATTATGGGCTATGTTTTATCTCTTTTCAGATATCCCATTTTGCTCATGAAAATTGGCATGTGTTAGTAAAACTGGGTGATGGTGGTCAGTTTATATGTGTACAAAATTAGCATACTCAAATAAAGACTGAAATCTTGGTTGCATTAGCTTTCTTATAAATGAGCTATACTTTAAATTGGTTGACCGAGTTTGAGAGCACTGAGTTAATGAGCCAAAGTTATATATTTAACTAGTTTACTTAAGTAATACAATTTGTTTAAAATATATTTGAATAGACATTTAGCACTAATTGGTCCAAAATTTAAGTCCTAGGACTGATTACTATTTTGTAAGTGTTAATAACTGCTATAGCTCCATGATAAGTAGATCATACCTCTTAAGGGAAATAAAACCCAGTCCAGGCTCTATCAGGAAACACTTTTGTAATCATGAACATTGTTTTCTAAGAGTGATTTTGTTGTTTAGTCACTAAGTCATGTCCAACTGTTTTGTGACCCCATGGACTGTAGCCCACCAGGCTCCTCTGTCCATGGGATTTCCCAGGCAAGAAGACTGGAGTGGGTTGTCATTTCCTTCTCCTGGGGATCTTCCTGAACCAGGGATCAAACCATATCTCTTGTATTGCAGGTGGATTCTTTACCACAGAACCACCTGGGAAGCCTTTTAAGAGTAGAAGATTATTATGGTAGATTTCACAGAATGAGAACTTTTATTAAAAAAAAGATAAATTTACTAATTTGGGGGGCATAGTCTCTTGAGCAAGGCAATAACATTTTTTGAAAATGATTATTTTATGAGGAAACCAGAAAATTGATAATTTTCCAAGGTTATATAGCTGAAGAATATTTAGATATTTTTGAAAAGCATTGTTTTGCAAAAATATTTACATGTAATTTATCTCTTTTATTTTTAAATTTTCAAAATTCATTGAAGAATTGCATATGCTTTCTTATTGACAATTAAAGCAAGCCAATCTATTCTAGAATTATCAGATATTTATTATTCATGGTTCCAAGCAAAATTCAAATTACTAGAGATGCCAGAAATTTCTTCAGGTAAATTTCTGCAGTAAATATTCAAAGTTTAAAATGAGCTATCACTCATATTTAGTAAAAGAAAACAGATGCAACAATTAATTACTTGTTTAATGTGTATTGAAATAGTAACATAAAATGTAGATGAGCTCCATTGTTTGGTGTCTTAGTAATATAGAAACTATGAAAAACTCAGACTAAGCATTAATCATTCATGGGGCAATTAATTTTAATTAAGGCAAGTACAGAATCCCATATGGTTTTAGACATCATCTATTCATTAATGCAAACAGTCTGAGAGGAACCATTTGGAACATTTTGGTTGATAGCAATGGTGGACAGCCCTGGAGAGACCTGGTTAAACATCCTCTAATTTTTATCCTGCTGTGCATCAGTGGGCAAGAATCCATGTTTAACAGTCTTTGGCATGATGATGTGTGTTGAGAGGAATTTATCATGTCCATTATTCTTGAAAATTCATAACACACATTGCTTTCATTGCACACATGCACTTTTCATATGTTTTTCTGATATATACTCTCTTAGCATTGCTTTGAATATGTATATATTCTTTCCCATGCATCCATAGGTATACATATGAACTCATTTACGTTACTAATATTACCTGAATTCTAGGGTCTATTTTTTTTTATATGTGCTGTTTTGTGTGTATTTTGTATTGCTGTATAACAAATTACCCCCAAAATATAGAGACTTAATCCAACTATCCTTTGTATTATGTCACATATTTTCTGTATATCAGGAATTCAAGAGTAAAGTAGCCTGCTAGTCCTGGCTGGGAGATCTCTCAGGAGGTTGAAGCTAAGATGCTCACTAGGACAGTAGTCACCCTAAGGCTTAACTATGCCTGGAAGATCTTCTAGAGATGGCTCATTCACATGGTTGTTAGAATACTTCTGTTTCTTACTTGAAAGTGAAAGTACTAGTTACTTTGTCATGTCCAACTCTTTATGGCTCCATAAACTGTATGTAGCCTACCAGTCTCTTCTGTCAATGGAATTTTCCAGGCAAGAATATTGGAGTGGGAAGTGATTCCTTTCTCTGGGGGATCATCCCAATCCAGGGATCGAACCTGGGTCTCTTGCATTGCAGGCAGATTCTTTACCATCTGAATTACCAGGGAAGACCTGTTTCTTACTGAAATTGTTAAAAGGTCTCAGAACTTTGGGATGTAGATTTATCTTTAGTGGCTTTCTACCATGAAAGTGAAATTGTCTGACTCTGTGACCCCATGGACTATACAGTCCATGGAATTCTCCAGGCAAGAATACTGGAGTGGGTAGCCCTTTCCACTCCAGGGGATCTTCTCAACCTAGGGATCAAACCCAGGTCTCCCACATTGCAGATGGATTCTGTACCAGCTGAGCCACAAGGGAAGCCCAGGAATACCAGTATGGGTAGCCTATCCCTTTTTCAGCAAATCTTCCTGACTCAGGAATCAAATTGGGGTCTCCTGTATTGCAGGAAGATTCTTTACCAGTTGAGCTGGCTTTCTACCAGGCAGCTAGTTTTTCCTAGAGCAAGTGATCCCAAAGAACAAGGAGAAAGATGTGATACCTTGTATAACCTAGAATTGCCATGTTCACAGTAGCTTATTGACAGACCTATTCAGTGTGGGAGGGATTGTATGGAGGCATGAATACCAGCAGTTAGGAATCACTGCAGGCATCTCAAGAGATGACTAACACAAGGCCGAAATATATGGACTTACAGTGAGAACTTTAAGCCTGAAAGTCATACATTCTTCCTCTCTCTACTGAAGCATGTATCACCAAATAACATCATATAAATGAGGAGCTTTTCATAGTAGATAAGTTATTCTCAGTTAATATACCAATGTGTAACCTTCTAAACTTCATTCTGTAAGTTTGTAATGAGTAAAATGGAAAAAGCTTAATACCAAGCATAAGTATCATATTAAAGAGAATGCTTTAAAAAAAAATTTTTTTTACATGGTTACTTTGTAAAAGATATTGAATTTTTGGCTATACCAGCCTAAAACACATTGTTTATTAAGATTTCTGTTAATTTTGAGGTATTGTTTAGTTATTAATGATCTTTTATTTGAAAGATACAAAAGACCATCAACTTGAAATAGCTAAACTCTTGTACAGAATGAAAACACTTGAGAAACGTTTTCTGATGTGTGGAGGTGAGGTTAAAAGTACTTTAATAATAATAGCAGCTTTCTTTCTTAGTAAGTCATGTATTAATAGACTTTATGCCAGGTTGCCTTGCATATCAGTAAGCGCTGTTAGCATTGCTTTGATGCTATTACTTGGGACTTTATTATTTCTGACAGTTTAACTCTAAAATTTCATAAATGTCATTTTTTTTAGTATTACAGTTAGAAAGTGTTACTTTTGAACAGTAATTGCCTTTATTCTCTCAGTCTCCTGACTAAAGTGATCCTTTTATACTCAGAGAAAATAATAAAAGAAGAAAATAATCCAATGACTGTTGAAGTGTTTTGAAGCATAAAATGTAGTAGGCATTTTATTGAATGTTTTTATTCCATTCGGTTAGATTTAGTTCTTTCAAATGCTAATATGAAAGTGTACTAACTCAAAAAATCCACACAAAAAATTAGAATTAAGTAAGAGAAAATTTTATAGATTAATTTCAGTAACTAGCTAGTCTAGATTACTTAGGTGAATTTTGGTCAGGTTTATTAGAATAGTTAAGGTAAGAATGCTGCTGCTGCTGCTAAGTCACTTCAGTCGTGTCCAACTCCATGCAACCCCATAGACACTAGCCCACCAGGCTCCTCCGTCCCTTGGATTCTCCAGGCAAGAACACTGGAGTGGGTTTCCATTTCCTCTCCAAAGCATTTAGGTGAAAAGAGAAAGTGAAGTCATTCAGTCGTGTCTGACTCTTCACGACCCCATGGACTGCAGCCTACCAGGCTCCTCTGTCCATGTGAGAATACATTTCATTTAAAAAAAAAAACAAAAATTACTTGATCCTTAATTTTAAACATTTTATAATTTATGTATATTTGCACTAAAAATTACTAGTTAGGGAATGACCCTTCCATTATTTTAACACATCTATTAACATTTCTTACCCAAGAACTCTGTTACTCTGTGAGTACCATAAATTTACTCTTTAGCTGGTATGAAACTCTCAAGATCCAAGGTTCATTTCCTTGTATCAAATTATAATGCTTATATACATGAGTACAAAAGCTTTAGCACTAATACTAGAAGGTTTATCTTCATATTGTGTTTTTTTCCTTCTTATTTTTAATATAGTTACCTTATAGGACATTCTAAATTTCTGGAAAAAAAATTACTTATTTGAATATTCTGGTTAATTGGAAACATTAATCCTAAATTTTATTATTTAATAATTTTAATAACATTAGCCAGAAAATAATATTATAATTATTACTGGCATTGTATTAATCTTCAAGCTAGGCTTCCACAGTACATGAGAACTTCTAGATGTAAAACTGGATTTAGAAAAGGCAGAGGAACCAGAGATCAATGTGCCAAACTCTGTTGGATCATAGGAAAAGCATCAGAATTCTGGAAAAACATCTACTTCTGTTTCACTGAATATACAAAGATCTTGACTGTGTGGATCAAAACAAACTGTGGAAAATTCTTAATGAGATGAGAATACCAAGAAAACCTTACCTGCTTCCTGAAAAACCTGCAAGCAGATCAACAAGCAACAGTGAGAACTGGAGAGGGAACAATGAACTGGTTCCAAATTGGGAAAGGATTGTGTCAAGACTGTATACTGTCATCCCTCTTATTTAACTTATATAAAGGGTACATCATGCGAGGTGTTGGTGCTGGATGAAGCTCAGGCAGGAATCAGGATTACTGGGAGAAATATCAGTAACCTAAGTTATGAAGATAATACTACCCTGAAATAGATGGGGAAACAGTGGAAACAGTGTCAGACTTTATTATTTTGGGCTCCAAAATCACTGCAGATGGTGACTGCAGCCATGAAATTAAAAGACGTTTACTCCTTGGAAGAAAAGTTATGACCAATCTAGATAGCATATTCAAAAGCAGAGACATTACTTTGCCAACAAAGGTCCGTCTAGGCAAGGCTATGGTTTTTCCAGGGGTCATGTATGGATGCAAGAGTTGGACTACAAAGAAAGCTGAATGCTGAAGAATTGATGCTTTTGAACTGTGGTGTTGGAGAAGACTCTGGAGAGTCCCTTGGACTGCAAGGAGATCCAACCAGTCCATTCTAAAGGAGATCAGCCCTGGGCGTTCTTTGGAAGGACTGATGCTAAAGCTGAAACTCCAATACTTTGGCCACTTCATGCGAAGAGTTGACTCATTGGAAAAGACTCTGATGCTGGGAGGGATTGGGAGCAGAAGAAGGAGGGGACGACAGAGGATGAGATGGCTGGATGGCATCACTGACTCGATGGACATGAGTTTGCATGAACTCTGGGAGTTGGTGATGGACAGGGAGGCCTGGTGTGCTGCAATTCATGGAGTTGCAAAGAGTCGGACATGACTGAGTGACTGAACTGAACTGAACTGAAAGGGAGAAGTTGAAGAGGAACTAAAGGGCCTCTTGAAGAAAGTAAAAGAAGAGAGTGAAAAAACTGGCTTACAATTTAACATTCAAAAAATGAAGACATGGCATCTGGTCCCATCACTTCATAGCAAACAGAGGGGAAACAATGGAAACGGTGACAGGCTTTATTTTCTTGGGTTCCAAAATCACTGAAAATAGTGACTGCAGCCATGAAATTCAAAGACACTTGTTCCATGGAAGAAAAACTATGACAAATCTAGACAGTGTGTTAAAAAGCAAAGGTATCACTTTGCAGACAAAGATCCACATAAAAGCTATGGTTTTTCAGTAGTCATGTACAGATGTGAGAAAGTGAAAGTGAAAGATGCTCAGTTTTGTCTGACTTTTTGCGACCCCATGGACTATACAGTCCTTGGAATTCTCCAGGCCGGAATACTGAAGTGGGTGGGTAGCAATTTCGTTCTCTAAGGGATCTTCCCAACCAATGGATCGAACCCAGGTCTCCCACATTCAAGGTAGATTCTCTACCAGCTGAACGACAAGAAAAGCCCACAAATGTGAGAATTGAACTATAAAGAAGGCTGAGCACTGAAGGATTAATGTTTTTGAACTGTAGTGTTGGAGAAGACTCTTGAGAGTCCCTTGGACAGAAAGGAGATCAAAACCAGTCAATACTAAAGGAAGTCAACCTTGAATATTCATTGGAATGACATGCTGATGCTAAAGTTCCAATAATTTGGCCACCTGATGCAAAGAGCCAACTCATTGGGAAAGGTCAGGATGCTGGGAAAGATTGAAAGCAGGAGGAGAAGGGGGCAACAGAGGATGAGATGGTTGGATGGCATCACTGACTTGATTGACATAAGTTTGAGCAAGATTTATGAGTTGGTGATGGACAGGGAAGCCTGGCATGCTGAAATCCATGGGGTTACAAATAGTTGGACATGACTGAGAGAATGAACTTAACTGAACTGATATAAATATTTTTTGTGTGTATATGAGAAAGCCAAATTTTTAAATACAGAATTAAGCTTCAGATCAGTTCAGTTCAGTCACTCAGTCGTGTCCAACTCTTTGCGATGCCAGGAATCACAGCATGCCAGGCCTCCTTGTCCATCACCAACTCCTGGAGTTCACTCAAACTCATATCCATTGAGTCAGTGATGCCATCCAGCCATCTCATCCTCTGTCGTCCCCTTCTCCCCCAGCCCCCAATCCCCTCCAGCATCAGGGTCTTTTCCAGTAAATCAGCTCTTCGCATGAGGTGGCCAAATATTGGAGTTTCAGCTTCAGCATCATTCCTTCCAATGAACACCCAGGACTGATCTTCTTTAGGATGGACTGGTTGGACCTCCTTGCAGTCCAAGGGACTCTCAAGAGTCTTCCCCAACACCACAGTTCAAAAGCATCAATTCTTCGGTGCTCAGCCTTCTTCACAGTCCAACTCTCACATCCATACATGACCACTGGAAAAACCATAGCCTTGACCAGATGGACCTTTTTTGTCAAAGTAATATCTCTGCTTTTCAATATGCTATCTAGGTTAGTCATAACTTTCCTTCCAAGGAGTAAGCATCTTTTAATTTAATGGCTTGAATCACCATCTGCAGTGATTTTGGAGCCCCAGAAAATAAACTCTGACACTGTTTCCACTGTTTCCTCATCTATCTGCAATGAAGTGATGGGACCAGTAGCCATGATCTTCATTTTCTGAATGTTGAGCTTTAAGCCAACTTTTTCACTCTCCTCTTTTACTTTCATCAAGAGGCTTTTTAGTTCCTCTTCACTTTATGTCATAAGGGTGGTGTCATCTGAATATCTGAGGTTATTGATATTTCTCCCAGTAATCTTGATTCCAGCTTGTGCTTCTTCCAGCCTAGCATTTCTCATGATGTACTCTGCATAGAAGTTAAATAAGCAGGGTGACAATATACAGCCTTGACATACTGCTTTTCCTATTTGGAACCAGTCTGTTGTTCCATGTCCAGTTCTAACTGTTGCTTCCTGACATGCATATAGGTTTCTCAAGTTTCGGTACTAGAATGAAATTTTCACTACAATAATTGTGAAATTATTTTGACATCATCAACTCAACAGACATTAGTTTGAGCAAACTTGGGCAGATAGTGAACCACAGGGAAGCCTGGAATTCAGCAGTTCATGGGGTTACAAAGAGTTAGACACAACTGAGGCATTGAACAATAACAACTGTAATTTAAAATAATTAATTAATTCAATTTAAACTTTTGAGCATACAGAATATAACTGGGAAGAAACAAATTGACAATGATTTATTGTGTACCATAACCATAAGCTAATTATATTAATAATTTTCTTTGAAACAATAAACTCCAGGAGCATAGAACAGTCAGTTATCTTAACTATACCTGTCCAAGTTTCCAACAACTTCATGCAGGTAACTTTAAAATAAATCATCAATATGAAATTCAGCTGCAGAACTTAAAACAATGTTGCCAAGCATATAACAGAAATCTATTATCCACTTTATATATTTGAGACAACACAGTTGTGTTTGAATTTCAGAAAAATTTAAAGAAAAATGTATGCATATGTATGTTTGCATTAGCTTTTATTTCTCAAATATTATTTTATATGCAGTTGTGAATTATTCTTTTCCATTATGGTTTGTCACAGGATATTGAATATAGTCTCTTGTACTTTGAGTAGGACTATGTTTTTTTTACCCATTCTAATGTAACATTTTGTATCTACCAATCCCAAACTCCCAGTTCATTCTTCTCCCTTCCCTCTCTCCCTTGGCAACCACAGGTATGTTCTCTATGTCCTTTTCAATGTCCAGAATTTTAGAAATGTCAAATGCTAAATTTGGTCTTTTGCTGTGTTCAGAAAAAATTTAAGATTAAAGTACACTTTTTAATATATGAGTTTGCAAATGATCAATAATTCACATATAGGCAAGATACTTCAGAGCATTATGAATTTTATTAACCTTATTTCATTTAGAATGTTGGAGCTTTAAGTATTTTACACTGTCATAGAAAGAAATTTTATCTTTATATTTATGCCTGATTTATCAAAAAAATTAACTAGCTGTCCATTCTGAAGGAGATCAGCCCTGGGATTTCTTTGGAAGGAATGATGCTGAAGCTGAAACTCCAGTACTTTGGACACCTCATGTGAAGAGTTGACTCATTGGAAAAGACTCTGATGCTGGGGGGGATTGAGGGCAGGAGGAGAAGGGGACGACCGAGGATGAGATGGCTGGATGGCATCACTGACTCGATGGACGTGAGTCTGAGTGAACTCTGGGAGTTGGTGATGGACAAGGAGGCCTGACCGTGCTGTGATTCATGGGGTCGCAAAGAGTCGGACATGACTGAGTGACTGAACTGAACTGAACTGAGGTGAATTATTATTTTCTGAAATATTTTGACTTTTAGCCATATCACTACTTCATTTATTTTAGGTTTTATGATAAGATTGAATATGAAACTATTTGTCATTTGAAATCAACAGCTAAACAGTCATGCTGTAAAATTTCTGGTTATTGCTTTTAATATTAAAAAGAGGGCCTAAATCAAAATAATATTTTTCATTGTAAACTTGTTTTATTGTGTTGGCAACTAGGATCAAGGATATAATGTTTTGTCTTTAAATGATTTATTTGAAAAATAGTATTTAATTAGGTAACAGTTCTTATGATTTGGAAAAGTTTTTGTAATTATAGATTGTGATGCTGCTTTAAACTATTCAGCATTTAAAAAACTATCTTTAAAGTATGTATTTTTATTTTGTACTACTTCTCAATTTGTTTATAAATAGCTTTTTCTTGAATGTTTATGATTTAATGATAAAAGGAGAAAAGGAGTGTTTTATCATTTTTATGTTTATTTTATTGATATTAAAGATTAATAAGGAATAATACTAATGAATAAGGATTAATAAGCTCAGTTCAGTTCAGTCACTCAGTCATGTCTGACTCTTTGTGACACAATGGACTACAGCAATCCAGGCTTCCCTGTCCATCACCAACTCCTGGAATTACTCAAACTCATGTCCATAGAGTTAGTGATGCCATCCGAATATCTCATCCTCTGTCATCACCTTCTCCTCTTGCCTTCAATCTTCCCTTAGCGTCTTTTCAAATGAGTAAGTTCTTCCCATCAGGTGGCCAAATAATTGAAGTTTCAGCTTCAGCATCTGTACTTCCAATGAATATTCAGTACAGATTTCCTTTAGGATCGACTGGTTGGATCTCCTTCCTATCCAAGGGACTCTCAAATGTCTCATCCAACACCACAGTTCAAAAACATCAGTTTTTCAGTGCTCTCCTTTCTTTATAGTCCAACTCTCACATCCATACATGACTATTGGGAAAATGATAGCTTTGACTAGATGGACCTTTGTTGACAGAGTACTGTCTCTGCTTTTTAATGTGCTGTGTAGGTTGGTCATAACTTTTCTTCCAAGGAGCAAGCATCTTTTAATTTCATGGCTGCAGTCATAATCTGCAGTGATTTTGAAGACCCCCCAAAAAATTCTGTCACTGTTTTCATTGTTTTCCCATCTATTTGCCATGAAGTGATGGGACAAATCTTAGTTTTCAGAATGTTGAGATTGTCAAAAATTGATCATATCACATCCAGAGTAGAAATCAAAACAGAATCATTCAAGGTTGATAAAGTAGCTGTAGGAGAATGACAAGAGGAGAAGGATAAGCTAAGGTCAGTGTGATGTATGAGTTTCCTTTTGCTGCTAAATTGCTAAAAACTTAGTGGTTAAAAATAATACATATTTTGTTCTTATAGTACCGGGAGCCAAAAGTCCAAAATGGATTTGGCTAGAGGTCAGGAGGGGTGGTGGTGAGGAGATACCCCTCCTCCAAGGTAAGGAGCAGTGGCTCCACTTTGCTGGAGCAGCCGTGAAGACATACCCCATGTCCAAGGTAAGAGAAACCCAAGTAAGACAGTAGGTGTTGCAAAAAGACATCAAATAGCAGACACACTGAAACCATAATCACAGAAAACTAGTCAATCTGATCACATGGACCACAGCCGTGTCTAACTCAATGAAACTAAGCCATGCTGTGTGGAGCCACCCAAGACGTGTGGGTCATGGTGGAGAAGTCAGACAGAATGTGGTCCACTGGAGAACGGAATAGCAAACCACTTCAGTATTCTTGCCTTGAGAACCCCATGAACAGTATGAAAAAGCAAAATGATAGGATTCTGAAAGAGGAATTCCCCAGGTCGGTAGATGCCCAATATACTACTGGAGATCAGTTGAGAAATAACTCCAGAAAGAATGAAGGATGGAGCCAAAGCAAAAGCAATCCCCAGCTGCGGATGTGACTGGTGATAGAAGCAAGGTCTGATGCTGTAAAGAGCAATATTGCATAGGAACCTGTAATGTTAGGTCCATCAATCAAGGCAAATTGGAAGTGATCAAACAGGAGAGGACAAGAGTGCATGTCAACATTCTAGGAATCAGTGAACTAAGATGGACTGGAATGGATGAACTTACTCAGATGACCATTACATCTACTACTGCAGGCAGGAATCCCTTAGAAGAAATGGAGTAGCCATCATGGTCCACAAAAGAGTCCGAAATGCAGTACTTGGATGCAATCTCAAAAACGACAGAATGATCTCTGTTCGTCTCCAAGGCAAACCATTCAATATCACAGTTATCCAAGTCTATGCCCCAACCAGTAATGCTGAAGAAACTGAAGTTGAGCGGTTTTATGAAGGCCTACAAGACATTTTAGAACTAACACCCCAAAAAGATGTCCTTTTCATTATAGGGGACTGGAATGCAAAAGTAGGAAGTCAAGAAACACCTGGAGTAACAGGCAAATTTGGCCTTGGAATGTGGAATGAAGCAGGGCAAAGACTAATAGAGTATTGCCAAGAAAATGCACTGGTCATAGCAAACACCCTCTTCCAACATCATGAGAAGACTCTACACATGGACATCACCACATAGTTAACACTGAAATCAAATTCATTATATTATTTGCAGCCAAAGATGGAACAGCTCTATACAGTTAGCAAAAACAAGACCAGGAGCTAACTGTGGCTCAGATCATGAACTCCTTATTTCCAAATTCAGACTTAAATTGAAGAAAGTAGGGAAAACCACTAGACCACTAAAGTATGACCTTAATCAAATCCCTCATGGTTATACAGTGGAGGTGAGAAATAGATTTAAGAGACTAGATTGAATAAATAGAATGCCTGATGAACTATGGACAGAGGTTCATGACATTGTATGGGAGACAGGGATCAAGACCATCCCCATGGAAAAGAAATGCAAAAAAGCAAAATGGATGTCTGTAGAGGCCTTACAAATAGCTGTGAAAAGAAGAGGAGTGAAAAGCAAAGGAGAAAAGGAGAGATATAAGCATCTGAATGCGGAGTTCCAGAGAATAGCAAGGAGAGAAGAGAAAGCCTTCTTCAGCGATCAATGCAAAGAAATAGAGGAAAACAACAGAATGGGAAAGACTAGAGATCTCTTCAAGAAAATAACAGATACCAAGGGAACATTTCATGCAAAGATGGGCTCAATAAAGGACAGAAATGGTATGGACCTAACAAAAGTAGAAGATATTAAGAAGAGGTGGCAAGAATACACAGAACTGTGCAAAAAAGATCTTTATGACCCAGATAATCACGATGGTGTGATCACTCACCTAAAGCCAGGCATCCTGGAATGTGAAATGAAGTGGGCCTTAGGAAGCATCACTATGGACAAAGCTAGTGGAGGTGATGGAATTCCAGTTGAGCTGTTTGAAATCCTGAAAGATGATCCTGTGAAAGTGCTGTATTCAATATGCCAACAAATTTGGAAACCTCAGCAGTGGCCACTGGACTGGAAAAGGTCAGTTTTAATTCCAATCCCAAAGAAAGGCAATGCCAAGGAATGCTTAAACTACCACACAGTTGCACTCATCTCACATGCTAGTAAAGTAATGCTCAAAATTCTGCAAGCCAGACTTCAGCAATAGATGAACCATGAACTTCCAGATGTTCAAGCTGGTTTTAGAAAAGGGAGAGGAACCAGAGATCAATTTGCCAACATCCACTGGATCATGGAAAAAGCAAGAGAGTTCCAGAAAACATCTATTTCTGCTTTATTGACTATGCCAAAGTCTGTTGATCACAATAAACTGTGGAAAATTCTGAAAGAGATGGGAATACCATACCACCTGACGTGCCTCTTGAGAAACTTATATGCAGGTCAGGAAGCAACAATTAGAACTGGACACGGAAAAACAGACTAGTTCTAAATAGGAAAAGGAGTACGTCAAAGCTGCATATTGTCACCCTGCTTATTTAACTTATATACAGAGTATATCATGAAAAATGCTAGGCTGGAAGAAGCACAAGCTGGAATCAAGATTGCCGGGAGAAATATCAATAAACTCAGATATTCAGATGACACCACCCTTACAGCAGAAAGTGAAGAGGAACTAAAAAGCCTTTTGATGAAAGTGAAAGAGGAGACTGAAAAAGTTGGCTTAAGGCTCAACATTCAGAAAACGAAGATCATGGCATCCAGTCCCATCACTTCATGGGAAATAGATGGGGAAACAGTGGAAACAGTGTCAGAGTTTATTTTCTGGGGCTCCAAAATCACTGCAGATGGTGACTGCAGCCATGAAATTAAAAGACGCTTACTCCTGGGAAGGAAAGTTATGACCAACCTAGATAGCATATTGAAAAGCAGAGACATTAATTTGCCAACAAAGTTCCGTCTAGTCACATCTATGGTTTTTCCAGTGGTCATGTATGGATGTGAGAGTTGCACTGTGAAGAAAGCTGAGTGCTGAAAATTGATGCTTTTGAACTGTGGTGTTGGAGAAGACTCTTGAGAGTCCCTTGGACTGCAAGGAGATCCAACTAGTCCATTCTGAAGGAGATCAGCCCTGGGATTTCTTTGGAGGGAATGATGCTGAAGCTGAAACTCCAATATTTGGCCACCTCATGTGAAGATTTCACTTATCGGCAAAGACTCTGATGCTGGGAGGGATTGGGAGCAGGAGGGGAAGGGGACAACAGAGGATGAGATGGCTGGATGGCATCACTGACTCGATAGATGTGAGTCTGAGTGAACTCCAGGAGTTGATGATGGACAGGGAGGCCTGGCATGCTGTAATTCATGGGGTCTCAAAGAGTCGGACACGATTGAGTGACTGAACTGAACTGAACTGAATATATATATATATATATATATATACACACATGCATACACACACACATACAAACACACACATATATTATTTTTTACATAATCAGAAAATTTCAGAATTTAGATACTGAAAGAGAAATAATGGAGTAAATAAGCCAAATCCAGAGAAGAAATAAAGTTTACATCAAATTAAACTTAAAAACCTGTGTCTCACTTTCTGAGCCTATAACGAATTTTATTCTAAGCTCATCTTAATAAAATAATATCATTCTGAAATGGGAACCCTCCTACACTGATGGTGGGAATAAATTGGTGCTACTCCTATGGACAATAACAATGGAGATTCCTTTAAAAAGCTAAAATTGGAGTTACCATATGATCCAGCAATTCCATTCCTTGGTTCAGTTCAGTTCAGTCACTCAGTCGTGTCTGACTCTTTGCGACCTCATGAATCACAGCACGCCAGGCATCCCTGTCGATCACCAACTCCCCCAGTTCACTCAGACTCACTTCCATAGAGTCCGTGATGCCATCATCTCATCCTCTGTCATCCCCTTTTCCTCCTGCCCCCAATTCCTCCCAGTATCAAAGTCTTTTCCAACGATTCAACTCTTCGCATGAGGTGGCCAAAGTACTGAAGTCTCATCTTTAGCATCATTCCTTCCAAAGAAATCCCAGGGTTGATTTCCTTCAGAATGGACTGGTTGGATCTCCTTGCAGTCCAAGGGACTCTCAAGATTCTTCTCCAACACCACAGCTCAAAAGCATCAATTCTTCGGCACTCAGCCTTCTTCACAGTCCAACTCTCACATCCATACATGACCACAAGAAAAACCATAGCCTTGACTAGACGGACCTTTGTTGGCAAAGTAATGTCTCTGCTTTTTAATATGCTATCTAGGTTGGTCATAACTTTTCTTCCAAGGAGTAAGCGTCTTTTAAAGATGAAAATTCTAATTTGAGAGATACTGTGCTCAATACTCTATAATAACCTAAATAGGAAAATAATTTGAAAAACAATAGACATGTATAACTGAATCATTTTTCTGTACACCTAAAACTAATATAGCATTGTTAATCAAATATGAAAAGTTAAGTGAAAGTCTCTCATGAAGAAAGAATCATGTCTGATTATTTGCATCCTCATGGAGTCCTCCAGGCTCCTCTGTCCATGTAATTTTTCAGAGAAGAATACTGGAGTGGGTTACCATTTCTTTTTCCAGGGTGTCTTCCCAACACAGGGATTAATTAGGGTCTCCGGCACTGGAGGCAGATTTTTTAACCCTCTGAGCTCCCAACTCCAATATAAAATAAAAATTAAAAACAATTTAAAGGACAGCAAAGACACTTGCACCCCAATGTTCATAGCAGCACTACAGTAGCCAAGACATAGAAGCAACCTAAATATCCACTGACACATTAATGGATAAAGAAGATGTGGTATATACTCACAATAAAATATTGTTGCTCAGTGATTGTGTCCAACTCTTGGTGACCCCATAAACTGTAGCATGCCAGGCTCTTCTATCCACTGGAATTTCCAGGCAAGAATGCTGGAATATTATTTATCCTTAAAAAGGAATGTAATAACACCATTTGCAGCTTCACAGATAGGCCCAGAGATTTGCATGTCAAGTGAAGTCAAACAGAGGAAGACAAATCACATACGATATCAGTTAGATAAGGAATAAAAATGGGCTTATTTATAAATAAGTTATGAACTTATTTACAAATCAGAAATAGACTCCCAGACATGGAAAACAAACTTATAGTTGCCAAAGCAGAAATGAGGAGAGGGATAAATTAGGAATTTGGAATTAATAGATACAACTACAAAATATAAAACAGATAAATATCAAGGGCCTACTGATATTAGAGTGTGCAGATCTGAAAGCATTTTAGATTTTTGTCTGTGTTTGGTTTAGGCTCCTGGAATCATATTATAGACAACAAAAAAGTGAAAGCATTCATGTTTTCTCTTGCAGCCTTAGATATTGATAACTTATGGTTTCTGATGTATAGATGCTAGAAGGAAAGATTTAGAAGAAATCACATTTAATATTGGCTTTCTGGAAGGCACAAGTCTCATAGGTCTCCTGAATTTTGTAGCATATACTTGTGATTTATTACATAATGGAATGGCAATGTGAATCTAGGGACCTCAGAAAAGCCAAACTTTTGTGTGTAATTCCAGTTTCTCACTATGGATTGTACAAAACACACACACACACACACATACACACACACACACACACACACACAGAGGTGAGATGGGGCATTTGGAACTGAAATGTAGCTAGGAAAACAATTTAATACAGGCAAAGGATCATTTATAAAATTTCCATGTTATATTTCTTGTTCTCAGTCAGGTTTGAGACAGAGCAAAGCCTCATCTATGAGTAGACTGTCAGATATATGAGATCAATTACCTATGCTAAGGTTTTCTTAGACAGAAAAAACCTCTTCACCATTGTACCCCAATGTCCCAAAGGGCAGTGGTTATAAATGCCAGTGCTAGTGTTGCTAATAAGGTAGTGTGATGAGATGTTCTTTTCAGGAAAAAAAAAAAAGTATTTTAATGGAAATACAAATACTTCATAGCTATGTATCTATGGTTAATTTACTGATATACTCTAGGCCTCAGTTCTTTCATACAGAGAATAGAAAAAAATACTACTGTTCTCAACAATTTGTCAAGAATTAAAGTTAGCTTGGAAGGAATGATGCTAAAGCTGAAACTCTAGTACTTTGGCCACCTCATGAGAAGAGTTGACTCATTGGAAAAGACTTTGATGATGGGAGGGATTGGGGGCAGGAGAAGAAGGGGACGACCGAGGATGAGATGGCTGGATGGCATCACTGATTCAAAGGATGCATCTGAGTGAACTGCAGGAGTTGGTGATGGACAAGGAGGCCTGGTGCGCTGCAATTGATGGGGTTGCAAAGAGTCGGACACGACTGAGCGACTGAACTGAACTGAACTGAAGTGAACTATATAAAATGACATCTTCTGAGTACTTACCCAGTATGTATTTGTCCATTTTCTTTTCTCTTTTTCAGAATAAGTGATATTATAAAACACATCACATGTACTGTGTTAGTTACTCAGTCACTTCTGACTCTTTGTGACCCCATGGACTAGCCAGACAGGCCCCTCTATCCATGGAATTCTCCAGGTAAGAATACTGGAATGGGTAGCCATTTGTTTCTCCAGGGGATCTCCCTGACCCATGGATCATTGTAAATGGATTCTTTACTGTCTGAGCCACTTAGGAAGCCCAAAATATACGAAGGTAGGGGTCAGTGATTTCACAGGGTATTGAAGAGTCATTTGTGAATAAGTAGGGGGACATGGAGCAACAGACTGGTTCCAAATAGCAAAAGGAGTATGTCAAGACTGCATATTCTCACCCTGCTTATTTAACTTATATGCAGAGTACATCATGAGAAACGCTAGGCTGGAAGAAACACAAGCTGGAATCAAGATTGCCAGGAGAAATATCAATAACCTCAAATATGCAGACGACACCACCCTTATGGCAGAAAGTGAAAAGAAACTAAAAAGCCTCTTGATGAAAGTGAAAGTGGAGAGTGAAAAAGTTGGCTTAAAACAACATTCAGAAAACGAAGATCATGGCATCTGGTCCCATCACTTCATGGGAAATAGATGGGGAAACAGTGGAAACAGTGTTAGACTATATTTCTTGGGGCTCCAAAATCACTGCAGATGGTGATTGCAGCCATGAAATTAAAAGACGCTTACTCCTTGGAAGAAAAGTTATGACCAACCTAGACAGCATTTTCAAAAGCAGAGAAATTACTTTGACCACAAAGGTCTGTCTAGTCAAAGCTATGGTTTTTCCAGTAGTCATATATGGATGTGAGCGTTGGACTGTGAAGAAAGCTGAGCACCGAAGAACTAATGCTTTTGAACTGTGGTGTTGGAGAAGACTCTTGAGAGTCCCTTGGACTGCAAGGAGATCCAACCAGTCCATTCTAAAAGAGATCAGTCCTGGGTGTTCTTTGGAAGTACTGATGCTAAAGCTGAAACTCCAATATTTGGCCACCTCATGCGAAGAGTTGACTCATTGGAAAAGACTCTGATGCAGGGAGGGACTAGGAGCAGGAGGAAAGGGGGACGACAGAGGATGAGATGGCTGCATGGCATCACTGACTCGATGGACATGAGTTTGAGTGAACTCCAGGAGTTGGTGATGGACATGGAGGCCTGGCGTGCTGCGATTCATGGGGTCGCAAAGAGTCGGACACGACTGAGTGACTGAACCGAACTGAACTGAACTGAGGGGGAGTTCAGGGTAACTGAACTTTTAAAGAAGAGAGAGAAAAGAAGAGGAAAATTAGGAGAAAAAAATGAATGAAAAAGAGATCATGGATTGGATACAGTTGAGGGATGACTTGCGAATTTTCGTTGTTTAGTAACTCAGTTCAGTCCCTCCCAGCATCAGAGTCTTTTCCAATGAGTCACCTCTTCGCATGAGGTGGCCAAAGTACTGGAGTTTCAGCTTTACCATCATTTCTTCCAATGAACACGCAGGACTAATCTCCTTTAGAATGGACCGGTTGGATCTCCTTGTAGTCTCAGTTGTGTCCAACTCTCTTGTGACCCCATAGACTGTAGCCCCTCAGGCTCCTCTGCCATTAGATTTTCCAGACAAGGAAAGGAAATTGCCATTTGCTTCTCTAGGGTATCTTCCCAGGCTAGAGATTGAACACATGTTCCCTGCGAGTCTCATGTCTTGCAGGTGAATTCTTGCAAGCCCCAGGGAATTCTTGTTGAATTCTTGTTGAGCCCCAGGGAACCAGTGCAATAGATAGACTCACCTGTAATATAAGGAAAATTTGGTAGAACAATTGGACACCACTCTGAAATGAAAGTTGAGACCAAGTTGTGAAAAGTTCTCATGGTAAATACTTATACCAAAAATATGTTTTAAAATCTTACAATATTCTGTGAACAGGAAGAAAAATAATACAGTTATCTCCTTTTACATTTGGCTCCAGAGAATGCTCTGAGTCTCTAAATACTGCTAGCTATCACCCTACCAGGCAAGAAGAATAGGCTCAAAACAATTCTAAGAAATGAATGAACAGATGTTAATTGAAAGGTATTTTCTTCAAATAAAAGTTATTCAGATCATAACAAGATGGTATCTTATTTAAATAGCCCTATGATCATCAACTGTCCCAGAATTATAAATAGTAGGAACTCATCCCAAATACTTACACATGGCTATTTCAGCTTACATTTAAACTAATTAAATTTAAAAATCATTTCCTAAATTGCATTGGCCACATTTCAAGTGTTCAATAGCCACATATGCCTAGTGTTTACTGTATTTGAAACTTTATATAACACTTCCTTCCTTAGAGAAAATCTCACTGGATAAGGCTAAATTTAGTATACTAATTTTATGAGGCACTGGGGAAGGCCCAGTGCTTTTGAACTGTGGTGCTGGAGAAGACTCTTGCAAGTTCCTTGGACAGCAAGGAGATCAAACCAGTCAATCCTAAAGAAAATCAACCCTGACTGGTCATTAGAAGGACTGATGCTGACCCTGCAGCTCCAATACTTTGGCCACCTGATATGAAGAGCTGACTTATTGAAAAAAAAAACTCATGCTGGGAAAGACTGAGGGCAGGTGAAGTTACTACAGGATGAGACAGTTGGATGGCATGATTGAGACAATGGACCTGAATTTGAGCAAATTCTGGGAGATAGTGTTGGAGAGGGAAGCCTGGCATGCTGCAGTCCATGGGGTCACAAAGAGTCAGACAGGACTGAGCAATTGAACAACAACAACAAATCTTATGTAAGTGTGTTCCATTATGCCCCATAAGAAATTCTTTTACCCATTTCTTTGTTCACTAATCTGTAGGATGACCAACTTGTCCTGATTTCCCCTAGACTTCCCCTGTTTTAGCAGAGAAATGACACAAATCTTCCCAGCTCTCATGGAGATTTACCTTGAGGATTTTACAGTGATTAATTCTTAAATATGTCCTTGTCTATGTCTGTGATGGTTTACTCTACAGTAGTAGGATTGTACATTGATTTCCTACCTTGCACCTTGATCTTTCATGTGTTTGCTACTACTTCATTTCTTCATTGTTCTATGAGAAATAGGGTCTTTCTTCATGGACAGGATTGTGCTTGTAATGTAATATCATTTTCAGCCTCTTTCTAACTGGACTATAAAATGTTTGCAGACATTTCATAGAAAACTTATATATTGTATTTTTTGTGAATAAACTAATATTTGTAGATTTGACCACTTGCTGGTGTTTACCTTGAATGTTCTGTGCTCATGGGCAGCTTGATTGACAACTCTTATACAGATGATTGCCTGATTAAACCAAAGTGACTTATTCTCATGGATATTAAGGCATCAGAATTTCTATTTGATTTTTCTCCATAAATGTTTTTAATCTTTCTGGTATTAAATCAAACTAAATTTTTTTTTCTATCCCATTTTGATGTGACAGAGGCAAAAATGTTCTGTCACTGTAACATTTAAGTGGGTAATTGCACAATCAATGATTCTCTTTTTTCCATTTTGGCCACAGGTAAGAATTTTCTTTATAATAGTAGTAACACATAAGGTGTTCAAAGGTTCATAATCTATATTATTGGAGAGGAAGAAAATTTTTAGATGTCCTAAATCACCAGAAAGCAAACTGCATATTGAAATGGGAAGGACAATGGTTGAGCAAAATTTGTGATATAAACTGATCATCAGTAGTAGGAGCTTATATCATTTAGAATAGACTAAGTTTCAAGAAAATAAAATAGAACTATATATATTGTGACTTAATAGGATAACCTTTTAATTTTGCTTTCATAACTCTCTTGGGGGATGTCTAGGTCTATAAGAATTGGGGTGGGGCTAGAGCTCATCATCAGTTCATTTAGGCAGGCAAGTAGATAGAGGTTCATCCATCTTCAATGGTCTTTCAAGGTAACCATGTTTGCTCTGGTTATCTACTACTACATAAAACACTATTTCAAAACTTAAGGGTTGAAAAAAGAAACAAATAAAAACAAGTTCACAACATACCAATAGCCTCCGGATTCACCTGGTTGATTCTTTTGCTGGTTTCATCTGAGCTCACTTATGTGACTGCTGCCATTTGCAGTCTCAGTTTGGTCTTCATTCACATGCCCAGTGGCTGAGATGGAAAAGCTAGGGTAGTTCAAGGCTGGCTAGAAACCCATAATGGCTGCATTCATGTGTCTGACAGCTTAGATGGCATTGCTGGACCAGTTGAAGGATGGCCAGGAATTTCACTTTCTTCACACTGTCTCTCCAATAAGGCAGATGAAACTCTTTACACAGAGGTGGCAGATTCCAAGAGGGTAAATGTTGGAGTTAATGGGACTCCTGGAGGCTAAATCTTGAAATGGGACACACCATAGCAGTGATGTTTTATTTACTCAAGCAACTCACATGCCCAGCAGGAGTGTTCACCCTGATGGAAAGAGTTGCAAGAAATCTGTGACCAGATTTAATACCCAAAGCAACTGTCTCTACCCTGCTAACTGAATGGAGAATGATGATGAGAACATAATGAGTTTTAATGAGTAGGTCTAGAAGTGGCACAAATTATTTCTATTCATATTCTGTGGCCACAGATTCTTCCCATTATTGTCTGCATGTCACATTTGCAATGAAGATTATCAGTTTCTCCCATGGTAAAGTCAATTGTATTTCTATGGATCTTAAATTTGTTTGTTTACTGGATTATATTATGGCACTTCCCTGGTGGCTCAGATGGTAAAGAATCTGCCTGAAATACAGGAGACCCAGGTTCAATCCCTGGGTCAGGAAGATCCCCTGGAGGAAGAAATGGCAACCCACTCCAGTATTCTTGCCTGGAGAATTCCATGGACAAAGGAGCCTGGTGGGCTATAGTTCATGGAGTTTCAGAGTCGGATATGTCTGAGTGACTAACACTCTTCATTGGGTTATATTATATTTTTCTGAACAAGGGACACAAGGAGAAACCTGAAAACCTGACTGAGCTCTGAGGTTTATCTTCTCTTGGTTCTCTTGGAAGATTCTACTTACACTCTTATCTGAAGTACCAGATAATCTGTTGGATTCTAAGAGAAAGGTGACTCAGAATTTCCCATTATACCAGAAGACAGCTACAAAACCTTCAGAAGGACATTCACAGAGCAATGAGTGAACTCAGCAAAATCAAGAAAGATTCACAGTTGAGTCTTGTCTAATTCATTAACTTATAGAATCATGAGTTAAACAAATGGTTGTCTTAAGCCACTAAATTTAGGAGTGGTTGGTTGCATACCAAAAGCTAACTAATACATACTCTATTATTTAGAACTCAGTTCCACCTAACTATAAATGAAGCTGAAATGTGTATATTTTAATTGTGTGCTATGGACAAAGAGAAACTCTCATTTAGAAAAAGTAAGCAGGTTGCCACAATGCAAAATCTTATTCATCAAATATCCATTTGTACCCTTCTTTTCATGCATTCACATAAAGTGCACTCAGTCTTCTCTCCAGTTCCATCCAATTACTGCATTAATCTAAAATAAAGAAAAGCAAAGCAGAGTTTTCTGGCACTAGCATGTTCTTTACATATTGCCATGATATAGTTTTCATAGTAGGAAAACTTATAAGGTAAAAAAATGCAGATTATCTTTCTCTGCAAATTTCCCACTTCTGATACATAATTGCAGAGCAATAAAAATAGTATATAATAAAAAATCTTATTTATAAAGGGAATCAAAACAAATACATAACAGTCATTCACCATAGAAGTGACATAATAATGCTGAGAAACTGAGAAAACATTATGTGACCCAGATTTTTTTTATACCCTGAATCTTCTCCTTATATGGAAGTTGCTTGTTCATGCTTTTATGTGGCACTGGCTCCATACTCTGGGTGGTTCTTTCTTGTCCATTATTTGTAGGATCACATTTGAAGTAGTCATTAGGGAATACCTTGTGCTAGTTTTACTCGATCTAAAATGCAGGTTTTTGCAATCACAAAATTTCAAAAATCAGCCTCATGGTTTGTCTCAAAAACATCTCAAGTTTCTTATCTTCTTTGCTTATTTTTAGTATCATATGCCAGTAATTTTCTTTGCATTTATTTCCAGGAAGAAGTTCTTAGAATCATTCTTGTATTTGCCTCTTCTTCCTCTTTCCTGTTTCACTTTAACAGGAGTCATTCAACTCTGACACCCATATAAAACAATATGACTGGATAGAAAACTTTCTAGCCTATCATTGAGGATTCAAGAGCAGTTATTAACTTTTCCACCTTTGCAAAACTGTTAATTCCATGATTCTTATTTCCTATAGCTCTGCTCTGAAACAACCAATTCTTACCTGGCTAATTTGTCTTTATTAAAACCCTACTAAATGCAGCAATTGATCAGATTCAAACTTGCATGGTGCTATGCAATAAAAATGTATTTCTTGCTTATGTAAGAATCTTGGGCAGTATCCAGGTAATGAAGTGTTCTGCTTTACATATTCAGAGACTCAGGATAAAGACTGTATTATCATCTTCAGCATGTGACTTCCTACTTCACCATCAGTTTCTCTGCCCATTCAGAAGAAAGAGGAAGTAGCAAGAAGAAGTTTAATGGGAAGTTTGCTTGGGGAAAGGGGAGAGAAGAGTCAGTCAACTTTTATTTGTCATTGGCAAGACCAGGAAGACATGATCACACCAAACTTCAAGAGGGCTTGAGAAGTCTAGTCAAACTGTTAGTCCACAAAGAAGAGCCATGTTTGATAATTGTTAATCTCAATTAGGTGGCTCAGATGGTAAAGAATTTGCCTACAATACAGGAGACCTGTGTTGGATCCCTGGGTCAGAAAGATCCCCTGGAGAAGGGAAAGGCTAACCACTCCAGTATTCTTGGCTGGGAAATCCCGTGAACAGAGGAGCCTGGTGCGCTACAGTCCATGGGGTCAAAAAGAGACACACATGACTGAATAACAGTTTCACTTTTTTTTTTTTTCAATCTTGTCCTGTTTAGAGAAAACATAGGTCAACTCAACAACTGTTCTTTCCATTTTCACAGCACCTTTCAACTAGTTCTTACCAGCCTTTTCCTGCTCTGGAATAAGGTCATAATTGCTCAGTCTACTACTCCGTTTGCCACATTCTCCTCCTCCCTCTAATTTCTTCCTATGATAATTGCCATCTTGTACTTCAGGCAGTCAGCTTCTTCTGAACACTTTTATCTTGGTTAGATCAGGCGATTTTGATAATAGATTCCATCATATGAGTTTATTTATGGTTTTACAGTAATTAATTTATCTTCCTCCTTACTCTGAGGGAGTATTTGAATTGAGCTTGTTTAAGCTGAAATGAATTGGAGAAGGAAATGGAAACCCACTCTAGTGTTCTTGCCTGCAGAATCTCAGTGACAGGGGAGCCTAGTGGTCTGCCATCTATGGGGTTGCACAGAGTTGGACACGACTTTCAGCAGCAGCAGCAGCAAGCTGAAATGATATCCTCACACACTGCTTTTATCCTCACTGGTAGAAGCCGTGATGCTATTCCTAAGCAGAAGACTCAGCAAATCTTTTCCACTGATAAGCTATGAATTAATGTATCTTGTAACACAGGTCATGTGCATCCTCAGACTACACTATTAGGAGTCTTACAGGACAATTTCACACCTAGTGGAGTTTGCTGGCTACTTATTGAATCTTTTAGCAACTTCTTAGAATTAAAAAAAAAAAGTTACACTAAAGAACTGTACACTGAAATCATCAGTAAAGAAAATATGTCTTTGTCAATGAATTTTTTTCTACTTGGAACTGTTAACAAAAGCAACTGAGTGAAGTAATGTGGAAGCTTTCAAAGTCAGAAAACTATAGAAAGTGGGAATTTATAAAGGGATATTTTAGGATTTCAGGAGAAGCCTAGCACCATAAATCATTCACAATCCCCTAATGATGCTTTCTGTTTGATAAATACCAATTTTTTATGGTAAACGGGTTCATTTTGATGATGCGACCTGAATGCCATGTAGGGACAGATGCAAATTACTGGCACTTGATTCAAATTTTCTCTGAGCAGAGATTAAAATAGCAAGCTCTAGAAAAATGAAGCCTGAAGGAATAGGCAAAGAACAGAAATCTAATGCTTAAAAGATATAAATTCAAACGCCTTATCTTGGCTAAAAATTACAGTTGAATACCTCAGAAATTGATCAGAAATGAATAGAACAGAAACATATTCAGTTTTTTAGGTTTTATTGTCAGAGGCAGCTCAGTTCAGGCTGTTAGAGTATGTGATTTCTTAATTCTTAAAACAATCCCTAATCCTTAAAATTTAAACAAACAAGAATAGGCATATGAAACAGCAAGACAGAAAAAAAAAAAAGGCAAAAAAAAAACACAATGGCGTGGAGATTGAGGCAGTTATTCAAAAAACTTATTTAGAAAAGGAGAATCACTGAGAATGAACTGCAATGGGCAAGGCAAATTCTTTCCCAAAACACTAAAAGTCCCAAATTTTAAAACAAACAAACAAACAAAAGACTTAAATATCAACTCAGAAATAGCTTGTTTTTCCATTCCTACACACAATGATACCTGCTACGAAACTAGTGTCCATTATGTTCTTAAAAATGGGAGCTTTTATTACACTTGCCTTATACATTGTCCATATAAATATATTGGATATCCTGGGCTTAGTTTATCACTTAATGATAAGTTATCAGCTACTGGAAAATTATGGTCAGATTTTACAAAAAGATCCTCCCTATCATCTAGAGATCATGGGTATGAAATTAAATCAAATAGCAGCTCAAATTTTAGAAGAAGTTAAGTATTTATATTTATGGTGATTTAGTTCCTAAATTCGGAGAAGGAAATGGCAGCCCACTCCAGTACTCTTGCCTGGAAAATCCCATGGATGAAGGAGCCTGGTAGGCTGCAGTCCATGGGGTCACGAAGAGTCAGATACGACTGAGCAACTTCACTTTCACTTTTCACTTTCATGCATTGGAGAAGGAAATGGCAAACCACTCCAGTATTCTTGCCTGGAGAATCCCAGGGACAGTGGAGCCTGGTGGGCTGCCGTCTATGGGGTCACACAGAGTCGGACACAACTGAAGTGACTTAGCAGCAGCAGCAGCAGTTGCTAAGTTACATCCAACTCTTTGTGACCCCTTGGACTGTAGCCTGCCAGGCTCTTCTGTCTGCAGGATTTCCTAGTCACTTCAGATGGGTCCGGCTTCTCTTAATATATAGTTCATATTTTCCAGCCATGTAGTTTTACTAAGATTAATCCTTCCCACCATGTTCAGAAATATGACTGATGGGCATAATCTAATTGAAATACCCCATCCCATGATTACAAACCCAATAAGATTCATGAAACTTCAGTGTCTCCTTACTGCTAGATTTGAATATGTGTGTATGCAGCCTTAGGAAATACTAGAAAGACACCTATCAGAAGTAAGATGGGAGTTTTCCAAGAACAGATCCAAAATCAGTTGTTGAAAAGATATCGAGATGCCAAGTAGAAGGACACTGGACTCACTTCCACTCACAAACACATTGAAAGTGCAACTAAATGTGTAGAGCGAATCTTGCTAAAATCTACCTGGGGACTAGCAAAACAGATCTTCAACAACCAAGGCTGTAAAGAAAGATCGACATAGAATCTGAGGGATGGTATGGGGAGGGAGTTGGGAGGCGGGTTTAGGATTGGGAACGTGTGTACACCCGTAGTGGATTCATGTTGATGTATGGCAAAACCAATACAATATTGTAAAGTAATTAGTCTCCAATTAAAATAAATAAATTTAAATTTAAATAAAACAAACAGAAGCAATCTAATTGGGATCTGCAACCCTAGAGAGGGACACAGAATAGGAGTATATCACAGGCTACATGATTCAACTTCTGTTACAGGATATATATATCCAAAGTAAAAAAAAATACTGATTAAAAAAAAAAATGCATGCATGCATGTATCTCAGTGTTCATAGCAGCACTATTTATGATAACCAAGGAGGCAGCAATCTACATGTTTATCAATAGATGAATGAATAAAGATTATATATATATAGAGAGAGAGAGAGAGAAGGAAATGAAAGTTTGCCATTTGCAATAGCATGAATGGAATGGATCTAGAGGTCACTGTGCTTAATGTAAAAAGTCAGACAGAAAATAAAACACTATGTTTCCACTTATATGTGGAATCTAGAATATAAAGCAAATTAATAAAAGCAAAACAAAAGCACTCATAGAGAACAAACTAATGGTTGCCAGTTGGTAGAGGGGTGTAGAGAGGGAAAAGCTAGGGCAAGAGGATTAAAAGGTACAAACTACTAGTAAATACATTAGTGAGTGAAGTGAAGTTGCTCAGTAGTGTCCGACTTTTTGTGACCCCGTGGATTGTAGCCTATCAGGCTCCTCCATCCATGGGATTCTCCAGGCAAGAATAGTGGAGTGGGTTACCATTTCCTTCTCCAGGGGATCTTCCCGACCCAGGGATCAAACTCAGGTCTCCCACACTGCAGGCAGATGCTTTAACATCTGAGCCACCAGGGAACTACATTACACCAGGGAAGTAAATACATTACGAGGGTGTAATATTCACCACAAGGATTACAATACTTTATAATAACTTTATTTTATTTTTTAATAATTAATTTTACTTTACAATATTGTATTGATTTTGCCATACATTGACTTGAATCCGCCATGGATGTACATGTGTTCCACATCCTGAACCCCCTCCCACCTCCCTCCCTATCCCATCCCTCTGGGCATCCCAGTGCACCAGCCCCGCACACCCTGTATCATGCATCGAACCTGGACTGGTGATTTGTTTCACATATGATAATTTACATGTTTCAATGCCATTCTCCTATATCATCCCACTGTCGCCCTCTCCCACAGAGTCCAAAAGACTATTCAATACATCTGTGTCTCTTTAGCTGTCTCACATATGGGTTTATCGTTACCATCTTTCTAAATTCCATATATATGCATTAGTATACTGTATTGGTGTTTTTCTTTCTGGCACTTCACTCTGTATAATTGGCTCCAGTTTCATCCACCTCATTAGAACTAGTTCAAATGTATTCTTTTTAATGACTGAGTAATACTCCATTGTGTATATGTACCACAGCTTTCTTATTCATTCATCTGCTGATGGACATCTAGGTTGCTTCCATGTCCTGGCTATCGTAAACATTGCTGTGATGAACACTGGGGTACACGTGTCTCTGTCAATTCTGGTTTCCTCGGTGTGTATGCCCAGGAGTGGGATTGCTGGGTCATAAAGCAGTTCTATTTCCAGATTTTTAAGGAATCTCCACACTGTTCTCCATAGAGGCTGTACTAGTTTGCATTCCCACCAACAGTGTAAGAGGGTTCCCTTTTCTCCACACCCTCTCCAGCATTTATTGCTTATAGACTTTTGGATAGCAGCCAATCTGACTGATGTGAAATTGTACCTCATTGTGGTTTTGATTTGCTTTTCCCTGATAATGAGTGATGTTGAGCATCTTTACATGTGTTTGTTAGCCATCTGTATGTCTTCTTTGGGGAAATATGTTTAGTTCTTTTGCCCACTTTTTAATTGGGTTGTTTATTTTTCTGGAATTGAGCTGCAGGAGTTGCTTGTATATTTTTGAGATTAATTCTTTGTCCATTGCTTCGTTTACTATTATTTTCTCCCATTCTGAAGGCTGTCTTTTCACATTGCTTATAGTTTCCTTTGTTGTACAGAAGCTTTTATTTTAATTAGGCCCCTTTTGTTTATTTTTGCTTTTATTTCCAATATTATGAGAGTTGGGTCATAGAGGATCGTGCTGTGGTTTATGTTGGAGAGTGTTTTGCCTGTGTTTTCCTCTAGGAGTTTAATAGTTTCTGGCCTTACATTTAGATCTTTAATCCATTTTGAGTTTATTTTTGTGAATGGTGTTAGAAAGTGTTCTAGCTTCATTCTTTTACAAGTGGTTGACCAGTTTTCCCAGAAACACTTGTTAAAGAGGTTATCTTTTCTCCATTGTATATTCTTGCCTCCTTTGTCAAAGATAAGGTGTCCATAGGTGTGTGGATTTATCTCTGGGCTTTCTATTTTGTTCCATTGATCTATATTTCTGTCTTTGTGCCGGTACCATACTGTCTTGATGACTGTGGCTTTGTTGTAAAGACTGAATGAAGTAAGGCAGGTTGATTCCTTTAGTTCCATTCATCTTTCTCAAGATTGCTTTGGCTCTTAAAGGTTTTTTTTTTTTTTCATATTTCCATACAAATTGTGAAATTATTTGTTCTAGTTATCTGAAAAATACCATTGGTAGCTTGATAGGGATTGCATTGAATCTATAGATTGCTTTGGGGGGTAGTATACCCATTTTCTCTATATTGATTCTTCTGATCCATGAACACAGTTTATTTCTCCATCTATTTTTGTCCTCTTTGATTTATTTCACCAATGTTTTATACTTTTCTATACATAGGTCTTTTGTTTATTTAGGTAGATATATTCCTAAGTATTTTATTCTTTTTGTGGCAATGGTGAATGGAATTGGTTCCTTAATTTCTCTTTCTGTTTTCTCATTGTTATTGTATAGGAATGCAACGGATTTCTGTGTATTAATTTTATATCCTGCAACTTCACTATATTCACTGATTAGCTCTAGTAATTTTCTGGTGGAGTCTTTAGGGTTTTCTATGTAGAAGATCATGTCATCTGCAAACAGTGAGGTTTTTATTTCTTCTTTTCCAATTTGGATTCCTTTTATTTCTATTTCCTGCTTTGATTGCTGTGGCCAAAACTTCCAAAATTATGTTGAATAGTAGTGGTGTGAATGGGCATGCTTGTCTTGTTCCTGACTTTAGGGAAAATGCTTTTTAAATGGACTATGATCTATATAAATATTGAATCACTATGCTTTACACCTGAAGCTAATAATGCATTGTAAGTCAACGAAACTTCAACAAATATATATATATTTTTAAGCTGTTGATTGAGGAAACATAGGTAAAACTCATGCCTGATCACATTGTTTGACCTAAGTAGTAATTAAATTGTAAAATTTGTTTTATATATTGTTCTTATGATTTTAAAAAACTGATTTGAAAGTAGTTTTTGATATCCACAACCAGAAATACTTGACATGAAATAACTGATGAGAAAAGGAAAATAGTTAATCATTAGACATGAAAAAGATACATTAACATTTTATTTTTAATTTTTTTTCATTAACATTTTATATGACCAAACATACCTAAACTTTCAATTAATATTATTGACAATGTCTGGATTTGCCCTGAAAAAAAGAACCCAAATATAGATTTTGTAAATCTGTTTAAGGTTTCTCTACCTCTTGCAAAAGAGCACAATTTTGGACAACCTTATGAATTACTCCTCTAGTGATCCAATCATTTAACATTAGAAATATTATTAAAGTGAAAGTTTGAAAATATGATTAAGTGAAGTTGCTCAGTTGTGTCTGACTATTTGTGACCCCATGGGCTGTAGCCTACCACTCTCCTCCATCCATGGGATTTTCCAGGCAAGAGTACTGGTGTGGGTTGCCATTTCATTCTCCAGAGGATCTTCCCAACTCAAGGATTGAACCCGGGTCTCCTGCATTGTAGGCAGATGCTTTCCATTTGAGCCACCAGGGAAATCAGGTGCCTGAAGAATATTTGTGACAGAAGGAAGAAGAACAGGAGAGAAACTAAGATTTAGTGACACCTTCCAATTACCATGCAGTATGTTACTTTATTTCTCACACTTAATTTCTGCTAATCTTCACTATAGCTGTCCAAGTAGGTGTGAAGATTTTCTTTGTTTGCATATATTCAACAAAGAGTTGAGCCTTTACTTGTGTCACATATTTTTAAGGATATATAGCTGGGTACACAAAACTTACGGTCCCTTCCTTTTGCATATTAAACTTCAGATGATTAACTACCTTGCCCTGGAGTTTGAAAGTGTCCTTCCCTACACCCTTCTCCAAACAGAGGTAGGAGAATCCTGTGGGCAGAGGAGCCTGGTGGGCTACAGTCTATAGGGTCAGAACGCAAAAGGTCAGACATAACTGAAGCGATTAAGCATGCACACATGCAGAGTGTAGAGTTAGTAATTATAGAGCTGAGATTTAAAGCCAGACATCAATAACTCCAAAGCTAAACATCTTTTTACTCCCCTTAAGTTTCCCAAAGGAAAACACGAAGAATACTGAAGTTCAGTCTACTGTATGAACCCCAGAAGGTCAGAGGACTGATCTTAAGGGTACAAGGACTAATGCATAAGCTTTAAGTGTATAGACTTCAAAAGCAGATAGAAATTATGAAAATTAAATTCACACAACTATCCAAAAATGACTTACAGTTTTTACTTTTTAACCTAATAATTGAAAGAGAGTTCAGGCAGTTCTAAATATTGATATTTTTACCGACTGTATAAATTCATTCTGCAAGGTAGCTACATATATATTTATGTGTGGTAATTAGTTATTCTCTCAAAAATAACATGAGTGCTGAACATTGCAACTGAACTTTATTTACATTTTCATATAATAAGTTCATTAATATCCCCCAGTGACAGATATACTGTTATAAATATATTTAGAGGTAAATTATTCAAATAGTTCATATAGGCATTGAGATGTTAGAGAAAAATTTTTAAAAATTCATAAACTTTTAAATTTTTGGAGCTTTTATTTTTGTTTTTGCATATTTGATAAACAGAGGAATATTATTAATATTTTGCTATATATGAATGCCACTGACTCAGCAATGCTTAGGCAATGAAGAACTTCTTATATTTGTATTTTCAATTTAATTACATCTTCAATCTAATAAAAAGTGAACCAAAAACTAAAGGTTATCACCTCTGATGTACCTTAGGAATTTGTCTAAAAAGCTTACCAAAAGTAAGTAATAACAAATTGTTTCTGTCCTATATTCTTTCAAGTGGGGTCTCCCAGGTGGTGCTAATGGTAAAGAAACCTCTTGCCAGTGCAGGAGATATAAGAGATGCGGGTTCCATCCCTGGGTCAGAAGATACCGTGGAGGAGGGCACAGGCAACCCACTCCAGTATTCTTGCCTGGAGAATCCCATGGACAGAGGAGTCTGGCGGGCTGCAGTCCAGTGAGTCGCAGAGTTGGATGTGACTGAAGTAACTTGTCACACACACACACACATTCTTTCAACTATGATAAAATCAATCCAGTATTCTAATTTCAAGAGTTTATTTTACTTGAGTCAGATCTAATTTTCTTAAAATTTATGAATTTAATCAGTTCTCTTATAAAGGAGAAAATCAATTTAAGGAAATATAATTTTAGAATTCAGACAGTATATTGAGTATTTTTATTATTAATACTCAAGGAAACTTGAGTGGATTAATAATTAATTCTATAAATATATTTGCTTATGTGGAAAGCTGCTCATGGGTCATATACATGTTTATTTAACTTTTGGATAACATAAGCTTTCTTGCATAAATTCAGCTTAGAGTAGAAATTCTCAGTGAACTGGCACTTAAATATGAACTGGCAGTATAAGGTGTTTATTAAGTGTTAAGATGGTCATTAAGGAAGTGAATGTGCAAATCTTATGTTTGGTACTTAGTAGGTATATATTCTTAGACATGTGACAATTTTTTAAGCCTCTGTCTCCTCATGTGTTAGTGATCTTAAAGATTTGGTGTTGAGAATAAAGAAGGCACATATCTGGTACAATGCCTGGGACTAGGGAACACTCAATGAGTTAATTTTCACATTTATATTGAGATTAATTTAGGTATATATTTAATTTCTTTTTAAATTGAAGTATAGTTGATATGCAATATTTTATAGCTTACAGGTGTACAATATAGTGAGTCACAATTTTTAAAAGTCATATTCACTAGTTTATTGGATTTATATTTTTAAATGATTTAATTTTACTGGGATAAAGTGCAGAAAATAACAAATATTGCCTTTAAATATTTTATATTGAATTAACCCAGACAACAGAATTATTCTGTATCCCGTCAGTAAAATAAATTATACTTTAGTTTAATAGTAAAAAGAATTCATTTCCAGTTTGATAGCTCCACATAAATTATATGAAAGCATTCTAGGGCATATAAATGACTGAAAATGTGAGTATTTTCATAATTATAAATAAAAATTTAAGTATATTTGAACCAGAACATGCAGCTTTTTGACTGACCAGAGGTCAATGAATAACAAATGCCCTAAAAAAAGAGCTATACTTGATTTATTTTTTTCTGTTCTAGGAACTGTTATTTCTAGCTGCTTAATGCAGAACAGAGAATAGTGACTCCTTTTGCAGATGAGTGGGAAAATTTATACATCTGAAAGGTTAATATTTCCATTCTCTTGGAATCTGCCTCTATGTAGCCCTGAGCATCCTTGTCTACATTTTCTCTACTACTCCTAGATTGTCATTGTTATCTGTGTCAAGGATGTGGAAGTAATAGAATGAAGCCTTTTCCTTTTAAAACAAGAAGTAATTGCTTTCTTTTCTGTTTTAGACGTCATTCATCATGAGTATAAAGGAAAAATGCAAAAATAAGGTCATTGATTTCTGCATTGAAGAACTATCAGTACCAATGATTTATATCACAGTGTTATTATTAGAAAGATGTCAAATGATATCTGTGAAATAATGCAGAATGGTTTAGTCATTTTCAATTGCCAGCTGTATAAGAGTTATGTTCTTAGGTAGCATAAAGTAGGCCACACAGATTTCCTGTTTCAGGAAAGCTTCTTTTCTAACTCCTCTAAGTCATCGTGGAAAGAGAAAGTAATTTTTTGACAGGAAATAATAACAACATCCTCATTAAGACACTGAATGCTGATTAATTCCTAGTGTCAGCTGGTGCTATTTGCCCTGTGCTTGAGTCACAGTTTCTACTAGTTGATACTCTTTCCTGTTTATTAACTTTTATCATTCATATCCATTTGGCAAGTTGTACTGTGGACTGATCTGTGATACAGTTAGGCACCTTGAATAAATATACTCACATTAATTTCTGATGTGATAAAATGATCTGTTTGTTATATCACATTCCAATGAGACAACCTGCCATTCTCAGAGAGATGTGATTTTGAATTGGTAAAACATGAGAAATTGGCATTGGGAATAAGTAGCTCTCAGGTCAAAGTCATCGAACCAGTTTTTTTGTTTTGCCACTTTTTGGCTGTAATTCTTCTTTACTCCAGATGGCTTTGTTTTTTAGATGTTTGTGAAAATAATAGACAAGTATTTTTCCTTTGAAATTTTTCTTGCATCTTATCCTATGATGTACCTTGTTCAAGTTTCGAAACAGGTGAGGATAGTTAATTTGTTCTTATAAAGAGTTTGTAGTTTATTTTGTACTAAATTGTATCATCATGCTACTTCAGTTAACCATAAGTTTACCTTATTCATTTCTGTAGTAGTTTCTGTTGTGCTAGTCTATGGAAATGTAAAGATGAAATGATATAGTCCCAGGTTACAAAATTTGTCCATATGAAGCCCAGTAACTATTCAGTTCAGTTCAGTTCAGTAGCTCAGTCATGTCTGACTCGTTGTGACCCCTTGAATCGCAGCACGCCAGGCCTCCCTGTCCATCACCGTCTCCCGGAGTTCACTCAGACTCATGTCCAACGAGTCCATGATGCCATCCAGCCATCTCATCCTCTGTTGTCCCCTTCTTCTCCTGCCCCCAATCCCTCCCAGCATCAGAGTCTTTTCCAATAAGTCAACTCTTCACATGAGGTGTCCAAAGTACTGGAGCTTCAGCTTTAGCATCATTCCTTCCAAAGAAATCCCAGGGCTGATCTCCTTCAGAATGGACTGGTTGGATCTCCTTGCAGTCCAAGGGACTCTCAAGAGTCTTCTCCAACACCACAGTTCAAAAGCATCAATTCTTCAGCGCTCAGCCTTCTTCACAGTCCAACTCTCACATCCATACATGACCACTGGAAAAACCATAGCCTTGACTGGAAAACAACAGAATGGGAAAGACTAGAGATCTCTTCAAGAAAATGAGAGATACCAAGGGAACATTTCATGCAAAGATGGGCTCAATAAAGGACAAAAATGGAATGGACCTAACAGAAGCAGAAGATATTAAGAAGAGGTGGCAAGAATACACAGAAGAACTGTACAAAAAAGATCTTCACTACCCGGATAATCATGATGATGTGATCACTCACCTAGAGCCAGACATCTTGGAATGTGAAGTCAAGTGGGCCTTAGAAAGCATCACTACGAACAAAGCTAGTGGAGGTGATGGAATTCCAGTTGATCTGTTTCAAATCCTGAAAGATGATGCTGTGAAAGTGCTGCACTCAATATGCCAGCAAATTTGGAAAACTCAGCAGTGGCCACAGGACTGGAAAAGGTCAGTTTTCATTCCAATCCCAAAGAAAGGCAATGCCAAAGAATGCTCAAACTACCACACAATTGCACTCATCTCACATGCTAGTAAAGTAATGCTTAAAATTCTCCAAGCCAGGCTTCAGCAATACGTGAACCGTGAACTCCCTGATGTTCAAGCTGGATTTAGAAAAGGCAGAGGAACCAGAGATCAAATTGCCAACATCCACTGGATCATGGAAAAAGCAAGAGAGTTCCAGAAAAAAATCTATTTCTGCTTTATTGACTATACCAAAGCCTTTGACTGTGTGGATCACAATAAACTGTGGAAAATTCTGAAAGAGATGGGAATACCAGACCACCTGACCTGCCTCTTGAGAAATCTGTATGCAGGTCAGGAAGCAGCAGTTAGAACTGGACATGGAACAACAAACTGGTTCCAAACAGGAAAAGGAGTACGTCAAGGCTGTATATCGTCACCCTGCTTATTTAACTTCTATGCAGAGTACATCATGAGAAAGGCTGGACTGGAAGAAACACAAGCTGGAATCAAGTTTGCTGGGATAAATATCAATCACCTCAAATATGCAGATGACACCACCCTTATGGCAGAAAGTGAAGAGGAACTAAAAAGCCTCTTGATGAAAGTGAAAGAGGAGAGTGAAAAAGTTGGCTTAAAGCTCAACATTCAGAAAACGAAGATCATGGCATCTGGTCCCATCACTTCATGGGAAATAGATGGGGAAACAGTGGAAACAGTGTCAGACTTTATTTTTCTGGGCTCCAGAATCACTGCAGATGGTGACTGCATCCATGAGATTAAAAGACGCTTACTCCTTGGAAGAGAAGAAAAGTTATGACCAACCTAGATAGTATATTCAAAAGCAGAGACATTACTTTGCCGACTAAGGTCCAGTAAATATAGTACGTGTAATAATTCTACAGTGTCACTCTGCATTGGATTTAATACACATATGGAAAAGTACAAAGATATGTTTAGGTATAGAATAATGAAGAAATGCCTTATTGGAGAGAAGTTAAGAGATTTAAAGGATGAAGGTGTTTGAGCATCAAGAATATGAGAGGAATTGGAAAAGAGAAGAGTTAGAAACATATGAATGACTAAATGAAATCATAAATGTGTTAATAAAGTTTTTCTTTTAACATTCAAGATTTGCATATTAATTTCATATCAAATTATTTTAATATGGAAATGCAATTAGATATTTAAGAACTGAATTAGATACTTTCAATTTAAACCTTCAAACATTAATATTTGGGGGCATATTTATGACTCTAACTTTATTATTAGAAATTTACAGAAATGTGACATATATCAATTTTTATGCTAGGAGCAAAAATATCCACAATAACCTAACCATGTGTGGATGCCTGCTCAGTCATGTCCGACTCTTTGTGATTTCATAAACTGTAGCCTGCCAAGCTCCTCTCTATTCATGGAATTTTCCAGTAAGGAATTCTCCAGCAAAGAATACTGGAGTGGGTTGCCATTTTCTACTCTAGGGGATTTTCTTGACCCAAGGATTGAACCCACATCTACTGCATCTCCTGAATCTCTTGCATTGGCAGGCATGTTATTTACCACTGCACCCCCTGAGAAGCCCCAATAAAGCCATAAACATCTATAAAATGAACAGTATATTGTGTATGGTCATTTATGAATGGACATAAGTTCTTGCCCTATTCCTGGTAAAATTCTTCTGAATCTCTCCATTCAGGCTGAGTCTGATTCAGCTCTACTGGTGTTCATATCCAATTTTGTAATTCTAGGTTTATATGAGATATATAATGTAAACTTTAATAGCTGAAAGTTTTCTGGAAAACATAGCCCATGTTTTCCAAATATAAAATTTCTTGTTTATTCCAGCTGAGGGTTCATTTTCTAACTTTCCCAATATTCATAAAAAATTTAAAGAAAGGAATAAGGAACTAGGAATCTGTAGGAATTTCCTCAAAACATTTTAAGAAATTCCTAGAGACAAATTTATTAAAGTAAGAGTCTGTTCACCTGAGCAAGAAGCCCATTTACTAAACAAAAGACTTTCTACAGATTTTATATATTCCTAGTTACTTACCAGGCTAAGACTCTGTCAAGGTTATGTTCTCTATTACTAGGACAGGTTTAAGGTATTAATAAATCTTGTTTTATTAACATATTCCCTGATGATAATCTTGACAGTTCAATAAAAGAAATATGATGGCTGTGGTGTGGCGCATATCTGATTTGAATAATCTGTTTGACGTCAAGAAGCACTTGAAAATGTGTGTGGAGAGCTCAGGAGTTGATAAGATGATATAATAAGGCTTCTAATAAACCAACATCATATCATTCAGATAGACAAAGTATGGGTTCAAGTAAAAAATTTGTAAACTAATAATGAACACATTTTTTATATCCTCCCATACCAAACTTCCAGAGAAGGCAATGGCACCAAACTCCAGTACCCTTGCCTGGAGAATCCCAGGGATGGGGGAGCCTGGTGGGCTGCCGTCTATGGGGTCGCATAGAGTCGGACACGACTGAAGCGACTTAGCAGCAGCAGCAGCAGCAGCATACCAAATTTCATGGATACCTTTCTACTTTGTATATCCTCTACTTTATGAAGGCCTTGCCTTGTTAAGCTCATTATCAGTTTATCAGTTCCATGATTTGGCTATTAAAAAAAAAAAGCATTCTCTATCTATCTATGCTTGTATAAACTCGTAGCTTCTTATCTTACATGTATTAAACTACAATGCTATTACTCTTGTTTTTCATAATCAGATTGGCCCAGATGCCCAGTGAAAGCCACTTTAAGCTGGCTTCTGTGTCCTTTTGATGTGACCCCAAGATTATTTGAGCACTTCCTTAACATCTGGTGCCATTCAATGATAAGGATCATGTTATAGTTTTCATGGGATAGCATTGGAGTTTTGTTATGTTTGCTTGGTGGTGGTGTTTTTAGTAGAAAAGGGTATTTGGAAACCAAGATCAGGGTGCTAGTAGAACATACATTATTACTTAATTGATTTATGATTTAAGAGCTTGGGTACTATTCTACTGTATATATGTAACATGATTTATAAAGCCAACCTTCTGTTAATAGACACTTGGAGTGTCATAGTGCTTCTCACTATTACAAACTGTGCTACAGTAAATATTTTGCATATATATATATATAGCAGTATTATTAATGTCATAATTGAGAACTAAGCTAAAAAGTTTCATCAAGTGCAACCTGGTATTTCCTCATGTCATCTAACTTAATCTATTCTGTACTAATCTTTATCTTTCAGGGAAATTATATCTTGGCACTGTTCATAAGGCTCCCAACCCAATTTTCTAGTGTTACTAGTCTGGTTATCCTTAATATAATTGTTTTCAAGATAAAGGGGAAAATTAAAACTTAAATGACAACAGCCTGGTGTTAACCATGTAAATCCATCCCTTAACTATGGGAGATTTTATTCTCTGGCTGAAGTTTTTCTTGTTACTCTGATTGAACTTAACATCAGAGGAAAATTTTCATTTTTGGCCAGTCAGAAAAAGTATTATTAACTGTCCAGGTGAGAGGATTCCACCTAGTAATATCAAGAGTAGCCTGAATAGGACTGAACTTTCTTTTTTCTAAAAAAAATTCCCTAAGGGCCATCCAATTAGAGCCTTGAAGTGGAAAAATCCACCAAGTAATCTAGAAGTGCCCAGATACAGGTAACTGCCCACAAACACAACAATTGGGTTGATTTTTAAAACTAGCATAGGAGTGTGTCCACGATAGAAAAACACTTAATTTATATGCAAAGGTCCAAGAAGAAAAGAAAACAATGATCATAGGAATCAGGTCCAGCATCTTGGGTAAGTTGTCTATTTCCAATGTCATCTTCTTCTCATCCTGGTGTATGTGTAGATTTCTGTTTGAGCATTATTTTAAGGTGAGTTTGAGGTTGGTAGTTCTCTCTATAGACCAGTCCACTGTAGGGGACTGTGCAAGTGGGAATTAATCCAAGAGTCAATTTTCCCTTCAGTTTTACTGTGAGTGAGTAGTTAAGAGTACCTAATAAAGGTCCTTCCATTCAGGTTGGACTGAGTCCTTTAAATTATGCTTTTCCTAGTACACATAATTCTATGGTTGCAGGTCATGGGACATCTGATCTTTATCTAAAGATTAATGAGATAAGCTTCAGAAACAAAAGTGCCTTTTTAATAATTTGATGAAACTTTACATTAATATAGTATAACAGTAAGGAGCTATCCAGGAATTAGTCAGTAAATGCAGAACTCCATTAACAAAATTTGGATTTAACATTCATTGAACGATAATCTTTTTTTTTTCCTCTAATATTACCCTCATTTCTACCAAATATATCCAAATTAAGACTAATTTGTTGCAGAATAAGTCTGGTCTCAATAAACTTGACCTGATTAATTGTATAACTCTAATTAATCATATAGGCTTTTGTTTTACTATATATTTTTTAATTGAATTTATTTTTAATTAAAGGATAATTGTTTCATCCTTTGGTTAGTTGGTTTCTACCATAAATCAACATGAATCAGTCATAGGTACACATATGTTCCCTCCCTCTTGAACTTTCTTCCCACCTCCCACTACTTCCTACTCCTCTAGGTTGTTATAGAGCCCTGGTTTGGGTTCCCTGTGTTTTACAGCAAACTCCTATTAGCTATCTCTTTTACATACGGTAAGTGTATATGTTCTGTCTCTCTTATATATTCAATTTTATTTAGCTTTCATTTTATGTCAGATATTTTATACAAATATTAGGTTACAGCTCATGGATAATTAGCATTCTCTGAATGTATTTCAAGAATTTGGCAAATGATGTGATATTTAGAATCTTTGCTTTTCCCATATGTCTATACACATAAAAATGTTTTATTAGAAGAATTAGCTATAATTTTGGCTTTTGTGCTCTCTCTCTTCCTCTCTCTCTCTCTCTCTCTATATATATATATATACTTACATTTATAAAATGGAAGACTTATCCAGCCCTGAAACTCAATCCATCTTATAGTTATCATATTGTTGAACAGAGTTCCTCTTTTTTTAATAATTGTCATTAATCTTTATAATAGGAGGCTAATTACTTTACAGTACTGTGGTGGTTTTGGCCATACATTGACATGAATCAGCCACGGGTGTTTGTGTATCCCCCCATCCCAAACACCCCTCCCATCTTCCTCCCCATCCCATCCCTCTGGGTTGTCCCAGTGCACTGTCTTTGAGTGCCCTGTTTCATGCATTGAACTTGGACTGGTCATTTGTTTCACATATGATAATATATATGTTTCAATGCTATTCTTTCAAATTATCCCACCCTTGCCTTCCCTACAGAGTCCAAACGTCTGTTCTTTATGTCTTTACATCAAAATTTGATGATTTTGAGCTATTATATTTTATGGTTTCTGAGTTTTTAAAATTTTATTCCAAAATGAACTAGTATTTTCAGGAGATGGAAAATGTATTAAATTACTATTGTGGCTGTGACATATTAGCAAAAACTTGATAGCTTACAGTAATATAGATCTGACTTTCAGGCTTTCAAAATAGGTTTCATAATGCTAAAATGAAGATTTCACAAGGGCTTCATTCCTTTTTGGAGGCTCCGAAGATAATCTGTTTCTTTGTCTTTTATACTTTCCAGAGATTTCCCACATTGCTTAATTCATTATCTCATTTCATCTTCAAAGCTCACAAGGATCATTTATTGATAAGTTTTTCTCCTATCACATTGAAAGTGAAAGTTGTTTAGTTGTGTCCAAATCTTTGTGACCCCATGGACGATACAGTCCATGGAATTCTCTAAGCCAGAATACTGGAGTGGATAGCCTTTCTCTTCTCCAGGGGAATCTCACCAACCCAGGAATCGAACTCAGGTCTCCTGCATTCAAGATGGATTCTTTGCCAGCTGAGCCACAAGGGGAGCCCTATCATATTACTCCTACACAGACTCTTTTCGGCCTTCCTCTTCTACATTTAAGGATTCTGCCATTACATTTGGACCAAGCCAGATTATCTTGGATAATTTCATTATGTCTGAAAAACTATGGACAGAGGTTCATAACACTGTACAGGAGGTGTTGACCAAAGCTATCCCCAGGAAAAAGAAATGTAAATACAAAATGGTTGTCTGAGGAAACCTTACAAATAGCTGAGAAAAGGAAAAGTGAAAGGCAAAGGAGAAAAGGGAAGATATACTCATCTGAATGCAGAGCTCCAAAGAATAGCAAGGAGAGACAAGAAAGCCTTCTTAAGTGAACAATGCAAAGAAATAGAGGAAAAAACTAGGATGGGAAAGACTAGTGATCTCTTCAAGAAAATTAGAGATACTAAGGGAACATTTCATGGAAAGGTGGGCACAGTAAAGGACAGAAACAATATGGAGTGAACAGAAACAAAAGAAATTAGGAAGAGGTGGCAAGAATATACAGAAGAAATGTACAAAAAAATGGTCTTAATGACCTAGATAACCGTGATGTTTATCACCTAGAGCTGGATGAATGTGAAGTCGTCTGGAAGTCAAGTGGGCTTTAGGAAGCATTACTACAAACAAAGCTAGTACAGGTGATGGAATTCCAGCTGAGCTATTTCAAATCCTAAAAGATGATGCTGTTAAAATTCTGCACTCAATATGCTAGCAAATTTGGAAAATTCAGCAGTGGCCACAGGACTGTAAAAGGTTTTCATTCCAATTTCAAAGAAGGGCAATTGCAAAAACAAATGTTAAAACTACCACAAAATTGTGTTCATTTTACATGCTAGCAAGGTAATGCTCAAAGCATTCAAACTAGGCTTCAAGAGTACATAAACTGAAAACTTATATATGTAGAAGCTGACTGTAGAAAACGCAGAGGAACCAGAGATCAAATTGCCAACATCTGTTGGCTCATAGAAAAAGCAAGAGAACTCCAGAAAGAAATCTACTTCTGCTGAAATGAGTGTGCTAAACTTTTGACTGTGTGGATCACAACAAACTGGAAAATTCTCAAAGAGATGAAAATATCAGACCACCTTACCTTTCTCCTGAGAAACCTATATGCAGGTCAAGAGGCAACAGTTAGAACCAGACATGGAAAACTAGACTGGTTCAAAATTGGAAAAAGAGTATGAGAAGGCTTTATATCACTGCTTATTTAAATTATATGCAGAATACATCATTCAAAATGCTGGGCTCAATGAATCACAAGCTGAGATCAAGATTGCTGGGAGAAATATCAATAACCTCTAATATGCAGATGATACCACCTTAATGGCAGAAAGTCAAGATGAACTGAAAAGCCTCTTGCTAAAGGTGAAAAAGCAGAATGAAAAAGAAGGCTTAAAAATCAACATTAATAAAAACAAAAAAACAAAGGAAACTAAGATCATGGCATCTGGTTCCATCACTGCATGACAAATAGATGGGGGAAAATGGAAACAATGACAGACTTTATTTTCTTGGGCTCAAAAATCACTGTGGACAGTGACTGCAGCCATGAAATTAAAAGATGCTTGCTCCCTGGGAGAAACACTATGAGAAACCTAAACAGTGTATTAAACAAACAAACAACAACAACAAAGAAAATACACAGACACACCACTTTACTGACAAGTGTCTGTAACTCAAAGCTATGTTTTTCCCAGTAGTTATGTACAGATGTGAGAAGTGGACTATAAGGAAGGCTGAAGCTGAAGAATTGATGCATTTGAACTATAATGTTGGGGAAGACCCCTGAGAGTCCCTTGAATAGTAAAGAGCTCAAGCAACCCTGAATATTCATTGGAAAGACTGATGCTGAAGCTGAAGCTTCAGTACTTTGACCAGCAGATGTGAAGAGCTGACTCTTTGGAAAAAACCCTGATTCTTGGGAAGATTGAAGGCAGTAGGAGAAGGGGCTACAGAGAATGAGAAGCTTGGATGGCATCATTGAATCAATAGACATTATTTTGAGTAAACTCCAGGAAGATAGTGAGGACAGGGAATTCTGGTGTGCTGCAGTCCATTGGTTTGCAGAAATCAGACACAACTCAGAGACTGAACATCAAATCTCCTTACATTAAGGTCATTTGGTTAGTACCCTTAAATTCCTTTGCCAAAAAAGGGATAGAATTCACAGATTCTGGAAATTCAGTTCAATTCAGTTCAGTTCAGTTGCTCAGTCATGTCCTACTCTTTGCAACCCCATGGACCACAGCATGCCAGGCATCCCTGTCCATCACTAACTCTCGTAGCTTACACAAACTCACCGCCATTGAATCAGTGATGCCATCCAACCATCTCATCCTCTGTCATCCCCTTCTCCTTCAACCTTCAATCATACCCAGCCTCAGATTTTTTCAAATGATTTAGCTCTTTGCATCAGGTGGCCAAAGTATTGGAGTTTCAGCTTCAACATCAGTCCTATCAGTGAACACTCAGGACTGATCTCCTCTAGGATGGACTGGTCAGATCTCCTTGCAGTCCAAGGGACTCTCAAGAGTCTTCTCCAACACCACAGTTCAAAAGCATTAATTCTTTGGCACTCAGCTTTATAGTACAACTCTCACATCCGTACATGACTAGTGTAAAAACCATAGCCTTGATGAGATGGACCTTGCTTGGCAAAATAATGCCTCTGCTTTTTAATATGCTGTCTAGAAAGTAAAACATGAATAGCTTTGGTATGCCTTCAATTCTGCCTCTAACAGAAGAAACATAGACATCGTATTAAAAAGCAGAGATATTACTTTGCCAACAAGGTCCATATACTCAAAGCTATGGTTTTTCCAGTAACAATGTATGGATGTGAGAGTTGGACCACAAAGAAGTCTAAGCACCAAAGAATTAATGGTTTTTTTTTGTGTGTGTGTGTCGGGGGAGGTGAGATCGGGAACACGTGTACACCCGTGGTGGATTCATGTTGATGTGTGGCAAAACCAATACAATATTGTAAAGTAAAAAATAATAATAATAGTAATTTTTTAAAAAAGAATTGATGCTTTTGAACTGTGGTGTTGGAGAAGACTCTTGAGAGTCCCTTGGACTGAAAAGAGATCAAACCAGTCAATTCTAAAGAAAATAAATCCTGAATATTCATTGGAAGGGCTGATGCTGAAGCTCCAATACTTTGGCCACCTGATATGAATAGCTGACTCACTGGAAATGAGTCAACTCTGTCAAAGACTGAGAGCAGGAGGAGAAGGGGGCCACAGAGGATGAGATGGTCAGATGGCATCACCAACTCAGTGGACATGAGTTTGAGCAAGCTCTGGGGGATAGTGAAGGACAGGGAAGCCTGGCATCCCAAAGTCCATGGGATTGCAAAGAGTTGGACACAACCGAGCGACTGAACAACAACAACAGAAGAAAGTGATTATTTTGCTATCTTCAAAAATACATATTCATATTCAAGCTTTATCCTAAAACTATTTTAAATATACCACGATTTGAATGAAAATATTTAGTAAAAATGAGTCAGAACAACTGGAGGGAACAATTATAGAAGGGCAGTGTAAATAGCTCAGTAACTCTCTCCACAGGAAAGCAACAATTTAATTAGTGAAATTATAATTTTAAAAGATCTTTCAATTTGCTCAAAATAGGGACATTTATAGATATGGGAAATATATTAGTGCTTATGTAGGCCGAAATTTAGAGTGGGACAGCAATGGAAATTGACTGCTAAGTAGCCCAGGATTTCTTTATAAAAATGAAAATGTTATAACATTTGATTGTGGTCATGTTTGAATAATCCTGTGAATTTGCTGAAAATATTGAATTACATAAACTGACAGTTACATGGTATAAAATTTATATCATTCTATTTCCAGGATACAACTTTTGTATGTTTAATTTTTTGCCATTTATCTCTAGATTTGAAAATTCATTTCTGGTTCTGATATAGATAGTTTCTTATTTTAAATTATGCTATTTATTTCCAAAAATTAATTTTTGAACCAGTTTGATTTAAAAGAATAGATAAGAGGCAACAATAGTGTTATTTTGTATAAATATGAATAAATTCTTGCCTAATAAAAGACAGTTATACTTTTTACATTACATATGAGCAATTTAAATGCAAGTGAACCAGTTTCACAATACCTTGAATTGGAGAGAAAGTTTGAAATAGCTCAACTACCAGAACTTACACAAATTTTGCTTATTTTGCCAGAAATTCCCCAAATGAATCCTACAAAAGTTTTTGGTCAGTGTTTTGTTGTTAGAAAAACTACATATTGAATAGATAAGTAAAGATAATTATTACATAAAAATATTTGGTAATGTTCATTTTAATACAAGTAAGTATCTCATCCCAATAATTTTCAGTTTTTGTTAATCAATATTAAAGCTACTTTTTTTCTTATGATAAACAATTCTTAGCTCTTCATATGATGACTTATGAAGCAAAATTTTATGTAATCAGCAAAAATAGCATAATTTAAAAACATATTATATGGTATATAATATTAAACTAATCTGGGACCTGAAATAAATATAAATAAACTGAGGTTAAGAATTATTAGATATTTTTCAAGCACTATTATTTGGCAGTATTTTTAGAGCATAACTATACTAGCTTCTAGGTCAGCATCCTACTCTTCATTTAATTAAAAGATAGTGAATGATAAAAATATTATGAGAAAATTCTTACATTGTTATTGGTAGCTTTTATATTAAATAAAACATACGAAGCAATGACAAATATTAGATTTTTTCTAATAGCCTACTTGTTCCTTAGAAAAGATTTTACAGAAGAAAAAAATAATTGGAAACACTCTCAGAAGAAACCTACCAAAGAAGTTTGAATTAATGTTCAACCAAGAAGATCAAATTTTGTTGTTGTTGTTGTTGGTTTACTAGAGTTAACTGTTGGAATTTATTTAAAATCTTCAAGAGCACATAGCAAAAAAGAACAATAACATCTAAAACATCTCACTTGAATATACATACTGATCATTTATGTTTTCCAAAAAACCACTGAAAATGTACTCAAAGATGAAAAAAGCATTAGACATCAATATCAATAATCGTATCAGAAAAAAATATATATATATATATATTTTAAAATAAGTAATCCAGGACTTCCCTGGTGCTCCAGTGATTGAGACTCCAAGCTTCCAATGCAAGGGGTGCAGGTTGGATCCCTGTTCAGATAACTAAGGTCCCACAAACCATGCAGCATGACCAAAAGATACACACATATATATAAATATAAATATATAAATATAAATATAAATATAAATATAAATATAAATATATATGGAGAAGGCAGTGGCACCCCACTCTGGTACTCTTGCCTGGAAAATCCCATGGACAGAGGAGCCTGGTGGGCTGCAGTCCATAGGGTTGCTAGGAGTCGGACACGATTGAGTAACTTCACTTTCACTTTTCACTTTCGTGCATTGGAGAAGGAGGCAACCCACTCCAGTGTTCTTGCCTGGAGAATCCCAGGGATGGTGGGAGCCTGGTGGGCTGCCATCTATGGGGTCGCACAGAGTTGGACATGACTGAAGCGACTTAGCAGTAGTAGCAGCAGCATGTATATATAGTAAAACTAAATAAGTAGCACAAACATGAGTGATAACTGACTTAGGCATGTAGGGGAAGATATAATTTAGTTGACTACAGAGGAAGAAAAAAATTGTGAACTCAATCAAATTGTCCCACAAAACTTCTTTAGAAGCTCAACTTTTAGACAAACCAAGCCCCACAGAGGGCAGAAGGAGGACATCCGTTTTCAAGTAGAAACATTAACTGAAACTAGGTATTCTCAACACAGTCCTTCCAATCAGGACAATCAGGGAAAATTAACTCAGCTGTAGAAAACCGTGATCTGCTGCTTGTTTTATATCATGTAACCAAACCACCACTATTACCCCTCCCCACACACTCAAGTCACTTCCTAAGTCCCCAGTCACAGACCAGAGACACATTCTTTAGAGAACGTGAACCAGAGTGGCACAGCAGAACTTTTCCAGCAGAAGTTTAGAAAGAGGCATGGGATTGAAAGGCAGGGGATTCAGAAGAGTAAAAATGTTAGTTGCTCAGTCGTATCTACTTCTTCATAACCCCATGGACTGTAGCCTGCCAGGCTCCTCTGTCCATGGAATTCTCCAGGCAAAAATACAGTAGTGGGTAGCCATTGCCTTCTCTAGGAGGTGTTCCTGACCCGCGGATTGTACCCAGGTCTTCTGCATTGCAGCCAGATTCTTTACCATCTGAGACACCTGAGCCATCAGGGAAACCCAAGGGGATTAAGAAAGGCTGCCTATTTAAATGAAGGAAACATAACCTCCTTGCTCTTCAGTGTACTTTCAGAATGCAGCTAAATATATACCAACTTGTACACACAAACATACATACACAGATAACAATGAAAGCAAGACAGAGAACTCTTCTTTAAAGCAACTGAAAGTTCCATCACCAGTGTAAATGTTTGCCAGATTGTCAGCTCTACAACTCTCTCATGCCTTCCTGGAGTTGCACACATATGTGCGAATATGACTCTCAAAATAAAGTAGTAATTCTAGACAGGGAAGATGGTATGCATTTTCTGTATTCTTGGGTGGTTTTGCTTAACCTTTATCAAGTCTACAACTCTTGCCTATACCACATTTATTATGAGTGTCTCATGCATGGCTTCATATTGCTTCTCAATTACCTTTGAAAATGCTGTCTGCTCAGCCATGGAAGAAAAATCTAATCATTTTCTTTACATATACATGAAAACCAATTTTATTTTGGTATTATCTTTTGATATACACTAAGAATTTGACTTCTTTTTAGTGGACTCTGTACAGGGGTAAGTGTCCTCAACACAATGTCCCTGTTTTTTAGGGTCAGCAGTAAACCATGCAGAGTGGCAATGCAAATGTTATCCTATCATGTTTGTTTCAGAATAAGAAAAAGGAAATTTACTAGATATCAATATTTCCATGAATAACAATTACAAGGAAGAAGTCAATGGAAAAAATGCTTTGGCCAGGAACACATGATTTTAATTTCATGAAACATTCATTATTTTAATTTCATGAAAATTAAAATACCCTGAACTACAAGGGGAATGGAATCTGTGCAAAGAAAGTAATCACATATGTGTAGCTAATTGTCTCACTGTTTAAACCATATGCTGTTCTTTTTCTCCTTTCAACACATTGTCCTCTTGCAGCTACACAATTAAAGAGTCCCAAATACTTAATACAGTAGCTAGTTTCCAAAAAGTGTCCCCAATGAAACAATCACCACTAGTGCTGTTGTGGCTCAATCACCAAGTCATTCCTGACTCTTTGCAACCCCATGGACTGCAGCATGCCAGGCATTCCTGTTTCTCACCATCTCCTGGAGTTTGTCCAAGTTCATGTCCATTGAATTGGTGATGCCATCCAACCGTCTTATCCTCTGTCACCCCCTTCTCCTCCTGCCTTTAGTCTTTCACAGTAACAAGGTCTTTTCCAGTGAGTCACCTCTTCGTACCAGGTGGTCAGAGTATTGGAGTTTCAGCATCAGTCCTTCCAATGAATATTCAGAGTTGATTTCCTTTAGAATTTACTGGTTTGATCTTCTTGCTGTCCAAGGGACTCTCAAGAGTCCTTTCCAGCACCACATTTCAAAAGCATCAATTATTTGGTGCGCAGCATTCTTTACAGTCCAGCTCACACATCTGTACCTGACCACAGGAAATACTCCAAAATCACTGTAGATGGTGATTGCAGCCATGAAATGAAAAGATGCTTACTCCTTGGAAGTAAAGTTATGACCAGCCTAGACAGCATATTAAAAAGCAGAGACATTACTTTGCCAACAAAGGTCTGTCTAGTCTAGGCTATGCTTTTTCCAGTGGTCATGTATGGATGTGAGAGTTGGACTATAAAGAAAGCTGAATGCTGAAGAAGCGATGCTTTTGAACTGTGGTGTTGGGGAAGACTCTTGAAAGTCCCTTGGACTGCAAGGAGATCCAACCAGTCCATCCTAATGGAGATCACTCCTGGGTGTTCATTGGCAGGACTGATGTTGAAGCTGAAACTCCAATACTTTGACCACCTGTTGCAAAGAGCTGACTCATTTGAAAAGACCCTGATCCTGGGAAAGATTAAGGGCAGGAGGAGAAGGGGGTGACAGAGGATGAGATGGTTGAATGGCATCACCGACTCGATGTACATGGGTTTCGGTGAACTCCAGCAGTTGGTGATGGATAGGGAGGCCTGGCGTGCTGTGGTTTGTGGGGTCGCAAAGAATCGCACACGACTGAGTAACTGAACTGAACTGGAAAGACCATAGCCTTGACTATATGGACTTTTGTCAGCAAAGTGGTATCTTTGCTTTTTAATATACTATCTATGTTAGGGTCACAAAAATTTGTATACGACTGAAGTGACTGAGCACACACACATGCTGTTTGTTATAGCTTTCCTGCCAAGAAGCAATCCTCTTCTAATTTCATGGCTGAAGTCTCCATCCACTGTGATTTCAGAGCCCAAGAAGAGGAAATCTGTCACTGCTTACACATTTTTGGTGGCAGCTTTCCTAGTGGCTCATATAGTAAAGAATCTGCTGGCATTGTGGGAGACCTGGGTTCAATCCCTGGAGAAGGAAATGGCATCCCATTCCAGTATTCTTGCCTGGAAAATTCCATGGAGAGGAGCCTAGTGGGCTACAATCTATGGGGTCACAAGGTTTCTGACACAGCTGAGAGACGAACACTTTCACACTTTCACATTCAGTTGCATCATCCTTTTTCATGATGATTGTTGCATGATTCTGTGACTTATTTTAATCTCTAGAAAGTGGTGATTAACAACTTTGTCAGTTTTTGTTTTTAAATCTTAAAAAATCCTATATCCTTTTGCTTTTGTGCTGTTGGAATCTCTGAATTACCATGCAAGTAGTTTAGCTGTCATACATAGAGGGGTGACATGAAGAGGTTATGATGCTACATAGAAAGGGAGAGAGGACCAGCTGCCTAGTGTTCAAGTGGCCCAAAGGAGCCTCCAGATAACTCCAGCTTCAGCTGCCACCCGACTGAATCAATAAGAGACTCATTCAGTGAACCCTTCCAAGTTCAGTCAGCCATTGCACTTTGAGACAGTCTCAATACATAACTGCCATAAATCCAAAACTCATATTTGCCCTCTTATGATCTTAATATCTTCCCAATTACTTTATAACAAATACACCCTTACAATGTAAACAATCCTTTTCATAATTTTATCAAATTACCAAAAAATTTTAATACAATTATGCTACACTCACTAATGTATATGTGGGACACTTAGCTAACCATTCAATTTCCTTCTCTCTGTAATAGTGTTCATTTTAACAGTGTTTTTGGCATAAACAACAAGCATGTCTAATTTAGACACTATGCGGATTAAAAAATAGAAAAGGAAGAAAGGCAAGGGACATTTGATTTTGACATGGCTATCTTTACTTTTCCCCATGCCTCTTCTTGCAATTATAGACAGAAATGAATTATTTGATTTATGTGCAGGATAAGCCCAAATTAAACCAGACTCAACATTGTGACTTGGTTCCCATCATCTCATAGAAACAAACTTCTTAGCGTAATGTTTTCTTGTTAGAGTCAATTCTCGATTTCCATCCAAACTAGCAAATATTTATTGAGAATTTATGTATGTTTGCCCAAATTTGTATTCAAAAGGAAATTCAAATGTGAGTATTGCATCATATATACCCACAAAAAATTTCAATACTTAGCCTAATATTTCTTAAACCAGTGAGCCACCATCACGTGACTTTTCCATAGATTCTCAACATTCCAGATTGCCAGAGTAGATGTAGAATCTTAAATGAGGGTGGGAAAAGTTGCTTGATGATGGCTTTACATGTCTTTATAACTTCTGGTGGCTCAAACAGTAAAGAATCCACCTTCAGTGTGGTAGACCTGGGTCCGATTCCTTGGTTGGGAAGATTCCCTGAAGGAGGGCATGGCAACCCACACCAGTATTCTTGCCTGGAGAATCCCCATGGACAGAGGAGCCTGGTGAGCTACAGTCCATGGGCTTGCAAAGAGCTGGACATGACTGAGTGACTAAGCACACACATAACTACTCTGGGGCTTCCAGATGGCTCAGTGGTAAAGAATATGTCTGTCAATGTAGGAAATACAGAAGAAGTGAGTTTGACCCCTGGATCGGGAAGATCCCCTGGAGGAGGAAAGGGCAACAATCTTCAGTATTCTTCCCTGGGGGATCCCATGGATAGAAAAGCCTAGGGCCACAGTCCATGAGGTCACTAAGACTCTGACATGAATGCATAACTACTTCTGCACAGTAGTTAAATTTTTCCAAGTACTACTACTGTAGATAACATGGTAGGAGCACAGTTACTGATGTTAACTATTAATCAAGACTAATGGAAATGGATGAATACTGTACTAAAGCACACGCTCTTTTACACAATGCATGCATGCTATCCATGCTAAGTCGCTTCAGTCATGTCCGACTCTGTGTGACCCCATGGATAGCAGACCACCAGGCTCCTCTGTCCAAAGAATTCTCTAGGCAAGAATACTGGAGTGGGTTGCCATTTCCTTCTCCACTTTTACACAAAGTCACTTTAAATATTGATATAAGGATTCAAAAACATTGGGTAAGGACTTCTTTTGTAGTCCAGTGATTAGGACTTTACCTTTTAATGCAGAGGATGCAGGTTCAATCCCTGTTTGGGGAACTAAGATCCCATATGCCTCATGGCCAAAAAAACAGAACATAAAAACAGCAAAAACAATACTGTAATAAATTCAATAAAGACTTTAAAAAAAAAGATGGGAAAGAGCCATAAGGCAGCACAAGTATACATTAAAATCTTTCAAGCAATTCAGATGTATGAAAAGTTGGATATAAAATTATTATTGTACAACTCAGCTTTCATATAGTAGAGATGCTTTCTTGGCATTCAGCCTGGGGGTGGATGGTCAGTGGGACGTGAGTCATCCCTCAATGATGTATTATTTGGCCAAACACTTAAAAGTAATTGTTGAAACCTAAGACACTCCGAGTCCCCTTATTTTTCCCCACGAGAATTTTGGCAGACACTCCAACTTATTCTGTAGTGGTCAGCACAGTTAATGGCTGAAATCACTACTGGAGTCACCTTGAGTTCACAATGCCACTCTTCCCCACATGGCCACTTTCTTTCCTGGGTCTTCACTGAAACTCCTGCCATTGTTGTGCCATCAGCTTTTTATTTACTTGGTGGAGTTTCTCTGTACTCTGTGGTGGGAGAGAGACTCTTCTTCTTTTCCCACTCTCCCCACAAGAAGAGCAGACCCCACCAGCTCTCATTTTTCCTCTTGAAGAATAAAATAACTTAGAAGGCTGTTCTTGCCTAGGGAGAAATAGTTACTTTTGTTTCTTTTCCCCTTCCCAATTTTGTGTCGGACTCTTTGAAACCCCATGGACTGAAGCCTGCCAGGCTTCTCTGTCCATGGAATTTTTCTGGCAAGAATACTGCAATGGGTTGCCATTTCCTACTCCAGGAAATCTTCCCAACCCAGGGATTAAACCTGTATCTCTTGAGTCTTCTCCATTGCCAGGTGATTCTTTACCACTGTGCCACCTGGGAACCTTAAAGGAACTAGAGTATTTCCCTTTTGAATGATGGAACAACTCCTCTCTCTGTCTCTCTATCTCCATTTCTCTTTCTCTCTCCAACTCTACCAAAGGAATTTTCCATCTGCCTCATTCCATTTTCTTCTTGCTCTCTCTCTCTTATCTGTTTCACATATTCATATACATGAATATTTCTTGCATTCTCATGCACTGTGTGGCAAACATCAGGTGAGGTACATTTATGTATATTAATCTCAGTTAATCCACACAATCTTGTTGAACTGTGTGAAGGATTATATTACTGAGAATCTTTAATATCAGAAAGAGAGGAATCAAACATTTTATGGTATGCAGTCTGGCTCATGCTAGGGAGTATTTGTTGTTCAGTCACTCCTTCATGTCCAGCTCTTTGGATCCCATGGACTGCAGCAAGCCAGGCTTCCCTGTCTTTCACCATCTCCTAGAGCTTCCACCCAACCATCTTGTCCTGTTTTTCCTTCTCCTATGGAGTATACTATCTAGTAAGAAAGAAAAATATATAGTTTGCTTAATATTTTAAGAGTGTGAGTGGTTCAAACCAATGTTCTTTGGTAGTTTAGAAAAGGAGAAATCCATCTGAGAAAAGCTGTACCATAACCATCATGACAGCTTGAGTTAAGTCTTGAAGAACTGGTAAGATGTGATAGAAAGAAGAAGAACATTGAAATGAAGTGAAATGTGGGATGAATTGGGTTGGGAATGAAGCACCCACAAAAAGTTAGAGTAGCATAATACAGTGGGAATAAGCTCTAGTCTTAAAAGGAAAAGATAAAATGTTGATGTTGCTGTGTCAGTAGAAGGACTAATATAACTTATTTATCAATCTGACTCTTCCTCACCTGTTATATGAAGTATAAACAATTTCATAAATACTAATTCTCTAACACTTTTTAGGGAACATTATGATCATAGCGCTACTCATTATTTTAAAATATCAGAAAATACCAGCTTTATTGAATTGTTTTTTATCTTGTTTTTGTGTTCTACCTAGTCTGATGAGGACAGATAATAGCTGAACTGTTGGGAATATTGTGTGAAGTATTTGCTGTAAGGAGACAGATTGTGAATCTCTTCACCCATTTACTCCCAACAAACTCATCTTCTTTATGTCCCTGCATATAGTCTCTGAGCTTCCCAGGTGGCTCAGTGAGTAAAGAATTTGCCTGCAATGCAGGAGATACAGGTAGATGCGAGTTCGATCCTGGGTCCAGAAGATCCCCTGGAGGAGGGCATGGCAACCCACTCCAGTATTCTTGTCCAAGAATCTCATGGACAGAGGAGCCTGGTAAGACCTGCCTATATGGTTGCAGAGAGTTGGACATGACTAAAGTGAATGAGCACACACACATGCATTCAGATGACAGATGGATGGATAAATTCATTCTGTGTGCTGACCAGGGCAGATATCCACAAAAAAGAAACTGGAAAGCAGACCTTCAGTTTTTATGTATTCTATTATCTCTTCATCTACCGTCTCTAAGAACCCAAACTTTAGAAAAATTTTGCTACCCACCTCACAAAAACACACAACATGCTACATTCATAAAAGTGTTGTATTCTTCTAAATATAAGATATAAACTTAATAAAAGGAATTGGAAAATAAAGGTAGAAACAGGTGGAAATAAATGAGGAGATGTCATCCCTTTAAAATTGTGTAATCCTATTATAATATCAAGTGAGCAATTAAAATTTTCTCTTTTTTTCCTCAAGCTACTTTTTAAGTATTGAGAAAATACACTTGGTTATGAAGATAAAAATCTTATCTGTAGGTGAACTAAATCTGGCAATTATTTTTTTTATTTCCTACTAAATCTTGAGTTTTAGATTATCTTTGACCAATTAGTATAACACAGATAAACTGCTGACTTTCTTGTTCTGAACAATAGAAGATCCCTGGCTTCACCAGAGCCTCTTAAGAAATACTTCTTTATGGTAATATTTTCAAAACATTTAGGTTAATAAAGACAATTTTTGAACCATAGATAATAGTATTTGAAAATAGGTTGAATGCAGAGGACTGATCAGCTTCTGTTTTTTTTCCTTGATATTTTTCATAATATTCAGTGGTGAATTTAAATCTCTGTCATATAGTTCCACTATAGTGATCATTCGGTACCTTACCATCTTATATAGCTGCAAGGTAATTGCATAAGGCGTATGGTTTCAAAATTAGTTTGAAATAAATACATATCTTGAGGCAGAATGTATTAATAGGGGGCGCAAGTATGCAAACCTGAATCCAAGATCATGAAAAGTTCTTAGGTACTATCCTTATTTCTTCCATATATCAATCTTCTCTGCTGATAAAGCAGTTAGTAGGATTATGGTTCAGGTTTTATCATGGGTGTTAATAAATAGAAAGTACTATATGGGAAAAGCAGGTTACTACAGACATAGCTGACTAGTTATTTGTGAAAGAGTTATGGGCTTTTCCTGCATTGTCTGAACAGCGTATTTATAGATTCACCATTAAACTATACTAGATGTCACCAATAGCTGATCAATTTTAGAAAACGTAGCTAATATCTCAGAACTGTCATTATAAAATATTGCTCTTTCTGTTGCTTTCTGTCTAGAAGTTACACAATTGTTTGTCCTATCATAATTTTATTTTCTCTTTAGCATGGTTTATCAATGGATAACATTATCCGGGCTTCTCACCAGCTATTTTTTGCTATCTATACCTTTCAATGGGCTTCTCGGGTGGTTCAGTGGTAAAGAATCTACCTGCCAATGCTGGAGACCCATGTTTAATGCCTGGGTTGGAAGATCCCCTTGAGAAGGAAATGGCAACCCACTTCAGTATCCTTGCCTGGGAAATACCTTGGACATAGGAACCTGGGGGTCTACAGTCAGTCCATGGGGTTGAAAAGATTTGTACATCACTGAGCAACAAAAACAACAACATACTTTCTAATACATTCTATGAGTTAGGTTTATTAAAAGCTTGGAAGTGGTCAAACAAGAGATGGCAAGGGTGAACGTCAACATTCTAGGAATCAGTGAACTAAAATGGACTGGAATGGGTGAATTTAACTCAGATGACCATTACATCTACTACTGCAGGCAGGAATCCCTTAGAAGAAATGGAGTAGCCATCATGGTCAACAAAAGAGTCCGAAATGCAGTACTTGGATGCAATCTCAAAAACGACAAAATGATCTCTGTTCGTCTCCAAGGCAAACCATTCAATATCACAGTTATCCAAGTCTATGCCCCAACCAGTAATGCTGAAGAAACTGAAGTTGAACGGTTTTATGAAGACCTACAAGACCTTTTAGAATTAACACCCAAAAAAGATGTCCTTTTCATTATAGGGGACTGGAATGCAAAAGTAGGAAATCAAGAAACACCTGGAGTAACAGGCAAATTTGGCCTCGGAATGCGGAATGAAGCAGGGCAAAAACTAATAGAGTTTTGCCAAGAAAATGCACTGGTCATAGCAAACACCCTCTTCCAACAACACAAGAGAAGACTCTACACATGGACATCACCAGATGGTCAACACTGAAATCAGATTGATTATATTCTTTGCAATCAAAGATGGAGAAGCTCTATACAGTCAACAAAAACAAGACCAGGAGCTGACTGTGGCTCAGATCATGAACTCCTTATTACCAAATTCAGACTCAAATTGAAGAAAACAGGGAAAACCACTAGACCATTCAGGTATGACCTAAATCAAATCCCTTATGGTTATACAGTGGAAGTGAGAAATAGATTTAAGGGCCTAGATCTGATAGATAGAGTGCCTGATGAACTATGGAATGAGGTTCGTGACATTGTACAGGAGACAGGGATCAAGACCATCCCCATGGAAAAGAAATGCCAAAAAAGCAAAGTGGCTGTCTGGGGAGGCCTTACAAATAGCTGTGAAAAGAAGAGAGGAGAAAAGCAAAGGAGAAAAGGAAAGATATAAGCATCTGAATGCAGAGTTCCAAAGAATAGCAAGAAGAGAAGAGAAAGCCTTCTTCAGCGATCAATGCAAAGAAATAGAGGAAAACAACAGAATGGGAAAAACTAGAGATCTCTTCAAGAAAATTAGAGATACCAAGGGAACATTTCATGCAAAGATGGGCTCGATAAAGGACAGAAATGGTCTGGACCTAACAGAAGCAGAAGATATTAAGAAGAGGTGGCAAGCATACACGGAAGAACTGTACAAAAAAGATCTTCACAACCCAGATAATCATGATGATGTGATCAGTAATCTAGAGCCAGACATCTTGGAATGTGAAGTCAAGTGGGCCTTAGAAAATATCACTACGAACAAAGCTAGTGAGGGTGATGGAATTCCAGCTGAGCTGTTTCAAATCCTGAAAGATGATGCTGTGAAAGTGCTGCACTCAATATGCCAGCAAATTTGGAAAACTCAGCAGTGCCACAGGACTGGAAAAGGTCAGTTTTCATTCCAATCCCAAAGAAAGGCAATGCCAAAGAATGCTCAAACTACCACACAATTGTACTCATCTCACATGCTAGTAAAGTAATGCTCAAAATTCTCCAAGCCAGGCTTCAGCAATACGTGAACTGTGAACTCCCTGATGTTCAAGCTGGCTTTAGAAAAGGCAGAGGAACCCGAGATCAAATTGCCAACATCTGCTGGATCATGGAAAAAGCAAGAGAGTTCCAGAAAAAAAACATCTATTTCTGCTTTATTGACTATGCCAAACCTTTTGACTGTGTGTATCACAATGAACTGTGGAAAATTCTGAGAGAGATGGGAATACCCGACCACCTGACCTGCCTCTTGAGAAATCTGTATGCAGGTCAGGAAGCAACAGTTAGAACTGGACATGGAACAACAAACTGGTTCCAAACAGGAAAAGGAGTTGTCAAGGCTGTATATTGTCACCCTGGTATTTAACTTCTATGCAGAGTACATCATGAGAAACGCTGGACTGGAAGAGGCACAAGCTGGAATCAAGATTGCTGGGAGAAATATCAATCACCTCAGGTATGCAGATGACACCACCCTTATGGCAGAAAGTGAAGAGGAGATAAAAAGCCTCTTGATGAAAGAGAAAGAGGAGAGTGAAAAAGTTGGCTTAAAACTCAACATTCAGAAAACGAAGTTCCTGGCATCTGGTCCCATCACTTCGTGGGAAATAGATGGGGAAACAGTGGAAACAGTGTCAGACTTTATTTTTGGGGGCTCCAAAATCACTGCAGATGGTGACTGAAGCCATGAAATTAAAAGACGCCTACTCCTGGGAAGAAAAGTTATGACCAACCTAGATAGTATATTCAAAAGCAGAGACATTACTTTGCCAACTAAGGTCCGTCTAGTCAAGGCTATGGTTTTTCTTGTGGTCATGTATGGATGTGAGAGTTGGACTGTGAAGAAAGCTGAGCACTGAAGAATTGATGCTTTTGAACTGTGGTGACAGAAGGGGACAACAGAGGATGAGATGGTTGGATGGCATCACCGAATCAATCGACATGAGTTTGAAAAAACTCTGGGAGTTGGTGATGGACATGGAAGCCTGTCATGTTGCAGTCCATGGAGTTGCACAGAGTTGGACAGGACTAAGTGATTCAACTTAACTGAATAACACAGGGAACTCTACTCAATACTCTATAATGACCTATATGGGATAATAATGAAAAAGAGTTGATATATGTATATATATAACTGATTCACTTTGCTGTACAGCAGAATCTAACATGACATTGTAAATCAACTCTTAGGAGAACCACTGACTGAAGCTGCCCACCGTGCCCAGGCACCACAGTACCAATTTGCATGAGTTAATTTAAAACAGGGGAATAGGAGGTCCTATATAAGGAACCTAAAACTGACAAGCCACCACCAATGAGAATAATTTGGGAAAGAGCAAAAATGAGACAGAAGATGCTAGTCCATAGGTCCTACCAACCTCCCAGAATTCTTCTGAATGGAATCCATCTTTGCTGAACAATGAGCAAGCCACCAGTAAGGACTTTGATTAAGAATGATTGGTCAGAGACAACCTGGAAAGTAATAGATAACTTGGTAGATAGATAGAAAATAATATTAGATAGAGAAAGTGGGAAAAATATATTATGCCAGGAGTACAACATTCCCAAGTTCACATCAAAAAGTAGGATTACAAGCATCAATTCTATCTAACTTCGCTTTGACCAGAAATCGATGGAGTGACTCAAGGTTTGCCTTTCCAACACTGACTGCATATCTTCAGGCAAAATCTAGTGGATATTTTGAGAAGCAGTCCTAAGACCAATTGATCTACTGGCATCCACTACAGAGGCAGAACTGCACAAGCCATTCACCACAAAGAAGCTCACCACTGCTAGCTTATGCCCTCAGAATGGTGCCCAGGATGAAGGAGATCTTGAATGATGAAGCCCTGAGCACTGCTGAGCCTAGCATAAATTCAGCAATACTATTTATACTACCACAAGACATTCTGAAATGTGCATCCCAGGCTTTTCTCCAACAAATTCAGGCTAATGGGGCTCAGAAACAGTCAGCACAGGTGACTAGACACCCTACCAGGGTAGAAGAAATGATTACAGCTGCTCTAGTGTCTGTGGAAGCTAACAACTGCCACGAAGTATTTTCATGTTGGAACAGAAGCCACTCTTCACCAGGGAAGTAGACTGGTCCATTGCAATCAAGCATTTCAGCTCCTTGAGCCCTGCACAAGAGGATAAGCAAGTGCAGCTTGTTTTCAGACTAAGTTACTTCCAGATTGCCTCAGTCTCTGTCTTCCATTTACATCTCCATCAAGCTGGACAAGTCTGCCAATTTCATGGACATCACTATGCTGCTAGGTTTCTTTGCTCACTGAACATTGTCACATGAGTGAACATCTGGGCTGGAGATTCACCAACCTGGGTCCCAATCTATGCTTTTTGTCAATGTAATATACTTTGATCTTCCCTTGGCCAGAGTTCCCATGAAACTTAAAGATTGGAATTGGGTTATAAATCATAGATGGTGTTCCTCCAGTTATGGTGAAGTGTATGTCTCGTAGAGTTCCTGTACAAATGTTGATATTAAACTTGTTACTCAGTTCAGTTCAGTCGCTCAGTCATGTCTGACTCTTTATAATCTTATGGACTGCAGCATGCCAGGCTTCCCTGTCCATCACCAACTCCCAGAACCAACTCAAACTCATGTCCATTGAGTCAGTAATGCCATCCAACGATCTTATCCTCTGTTTCTCCTTCTCCTCCTATCTTCAATTGTTCTCAGCATCAGGGTCTTTCCAGAGTCAGTTCTTCACATCAGCTGGCCAAAGTATTGGAGCTTCAGCATCAGTCCTGCCAATGAATATTCAGGACTGATTTCCTTTAGGAGTGACTGGCTTGATCTCCTCGCTGTCCAAGGGTTAGTCTTCTCCAACACCACAGTTCAAAAGCATCAATTCTTTGACACTCAGCTTTCTCTATGGTCCAACTCTCATATCCATACATGACTACTGGAAAAACTATAGCATTGACTAGATGGACCTTTGTTGGCAACTTGTTCCTATTGGTGTTCAACGCAGTGAAAAATGGCAGGGTGAAAATGTAAGGTTTAATCTTAAAGAATTGATGCTTTTGAACTGTGGTGTTGGAGAAGACTCTTGAGAGTCCCTTGGACTGCAAGGAGATCCAACCAGTCCATTCTGAAGGAGATCAGCCCTGGGTGTTCTTTGGAAGGAATGATGCTAAAGCTGAAACTCCAGTACTTTGGCCACCTCATACGAAGAGTTGACTCATTGGAAAAGACCCTGATGCTGGGAGGGATTAGGGGCAGGAGGAGAAGGGGATGACAGAGGATGAGATGGCTGGATGGCATCACTGACTCGATGGACGTGAGTCTGAGTGAACTCCGGGAGTTGGTGATGGACTTGAAGGCCTGGCGTGCTGCGATTCATGGGGTTGCAAAGAGTCGGACACGACTGAGCGACTGAACTGAATCCTTTGTCTTTTCATTAGAAAAGACACTGTTGCTGGAAAAATTTGAATGCAAAAGGAGAAGAGGGTAGCAGAGGATGAGACAGTTAGATAGCATCACCAACTCAATGGACATGAATTTGAGCAAACTCTGGGAGGTAGCTGAAATTCCAATACTTTGGCCACCTGTCACAGAGAACTGACTCATTGGAAAATACCCTGTTGCTGGGAAAGATTGAAGGCAGGAGGAGAAGGGGACGACAAGGATGAGATGGTTGGATGGCATCACCGACTCAATGGACATGAGTTTGAGGAAGCTCCGGGAGTATGTGATGGACAGGGAAACCTGATGTTCTGCAGTCGATGTGGTTGCAGAGTTGGACACAATTGAGAGACTAAACTGAACTGAACTGGGAAATAGTGAAGGACTGGTATGACTATGGGGTCACATAGAGTCGGACATGACTTTGTGACTAAACAACAACAAATTTTAGTTTGAAATTTTTACTTCTTTTATTACTTAATTGAAACTTGTTATGATCATCTTAGTCCAAATTATGTAAATTAATTATTACTCAAACTCCAAGAGTCAAATACTTCAGAAAGAGAGTAAATTTTTTTAATGTGTTTTTTTTTTCTTTTTCTCTTTTCTCTATCCTTATATCCAAGCTGTGTATTGGCCACTATAATGTAACCTCAATTCATCAGCTTGTATTTCCTATTAGTATAAAGGCCTAAGTTAACAATTAATATGTAATATGAAAATAGTATTTAATTTGTCCAAAATATATTCTATCAAGGTGACTTTCTATAACACACCAAAACTTGTTATTTCACATGAATGTAAAAATGTTATACTATGACCCCCTCTTGTTCAGCATAGTGAATCAGTACATTCATCCACAGCCCTAATGAGTGCTTACATTTAGGCTATACAAAACAAGAGACTTTATCAATAAGGGGCCCCCAGGTGGAGAGTAGGAGGATAAGGGAACCCAGGAAGACTGCTCTGCCACATGCCTCACAGTCTTGGATTTTATAGTGATGGGATTATTTTTCCAGGTTGTCTGGATAGTGGGCAGACTGCTTGCACTTATCCAAGTTTCAGAAAATAAAATATGCCATTGGAACTCCTCTTTACTAGTATATCTGAATAATGATTGCATCACTGAGATGAACCACTCAGTTATTTATAGTTTGTGTGTCTAGTTTACCCCTCAGGAATTTTCAGTGTAACACTGTATATCTATCTTATGAATTATATAGATAAAAATATTGGCAAGGAGTAGAGAATGTCCTTGGCATCTTCCACAGTAATGTAAGCACAAGACCTTTGCCAAAGGAGAGTTAGGAGAAAGCTGCCAACAAAAAAATAACTGACATTTCCTCAAAATGCTGAAATCCTGCCTAGAATAAAGCAATTAATCATCCAGGTCTGAATTAAACGTCTATTTAATTGCATTCACCATTGCACTGAACACAGTAAGCAAACTGGAAAAAAAAAATGAAGTAAGCCCTCCATTGAGATGCTTAAAATTGAATTCAGGAAACATAATGCATATTCAATAATTACCCTCACTTATATCATCCTGAATATTTCAGCATTAGTTGAAAGAAAACAGACATTAGTGTGCTCCAAAGTAATTTTCTGAAACATTAACTGTATAGTAGTGTAGAGTATGGACTGAGAAAGAAAAAAATTGTGGAAGAGACATACCTTCTTATAAAGCAGACTGGTGAAGAGTTCCTGGGAAGAGATAATGAAGGACTGAACTAGGGCACTGGCAGTGGAAATGGAGAGGAAAAGCCAGATTCAAGAGATATTTATGAAGAAGGATTAGTAAGTGAATAAGTGGATGTGTGAGATGGAAGAGACTTCAGGAGTCAAGGTTAGCTCTGAAGTTTCTATCTTGGGAAACTGGGTATCTGTGATGCTTCCTGAGATAGAAAGACCAATTGACTCTCTTCAAGATTCCATGATGTGCAGTCTCTCAAGCAGTTCTACCGTGCTCATAGGGTGAGTTCATCCTGATATCTCAATTACTGAAAGTAAGGCAGGATCTGTCAGTTACAGGAAAAATGATGGCTTCAGTCCCAGAGTCTCTTCTTAAAGGAGGAAGCATATTTTCACTCTGCTAGAGCTTTAGGTAAGCATGGAACAGAAAGTTTCACATCATTTAACATGAAATCTTCATATTTTATTCTTTCTTTCCTTGACATGCATGATTCCATAGTTTTAATTCTTTAAATAGATTTGCTAGTGCTATGTTATTTTATTTTATAATTATAGGGGCAGATTAAGCCAAGGCTGTAGTTTTACAATTATATGACTACTATTATATGATAATACTGAAAGACATTTGTTCATTTTAAGGATTAATTATAGAACAAACAAATAAATGAGCCACTCAGATTAATTTATGATAGTAAAGGAACAAACTGAAACTTTTACAGCACTGGAATAAGAGGACATTTTTGTGCAAGTGTCACTTCTTTTACAAACTACCTGTGCCCTTTGGGTCTGTGGCCATGCCACCCTGAATGCACTCGATCTCATCTGATCTCAGAAACTAAGCAAGATCGGGCCTGGTTAGTACTTGGATGGGAGACTGCCTGGAAATACTGGGTGCTATAGGCTTTGGAGACTTCCACAACAACAACAAAAACTTTCCTTCCATTCTTCTTATGTTCCCAGGCCTTTTAATCTCATGTTACAAACTATCTACTTCTCTCTCTCTTATCTATCATCTTTTAAATCCTAGGATAATCTACCTAACTCTTTAAAGATTTTATCTCCTGGCTCAATCATGTTTCCTCTCCAATACCATGCATACATGGTCACTTCAGTCATGTCTGACTCTTTGCAACCCTATGAATTGTAGTCTGCCAGGCTCCTCTGTCCATTGGATTCTCCAGGCAAGAATTCTGGAGTGGGTTGCCATGCCCTCCTCCAGGGGATCGTCTAGACTCAGGGATCGAACCTACATCTCTTATGCCTCCTGCATTGGTAGGTGGGTTCTTTACCATCAGCGCCACCTGGGAAGCCCCCTCACCAATACCATTTCTTCAGTAATCAACGTCTCGATCTCTAGTCCCAGAAGCTCCTTTCCTTATATTTTGTCCTCTATCCCAGTTTACTCACTCATTCCCATGCTATACCATAAGCCTGGTGATCATTCATAAAAGTGATATCTCAACTTCAAGCCTTATATTTCTGACACTATCTCCTCTAGTTTATCTCACTCTCTCAGAACCTCAATCCATAAGCCTCTGCTCAAAAATATCGCATCAATTGATGTAACCACTTTTGAACCATATTATGTCCTCTCTAGCTTTGCCTTTCATGGATTTCATATTAAATAATTCCTGTGAGTACTCACTCAGTTCTTAGTTCCCATCTTGTTTTTGACATTTTTTGCTTAGTCATAATCCTGGTCATATCAAAGTATAATCCTGGTCAAATCAAACTCTTTCCTATTATGCATCTTCAGCTGTGGAGATGCAGATATTTGGAGGAAAAAAAAAAACACAGACACACTGACCAGGCTCAGCTAAATAGTGAATCACTAACAGCAGTGGGATGTTCAGTGATAATACTGGATTTCCCTCCCTTTTTCTTTCCCACTTTCCCAGTGGACTGCTTCATGATGTCCAGTCTTCATTCAGACTTCCTATACTTCCTCATCCTTTCTCACATGTAGTAAATTGGCATCATAATTCACTGAAACATGCAGAAGAAATCTTGCCAGTGTTACTAGGACACACCTAACAACTCAGCTGCATTCCTGACCCTTTTATGGTCAGTAGTACACCATTCATTTTCTTAACTAGTGCTAATCTTGCCTTCGGTGAACTAAAGCACATCCTAAATCACTCATTTTGGATTCAGCTTATAGAAATTATTTTCTTCATCTTCTCCTGCTTATATTTTAGACACAAGAAAATATAGTATAATTTCTCCTTTGTTAAACAAAATAACACAAAATAGAACTTCTCTCGGCACCAAGTCCCCAATGAGCTTATCATCCTATCTCTTTTTTCTCTTTTTATGACAAAATTCTTTAAAGTGATTGTCTCCATTTTATCTTCTCTCATTTTCTCTTGAACTTGTGCCAGCTAGGTTTCATCTTCATATATTCAACAAAACCTGATCTATTTAATGATACAAAATGACCTTTATCTTATTTGACTTTCAGCCCTACTTGCATAGTTGATCATGCTCTCATCCTTGAAATGTTTTCTTCATGTGGCTTCCAGTATGCTTCACTTTTTTGTTTCATTTTTTTCTATTTTGTTGGGAAATGATCTTCATTCAGTTTCTCTTGATGTTTCTTCTTGAATGAATTGACATTGTAGTGCTATGAGAATCTGTATTTGAACCACTTGTCTTTCTACAAATCATTATTTATTTGGTTATTTCATCCAGATTCATGCATCTTTTTTTAAAACAGGGTACAATTGCTTTACAATGTTGTGTTAGTTTTTGCTGTACAGTGAAGTCAGTCAACTAAGGTGGTGGTTTAGTCGCTCCATCTTTTCCAACTCTGTGTAACCCCATGAACTGAAGCCTGCCGGGCTCCTCCATCCATGGGATTCTCCATGCAAGAATACTGGAGTGGGTTGCCATTTCCTTCTCCAGGGAATATTTTTGACCAAGAAATCAAACTCATGTCTCCTGCATTGCAGGCAGATTCCTTACTGACTGCGCTACAAGGAATTAAGCTATATGTATACATATATCCCCTCCATCTTTGACCTCCTTCCCATCCCCCATTCTATCCATCTAGGACCTTGCAGAACACTGAGCTGAACTCACTGTACTATACAACAGGTTTCCATGTCTATAACAACATGTGAGCGAGTGAATGATAGTAGCTCAGTTATGTCTGACTCTTTGTGACCCCAGGGACTGTAACCTGTTAGGCTCCTCTGTCCATGGAATTCTCTAGGCAAGAATACTGGAGTGGGGTGCCATTTCCTTCTCCAATAAATATATGACTAGATGGTATTTGTGAAAGTTCAGCATGTACTAAATTATATTTCTTTAAAGGTAGAAATTTTCACTTTTGTTACCTCTAATTACTGATTCTCAAATTTAGAGCTCTTCATTGACCTTTCTCATGGCTTCTAAATTTGATTATCCAGTTTCCTATTAAATATCTCTAATATATGTGTAATAAATATCTCAAATTTAAACACCCAAAGCCCGGCACTTGATAACAATGATAGTTCCCATCCATATAATGTTTACTAGACACCAAAAATATACTGCAATGATTTTACATATATTAGTTGACTTATCCCTATGAAGTATTTGCTATTATAAATGAAGAAATCGAGATACAAAGTTGAATAAATCACCCAACGTCATACAGCTTGTGATCAATGTTTGGCACAAGTAGGTGCCAGAGTGCATATATAGTGTGCTGCTTCTCTGATCTTTTCCCATAACCCTAATTTGTGTATATTGTTCCCCATATCAGTAGATGGGAGCATCCATCCTTCCAACTACTCAAGCCCAAATTTTGGAGCCTACTTTGACTTAGTTTCACAGCTCTTAATCCCATTAATGTTTTCTTCAGAATCTGTTTATTGTTGTTGTTTAGTCACTAAGTTGTGTCTGGCTCTTTTGTGAACCATGGAATATAACCTGCCAGGCTCCTCTGTCCATGAGATTTTTCACACAAGAATTCTGGAGTGTTGTCACTTCCTTCTCCAGTGGATCTTCCTGACCCAGGGATCAAACCCACATCTCAGGCATTGGTAGACAGAATATTTACCACTGAGCCCCATGGGAAGCCACTCAGAACGCTTTTGCTTCTCACTAACCCATTGTCATCACTTGGGCCCAAGCCATTTTTGCATTTCATTTGGATGACAGTAATGACTTTTGCGACCTTCCCAGGTGACACTAGTGATAAAGGACATATCTACCTATGCAGGAGATATAAGAGATGCGAGTTCAGTACCTGGGTAGGTAAGATCCCCCTGGAGGAGGTCATGGCAACATACTCCTGTATTCTTGCCTGGAGAATCCCCATGGGCAGAGGAGCCTGGGGGCTACAGCTCATAGGATCACAAAGAGTAGGACAGGACTGAAGTGACTTAGCATGCACACAGGCAATAGCTTTCATACTAGTCGCCTACTCTCAAGTTTATCTTTTACTAGTCTTTCCTCATCACAGCAATGACATTGGGACATTCCTATTAATGTAAAAGGTCACAGTATTTCTGTGCTTAAGTCCTTTTAATGGCTTACCATTTCACTCAGGTAAAAGCAAATACTATTACTGTGTCTTTGAGAGGTCTTAAGTAGCAAATTTAAGGGAAAGTTACAGACATTTTTAGTGTACTCCTTGCCTCCAGCTGACTCTGACAATATCAACATCCCACATCAGTTATATATATTACAACTTATGAACCTATATGGACATATCATAATCATTCAAAATCCAAAGTTTAGCTTAGGTTTTACTCATTGTTGTATATTCAATGTATTTCAACAAATGTATAATGGCATGTAGTATTACACAGAGTATTTTAATTGCCCTAAAAACTCTCTGTATCCTCCCTATTCAGGTCTCAAGCTCCAAACTCTGGCAACCTCAGGTTTTTACTGACTTTTCTACTTTTTTACTGTCTTTCCCAGTTTTGTTTTTTCCAGATGTCACATGGTTTGAATTAAAATTTTTATTCTTCTCACATAGATATATTTCAGTTAGTAGTATACATATATTTCCTTTTAATGATATAATAGTTTTTATCATTGAATACTATCCTATTATCTGATTTTATCACAGTTTATTAAGCTCCTGAGGGATATTTAGGTTGTTTCCAAGTTTTGGTAATTATGAATAAAATTGCTATAAATAACCATGTGCAAATTTTGAACATGAATTTTTAGCTCATTTGGATAAATATGAAGGAGTATGATTGCCGGATTGCATGGTAGTAGTATGTTTTTCTTTTTAAGAAACTGCCTTTCAGAGTAGCTGTACCATTTTGTATTCTCACTAGCAATGAATGAGAGTTCTTGTTGCTCCACATCTCATCAACATTTGGTGTTGTCAGTGTCCCAGATTTTGCTATTCTAATAGGTGTGTAGTGAAAGAGGAGAGTGAAAAAGTTGGCGTAAAGCTCAACATTCAGAAAACGAAGATGTAGCATCTCGTCCCACCACTGCACAGCAGGTAGATGGGGAAACAGTGGAAACAGTGTCAGACTTTATTTTGGGGGGCTCCAAAATGACTGCAGATGATTATTGCAGCCATGAAATTAAAAGACGCTTACTCCTTGGAAAGAAAATTATGACCAACTTAGCATATTGAAAAGCAGAGACACTACTTTGCCAACAAAGGTCCATCTAGTCAAGGCTATGGTTTTTCCAGTGGTCATGTATGGATATGAGAGTTGGGCTGTAAAGAAAGCTGAGTACTGAAGAATTGATGCTTTGAACTGTGGTGTTGGAGAAGACTCTTGAGAGTCCCTTGGACTGCAAGGAGATCCGACCAGTCCATCCTAGAGGAGATCAGTCCTGGGTGTTCACTGGAAGGACTGATGCTGAAGCTGAAACTCCAATATTTTGGCCACCTCATGCGAACAGTTGACTCATTGGAAAAGACCCCGATGCTGGGAGGGATTAGGGGCGGGAGAAGAAGGGGACAACAGAGGATGAAATGGCTGGATGACATCACTGATTCGATGGACATGAGATTGAGTGAACTCTGGGAGTTGGTGATGGACAGGGAGGCCTGGTGTGCTGTGATTCCTGGGGTCACAAAGAGTCAGACACGACTGAGCAACTGAACTGAACTGAACTGAATAGTTGTGTAGTGGTGCCTCATTTCAATTTGCATTTTCTCTGATGACATATGATGTGGGACATCTTTTCATATATTTATTTCCCACCTGTGTATCTCCTTTGATGAGCCATCTGTTAAGGTTCTTGGTCCATTTTTTAATTGGGTCATGTATTTTCTTATTGAGTTCTAAAAGTCTTTTGTATATGTTGGCTAATCATTCATTTTCAGTTGTGTCTGCAAATATTTTCTCCCAATCTGTGCCTGTCTTTTCATTTTCTTTACAGTGTTTTTCTCAGAGCAGTTTTTTATTTTAATAAAGTCTAGCTTATCAATTAATTTTTTCATGAGTTGGTCTACGAAATGTGGTCTATCTAAAATGCCATCACCATACCCAAGAGTATGCTGGTTTTGCCCTTTGTTATCTTATTCTGTTGCATTTTACATTTAGGTCCATTTTGAGTCAATTTTTGTGAAGAGTAGAAAGTCTGCATCTATTTTTTTTTATTTGTATGTTCATGTCCAGTGGTTACATTTATTGAAGACCTTCTTTGCTTCATATGGTATTTGTCAAAGACCAGTGGAATAAATTGATGGGGGTCTATTCTGGGGTGTCTATTCTGTTCCACTGATCTATTTACCTACTCTTTCACTAATATCATACTATCTCAATCACTGTAACTTTATGGTCCATCTTAAAGTGGGGTAGCATTAGCTCTCCAACTTTATTCTTTTCCTTCAATGTTGGATCTTTTGCCTCTTTATATTAAACTTTTAAACCAGTTTGTTGATATCCACAAAATAACTTGCTAGGATTTTGATTAAGGTTGCATTAAATCTATAATTAAAGTAGAGAAGAACTTACAGCTTGTCAATAATTAGCATTCTTCTCCATGAACAATATCATTCATCTCCTTTATTTATTTATTTTGCTCACTGTGCTCTAGTTCCTCAGACTCTCTGTTGGGTGCTGAATATGTGATGTGTGCTCTTACCTCAGGATCTTAGTCCTTACCCTTCCATCTTCTTGGAGAGCCCTATCTCATACATCAGCACAGTCTTTGATCACAAGTCATTCTCTCAGTGGGGCCTTTGTTAATGTCCTGTGATACTCAGCACAACTGATTTAAATATTTAAACAGAAAGGAATTTAATACATGAGAATAAGTTTAGAAAAAAAAATTGAGAGACTGAGGAACTAGGCTGTAGTCTGTGCTTGTAGATTTGCAACATAATTGATCTTCCCAGAAGATAGGGAGAATAGTCTGCTAATACCTTAAGATGACACAGTCATGCTTTTAACAGATACAGATACAAGCCAAAGATTTCAAGCCCAGTGCCAATGTCCAAGCTGTGGTAGTGTGTGAATTGTGGCTGAGTCCAAATTCCACTGGAAAGAGTGCATTTATGTTAGTAATATTTTCAAACACTTGGGAAAAAAGAGTGACAACCATCATTTTTATAAGCTTTGTATTATTTTCCAAAACATTACATCACATTTTTCATGAGGACCCTATAGTTTCTTGAAGCTTAAGTAATGACTGGATTAGCCAGTTTATATAGACAAAAGATCAATGCCTTAATCTATTGTAGGCCAAAAGTCTAATAGATTAAGACAGTTTCCAACTTGTCAAAAGCTGATAAATTAGAAACAAAGTAGAATGTATGGAATAAGATAATTCAAAAGGGATAATTCAGATGAGTTTTTAAAAGTTTTTATTTTGAACTCTTCCTCAGAGGAATCCAAGAACCAAGACAAACATGAACTGGAAATCATGAAGTTTATAGAGTTCAGTGGGCTTCCCAGGTGGCGTTAGTGGTAAAGAACCCGCAAGCCAATGCAGGATATTTAAGAGTCACAGGTTAGATCCCTGAGCCAGAAAGATTTCCCAGAGGATGGCATGGAAACCCACTGCAGCATTCTTCCCTGGAGAATCTCATAGACATAGGAGTCTGGCAGGCTGCAGTCCATAAGGTCGCAAAGACTAGACATGACTGAAGTAACTTAGCATGCATACATACAGTTCTGTGAATCTGTCCTCTCGACATTCTTTCAAAATCTGTTTTTCAGTTAGGTGAGTTTTGGTAGGCCCTATTACCTGATATGGTTATGATGCTCATTTTCTACCTTGTATCTTATTAGTTGCCCTTGGCACTGATTATTTTGCATTCTCCCCATGTTTCTGCCAGCAATAAGCTTGAACCTTTGCTTTTCAGTGGAGAATCTGGCCAGTGAGCTCAAATGTTGTTTTTCTCTAGATTTGACCTTGGGAATCTGCTTTACTTGGAGTAGGAGACTGCAACCAGAAGTCAGATGACATTTCCCCATTCTTATTATTGTGGTCTTACTTACTTGGAGGTTGTTTCTCCTTTGAAGAATTCCTGTCTGAAAGCTCTCTGAAAGCTTTGCTCCGTTAATATTTAACTCTTATTTCACTTTCAATTGGTTTACACCTCTGTTATTTCTTTAGACCTTGAATGTCAACAAGGATAACATTGAATTCTTAAGAGGATAAGATAAAAACACTCTTCAGTTGAAATTATCGATATAGCCTTAAATTTGTAGTCTTAATAATTGCATTGAAAGAGATAGATGAGCGTGGCCATGATCAAAGGGATCATGATGCCAAGTATTACAAATATTAGGTAGTTGGAACTTAAATTAGAAGTGGTTAAAAGAGAGGAAAATAGAGTTCTGAGGTATACTCATTTTTTTTTTTTTCTTGTCACTGAAAGCTTCAATTTACCAATGGATAGATAACAAAGTATTAGCTACATTTTGGTTTTGCTTGTTTAGAAAAGAAAATGTTAAAAGTGCTGAAAAGGATAAACAAAAAAACATGATAGATTTCAGCTTGCAAACCCAAGCGATTTGCATCAGGAAGTGCTAGTGATAGGAAATCTGAGGTCATTTTTAAAATTTTTTTTCTTAATGCAACTATCCTTTTTCCAATTGAGGCAGGGGAAGCCAGGGATCTAAACATGGGATTTGGGGAACTGAAGAACAAAAGCTGTAGGATCTTTCATCATTTGGCTCTTCAATAGTGTCAGCAATGTGAAAGAATATGTCCCATTTGCCCCAAGCTAAATGGATTTCTGAGTGAACAAGGATGAATGCGAAATCTGATGTCACTCTAGACACTTCTAGACTGTTACAATAGAAACTGAAAATATCTCAAAATCATCCCCTGAATTACAAAAGCACACTACAGTCTCCAGCAAAAGATTATTTCAGCTGTTTTAAGGGCATGCATATGTAGTAGATAGGTAAGATAAGAAATAACAGAAGGAAAATTCATTAACCACATTGATCCTGCATAATACAGACTAATTCCAAATAGGTTCAAATGAATTTGCAGCTGAACTTACATTTTTATCTCCTTCACTTTTTCAGTCTGTTCAAGAATGGAAATCGATAAGATTAGATTGATGTGTCCTGCAGAAATCTGTGGCTTCCTATGAGAATTCTTGATTATGACATTTTATGAATTTCATTAAATTTAATAGACTGCTGGTGCCTGATGCACACGTGCTCAGTTGTGTTCGGTCATTTGAGACCCCATGGACTGGGTTCTCTGTTCATGGAATTTTCCAGGCAAGAATAATGGAGTGTGTTGTCATTTCCTCCTCCAGGGGATCATCTCAACCCAGAGTTTCAACTCACATTTCTTTCACCTCGTGCTTTAGCAGGTGGATTCTTTACCACTGTGCCACTGATATTTGTTGTTGCTGTTCAATCTCCAAGTTGTGCACACCTCTTGGTAACCTCATGGACTGAAGCATACTAGGCTTCTCTGTCCTTCACCAACTCTCAGAGTTTGCTTAAATTTGTATCCTTTGAGTCTGTGATGCCATCCAACCATATCATCCTCTGTCACTGCCTTCTCCTCCTGTTCTCAATCTTTCCCAACATCAGGGTCTTTTCCAATAAATAAGATCTTTGCATCATATAGCCAAAGTACTGAAGCTTCAGCATCAGTTTTTTCAATGAGTATTCAGGGCTTATTACCTTTATGACTGACCAATTTGATCTTCTTGCTGTCCAAAGGACTTAAATATAATAAACTGTTTAGTTCAGTTCAGTCACTCAGTCATGCCCGACTCTTTGCAACCCCATGGACTGCAGCACGGCAGGCTTCCCTGTCCATCACCAACTCCCAGAGTCTACCCAAACTCACATCCATTGAGTCGTTGATGCCATCCAACCATCTCATCCTCTGTCATTGCCTTCTCCTCCTGCCATCAATCTTTCCCAGCATCAGGGTCTTTTCAAATGGGTCAGCTCTTCGCATCAGGTGGCCAAAGTATTGGAGTTACAGCTTAAACATCAGTCCCTCCAGTGAACACTCAGGACTGATCTCCTTTAGGATGGACTGGTTGGATCTCCTTCACCAACCTAGACAGCATATTAAAAAGCAGAGACTTACTTTGCCAACAAAGGTCCATCTAGTCAAGGCTATGATTTTTCCAGTAGTCATGTATGGATGTGAGAGTTGGACTACAAAGAAAGCTGAGTGCTAAAGAATTGATGCTTTTGAACTGTGGTGTTGGAGAAGACTCTTGAGAGTCCCTTGGATTGCAAGGAGAGCCAACCAGTCCATTCTAAAGGAGATCAGTCCTGGGTCTTCTTTGGAAGAATTCATGTTGAAGCTAAAACTCCAATACCTTGGCCACCTGATGTGAAGAGCTGACTCATTTGAAAAGACCCTGATGCTGGTAAAGATTGAGGGTAGGAGGAGAAGGGGGTGACAGAGGATGAGATGGTTGGATGGCATCACTGACTCAATGGACATGAATTTGAGTAAACTCTGGGAGTTGGTGATGTACAGGGAGGCCTGGCATGCTGCAGTTCATGGGGTCACAAAGAGTCAGACTTGTCTGAACAACTGAACTGAACTGAACTAGGTTGTTCATAACTCTCCTTCCAAGGAGCAATCATCTTTTAATTTCATGGCTGCAGAAAGAGTGGGACGAATTGAGAGAAGAGCATGGAAACATATACATTACCATGTGTAAAATAGATAGCAAGTGAGAATTTTCTGTGTAAAACAGGGAGCTCAACCCAGTGTTTTGTGACAATCTAAAGAGTGCTTTCAGGAGGGAGATGGCAGGGGACTCAGGAGGGAGGGGACATTTGTATACCTGTGGATGATTCATAGTGTTGTGTGGCAGAGACTAACACAATATTGTAAAGCAATTGTCCTCCAATAATTGTGTATTGTTCTATGCATCTCAATATTGTACAGTTATAATCTTTGATAATTAAAAAAATACAGAAAAAGAAAAAAAAAACTATGGTAGACAAAATAATAGCTTCTTAATGATATCCATATCTGAATCCCTAGAATTTATGAGTAAGTTATCTAACATGGCAAAGGGAAACTAAATTTACAGATGGAATTAACTTTGCTAATTATCTGACTTAAAAATAAGGAAATTATATTAGATTATGTAAGTAGGCCCTGTGTAGTTCAAGAATACTTAAAAGTGGATGAGGGAGGTAGAACTGGAGGTCAGATTACTATGAGGTAAGAACTGAACTCACTATTGCAGGTTTTGAAGATAGAGGAAGGGAGGCATCAGTCTTGAATATTCATGGGAAGGACTGATGCTGAAGCTATAACTCCAATACTTTGGCCACCTCATGTGAAGAGCTGACTCATTTGAAAAGATACTGATGCTGGGAAAGATTGAAGGCAGGAGAAGGGGACGACACAGGATGAGATGATTGGATGGCATCATCAACTCAGTGAACATGAGTCTGAGTAAGCTCCAGAAGTTGGTGATGGACAGGGGATGACCGAAGATGAGATGGCTGGATGGCATCACCAACTCGATGGACGTGAGTCTGAGTGAACTTCGGGAGTTGGTGGTGGACAGGGAGGCCTGGCATGCTGTGATTCATGGGGTCACCAAGAGTGGGACATGACTGAGTGACTGAACTGAACTGAGGCTCACAATCACATCATTCTTAGTAGGTGTTTGTGTCTGTGTGTGTGTGTGTGTGTGTGTGCATATGCATGCTCAGTTGTGTCCAACTCTTGGTGACCCCATGGACTATAGCCTGCCAGGCTCCTCTGTCCATGTAGTTCTCTTGGCAAGAATACTGTACAGGGTGCCATTCCCTTCTCCAGGGGATCTTCCTAATCCTGTGTTCAAAGTAGTGTCTTTTGCAGCTCCTGCATTGACAGGCAGATTCTTAACCACTGCACCACTTAGAAAGCCCAGTTTCTGTCTGAGAAAGTAGTCAAACACAAATTTGTTTGTCTTTGGTGCATACAGTGTTCTTCTTGTACTTCCAAACTGCCTGGGCAAAAATCTTTAAACATTAATTCTTGAAGAATAAAAGAGTGTCAAAAACTTATTGGAAACCATTATTTCAGATACCTGTTTACATTTATAATTTAATACTCTCAAAAAAACTCTCATATTAGGATGACTCTGTTAATAACTCTCAAACTACACTTGAGATTAAATGTAAACACTGAACATGTATGAGCTCAACTTCCAATTTTTTTTTCCTCTTTTTTGTCTAATTACCACAGAGAGCATATTTCTGCCTCAAAGATCTTAGTCCCTGCTCCCTGCATCTTGAAAACTCTTTTCCATAGTTTTTGTGCCTACTTGGTCCTCATTTTTCCAGCCTACATCAGTTTCTTTTTGGAGAAGCTTTACTTGACTTCCCTAAATATTACTCTTCCCCCTTTCATATTTTATTTACCATATGGGAAAAATTGTCTCTATATCCATCTATGTATTTAATTATATACCTACCTGACAATCTACCTACTCTATACAATTTCCCCCAAAACTGGGATAAAAAACCAATGAAGCAAAACCTTTACTTTTTTATTCCATATCCCAAGCATATAGAACAGTCAAAATATATTTTTTTAGCGGAGGAAATTTGTCCAGATGAAAAAAAAAAAGGAATTTCAATAAAGCTCAGGAGTTGATTGAATGAATGAATGACTGTTGTGATAGCTATTAATACTGTCTGACTCCAAATACTTCTTCACTTACTATTTCATTGACTTTTTAAAATTTAAGATTGTTTTATATAAAGCATATTGATTTGATATTCATTCAAAAAGGAATATGCTATGAATATAGGAAGAAATATTTTCCATATTGATTAGGCTAGTGTTATGAACAACACACTACCCCCCCATACATGATATTATAAAGAAGAGTCTGTATTCTTCTCTTGTTAAAGGATTTACATTTGATTATAAAATGTATAGTGAAATTTTTAAATTTTTTCTTTAAAATTTCATGCATGACATGTTAAAAAACAGTCATTTGGTAGTCACTAAATAAAATTTTCATATTGATAATGTAGTTGGTAAATGGTAGTGAACATCAAAGAGGCTTGAAAATATAACAGTTTAATACATTCATGTAATGAAAATTCTCTTTCAATGGCTGTCTCCTCTTTTTCTTACCATTTTCATCATTTAAACTTTAAAGCTTCTTGTAGTGTAGTGCCTCAGGGTATGATTTTTTCTTTTATAAATAAATGATGCCCAGCCTAAAGTGATGAACTATTGGGTAAATGAAAAGAGACGTGATAGACCACTTGACTCTTAAAAGTGCTGGCAGCTAACAAAACGTATAATGACATGAAAAAGAAAAAAATAGTCCTATAGGAAGTATAATTGGTCTAGAATAAACTCTGACATTTAAAAATTGTTTTTAGTCATCAAAATACTGTGTTTTGTTAAATAAAGCGATATGTAAAAGAATAAACATTTTCTGCCAGTATGTCATAAGAACTATAAATGGGGATACTGGAAAATAAAATTAATAATAATAAGTTGACCAGATCTTGTTTGGTTTATAGGCAACCTTTGCTTCACTGTAGGTTTTTTTTTGTGTGTGTGTGTTTGTTTGCTAATGATTGGAGTGAAGATTTACAGTGTTTTTGTGGGTTTTACATGCCTTGAAATCACATCATAGTAAATCATAGAAATAGCATAGTGAGGTCACAAAAATACAAAGCAGAGTATTTTTTTTTTTATATGGGTACTGGCTGAAGGCACTTGAATTTTTTTGCTAAAATTTTAGAAATATTTTTTATTTTTCTCAAATCTTATTTTTTTTTTTTAATGGAGAGGAAAATGGTCCAATTACTTGTCAACTGCAACTATGATCATGTCATCCAGTCCCATCACTTCATGGCAAATAGATGGAGAAACAATGGAAACAGTGAGAGACTTTATTGGGGGGGAGGGCTCTAAAATCACTGCAGATGGTAACTGCAGCCATTAATTTAAAAGACGTTTCCTCCTTGGAAGAAAAGCTATGATCAACTTAGACAGCATGTTAAAAAGCAGACATTACTTTACTAACAAAGGTCCGTCTAGTCAAAGCAATGCTTTCTCTAGTAGTCATGTATGAATATGAGAGTTGGACTGTAAAGAAAGCTGAGCGCTGAAGAATTGATGCTTTTGAACTGTGGTGTTGGAGAAGACTCTTGAGAATCCCATGGACTGCAAGGAGATCAAATCAGTCAATCCTAAAGGAAATCAGTCCCGATTATTCATTGGAAGGACTGATGCTGAAACTGAAATTCCCATACTTTGTCCACCTGATGCAAAAAACTGACTCATTGGAAAAGACCCTCATGCTGGGAAAGAGTGAAGGTGGGAGGAGAAGGGAATGATAGAGGGTGAGATGGCTGGATGGCATCACTGACTCGATGTGCAAGAATTTGAGTAGGCTCTGGGAGTTGGTGATGGACAGGGGGGCCTGGTGTGATGCAGTCCATGGGGTCGCAAAGAGTCGGACATGACTGAGTGACTAAACTGAACTGAGAGAGGATTTAATGTTCTTTCAAAGCACATAAACACTATGCACAATAAGTCTTCAAAAGTTTGTTTTTTGTTTTTTTTTTTCTGTCTGCAGTGTTCTGGATATCAATAAGAATACAGAGTGATATATTTATATATAAATATAAATATAAAGAAGAACAGTCCTCTTACCAAAGATTGCTGAAAAATCAAACAACTGTTTATCAATTTGCATCTCCCTAATGATTTATATTGCTTCAAACAATCTTGTTTCTAACTGATCTCCATCTAATCTCCAATAGTGTTTTAGCTCCAAGTATTTGTTCTTTTAATTTTCTATGCTCTTACATGTGTTTTTTTTCTTTTTCTTTTTTTCAAAATCACCAAGCATTTAACTTGATTCTAACACTATCTACTTGGAGATAACATCACATCCTACAGGTTAAGGGCTAAATTCCACAAAATTCCCACTTCATACACCAATTGTAAATCCAGGTTTTCATCCATGCTTCTATCCAACTGAATAAGCATTTTTTTTTTTTCAGATTCAGTTCATTTTTTCAGAGAACTCAGAGAAATTGGTTACTTACTAGATAATCAGTTTGTGGTGTTGGAGAAGACTCTTGAGAGTCCCTTAGACTGCAAGGAGATCAAAGCAGTCAATCTTAAAGGAAATGAGTCCTGAATATTCACTGGAAGGGCTGATGCTGAAGCTGAAGTTCCAATACTTTGTCCACCTTATACAAAGAACTGACTCATTGGAAAGACTGAAGGCAGGAGGAGAAGGAGAACAGAGGATGAGATGGTTGGATGGCATCACCAACTCCATGGATATGAATTTGAGCAAGCTCCAGGAGTTGGTCATGGACAGGGAAGCCTGGCTTGCTGCAGTCCATGAGATTGTAGAGTCGAACATGACTGAGTGACTAAACTGAATTACACCAGTTTGTTATAAAATAATATAACTCAGGAAAAGCCGAATGGAAGACATGCGCAAGGCAAGGTATGTGGGAAGGAGCTTGAAGTTTCTCTCTCCCAGTGGATCATTCTTCCTGTTTATCCATTAATTCTAAGAGATTCTGTTTTGTGGTCCTTCTTGTTTCTGGAATCCATCTGTATTCCTTGCCTCATGACCCTTTCTTTCTTCAAGTCCAGCACCAGCAGACTGAGTCTTCTCCTATCACATTATTCTGACCTTATTGGACAGATCTGCATAATCCCGGATACTCTCTATTTCTTAGGTTAGCCACTTAGCAAATTTAATTTGATCTGCAAACCGAAGTCTCCTTTGCAGTGTAAGGTACCATACTCCTTTGGTCTGGGAATTTGGATGTGCACGTTTCTAGAGGGCCATTTTTGTGCCTACCATGGCATTGTCAATGAGTGTTTGATAATGTCTGCTTGTCATATTACACTGTACTTTAGGGAGATGATCTGAGCCCAGCTGTTTATTTGAAGTTGATGGGAAACATAGAACTATATGTTTGGCACCATTAAAGAACCTGTCTGCAATGCAGGAGATTCAGGTCCAATCCCTGGGTCAGGAAGGTCTTCCAGAGAACAAAATGGCAACTCATTCCAGTATTCTTGTCTGGGAAATCCCATGGACAGAGGAGCCTAGCGGGCTACCGTCCATGGGGTTGCAAAAGAGTCAGACATGATTTAGCAACTAAACAACAACATAGCAAGATAAGTTAACAAATGTATTATTTTGAATTCTGAGATATTGGCTGCTATTTTTATTAAAATCTGGATTTTTACATCATTTTAAGTTTCCAATAAAATTCAGATGAAGGTATGATTCCCCAAATAACCTCTGCCCTCACACATGACACCATAGAAAAGAGACACAGAGGATTAAAAAAATAATAATAGATTAAAAGGAGACCCAACTTTTCATTAGATAAAATGCATGCCAGAAGTCAGTGGAACAAATATCTTTAAAGTACAAGTTAGAGGAATTCCTTCATATGGGACAAAAGTGATGCCAGATGAAAATCTGTATTTTACAAAGTAATAAAAAACACCACATAAAAGTAAGACTGTGTGGAAATACAGACGCATTTTTTCCAAGGCTATTATCAATTTGAGTATTAAAGAATAATAATTACACTACTTGGAAATGTTTTAATTGACCAACATCAATCCATTTATTCTTCTACATAAGTTAATTTTTAATGAATTCAACTTTCTCCAGGGATCAACAAATGTACTTAATTTAAGAGATTCTTAAAAGTCAAGCTTTGATGAAAATATATTTCACATTGCTAGCCATCTTAAATGTAAAGGAGACATATTAAATGTGATTCAAATCAACTATACTTCAATAAAAAATTGATTAAAAGTGATAGCAGTCATATAAATGCCCCATTAACACCATAATTTATTTTAAAATGTCATAGGACTGACTTTTCCATTAAGTGCGTATGCATGTATGCTCAATTGCTCAGTTCTGTCTGACTCTTCAGCCCTATGGACTGTGGCCCCGCAGGCTCCTCTGTCCATGGTATTTACCAGGCAAGAATACTGGATTGAGCTGCCATTTTCTTCTCCAAGAGATTTTCCTGACCCAGGAATGGATCAAACTGGCATCTCCTGCATTGGAAGGCAGATTATTTACCACTGAGAAGCTCCCTTTACATTAAGATATTAAAGTATATAAGTTTACTTGGATTTAGGTTAAATGCTCTAAGATTATTGAAGTACTTGTGTACTCTTTGAACAGTTTATTCCATACTTGTCTAATTTTTTTTTTAGCATGACTATTACTCATCCATAGAAAGTGAAAGTGTTACTCACTTAGTCATGTCCAACTCTTTGTGATCCCATAGATGGCAGCCCTTCAGGCTCCTTTTCCATGAGATTCTCCAGGTAAGAATACTGGAGTAGGTAACCATTCCCTTTTCCAGGGGATCTTCCTGACCCAGGGATGGAACTCAGGACTCCTGTTATACAGGTAGATTCTTTATCCTATGCACTGAAGAAACCTAATATAGATCTAACAACTCTTCAGATCTCAAATCTCTTTCTTTTTCCTATGTACAATTTGCTTTTGACTTGAAAATAAACTAATCAGACATGTTAAAATTTTGTGAAAGATGAATCACCTTTAAGTATGTATGTTCTTATGAAGTTTCCAATGGTCAAAAATGCAGGGACTCTGCAACAGAGACTGCTGACATTTAGAAACTTTTCTTTTGTAAGTATCTAAGATTCTTGATCATAGTTCTGGACTTTATAGAAATCTGAATGAGTTAGAATTACATTATTTTGTATAAGCAAATTCTATACACAGAAGAAATCAACATTTACAAGTTTTTATTTCTGTTCTATCCACTTTTATAATCCTTTAACCAGTTAATATTTCTGGAGTTAACAGAGGTTACATGTTGTTATTACGTAGCTAATGTGAACATACTACATTATGATACACTTAGCTTCTAAAAGAAATAAATGAAAATAAGAAGATTGTCCTTCTTTACAAAGATTAGATAATTTAGTACTGTTATTATTGTTTAGTTGAAGGCAAAAAATATATTCCAGTGGTCCTAAGTTGAATTCATATCTTCTAATTTTCCTAAATTTATTTCCTAAGACATAGTTATCTACTTAATAAGTGTATGTTGATATACAGACAGTTTTTCTAAGGCAAGGTTTTAAGCTTGGTTTTTATAGTCAGAAAGCCTGAGATTCCTTTTCTCAGTTTTAGTTTTCTTTAACTATACAATAGTTAAAGTAAATGGGAGAATCAATACTGGATATTTTGAGGTTACTGCCTGTGATGTACTTGACAGGGAACATGGAGCTGAGTTTGTTAGCATTAAACTAGTGGAAGTGACTTTCAGAGAGATGTAACTACGTGTGGAAACCCAGGGCTTCCCTGCTGCCTCAGACAGTAAAGAATCTGCTTGCAATGCAGGAAACCTAGATTTGATCCCTGGGGTGGGAAGATCCCCTGGAAAAGGAAATGGCAACCCCTTCCAGAATTCTTAACTGGAGAATTCCATGGACAGAGAAGCCTGATGGGCTATAGTTCATGGGGTTACAAAGAGTCAAACACGACTGAGAGACTAACACTTTCAAAATAATTCTACTCATTGTTTTCCCATGAGTCTTAGTGTTTTTTTTTTTAATACAGAGTTGTCTCTAATATGAATAATATATATAAATACCTAATCAAAAATAGAATCAAGCACAGTCTTTTCTTCCTGCTTATTTAGGATGCTGTCCAATTGGAAAAAGCAAATAATTTTATTCCTTTGGAGAAGGAAATGGCAACCCACTCCAGTACTCTTGCCTGGAAAATCCCATGGATGGATGAGCATGGTAGGCTACAGTCCATGGGGTCGCAAAGAGTCGGACACGACTGAGAGACTTCACTTCACTTCACTTCTTTACTTCACTTTTACCTACATTTTTAAATTATTATCTAAAAAATTTACAGACTTTATTGAAACTATGGAGTAGAACAGGTCATAGCAAGAATTGCTCTTACTGCCTATAATATATTGAGGCTTAGGACATAATGATTTACAAAAACATGATTGGATCAAAGGTAAAATAATGACAAGTGAAAAAGTGAATGGGATTCAAGAATTGACTGAAACTCTTTTCTTTCTTTTTTTTTGTTTCGAAATTATATGAGAGTTCTGGTTTCTATGACATTGATTTCAGTAAATCCAGAAGGTCAAATTGGAGTGGTCCTGCTGCTGCTGCTAAGTCGATTCAGTCGTGTCCAACTCTGTGCAACCCCATAGACGGCAGCCCACCAGGCTCCCCCGTCCCTGGGATTCTCCAGGCAAGAACACTGGAGTGGGTTGCCATTTCCTTCTCCAATGCAGCAAAGTGAAAAGTGAAAGTGAAGTCGCTCAGTTGTGTCCGACCCTCAGCGACACCATGGATTGCAGCCTTCCAGGCTTCTCTGTCCATGGGATTTTCCAGGCAAGAGTACTGGAGTAGGGTGCCACTGCCTTCTCCACAAATTGGAGTCAAAGAATAATTCTGGCTAGATAAATATCTTTGTACATGAATGTCTAGTTATCTTAGTGTAATGTTACATTAAAGTGTTTTTTTTTTTCATTTTAACCTCAAATTATAATATTGTTTCTTCAGTAACTTCCTGAGTAGCTATCTATCACTATCATATCTAGCAAAGTAACATATGTAGGTTTTATTAAAATCTATAGGATTAAGTACATTATGAATAGACTCATTTTTGAAAAATAACACTTTACTTCATGATTCAGAGATACAGAATTTATGAAAACTCATGAAAAGACTTAGACTAAAGAATTGATAATGCTGGTCTAATCAACAGATTTTTTCACATTATAGAAACAGCAACTTATTATACAAAGAGGCATATATACAAAGTTTACTTGTAAATGTTAAATGCATGTTATATATATATTAGATACATTGTATATGTTAGATACACATATATATGGCAAATTTCCAGTGACAGCATATATTAAAAGCTTTAAAGCATTCTGTTGTGACAAATTTGATTTATTCAAAATAGACTTATATGCAAGTGTATGCAGTATTGTGCAAAAATGTTTTTACCTTTTAGAATGAATGCTCATGAACTGTAGAGGAGGGAAAAAGGAGCACTGGAGTAAAGGTCCAAATACCTGGAATCAGGAACAAGTTTAGATATAGTTTGACATTTTAAAAGGTGGCTTCCTTATTAGCCCTGTGTCTCTCAATAGATGATAGTATTCATGTCATTTTATTTTTTCATCGTCATTACTTGCAATTTAGGTAATAATAAACATACTTTTAAGAGTGTTCCCAGGATTTTCCAGGCAAGAATACTGAGGTGGATAGCTATTTCCTCCTCCAGGGGATCCAGTAAACAGTTTGGAGAATCCAGAGACAATGTTGTTAAAGCAAAAGTTAAACTGGATAAAGTTAAACAGAATATTGAAATCTGGGAGAGAGAAGCTATCTCAACTTGAACTCAGTTGAAACAGAGACTGGGAGAATTTTTAAGGTCCTGGGATGAGCAGAAACACAAGCCACCTGTTTGCTAATTAACATTCTGTACAGAAAAAGTAAATTTTCTTGTGTCTTTGTGACAGGAGGTAGTTTGCTGTACAATTTGGACCAAGATGCCCACAAAAGTTAGGCTCTTACATTTCAACACAAACTGAAAGATTAGGGGTCATCTCCCTTAATATTTAGGCTTCCTTGATAGCTCAGTTGGTAAAGAATTCACCTGCATTGCAGAAGATGCCTATTTGATTCCTGGGTCGGGAAGATCTACTGAAGAAAGGGAAGGCTACCCACTCCAATATAGTCCACGGGGTTGAAAGGGTGGGACACAACTAAGTGACTTCCAATTTTCCTTAATATTTACATTCAAAGAAATGTATCTCAGATCCTTGTGGAAGGCATGTAGGGATTGTAAAACTCTAAGAGATCTTTAAAATGACGTCTCTTGAAGAGGGCAAAGGAAATTTACAATGACAATTTACTAGAGAAAAAACTCTGAAAAGAGAGGTTAGGACTTTGAATCAGGAAGAAAGCTGTCCCAATTTTAATTACCTCAAGGGGAACATTCAGAAATTATAACCAGTATTATTGGTGTAGACCATTGGCTAAGATTCTGCTGGTCGCTTCACTGGTCACTGGTAGAGACCACTCACAAATTGAGGCCCTATTAGGAAAGAGATAATAGTATGGATATACTCTGAGACCTTGTGTTGACAGACAAACTTTTAGACTTACAGTGAAACACTCTTTGGGTACTTCCAGGAATAAGTAGGCCAGAGAATTACTAATAATTCAACAGTTAAACCAGACAAGAACTGTGTTGATATACTTTGTGTTTAAAAAGAAAACCAAGTTATTTAATAGTCATAAGCTAGATAGGCCTAGAATTTGTATAGTAAATCACACTGTTCTATGTTCTTCTATTAATATTAGATTGTATAAGGTGAATTATGCTCAGCAACTCTGATTTCTTTATTTTCAAATCATGGATTTCCAGTTGAAATTATGTAAAGTGGGCTTCTCACATGGCACAAGTGGTAGAGAATTCACCTGCCAATGTAGGAGCTGCAAGAAAGCTGGTTCAATTCCTGGGGAAGGAAGAGCCCCTGGAGTAAGAAATGGCAACCTACTCCAGTAATTCTTGCCTGAAAAATTCCATTGACAGAGGAGCTTGACAGGCTAGAGCCCATGGGTTTGCAAAGAGTCAGACATGACTGAGCACATGCACATGCACAGACACACACGAACATTATATAAAGAGTCTTCTTATATAGGTATTACTTGTCTGCACTCCAGTACTCTTGCCTGGAAAATCCCATGGTCGGAAGAACCTGGTAGGCTACAGTCCATGGGGTCACAAAGAGTCGGACACGACTGAGCGACTTCACTTCAGAGACTACATAGGGATACTTATATAAGTAAACCAGACCATTGAACTTCCTCCATCATTTAAATAATTCTTTCTCAGTTATTCTAACCCTTTTTTAACATAGCATGAATTAGAAAAGAATTGTCTCTTTTTGCTGGAGAAGCAAGAACTAGACCAGATTTAAGGGACATTGTTAATTGCTGGGTAAAGAAATAAGCCATTCTTAGCGGACATGTCTTTCTTGTTTCAGAACTGAACAACAGTCTTAAATAGGTTTCTTTTTCACTGTGGAATTTCTCTGTGTATTTAACATACTCTTTAAATCTCCAAGAGAGAAATTTAAGATAAAGTTTCTTAACTTATTTAATCACAACATTTGTTATCTTAAAGGAGGCTTACTATATTGTCGGACCAGGATTATGTGGCCCACATTTAGGAAAATGATGTAGTTCAAATGCCTTAGCATCAATCCATAGAGAGAAATTTCTAAAGTTTAAGTAGTGAAACTGGCACAGCAAGTAACTTGCAAATAGAAAAAGCAAACCCCGACATATCAATGGTCAAGTGCTCTTGCCTCCTTCTGTGTTAAAGAAGCTGGTCTGTAATATAAAAGGAAGAAAGATGCTTATTTTTGGAAAGGAAAGAAGCACGAACCAGAACCCAAAAGACTCATTAATGGTCAAGTTCCAATTAATGGCCTTTTTTTTTTTTTTTTTTCTGTTTGGGGAACTTCTAAATTTGTTCTACATGTTGCTGATTTGAATTTCTGCAGCAAGAAATTACTTTTTTTTTTCTGCCTCTGCTGATGATTTAATTTTTCTACTATGTGTTCCTTGCATTTCCAACTCATTTTTTTTTAATCCCTGAATCTCTTTGAATTCACACTGAATGGTTATAGATGATTTCAAGAACTATAATGTTTTGCCTTAAAATGTTTTTGAGAAGTGCCCATTGTCAGTTTGATCTCCTAGTGTTCAGGATACATTACAACAAAATAAAATAAATTCTACATTTTATTTATTCTAAGATGCACATTTTGCAATTTATGATATACAATTGCTCTGCTCTGGTGACAGTCAAATATAAATGGGTCTGTGAGTGTATGAATATCAAAACCATCTGTATCCAAATATTCAGATTATATTCCAATGGTTTCAAAAAAATCATATGGTTAATAGTGGAATTATCTTTTATCACATAGGAATCATTGGTTTCTGGAGGTGATAAATCAGACCTATTTAGAAACATGTCAAGGTTGGAACCAAAGGGTAATGAGGTCTCCTTAAAGACAAAATTAGCTAAGGACACAAGACAAATGGCAGCAGCCCTTTTATGGATTATTTTAAGAAACGTTTTATCCTAGTGGTCTTGATAGCATTCAGAATGGCATTATGTTTAAAAGTATGGATATGAAGTGCATGAGTTAAAGATTTTCAGAAATTTGTACTTTGATGGTGAGAGTTTTTGGAAATCTTAACTAAGTTAATTTGCTTACATTGCCTTTTTTTTTTTTAAGTCTCTCCCCCTTTTTTTATTTATTTTTTAATTTTTATTTTTACTTTATTTTACTTTACAATACTGTATTGGTTTTGCCATACATCAACATGAATCCACCACGGGTGTACATGAGTTCCCAAACATGAACCCCCCTCCTGCCTCCCACCAACACCGTCCCTCTGGATCATCCCTGTGCACCAGCCCCAAGGCATCCTGTATCCTGCATCAAACATAGACTGGCAATTCGTCTCTTACATGATAGTATACATGTTTCAATGCCATTCTCCCAAATCATCCCACCCTCTCCCTCTCCCTCAGAGTCCAAAAGTCCACTCTACACATCTGTGTCTCCTTTGCTGTCTCGCATACAGGGTCATCATTACCATCTTTCTAAATTCCATATATATGTGTTAGTATACTGTATTGGTGTCTTTCTTTCTGGCTTACTTCACTCTGTATAATCGGCTCTAGTTTCATCCATCTCATTAGAACTGATTCAAATGTATTCTTTTTAATGGCTGAGTAATACTCCATTGTGTATATATACCACAGCCTTTTTAAAGCAAATGCAACAGTCTTATATGGTATGGTGCTGTGTGTTCATTCATGTCCTACTCTTTGCGACCCCATGAACTGCAAGCCCATCAAGCTCCTCTGCCCATGGAATTTTCCAGGCAAGAATACTAGAGTGGATTGCCATTTCCTACTCCAGGGGATCTTCCTAACACAGGGACTGAACCCATATCTCCCTGTGTTTACTGCATCAGTAGGCAGACTCTTTACCATTGCTCCACCATATGATAGCTGTATAATTAATTAACTTGAAAATAGTTCTTTCAGAAAATAAAATATGTAATAAAAGAGACTATCTCATAGTTCAGTTGGCAGAAGTTTTTCCTTTGTTCAATTGTTTTTAAAATAGTATTGGCCATTAAAATTAATGTTTATTTTAAACACAATAAAATGTACAAATTATAACAAAAATCAGCACATTTATTTTTTATAAAATATGAATTTTTAAAAATAATATATCTTCTCAGTTCTTAGAATATTGATCAAAATGAGAAAATCTTTAAAAATACATTAAATATTCTAATTTAAACTATTACAGGTTAAATAAACTTTTTTCCTGTTCAGTTAACATACAAATTAAATACTGCATCAATCGTACCTCCAAATTATTTTCTCTAGAACGCCCATGCTTCTTATAACATTTAAAAATTTTTAATGTATAAGCAAATATTTCTATGCAAAAGTAAATAACAAAATGTATTCAAATACAATTTTTTTAAGAGGGGAAGCAAGAAGGAAGACTTGCATAAATGCATCATGCATTTATATAAAATTACATAGTGTTATTCTGGTGGTAGGACAAATATAAAGATCAGTGAAGCAAAATTTAAAACAAATCTAAATATTATATGATAAAGTTGGTATCTTAAATTAGTGTGGAAGGAATATACTATCCAGTAAACTTTTTTAAATAATTGTATTTCTGATGTAAAAGTAATTCATATCAGTAGTTCATATTATTTTCAAAAACAATTTGTAAGATCTCAACATATAAAAAATTATTAAAAATAAATATATAAAAATATATTTTGGGAGCAGGCAAAACAAAACAAAAGAAAACAATAAACTCAAAAGCTATAAAGGAGACAACAAAATTTAATAAAGCAAAGCTTCAGTCTTGTAAACAACCCAATTTTGGAAAAACTGTTTGCATTATACATCAGGCAGAATACACAAAAAATTCTTATAAATCAAAATATAAATTGGAAGATGTTTGAAAAGCATGTCATAAGAGGAAATGCAAATGACCAGTGAGTGAGTGAGTGGTAGTAGCTCAGTCATGCCCAACTCTGCGACCCCATGGACTACAGCCCACCAGGCTCTGTCCATGGGATTTTGCAGGCAAGGATGCTGGAGTGGGCTGTCATTTTTTTCTCCAGAGGATCTTCCCAACCCAAGGATCGAACCCAGGTTTCCTTCACTTCAGGCAGATTCTTTACTGACTGACCTAGGAGGGAAGCCCCTAATGACCAGTAATGATATGAAAATAAGTTCAACCTAAATATTAATGGAGAAAGTATAATTAAAACTAAAGCCATTGGAATTTTTCACCAGTCAGATTAGCAAATATTTTTAAACGTGATGATGTCAGATGCTGACAACAGTATAGAAAAATGTGAACTTTCATATACTGCTATGGAATTTGCAATTTTTACCAATTTGGAGTACAATCTATTAGTATCTATATTTTCTATGCTGCTGTAACAAATTACCAGGAACTTGGTGCCTTAAAACAACAGAAATTATCTCACAGGTCTGGATGCTAGAAGTCCAAAATAAATATCATTGGGCAAAATCAAGGCCCCCAAATGAAGGAATCTGAAATTCCTTTTCCAGCATAGGACATATGATTCACCTAATTCTATATGGTATATTGGTGGGGAAATATACCCTCTATAGGCTCTCAGAGAAAACCGTTTCTAGGTCTTTTAGTTTCTATGGCTGCCAGCATTCCTTGGCTTGTAGGTAAATATCTGCAGTCCTTCAAAGCTAGCATCTTCAAATTTCTCTCTGCTTCATCTTCACTTCCTCTCTGTGTGTTTGTGTGTAAAACTCTCTCCTTTCCCCCCATTTTAATGATAGATGCCTTTAGGTCTCCTCCAGAAAACCCAGGATAATTTTCCCATCTCAAGATTCTTAATGGAATATGTAAAATATGCAAAACCTTTCCTTAGACATGATGACATTTATAGGTCCCAGTTGATAGGAACTCCAGTCACTAAATTTAAGACTAGAGTAATGGGAATCATCTTTGGTTTCCCTGTCTCTCATGTTACATCTTTAGTGTGTTGGCAAATTATTTTGGCTATAGCTTCAAAATAATTCCAATCCTCTACTGCACTGGTTTAAGCCACTATCAATACTTACCTGGATTAGTGCAGTAGCTTCTTAACTGACCTTTCTGTTTGTATTCTTGTTTAGAGGTATTCAATTCTAATACACAAAGTCATCCTTTAAATTATTAAGGCAGGTTGTGGCAATATGCTAATTAAAACTTTGCAGGAACTCTTCTTCCTAATGAGTATAAAAACAAATTCAATACAGTGGTCCATCAGTTCAGTTCAGTCGCTCAGTCATGTCCAACTCTTTGCGACCCCATGAATCTCAGCACGCCAGGCCTTCCTGTCCATCTCCCGGAGTTCACTCAGACTCACGTCCATCGAGTCCGTGATGCCATCCAGCCATCTCATCCTCAGTCGTCCCCTTCTCCTTCTGCCCCCAATCCGTCCCAGCATCAGAGTCTTTTCCAATGAGTCAACTCTTCGCATGAGGTGTCTAACGTACTGGAGCTTCAGCTTTAGCATCATTCCTTCCAAAGAAATCCCAGGGTTGAGCTCCTTCAGAATGGACTAGTTGGATCTCCTTGCAGTCCAAGGGACTCTCAAGAGTCTTCTCCAACACCACAGTTCAAACTCATCAATTCTTTGGCGCTCAGCCTTCTTCACAGTCCAACTCTCATATCCATACATGAGCACTGGAAAAACCATAGCCTTGACTAGACGGACTTTAGTCGGCAAAGTAATGTCTCTGCTTTTGAATATGCTATCTAGGTTGGTCATAACTTTTCTTCCAAGGAGTAAGCGTCTTTTAATTTCATGGCTGCAATCACCATCTGCAGTGATTTTGGAGCCCCAAAAAATAAAGTCTGACACTGTCTCTACTGTTTTCCCATCTATTTCCCATGAAGTGATGGGACCAGATGCCATGATCTTCATTTTCTGAATGTTGAGCTTTAAGCCAACTTTTTCACTCTCCTCTTTTACTTTCATCAAGAGGCTTTTTATCTCCTCTTCACTTTCTGCCATAAGGGTGGTGTCATCTGCATATTTGAGGTTATTGATATTTCTCCCGGCAAACTTGATTCCAGCTCGTGTTTCTTCCAGTCCAGCGTTTCTCATGATGTCCTCTGCATAGAAGTTAAATAAGCAGGGTGACAATATACAGCCTTGACGTACTCCTTTTCCTATTTGGAACCAGTCTGTCGTTCCCTGTCCAGTTCTAACTGTTGCTTCCTGACCTGCATACATAAATCTGACATAATCCTCTTCTCACCACATAGCTTTTATCTCCTTTCTTACCACTCTCCCCATTCATTCCCCTCATTTCACTCTTAGCTACACGACTGTCCTTGCTGATTCTTCGTTTCAGGCATATCCTTGATTTAGAGCTTTAAATTTTATACTCTTCTGCTCAGAATTTACTAACACCAGCTATCCACCTGAAAAACACCCTCACTTATGGAAGCCCTGACCCAATTGTCACTCTATGATGATATCAACCTATAGCATCATATTTAAATCTGAAATTCCTTTCTTGACATGGCACATAAGTTTCACATAGCGCTTCTTTTTTCACATTTATCCCACCATTCTTTCCAGTTTCTAGTAACTGAAAATTGATATCTTTGTTATTTTAATTGTGAATCATCTGATTTCCACTAGCAGAATAAAATTTCCATTAGAGCAAGGATCAATTTTATTTTACTGGCATATGCCCCCAAAGGAGAATAATGTTTCATATAGAGTAGATTTTTAATATGTGTATAAGTTAACAGATTGTTCAGTGTTACTATGTGACTTACAGTGGCATGTCATTTCATTTTGTGTCTTCTTATTAAAAATATTTGTACTTTTAATTCACAGTTGTAGCTTCTCACATTTGAACCATTCTTTGGTGTAAATCTCCAATGACTCAAGCTACACAGGAGCAGTACTCAAGAGAAATGTATTTTCTTTTAAAGCATCATAAGTGATTCTATAGTAAACTCAGATTAATTAGTTCTTTTAATTGTAAAATTCTAAGGTGATTTCTTCTTTAAACTGCTCTACTTTACATATACACATATCAAAAAGTACTTTGGAATTTCTGTTAGAGAAATAAATATACATGTTTGGACAAGAATATCAGTGAAACTATAATTAGAAAAAAAATTCACAAAAATTTAAGATAAAAAATATAAAAAAGGAGGCTTCCTTGATGGCTCAGATGGTAAAGAATCTGCCTGCAAGGCAGGAGACCAGGACACCTGGGTTGGGAAGACCCCCCAGACAGGGGAATGGCAACCCACTCCAGTATTCTTGCTTGGAAAACCCGACGGACAGAGAAGCCTGGCAGGCTACAGACCACGGGATCACAAAGAGTCAGACACGACTGAGAAACTAACAATAAAGATATAGAAAACTAGTATGTGTAGACTTTCTTACTTAATACTTTTATTACTGATATTTTACTTAATATACTTACCTTATATATTTTCTGTAAGATAATTCAATATATCAAGGTGATATAAGTTAGATGAGCATATACTATTTCAGACATAAATAATGACAAGGAAGATTTGTTCCCTTTTCTCAAGGACATTATAATTCATTGGAGGGAGGTGCTTTGAATAGAAGTCTCATGAAATAGGCGCTCTTACAATATGGGCATATTCTGTTGCAATATCAAAGGTGACAGAATTGTTTTATGTAAGCTTACACATTAGGAAATTCATTGTTAAAATATATTAGTTACAAAAGAGGGCCAAAGGCATTCTGAGAGAAAATAATCTAAGAGTGCAATAATCGTTGAACAGAGAGGTCAATATAGCTTAAAGATGGGATATATATATATATATATATATATATATATATATATATATATAGGGTACATGTTGACATATTGAAAGGAGAGAGAATATTGGGACCAGGATTACCTAATTGGGAAGTGAATCTGCTATAAAACTCTGCAAGATTTTTCTGCCTTTTTTACAGCTTTAGAAGCAATATTAAACGTTGAATTTTGAATACCTCTTAATTATAAATCCTTTTCTCTATAAGCACATAATTATTTCTCTGAACAAAAGCTTAATTTTTGCTGACAACTGTCAACCAAGCAGCACATTTTTCTATTCTGTTTTCTGTCAACAAAGAATGGAGATATTTGAGCAATGATATTTCATATAAAATTATACTCATTTAGAATTGCAGACTCAAATCCAGAAACAACCACCTTGAGTTAAGAAAATAAAGCATACATTGGAACCAATTTCAACTGATTTATTGTGCAAATTGTTTATCATATTGCCCAAACATCAAGAAATATCAGTACACAAATATCAGTATATGTCCACATATGAGTGTTCTGAACATTTTCTACTATTTGTAAAAATTAAACAGTAGAGAACAATTACTGAGAGTAGGACATAGAAACTTGAAACAGCATTTCCACTGAAAAATACATAAATAATATTATAGAGTAAAGACTTCTCCCTTTCTCTTCCCTTCTTTCCCCTTCCAATCTAATGCTACTGTCATATTGACAACACAAAGACGTTCAAAATAGCAAAGGGTATTAGCAGTTTGTTCTTCGTTTTTTTTTTTTTTAACTTAAATGTTCTTTATTTTTGAGATCAAATGGTTTTACCTTTTTAAAATAATTGAGCTAAAGAATCTTTTGTTGCGCTCTTGCAAGTCGAAAATGTTTTTGGTATAAAAGTGATAGCGTTTGCTGGAGGGTAGCCACTGGGGATGGAGCTAGAAACCTTCACAACACTAGCTGATCAAGCTTTTAAAAAATGGTTCTATAAGTTATCAAAAAAGTATTTTGAGAGCAACTGGGGATACAGTTTTATAGGCACAAAATTGTGTGCAAGAGGATCTTCTTAATCAAGACCCAGGGGGAGACGAAGTTCTAGTGAGAAGTTCTTTGCTAAAGGCACAAAGGACAGAAATATTACATTTCACCTTGCTGGAAGGCACAGGGAAGAGAAAATGTGGACACTGATACAGTGATTTTTATCATGAACATACTGGACTGTAACAAAGCATGCAATTTTATTATTCAAGGTTCTCCAGATAAATAGAAATATGATAGAAACAGAATCTAAAGGAAAAAAAATATACATATGGAGAGAGAGAATTTATTTTAATATATTGGCTCAGTAATTATGGGGACTGGCAAGTATGAAATACATAGGGAAGGTGTATTTCCAACACAGGTTGGATATTCAGGAAATTATTAATGTGCATTCTTAAATATGAATCCAGAGGGTGCCAGTCTGGAAACTCAGGGAGGGCTCCTATGTTGCACTCTTGGGAAAATTCCTTCTTTAGGAAACCTGTCTTTATTCTTAAGGTTTTTGACTGATTGGATGAGGCCCATCGATATTATGGAAGATAACCTGATTTACTCAAAGGCCACTATTGAAATGTTGTTGTTCAGTCACTCAGTAAGTCCACTCTGCAAGCGCATGGACTCCAGCACACCAGGCTTTCCTGTCTTTCACTGACTCCCCAAGTTTCCTCAAATTGTGTCCACTGAGTCAGTGATACTATCCAACCATCTCATCCTCTGTCATCCCCTTCTCCTACTGCCTTCAATCTTTCCCAGCATGAGGATCTTTTCCAGTGAGTCGCTTCTTTGCATCAGGTGGCCAAAATATTGGAGAGTCAGTCTCAACATCAGTCTTTCCAATGAATATTCAGGACTGATTTCCTTTAGAATTGAATGGTTTGACCTCTTGGACTCTCAAGAGTCTTCTCCAACACCACAGTTCAAAAGCATCAGTTCTTTGGTGCTCAGTCGTCTTTACTGTCCAACTTGCACATCAGTACATGACTACTGGAAAAACCATAGCTTTGATTATACGTACTTTTGTTGGCAAAGTGTTGTCTCTGCTTTTTAATATGCTGTCAGGGATGGTCACAGCTTTTCTTCCAAGGAGAAAGTATCTTTTAATTTCAGGACTGCAGTCACCATCTGCAGTTATTTTAGAGCCCAAGAAAATAAAGTCTGTCACTGTTTCCATTTTTCCCCCATCTATTTTCCATGAAGTGATGGAACCAGATGTCATGATCTTAGTTTTTTGAATGTTGAGTTTAAGCCAGCTTTTTTCACTCTCTTCTTTCACCTTCATCAAGAGGCTCTTTAGTTCTTGTTTGCTTTCTGTTATTAGGGTGGTCTTATTTGCATATCTGAGAACATTGATATTTTTCCTGGCAATCCTGACTCCAGCTTGAGATTAATCCAGCCTGGTATTTTGCATAATGTACTTTTCATAGAATTTAAATAAGCAGGTTGACAATATACAGTCTTGACATACTACTTTCCCAATTTTGAACCAGTTCGTTGTTCTATGTCTAGTTATAACTGTTACTTCTTGACCTGCATACAGGTTTCTTAGGAGGCAGGTAAGTGGTCTGGTTTTCCCATCTCTTGAAGAATTTTCCAGTTTGTTGTGATCTAAACAGTCAAAGGTTTTATCAAGGTCAATGAAGCAGAAGTAGATGTTTTTTCTGTAAAAGTTTTCCTGGAATTCTCTTGCTTTTTCTGTGAATCAACTAATATTGGCAATTTTATCTCTGGTTCCTCTGCCTTTTCTAAATCCAGCTTGAACATCTGGAAGTTCTCAGTTTGTGTACTACTGAAGCCTAGATTAAAGGATTTTGAGCATTATCCTGCTATCATGTGAAATGAATGCAGTTGTGTGGCAATTTGAACATTCTTTGGCATTGCCCTTCTTTGGAACTGGAATGACCTTTTCCAGTCCTGTGGCCACTGCTGAGTATTCCAAATTTGTTGCTATATTGAGTGAAGCACTTTAACAGCATCATCTTTTAGAATTTCAAATAGCTCAGCTGGAATTCCATCATTTTCTCTACCTTTTTTTTTATTGTAGTAATGTTTGAAATGTTAATTCTAACTGAAAACTAACTTCACAGCAACATCCAGACTAATATTTGACCAAACAACTGAGCACCTAGCCTAGCTAAGCTGACAAATTAAATTAACCATCAAGGCCATTAAAATTTAAAAGATCTAAGATTCAAAATAACATTTCCTGACTTATACAGCTTAATATAACCAATTTATCTAATAATTCACCCATCACTTGAGTCAGCTAGTCCAACTTAACTCTGTGAGCCTCAGAGTAGTCAATAACTCAAAGAAAGTTTCCAGTATCAGCTATAAAAAGTCAGGGTTATTTCTTCAATTTGATTCCCAAATCTACTTTCTCACAGTTGGATATACATACTCCTTACAAGTAGTCTTCTCTCCTAGGTTTCTAATCACTGTTGCTTTAACTCTATCTTGACCAGAGGACACAACATGAGTTTAATGAAAACCAGGCTTTTGCTTTTCTTAGATACAACTCCAAGAGTACTCATACCTCAAAATGAAGGCTCAGTACATTCCCGGGTGAACATTTTGTGGTTTGCCTGAATTCTGAATCATTTGTGTACCTTTGCTACTGAATTATTATAACATTGCTTTTATTTTGAAAACTTGTATTGAAATTATGCAGTAGCATCAATTTGAATCCTTTTTCAAAAGCCACTTTCTTTAGCCTTTCAAATGTAAACTGAAGCCTACATGAGGTACTATTTACCATGTTTTGGGAACAGGATGTACTTTAAAATTTTGCTGCAGCCTTTCATTATGAACAATTTCCTCTAAGTAATGTTTTGAATCATAGGATAATTATTTGAAAAAAGAGTTGGGAGAGTGAAAAAAGCTCTGTCTTTTTAAGAGCAATTCTCTTCATTTTAATTTTGAAGTATCTCCAAAGCTTCAATTTTTATTGTGTTACATATATACAATGTAATCTTATTTTATATTATACATGTTAGGTTTATATCATAAATATTATATTTACAACTTATAATATATGTGCACATATATTTACATTGTATAAAATATATTTGTTTTTAGTGTTAGGAGATGAATGCATGTTCCTTAGAAGAGCTACAGAAATGCTTGTGCTTGAATTCACATTGATTTTACCCTAATTTTAAAAACATAATACTATACAGTGACTACAGCACACATTGCTGTATTTAAAATGGATAACCAACAAGGACAGGAAAATCTGTTCAATATTCTGTAATAACTTAAATGGAAAAATAATTTGAAAAAGAACATATTTATATATATATATATGTATATGTAATGAATAACTTTGCTATACACCTTCCTGAAACTAATACAACATTGTAATCTACTATACTACAATATAAAATAAAAACATTTTTAAAGCTGCTGATAAAGTTCTTGTGATTTTACATTTCATGCAAACCTCTTAATAAATTTTGAACATTCCGGCTGTGAACATTGATATTTATCTAACTCTGTCCTAGGCAAAAAATAAAATAAGTATAAACACCAAGATTTAGATATACATTTTATTTTCTTTCTTAATGATACAAGTATTTAACACCTTGCAGAAATAGTGACTTTTCTATTACGTGAGTTTGGAGAGCAATAAGAGAAAAATCTTGGAAATATATTAGACTGTTGCTGGGCATTCAGTTAGTATTCATTCAGTTTAGTTCAGTTCAGTCACTCAGCCATGTCAAACTCTTTGTGACTCCATGGGTTGCAGCACATCAGGCCTCCCTGTTCATCACCAGCTCCCAGAGTTTACTCAAATTCATGTCCATTGAGTCAGTGATAGCATCTAACCATCACATCCTCTGTCATCCCCTTCTCCTCTTGCCACCCATCTTTCCCAGCATCAGGGTCTTTACAAATGAGTCAGCTCTTCACATCAGGTAGCCAAAGTATTGGAGTTTCAGCTTTAGCATCAGTCTTTCCAATGAACATTCAGGACTGATCTCCTTTAGGAGAGACTAGTTGGATCTCCTTGCAGTCCAAGGGACTCTCAAGAGTCCTCTCCAACACCACATTTGAAAAGCATCAATTCTTCAGTGCTCAGCTTTCTTTATAGTTCAACTCTCACATCCGTACATGACTAGTGGAAAAATCATAGCCTTGACTAGATGGAACATTGTTGGCAAAGTGATGTCTCTGTTTTTGAATATGCTGTCTATGTTGGTCATAACTTTCCTTCCAAGGAGTAAGTGTCTTTTAATTTTATGAATGCAGTCACCATCTACAGTGATTTTGGAGTCCCCCAAAATAAAATCTCCACTATTTCAACTGTTTCTCCACCTATTTGCCATAAAGTGATGGGACCAGATGCCATGATCTTCGTTTTCTCAATGTTGAGACTTAAGCCAACATTTTTACTCTCCTCTTTCACTTTCATCAAGAAGCTATTTAGTTCTTCTTCACTTTCTGCCATAAGGGTGGTGTCATCTACATATCTGAGGTAACTGCTGTTTCTCCAGGCAATCTTGATTCCCGTTTGTGCTTCATCCAGCCCAGTGTTTCTCATGATGTGCTCTGAATATAAGTTAAATAAGCAGGGTGACAATATACAGTCTTGACATACTCCTTCTCCTATTTGGAACAAATTGTTCCACATCCAGTTCTAACTGTTGCTTCCTGACCTGCATATAGGTTTCTCAAGAGGCAGGTCAGGTGGTCTGGTATTCCCATTTCTTTCAGAATTTTCCACAGTTTATTGTGATTCACACAGTCAAAGGCTTTGGCCGTGTCAATAAAACAGAAATAGACATTTTTCTGGAATTCTCTTGCTTTTTGGATGATCCAGCAGATTTTGGCAATTTGATCTCTGATTCCTCTGCCTTTTGTAAAACCAACTTGAATATATGGAAGTTTACAGTCCACATATTATTGAAGCCTGGCTTGGAGAATTTGTAGCATTACTTTACCAGTGTGTGAGATGAGTGCAATTGTGCAGTAGTTTGAACATTCTTTGGCATTGCCTTTCTTTGGGATTGGAATGAAAACTGAACTTTTCCAGTCCTGTGGCCACTGCTGAGTTTTCCAAATTTGCTGACACATTGAGTGCAACACTTTCACAGCATCATGTTTTGGGATTTGAAATATCTCTACTGGAATTTCATCACCTCCTCTAGCTTTGTTCATAGTGATGCTTCCTAAGGCCCACTTGACCTCACATTCCAGGATGTCTGGCTCTAGATGAGTGATCACACCATCGTGATTATCTGGGTCATGAAAATCTTCGTTGTATAGTTCTTCTGTGTATTCTTGCCATCTCTTCTTAATATCTTCTTCTTCTGTTAGGTCCCTATGATTTCTGTCCTTTATTTTGCCCGTCTTTGCATGAAATGTTCCCTTGGTATCTCTAATTTTCTTGAAGAGATCTCTAGTCTTTCCCATTCTGTTGTTTTCCTCTAGTTCTTTGCATTGATCACTGAGGAAGGCTTTCCTATCTCTCCTTGTAATTCTTTGGAACTCTGCATTCAGATGCTTATATCTTTCCTTTTCTCCTTTGCTTTTCACTTCTCTTCTTTTCATAGCTATTTGTAAGGCCTCCCCAGATAGCCATTTTGCTTTTTTGCATTTCTTTTCCATGGGGATGGTCTTGATCCCTGTCTCCTGTACAATGTCACAAACCTCCGTCCATAGTTCATTAGGCCCTCTATCTATCAGATCTAGTCCCTTAAATCTATTTCTCACTTTCACTGTATAATCATAAGGGATTCGATTTAGGGCATACCTGAATGGTCTAGTGGTTTTCCCTACTTTCTTCAAGTTAAGTCTGAATTTGGCAATAAGGAGTTCATGATCTGAGCCACAGTCAGTTCCTAGTCTTGTTTTTGCTGACTGTATAGAGCTTCTCCATCTTTGGTTGCAAAGAATATAATCAAATGATTTCAGTCTTGGTGATGTCCATGTGTAGAGTCTTCTCTTGTGTTGTTGGACAAGGGTGTTTGCTATGACTAATGCGTTCTCTTGGAAAAACTCTATTAGCCTTTGCCCTGCTTCATTCTGTACTCCACAGCCAAATTTGCCTGTTACTCCAGGTGTTTTTTGATTTCCTACTTTTGCATTCCAGTTCCCTATACTGAAAAGAACATCTTTGTTAGTTCTAGAAATCTTCTATGTCTTCATAGAACCATTCAACTTCAGCTTCTTCCACATTATTGGTCAGGGCATAGTCTTGGATTACTGTGATATTGAGTGGTTTGCCTTGGAAACGTTTTTGAGACTGCATCCAATTACTGCATTTCAGACTCTTGTTGACTATGATGGCTATTCCATTTCTTCTAAGGGATTCTTGAAAACAGTAATAGGTATAATGATCATCTGAATAAATTCACCCATTCCAGTCCATCTTAGTTCGCTGATTCCTAAAATGTCAAAGTTCACTCTTGCCATTTCCTGTTTGACCACTTCCAATGGACTTAACATTCCAGATTCCTATGTAATATTGCTCTTTACATCATCAGACCTTGCTTCTATCACCAGTCACATCCACAACTGGGTGTTTATTTTGTTATGAGCCCATCAGTTCATTCTTTCTGGAGTTACTTCTCTGTTGATTTCCAGTAGCATATCCAGTACTTACCAACCTGGGGAGTTAATCATTCAGTGTCCTATCTTTTTGTATTTTCATACTGCTCATGGGGTTCTCTAGGCAAGAATAATGGAGGTGGTCTGCCATTCCCTTTTCCAGTGGACCATATTTTTTTCAGAACTCTCCACCATGACCCATCTGTCTTGGGTGGCCTTTTACACCATACCTCATAGTTTCATTGAGTTTGACAAGACTGTGATTCACGTGATTAGATTGGTTAGTTTTCTGTGATGGTGGTTTTCAGTCTGTCTGCCCTCTGATGGAGAAAGATAAGAGGCTTATGAAACCTTCCTGATGGGATAGACTGACTGAGGGGGATACTGGGACTTATTCTGATGGGCAAGGCCATGCTCAGTAAATGCTTAAGCCAATTTCTGTTCATGAGTGTAGCTCTGTTACCTCCTTGCTATTTACCTGGGGCCAAACTATGGTGGAGGTAAGGAAGATAAAGGTTCAGTTCAGTTCAGTTCATTCACTCAGTTGTGTCCTACTCTTTGCGACCCCATGAATCGCAGCATGCCAGGCCTCCCTGTCCAACACCAACTCCCGGAGTTCACTCAGACTCACGTCCATTGAGTCAGTGATGTCATCCAGCCATCTCATCCTCTGTCGTCCCCTTCTCTTCCTGCCCCCAATCTCTCCCAGCATCAAAGTCTTTTCCAATAAGTCAACTCTTTGCATGAGGTGGCCAAAGTACTGGAGTTTCAGCTTTAGCAACAGTCCTTCCAAAGAAATCCCAGGGCTGATCTCCTTCAGAATGGACTGGCTGGATCTCCTTGCAGTCCAAGGGACTCTCAGAAGTCTTCTCCAACACCACAATTCAAAAGCATCAATTTTCTGTGCTCAGCTTTCTTCACAGTCCAACTCTCACATCCGTACATGAACACTGGAAAAACCATAGCCTTGACTAGATGGACCTTTGTTGGCAAAGTAATGTCTTTGCTTTTGAATATGCTATCTAAGTTGGTCATAACTTTTTTTCCAAGGAGTAAGCATCTTTTAATTTCATGGCTGCTGTCATCATTTGCAGTGATTTTGGAGCCCCCCAAAATAAAGTCGGACACTGTTTCCACTGTTTCCCCATCTATTTCCCATGAAGTGATGGGACCAGATGCCATGATATTAGTTTTCTTAATTTTGAGCTTTAAGTCAAAATTTTCACTCTCCACTTCCTTTTTCATCAAGAGGTTTTTTAGTTCCTCTTCACTTTTTGCTATAAGGATGGTGTCATCTGCATATCTGAGGTTATTGATATTTCTCCCCACAATCTTGATTCCAGCTTGTACTTATTCCAGCCCAGCGTTTCTCATGATAACTCTGCATAGAAGTTAAATAAGCAGGGTGACAATATACAGCCTTGACGTACTCTTTTTCCTATTTGCAACCAGTCTGCTCTTACATGTCCAGTTTTAGCTGTTGCTTCCTGACCTGCATATAGGTTTCTCAAGAAGCAGGTCAGGTCGTCTGGTATTCCCATCTCTTTCAGAATTTTCCACAGTTTATTGTGATTCACACAGTCAAAGGCTTTGGCAGTGTCAGTAAAGCAGAAATAGATGTTTTTCTGGAATTCTCTTGCTTTTCTGATGATCCAGCAGATTTTGGCAATTTGATCTCTGATTCCCCCGCCTTTTCTAAAACCAACTTGAACATCTGGAAGTTTACAGTCCACATATTATTGAAGCCTGGCTTGGAGAATTTGTAGCATTACTTTACTAGTGTGTGAGATGAGTGCAATTGTGCAGTAGTTTGAACATTCTTTGGCATTGCCTTTCTTTAGGATTGGAATGAAAACTGACCTTTTCCAGTCCTGTGGCCACTGCTGAGTTTTCCAAATTTGCTGGCATATTGAGTGCAACACTTTCACAGCATCATCTTTCAGGATTTGAAATAGCTCTACTGGAATTTCATCACCTCCACTAGCTTTGTTCATAGTGATGCTTCCTAAGGCCCGCTTGACTTCACATTCCAGGATGTCTGGCTCTAAGTGAGTGATCACACCATCGTGATTATCTGGGTCGTGAAGATCTTTTCTGTACAGTTGTCCTGTGTATTCTTGCTACCTCTTAATATCTTCTGCTTCTGTTAGGTCCATACCATTTCTGTCCTTTATTGAGCCTATCTTTGCATGAAATGTTCCCCTGGTATCTCTAATTTTCTTGAAGAGAAAGAGATCTCTAGTCTTTCCCATTCTGTTGTTTTCCTCTATTTCTGTGCATTGATCCCTGAGGAAGGTTTTCTTATCTCTCCTTGTAATTCTTTGGAACTCTGCATTCAGATGCTTATATCTTTCCTTTTCTCCTTTGATTTTCACTTCTCTTCTCTTCACAGCTATATATAAGGCCTACTCAGACAACCATTCTGCTTTTTTGCATTTCTTTTCCATGGGGATGGTTTTGATCCCTGGCTCCTGTACAATGTCACAAACCATCCATAGTTCATCAGGCCCTCTATCTATCAGATCTAGTCCCTTAAATCTATTTCTCACTTCCACTGTATAATCATAAGGGATTTGATTTATGTCATACCTGAATGGTCTAGTGGTTTTCCCTATTTTCTTCAATTTAAGTCTGTATTTGGCAATAAGGAATTCATGATCTGAGCCACCGTCAGCTCCTGATCTTATTTTTGTTGACTGTATAGAGCTTCTCCAACTTTGGCAGCAAAGACTATAATCAATCTGATTTCGGTGTTGACCATCTGGTGATGTCCATGTGTAGAGTCTTCTCTTGTGTTGTTGGAAGAGGGTGTTTGCTGTGACCAGTGCATTTTCTTGGCAAAACTCTATTAGTCTTTGCCCTGCTTCTTTCTGTATTCCAAAGCCAAATTTGCCTGTTACTCCAGGTGTTTCTTGACTTCCTACTTTTGCATTCCAGTCCCCTATAATGAAAAGGACTTCTTTTTTGGATGTTAGTTCTATAAGGTCTTATAGGTCTTCATAGAACCATTCAATTTCAGCTTCTTCAGCATTACTGGTTGAGGTATAGACTTGGATTACTGTGATATTGATTGGTTTGCCTTGGAAATGAACAGAGATCATTCTGTTGTTTTTGAGATTGCATCCAAGTACTGCATTTCAGGGTCTTTTGTTGGCCATGATGGCTACTCCATTTCTCTAAAGGATTCCTGTCCACAGTAGTATAGGTCATCTGAGATAAATTCACCCATTCCAGTCTATTTTAGTTCACTGATTCCTAGAATGTTGACGTTTACTCTTGCCATCTCTTGTTTGACCACTTCCAAGTTGCCTTGGTTCATGGACCTGACATTCCAGGTTCCAATGCAATATTGCTCTTTGCAGCATCAGACCTTGCTTCTATCACCAGTCACATCCACAACTGGCTATTGTTTTTGCTTTGGCTCCATCCCTTCATTCTTTCTGGAGTTATTTCTCCACTGATCTCCAGTAGCATATTGGGCACCTACCGACCTGGGGAGTTCCTCTTTCAGTATCTTATCATTTTGCCTTTTCATACTGTTCATGGAGTTCTCAAGGCAAGAATACTGAAGTGGTTTTCCATTCCCTTCTCCAGTGGACCACATTCTGTCAGACCTCTCCATCATGACCTGCCCATCTTGGTTGGCCCCACACCACATGGCTTAGTTTCACTGAGTTAGAGAAGACTGTGGTCCCAGTGTGATTAGATTGACTAGTTTTCTGTGAGTATGGTTTCAGTGTGTCTGCCCTCTGATGCCCTCTTGCAACACCTACTATCTTACTTGGGTTTCTCTTACCTTGTACGTGGGGTATCTCTTCACGGCTGCTCCAGCAAAGAGCAGCCACTTCTCGTTACCTTGGATGAGGGGTATCTCACCATCACCCCTCCTGACTTGGAACATGGAATAGCTCCTCTAGGGCCGCCTGCCCCCACAGAGCCACCGTTCCTTGGATGTGGGGTGGCTCCTCCTGGCCACTGCCCCCGGCCTCGGGCATGCGGTAGCTCCTCCTGGCTGCCCAGGCATGTACTACTGCAGTCCGTGCCTCCAACCTTGTAGCAGGCCACCACCAACTCACGCCTTCACCAGAGACTCCCGGACACCCACAGGCAAGGGTCCTGTGTGGTCATTGTTCCTTTCTCTTGGGCCCTGGTGCACAAGGTTCTGTTGTGCCCTCCAAGAGTCTATTTCCCAGTTTACATAAGTTCTGGTAGCTTTATAGTGGGGTTAATGGCGACCTCTTCCAAGATGACATATGCCATACCCACACTCAGAGCCCCTGTCCCTGCAGCAGACCACTGTTGACCTGTACCTCCACAAGAGATGCTCAAACACAGTTCTGTCTCAGTCTCTTTGGGGTTCCTGGGTCCTGGTGCACACAAGGTTTGTTTGCACCCTCTGAATGTCTCCGGCAAGAATGGGGATTGATTCTAAACATGAATTCGCCCCTCCTAGCATCTTGCTGGGTCTTCTCCTTTGCCGTTGGACATGGGGTGTCTCCTTACAGTCACTCCAATGCCTACCGTCTTACTGGAGTTTTTCTGACCTTGGACATTGGGTATCTCCACATGGCTCGTCCAGTGAAGTGCAGGCATTGCTCCTGACCTTGGACATGGGGTATCTCCTCTTGGCCACTTGCCTCTCCAGTGCTGCACATCTGCCATTAAATATTATCATTAACTTTGTTATTGTAGACTTTATTAAATTTTTTTTGTTAGAAAGTAGCATAAAATATCATGGTCTAACTTAAATGCTGAAGTAACATTGTTATAAAGATTTAAAGTATTTCATTGAAAACAAAGCAGGTGCACTCACCTGACTTCAGAAACCACAAGAACCCACAAGTATTAAGGACATTTTCCTTTATTGCATTTTTCTGTTTATCCCCTTGGGCCTTTTTCAGTCTTTTCTGTTTGGGCATTTTCTCAGCTCCTATACACGTTTCTTGGTTATTCTGTGTCACAACCTCAAACTCTCAATTAAAAAGCACTGATTGGCCCCATTTGGCTTAAAAATTTAATCCTTGACTAAGAGCTACTGTGGCGTCCTGCTAAGGTGTTTGTGGGGGTCATTTAAGCAGATGAGATAGATGCATAAAGTACTCAAAGACATATATTCTTTTGTCATTTGTACTATAGACACTGAAAGCTCATGAGCTGCAAAATCCCTGTCCTTCAAAATCTTTACTTCTTCCATGTCAAACAAAGCTAATTGTTATAGGAGATGGGTGAAGGTTATACCACTTTAAATTTAATAATGAAGATAGGTAAGGAAAAAATTCAGTGTAGTATTACAGCACAGTACAAGTGACATTAAACCACATTTTAAATAAAAATATAAGCATTTATGCTTTTCTATAATCCATAGCAAAGTCCCAAGCCTGGATTTCAGATCAGGAATATGCCTTTATCATCAAAGTTTATCTCAGAATAGAATAATCAGTTGCTCTTTCTCTCTCTTCATGCAAACAAGACATATTTCCCTTCTATTAATTGTATATTTGTGTGAAATTTTTAATTGTCAGCTTAATCTTGCTCTCTCTCTTTTTTTTCCAGTTCATTCAAAGAGGAGGTAGAAGGAAAGTGAATTGTATTTTTGTAATAAATTAAGACTAATCTTGATTTTTTCCAAGTAAGTACATCCTTATTCATGAATTGTATTTTAATAAAAGAGAGGAGGGCAACTTGACTTTTTTGTGTGGTTTAAATAAATCATCTATCCTATAAAAGTTAAAAATCACACACACCATGTAATCACACAGAAAAGGAAAGCAAATAAAAAATACAAACAGCAGTAGCAGACAGCACAATTATGCATTACCAACCCACAGAAAGAAAATGTTAGTCCCTCAGTCATGTCCAGTTCTTTGCAACTCCATGGACTATAGGCCATTAAGCACCTCTGTTCATGGAATTCTCCTGGAAAGAATATTGAAGTGGGTTGCCATTCCCTTCTCTGGGGCATTTTTCTGACCCAGGGATTGAACCCAGTCTCCTGCATGGCAGGCAGTTTCTTTACCACCTGACCCACAGAAAGTAAATACTTATTCCAAAAGGGTGAGGTCTTATTTCCATTCTTCAAGTTTTCTTCACAGCTAAGATCCATGGTCATTACATATATCATAATGGTCAGAGAAATTAGAAAGGATAACGTAGAATGACTAATCAGCTCATCATAAGTTGATGCTAATGCAAGAATGTACAGAAAGGATAGTTTTCAATGAGATTTCAAATTTTATCATGCTTATAGACTGTGCTGAGTGAGATACTCTGATCAGGCTTTAAACATCAGCACTATTGACATTTAGAGATAGATATTACTTTAGTATGGGGAAATGTCCTATTCATTATAGGATGTTTAGCAGCATCCTTGGCCTCCACTCATAGATGGCAATAGCAACCACCCCTTTCCTCTTTCCACACTTGTTATAACAACCAAAATTTTCTGTATACATTACTAAACTAACACTAGGGCAAAAAATTAATCCATTATAGAACCACTGCTTTAGAATAATTCCAAAATTAATCTTAAAACTTAAGCCATGTGACTAAGGATTAATCATAACATTATGAAATTAATGTTATCATTAAATATGAAATTATGATGAAATTAATGTTATGTTAGATTTGTCAGAAAACAGATATGATATACACTTCTTCAACAATCATTATTTATTGAGACAATTAATATACAGGTCTAAGTCTACCATGGGCTTCTCAGGTGGCTCAGTGTTAAAGAACCCACATGCAATGCAAGAGACACAGGAGATACGAGTTTGATGAGTTTGATGCCTGAGTCTCAAAGATCCCCTGGAGGAAAAAATGGCAACTTATACTAATATTCATACCTAGAAAATCCCATGGATAGAGGAGCCTGGCAGGCTACAGTCCATAGGGTTGCAAAGGAGTGGGACCCAATTGAGCATGCACCATGCAACATCCACATAAAGCCTGCCAAAAATCTCTGAAAAACACTACAATAAAAATTTTCAAAATTTGTATGAATGTTTCACTAGCACATGAAAAGATGAAAAACTTCTGGAAGTAAACTTTAAAACCCAGAAAACGTGCTTTCTCTAAATTATAAAAGAGCTTGTCAAGTATTTCAAGAAAGAGAATGCAAAGAAGCTACACATTTTTCATAGTATTATCAGTTTAGAAAGATAAATGACAAAATATACTATAATTATATCAATTAACCACAAATTGAATGATGAGTTTTGTTTGAAACCATTTATTTTCTACTGTATAAAGAGGGTAGTGGTTAAACAATAATTATTCTAGTGACATGAAAACCAGAAAGAAAAGCTTGTTTATAATTACAACTCTGGACTTAAAAAAATAATCAATAAATTATATGTTGAGAGAGTTCATGTTTATGGACAGCTTGGGAAGAAGTTCATTTCTGAGGGACATGGTGAGGAAGACATTGTAAGTTATTATTTGCAACATTTTAAAGGATTTTTCCATTCCCAGCCAATATAATGACCAATCCAGTTAACAGAGACTGAAGACATATTATTAATTTCAGATATACATATATATGTTTATATAGCTGTTAGCATTTTCATTCTGAAAAACAAGTTTTTCTTAAAAAAGCAAGCCTTGTTTATCTGTTTTTTATCTAATAACAAATAGTTTTAATGGATTGACATTACAAAGGATCAAGGAAAATGAATTTTTGTTTCATGTATGATATTCATCATCAAGTAAATTATTTTGAATAGAATTATTCAAAAGATAATATATTTCTCTAACTGTAAAAAGTTCAAAGAAAGTGGATAAAAGACAGCAAAATCTTTTCCAAAGAATTTATAATCCATGTTCTGATTTCTTATTTCTTTTATGCAAGCCAAATGTCAAGTCAATTCTTCAATATATTCTTCTCTGGTTAGATATTAAAAAAAAAAAAAACTTTATATAAGCCTTTGACAAAACTAATGATAGTTCAACTTGGTTGTGACTTGAAGAATTCTTCAAAAATAAGAACAGTGTCTAGTATGGTCATGTATTCTTGCTATTAACATAACTAATCATAAGAGACCACAACAAAGGGGGATGGTTGGTCATCTTAGAACAAAAAATATCAGTCAATTATTTATGACTAGATTGAAAGATTTTTCAATTCATAAAAAAACCTGAAGAAGTTCGCCTTCCACCAAAAATTCATGGGCTATAATCAATCCCCTTCCACCAGTCCAGCACTACAAAGATCAATTCCTTCAAATCATACTTCAAACCATAAAAATATTTTTGAAAAAGATGCAAAAATACTCTGAAGTTGGCATTTTGAAGAAGACATCTGAAAATTTTAGCATGGTTAATAACTGTGTTAATACAAAAAATGAATAATTAGAACTATCAAAACAAAATTCACATTTGAAATAAAAAAGAATAAAAACTGAAGAAAGAGGAAGATTTCTCTGCAATCAAATAAAAAAGTGTTTTATAAAAATAAGAAGGGAATGAGGCAGGAAAAATGATAAAAAGATCATTACATTTTTAAGTAGCTACTCAGATCATAGCATCAATGTATTATCAAGGACCAGATGAGAAAATGAAAAATGATTAGCTTATGGACACAACTTAAATCACATCTAACTGAGCTTACAATTGAAATAAATTGTACTAATTTTAGATTTTATAATTTTTGAAAAACATGCATGTGTATACAATATTATAAATATGATATATATACATATACATGCATATGCAATGCATATATACATACACACATACATATATATATATACAATATAAGTTCTCAAACAGACAAATCATACATTCTAACTCGATTGTGAGGATTTGACAATATGTGAAGAACCCATTTTAAATTTTAAAAATGTCAGCAAAAGACATTGTATAGATATTTGAATGAAGTACACTAGTTGAAGCCATTGCACAAAATACTGTGGTACTCAGAATGGAAAATTCAAGCATATTATCCCACAGAATTACTGCATAATAAAATAATCTTTCTGGGTTTTCTGTATTATATCAATGTTTCTCCAATTGTGCCACCACAAGCAACAGCGGCACCTGGGGAATTGTTAGATATATAAATATAAGGATTCACTCTGGTCCTACTAAATCAGTAACTCTGTAGTCAAGGTCCAGTGATCTGGGATTTAATGAACACTTTGGATGACTTTGACACATGCTACAGTTGGAAACCAAAGTTTTATAAAATAGTTTGGAACATACTAATCCCCAAAAAAATATTATAAAGAAGCTTGATGCAAAACGTATCACATAAAGTAGCCTGCAACAAACATAATAACACTGCCCTTCCATAATGCTCTAGTTCATGGCTTTTAGCATATTTAAATTAAGGAGTTCCTCCTCAGTAACAAGGGTTCTTAAAATTTCCTACAGAAAGATGTTTTTGGGTAGAATCTTTATAAAGTACACCAAAGGTAACACTATTAAAAAAAAATCATGACATAGATTTGGCATCACTTCCATTGAGGAGATGGCTGAGTCAAAGAACATTTTGATTAAACAAATGAATTTTCCACTCACAAGAAGAATAAGCATTTAGTGCCATTCTATTAGATTTCAGGCAAGTTTAATTTTCCATGTTTTTGAGTATAAGGAGATAAGCTGGAATGGATGCTGAGCCAGCAAGGTTCAAACAGTGGTTACTCTTCTTGGCAGGTTAACTGGATGATATCCCAGGCTGAGATCTCCTAATATTGGGGCAGTTCATTTCTTTTTTAATTATCCCTTGAATACCTATAACTTCCATTACATACATCTGTCAGAAAAGCCCTTCATGTTCAGTCAAAGAGCTCTTTAATGGCCTACTAAAATCAGGGCATTTTAATGCACTGAGTCTTTAAGAACAGCCAAAACAACAAAAAATATATTTCCCTTCTTGTATTATTAGAAGTATTAAGTCTTCATGTTACACATTTGGTTATTCAGTGTGGATTCATTCTGCACTAGAAAAAGTCACTTTTATTCTAAATTGGGCAAAGTCACTCTTGAATGAAACAAAGGAAAAGGAAAAGTGTGCAAAAGTAGTTTTGCACACACTACTATATATAAACTAGATATGTAGTATGCAGGATGTTCTTGGAGATCTACTGTATAGCACAAAGGACTATAGTCAATATTTTGTCATAAGGGAAAATAATCCAAAAAGTAATATATATCTATCTATATATATATATATAGATATATATATCTCACTTTGTTGTCTGCCTGACATCAAAGTCATAAGGGAAAATAATCCAAAAAGTAATATATATAATCTCACTTTGTTGTCTGCCTGAAACTAACACAACACTGTATATGAACTAAACTTCCAGTTAAAAAAAATAATGGCTCCTCATACTATGCATGAATAAAAGCACATATTATAATTAAATACAGTCATATAAAGTTAGCTTTGGCATGAACTTGGGCAATTCTTGAAGTTGGTGAAGGACAGGGAAGTCTGTCCTGCTGCAGTCCATGGGGTCATGAAGAGTCAGACAGGTCACGGTGACTGAACACCAAAGTTAGCTAGAAGAGGAGAGAATGGAAACAATAGAAGGATATCCAGTTAGTTGTTACAAAGTTCCAGACTTGAGGTATTTGTGCCATGACATTGTCTATTGTGAACAATACAAAGGAACATTAAGTTAATTAAATAACACTTTCTAAGTGCCCATTATGTACCACATTGTGGTGTTTGGATTCTCGCAAGCATTCTCTTATTTAGTGTTCATAATAATTCTGTTAGATAATCTTATTGCCACTGTATACAGAGATCAAGCAAAGTTCAAAAGAGTTACATGAAATAGAAAGGGTTTTAGTATTTATTAGAACCAAATTTTTGTTTTGATTTTTAACCATAATGGCCTGACTTGAAAGATTATACTCTTCCTCTAAATTAGAGTTCTGCAGACGTTTCCTGTAGAGGGTGAGATAATGAATACTTAGACTTTGCAAACTATATAAAACAAGCTGTAAGCCATATTTGATACATGTGGCACAGTTTTCAACCCTGCTTCAAAAAATATTGTATATAGCAAGCTTGGAGTAAAAACAACTGGTACCCTCTCTAGATTTCCATCACCAGCTATGTCATTCATCTCCCAATTCTTAATTGGTCACAACTTCATCCTTCCTTGGGGTATTTCTCTGTTGGAACGCTTCAAACTTTAAGTTCAAGAAGTACTGTGAATGCCAAGTAAGCTCATTATTATGCCAAAAATCAAAAGCAGCGGGAAAAATCATAAAAAGCATTTTATTACCAAGGAGAATCAGTACAATTAATAGCTGGCATCAATAGAAATGATGAAAATGGGCAAACAATAGAGTAAAATGTTTTAAAAATGGAAACAAAATATGTATCAAACTAAAATTTTACACCTACAACAAATAATGCTGAAAATGAAGTCAAAATAAGGATGCGTGTATGTAAACACAAACTTAGGATATCATTTACTTGCAAAGCTTCACCTACAGAAATATTGAGACAAATTTATTTTTAAATCAAACATCTGAACAAGTCAGGAAGTGAGTCATGCAAATATCTTGGGAACAGTACTTTAGGCATTGGAACCTAGCCAGTACAAAAGCCTTAAGATGAGTTTATGGTTTGAACGGAAGAAACAATTGGGAGATTAATAAAAGATGAGGTTATGGGAGAATTTTGCCACCATGATGTTTGCTCCAATTACATGGAAGCCAGAAGAGGGTTTTGATCAAACGGATCAAACAATCTGGCTTATGTTTTAAAAAGTTTTCCTTTATTATTGGAACTAAAAGTGAGAGGTATCTTTCAAAAATTTAAACTGATATGGATAAAATGTAGGTTGTTAATAAGACTACACCCATATCATCACATGCAAACCATACATATTATACAAACACACACAAAACATAATACTTAGTAGTCACAGCTGGTAAATTGACATGCAAATTCATGTAATACCTAATATTTCAAATAATTCCATGCATACCAATCTATTTTTCCAAGCGAGCTTTACTATGTTAATTTAATAGGTAAAATGGAGAGTTTTAATGCGAATTGTTAGACAACCAAACTAATGGAAAGACAATAATGTAATATTTCTTATGAATGTTGTCTAATTCTATTTCCACAAAGTCATATTGCCATATATTTGATATTGGTAAAATATTAAACTATATTATGTAAGTTGAAAAAAATGAAGAAATGTATAGTCAACAATATTTGAGTTTTAAAACCTTTTTTGAAGACTTTACTATTTAATCATACAATGAGAATACACGTATGATAAAGACTGAACTAATGTTTTATAACTGACATTACATTTAAATTTTACCAAGAAGTACTAAAGTTTGCAGTATAATTATACATAAGTGAAAAATATCAAATTATTAATTATGTTTCAAAGTAGCCATTTATTTTTCTCTTTAAATTTCAGAGACTGAATTTAAAATTCCTTATTTGATCTTCCTTTTTAAATATGTTGGTCTATGTGGTCATACATTATTAAACAAGTTACAATGTAATACTAATTGTAGAGATACTCAAAAGGCAGGGCTCAGCAAACATTTTTTGCAAAGGATCAGTTATAAAGTAGCTGTCTCAATGACTCAACTCTGCTTTTATAGCACAAAGCATCATAAAATTCGTGTAAATATATTACATTGCTGGTTTTGACTAAAAATTATTTTAAAAACCAAATGACAGGCTGAATTTGACCAGTGGGTATAATTTGCAAATCTTACCCTGTAGCATTAAGAAATAACCAATCACTGTACTTGACTAGAACTCTTATTGTGGAATAGGGATTTGTTTTTGCAATAATCCTGATACAATCTGATGGAGATTGAACATTTTATGGTCATTGACTTCAGCAAAACCTCTTAAAAATGAAATTAATTTAAATATTTTATTTTTGAATTTAAATCATGAAAATTTTGTAATATTTTAGCAACAACGTCAAGCATTAATCGCCAAAATATTTTCCATATATTCATCGAGCTTTCAAAAGGAAGAGACATACAACAGTAAGCTGGAAAATAAAGTAATTGAATTAATATTTGTGTTAAATCAATTTGTATTAATCAGATATATGATATCTTGAGCAAACCTAGCCTAAATAGATTCTTAGCAATGATCATCACTGCTGAAGAGTTTAAATGCTTCCTGAGTGACTCCACTGGGAGAGAATACTTCGAAGTTTGCCCTGGTTTTCTCTGGCCCTTGCTCCAGGTGTCTTCTCCTTTGCTGATTTGTACGAGCTTTATATCCTTTCTCTGTAATAAACTTTAGCTCTGAGTTTGACTATAAAAAAAAAAAAAGAAGGAATAGGTTAATACTATAAAATTATTCACTCACGATCAGTTTATATAGCACTAGTGGTAAATAATCCACCTGCCAATGAAGGAGAGGCAAGAGATGTGGGTTTGATCCCTGGGTCAGGAAGGTCCCCTGGAGTAATAAATGACACTTCACTCCAGTATTCTTACCTGGATTATTCCGTGGACAGAGGAGCCTGGCGGGATACAGACCATGGGGTCACAAAGAGTCAGAAACGACTGAGCACACACATTCCCATTCCCCATACTCAGTTTACATAATACTGATGCAAATCAGTATTAATGTATTGGTTATCTTTAGTGTACTAAGTGGTTATATACAATGGTTATTACTTGTAGACAGACATGGCTATAAATGAGGTAGGACTGAGAAGAAACTAATACAAAAAATTAAATATCTTTCTTATTTTAACATTATATTCAATAAAATGTATTATAAATACTACTAGTCATTATCATGTTATCTTGTACATGTTCAAAAACTATTACCTTTAGACAAAAATTATGATCAGAATTATCATCCAGTATATATTAGGAATGACCCTTATCACCTGTTTTAAGTTAAAAGAGCATTTTTAAATTTCTAACTTTGATATATTGTTTTAATAATTCTCAATGACTCCAAGATAAAAATTTTTTCTTTATCCTGGGATATAATTTATACCTAGAGGTTAAAATTAATTTAAAACAACTTGATTTAAATTGCTTAATCAATTGTCATTTTCAGGTATTTTCCCACACTTTAGATGCTAATACACCTTTTATATTTGAATATGCCTGTTGAGACTAAAACATTTGCAATACATTAGTTAAAAAAATATATTTTATACTTTTAAACTGTTAATATTTTTATAGTCTTCCCAAGTTGGGAGTTTATGCTACCTTTTCTTCTTGATTCAAATATACCCTCTGAAGATTTTTAAAAATACATATAAACATACTAATTGACATCTGTTTTTCTCAATTACTAAAGTTAATCAATGTCTACCCTTCAAGTCTGGATCAACAGATGAATGACATTACTCCTCCCATTTGGTGGGGCCAGACTTTGGACCATGAACAGATATATGTGTTTCTGCTGAGATAATGAAGAGCCTGTGTGTAATGTTTTAGTTTCTCTGTCTTAGACACTCTACTTGCAGAGAAGAAGTTATGCAGAAATTCAGTACAGTTCAGTCACTCAGTAGTGTCCAACTCTATGTGAACCCATGAACCACAGCATACCAGGGGTCCCTGTCCATCACTAACTCCCGGAGCTTACCCAAACTCATGTCAATTGAGTAGGTGATGCCATCCAACCATCTCATCCTCTGTCATCTGCTTCTCCTACTGCCCCCAATCTTTCTCAGCATGAGGGTCTTTCAGATGAGTCAGCTCTTCACATCAGGTGGCCAAAGTATTGGAGTTTCAGCCTCAGCATCAGTCCTTCCAGTGAACACCCAGGACTGATCTCCTTTAGGATGGACTGGTTGGATCTCCTTGCAGTTCAAGGGACTCTCAAGAGTCTTCTCCAACATCACAGTTCAAAAGCATCAATTCTTCAGTGCTCAGCTTTCTTTATAATCCAACTCTCATATTCATACACGATTAATAGAAAAAACATAGCTTTGACTAGACAGATCTTTTTTAACAAAGTAATGTCTCTGATTTTTAGTATGCTATCTAGGTTGCTCATAACTTTACTTCCAAGGAGTAAGCATCTTTTAATTTCATGGCTGCAATCAACATCTGCAGTGATTTTGGAGCCCCAAAAAATAAAGTCTAACACTGTTTCCACTGTTTCCCCATCTATTTCCCATGAAGTGATGGGACCAGATGCCATGATGTTAGTTTTCTGAATTTTGAGCTTTAAGCCAACTTTTTCACTCTCCTCTTTCACTTTCATCAAGAGGCTCTTTAGTTCTTCTTCACTTTCTGCCATAAGTGTGGTGTCAGCAGCATATTTGAGGTTATTGATATTTCTTCCAGCAATCTTGGTTCCAGCTTGTGCTGCCTTTCTCGTGATGTACTCTGCATATAAGTTAAATAAGCAGAGTGATAATATACAGCCTTGGCAGACTGCTTTTCTTATTTGGAACAAGTCTGTTGTTCCATGTCCAGTTCTAATTGTTGCTTCCTGACCTGCATACAAGTTTCTCTGAAGTGGGTATGGTATTCTCATCTCTTTCAGAATTTCCCACAGTTTATTATAATCCATACAGTCAAAGGCTTTGGCATAGTCAATAAAGAAGAAATAGATGTTTTTCTGGAACTCTTACTCCTTTGATGATCCAGCAGATGTTGGCAATTTGATCTCTGGTTCCTGTGCCTTTTCTAAAACCAGCTTGAACATCTGGAAGTTCATGGTTCATGTATTACTAAAGCCTGGCATGGACAATTTTAAGCATTACTTTACTAGTGTGTGAGATGAGTGCAACTGTGTGGTAGTTTGAGCATTCTTTGGTATTGCTTTTCTTAGGGATTGGAATGAAAAATGACCTTTTCCAGTCCTGTGACCACGGCTGAGTTTTCCAAATTTGCTGACATATTGAGTGCAGCACTTTCACAGCATCATCTTTTAGGTTTTGAAAAAGCTCAACTGGAATTCCATCACCTCCACTAGCTTTGTTCTTAGTGATGCTTCCTAAGGCCCACTTGACTTCACATTCCAGGATGTGAAATAATGGAGCCACAAAACTGAAGCATTCTGAATTGCTGGAGGAATACTACTCCATAGACTCCCTTGGACAAGCAGTGCAATTTGCACAAGTGAGAACTAAATTTTCCTTATATTGTGATCATGGCCTCCCTGCTACCACATTATAGTCTCATCCATCATAACTAGTAAGGTGTAGACATTGAAGAAAAGATTTTTAAAGCAGTGAAACAGAATTAAAAAAGAAAAAATTAAAACACCCTAAACGTGATACATATGAATTAAATGACATTTTTGTTTGCACAGTAATATTTAATATGCTTCTTTGGTTAACATTGACTCCTGATCATTTTCCAAGCCATTAAATATCATTCTACAATATAATGTTTGATAATTGCATAGTCTTATATATGATAGTCTATGAAAATTTATTCAACCATTTTCTATTCTTAGACAGTTAGGTGGTTCACAAAAATTTTCCATTGCAAGCTGTATTGGGATGAACAATATGGTTAGATATTATATCCACAATCACTTCTATGAAATAAATACCTAAAAGTAAAATTTATGACATGAATGCTAAAGAAATCATGACCTTTATCTAAACTATTTGTCATAAATATACTAATTTAGACCACCAGTTATAATTAAGAGCAATTTTTGTCACTATTTTAAGTCAATTAAAAAAAAATTAACTTCAATAATGCTAGTTATATAAGAAACTGAGCACTTTATTGTTTCCATGTGCAAACATTTTAAACTCTGCATCTTATGTGTATTTTTAATTATATTTATTTTTAATTGATTGATGATTGTTTTACAATACTGGTTTGATTTCTGCTGTACATCAACATGCATTAGCCATAGGTATACTTATGTCTCCTCCCTCTTGAACCTACTCCTACCTCCCACCCTTTCCCACTCCTCTATGCTATTACAGAGCCCTGGTTTTCATTCCCTGAGTCATACAACACATTTCCACTGTCTATATATTTTACATATGATAATGTATATGCTTCCATGCTACTCTCTCTATTCATCTCACCCTCTTCTTCCTCTCCCCCACTCTTGTTCATAGGTCTGTTCTCTATATCTGCATCTCCATTGCTGCCTTGCAAATAGGTTCATCAGTACCCTCTTTCTAGATTCCATATATGTGCATTTATATACAATAATTGTTTTTCTCTTTCTGACTTACTTCACTCTGTATAATAGGCTCACGGTTCAACCACCTCATTAGAATTGACACAAATGTGTTCCTTTTTATAGTTGAGTAGTTTTCCATTGTATACATGTACCACAGTTTCTTTATCATAGGCATCTAGGTTGCTTCCATGTTATAGCTATTGTAAGCAGTATTTCAATGAACATGGAGTGCATGTATTTTTTTTCAGTTTTGGTTTCCTCCGGGTATATACCTAGAAGTGGTATTGCTAGGTTATATGGTGGTTTTATTCCTAGTTTTTAAAGGAATCTCCATACTGTCTTCCACAGTGGCTGTATCACTTTACATTCCCACCAGAAGTGCAAGAAGGTTCCCTTTTCATCACACCATCTCCTGCACTTGTTGCTTGTAGATTTTTTTAATGAATACTTTAAAATTTAAATAAACATGCCAAAAAATTTTCAGGAATGTTGGGAATTGGCTTCAATTTAATTCAATTCAATATCTCTATATTAAGTACTTACCAATGTTTGTCATCTCCAAAGCACTGAGTGACTCAGTATTAGACTATTGTATGAAAATTTCAACTCAAAATCTTCAAGTAAACTTTCTTAAAATAGACATTTTAAAAATTGGGTCAATCAAGTTCTAAGTCATTTACAATTCAATTTCATCTTAAAATTATATATTAGAATCTGTAACCAAGCAATTATATGGATAATGCCTATAATTTTTTTTGAAAACTCCTTTTTCATATATTTAAGTTACATGACTGGCAATACATTTATTTTTATTTTTATCAACATGTACTAGTCTTCCCACGTGGCTCAGTGGTAAAGAATCTGCCTGCCAATGCAGGAGATGTAAGTTCAGTTCCTGAGATAGGAAGATCCCCTAGAGAAGGAAATGGCAACCCACTCCAGTATTCTTGTCTGGAAAATCCCATAGACAGAGGAACCTGGTGGGCCACAGTTCCATGAGATCACAAAGGAATCAGATAGACTTGGCAACTAAACAAGAAAAACAATTAGGTGTCTAGTATTGTTAACTTCATTTCAGAAACTGAATACTTGAACAAAATTTGTAATCAATATTCAGGGAAAAGTTTTTGATTGTCTCAGGTTGTATCAAGTTTCTATCTCTGATGGTATCAACTGTGGCTACAAAGCTGGGTTGTATTGTATGAAAGCAATTTTCCTTGAGGTGGTTTTCTGAAAACTGATGTGTGCACAATGAGCAGGAGAAGGCATTCCTGAGCATGTTCCACAACACCTAGCATGATGAATGTTTAATGATTGTCCTCTAATGTATTATATATTTTTCCTCTCGTTACAAACATCATGTTTCGTGTTATTAAGAATACACAGAAGAACTGTACAAAAAAGATCTTCATGACCCAGATAATCATGATGGTGTGATCATTCACCTAGAGCCAGATATCCTGGAATGTGAGTCAAGAGGGCCTTAGGAAGCATCACTATGAACTAAGCTAGTGGAGGTGATGGAATTCCAGTTGAGCTATTTCAAATCCTGGAAGATGATGCTGTGAAAGTGCTGTACTCAATATGTCAGCAATTTGGAAAACTCAGCAGTGGCCACAGGACTGGAAAAGGTCAGTTTTCATTCCAATCCCTAAGAAAGGTAATGTCCAAGAATGCTCAAACTATTGCACAATTGCACTCATCTCACATGCTAGTAAAGCAATGTTCAAAATTCTCCAAACCAGGCTTCATTAATACATGAACCGTGAACTTCCAGATGTTCAAGCTGGATTTAGAAAAGGCAGAGGAACCAGAGATCAAATTGCCAACATCTGCTGGATCATCAAAAAAGCAAGAGAGTTCCAGAAAAATATCGATTTCTGCTCTATTGACTATGTTAAAGCCTTTGACTGTGTGGATCACAGCAAACTGGGAAAAATTCTGAAAGAGATGGGAATATCAGACTACCTCTTGAGAAACCTATATGCAGGTCAAGAAGCAAAAGTTAGAACTGGACATGGAACAACAGACTGGTTCCAAATAGGAAAATGACTCTGTCAAGGCTGTATATTATCACTCTGCTTGTTTAAATTATGCAGAGTACATCATGAGAAATGCTGGGCTGGATGAAGCACACGCTGGAATCAAGATTTCTGGGAGAAACATCAGTAACCTCAGATATGCAGATGACACCTCCCTTATGGCAGAATGTGAAGAAGAACTAAAGAGCTTCTTGATGAAAGTGAAAGAGGAGAGTGAAAAAGTTGGCTTAAAGTTCAGCATTCAGAAAACTAAGATCATGGCATCCGGTCCCATCACTTCATGGCAAATAGATGGGGAAACAGTGTAAACAGTGGCTGACTATTTTTGGGGGGCTCCAAAATCACTGCAGATTTTGATTGCAGCCATGAAATTAAAAGACACTTACTCCTGGGAAGGAAAGTTATGACCAACCTAGACAGCATATTAAAAAGCAGAGACATTACTTTGTCAAAAAAGATCTGTCTAGTCAAGGCTATGGTTTTTCTTTAGTAGTGTATGGATATGAGAGTGGATTATAAAGAAAGCTGAGTGCAGAAGAGTTGATGCTTTTGAACTGTGATGTTGGAGGAAACTTTTGAGAATCCCTTGGACTGCAAGGAGATCCAACCAGTCCATCCTAAAGGAGATCAGTCCTGGGTGTTCATTGGAAGGACTGATGCTGAAGCTGAAACTCCAATACTTTGGCCACCTGATTGAAGAGCTGACTCATCTGAAAAGACCCTGATGCTGGGAAAGATTGGGGGCAGTAGGAGAAGGGGATGACAGAGGATGAGATGGTTGGATGACATCACCGACTCAATGGACATGAGTTTGGATAAACTCCAGGTGTTGGTGATGGACAGGGAGGCCTGGCCTGCTGCAGTTCGTGGGTTCACAAAGAATCAGACATGATAGTGACTGAATTCAACTGAACTGATCCATGTCATTTAACCTCTTGTATGCCTTATCTAGCAAATAATCAGCTACTTGATGGTGTCAACTGTGGATGTCTTTTTTACTAATGTATCTCTCAAGCCAGTTATGCATGTGTTCTCAGTTGCTCAGCCATGTCCAACTCTTTACAACTCTATGGACGGTAGCCTACCAGACTCCTCTATCCATGGAATTTCCCAGGCAAGAATACTGAAGTTGGTTGCCATTTCCTACTCCAGAGGATATTCCCAGCTCAGGGACTGAACCCTCCTCTCCCTTATTTCCTGTATTGCAGGTGGATTCTTTACCACTGTACACCTGGGAAGCCCAAAGCCAAACAGAGCATCTGACAAATGGTAAGTTCTTAATAAATATATGTCAAATGGATGAACAAATAATTGTTGGATATTGTTCTGGTAAAGCATATATATGCCTACATTTTTTACATTTTCTCATTAGCATATTTTGACAGTAAGTAGTATTTGAATAATTCAAATAGATTAAGCATATATTTAAAGAGTACTCACTATACATGATATTAAAGCCTTACATACTAAGGATATAGAATTAAACAGATACTTTCCCTGCTCTTAGGAAGCTAATAGCCCAGTAGGGGATAGAAACTTTGAGATACACATACTGTAAATGGTGATAAGGAAAGTTGAAGGATGCTGTGCCAGATAATCAAAAAGAAGTTCAACTTTAAAATGGTTTATTCAATGAGCTAGTCCCATCAGCCGAGTAAAAAACATGGTCTTATAATAATTTTTCTTGTAAAAAATGGCTTTAACGTCTCAGCTTCCAAGTTCTTTGTGGTGAAGCTACACAGAAAAAGTAATATGCCAAGAGTACCACATATATCTATAACCCTCTGTCTACATTTTTTATGTTCAAAATATATGTATTTCTAAGGAACTGTATTTTAGTTCTTGAGATGGCCTTGCCAATTGTTCTCATTTTTGTCAGACTGGGCATTTTGATGAAAGATTTATAATATGGCTCTGCCCAATTCCAGACCACTATACTGCATATAAAGTGACTGATGGTAAGTTTATATACAGAGAACAAAACTTTCTTCTGCTCAAAGTTACCTAGTCCTCTGAGATTGAAGTAAGTGGAAATAGTGTCAGACTTTATTTTGGGGGGCTCAAAAATCACTGCAGATGGTGACTGCAGCCATGAAATTAAAAGACGCTTACTCCTTGGAAGAAAATGATGACAAACCTAGATAGCATATTCAAAAGCAGAGACATTACTTTGCCAACAAAGGTCTGCCTAGTCAAGGCTATGGTTTTTCCAGTGGTCATGTATGGATGTGAGAGTTGGACTGTGAAGAAAGCTGAGCACCAAAGAATTGATGCTTTTGAACTGTGTTGTTGGAGAGGACTCTTGAGAGTCCCTTGGACTGCAAGGAGATCCAACCAGTCCATTCGAAAGGAGATCAGCCCTGGGATTTCTTTGGAAGGAATGACCCTAAAGGTGAAACTCCAGTACTTAAGCCACCTCATGCGAAGAGTTGACTTATTGGAAAAGTCTCTGATGCTGGGAGGGATTGGGGGCAGGAGGAGAAGGGGATGACAGAGGATGAGACGGCTGGATGGCATCACCGACTCGATGGACATGGTTTTGGGTGAACTCCGGGAGATGGTGATGGACAGGGAGGCCTGGCGTGCTGCGATTCATGAGGTCTCAAAGAGTCAGACAAGACTGAGTGACTGAACTGAACTGATACTCAGCAAAACTATAACTGATCCAAATTATCTAATACGTTACAGATGTTCACTGTCAGAATTCAGTTAATCAAAGCAAGGAGTTTTACTTTCCTCCATCATCAGTGATATATAAGATCAAAGCAATCAGCGATCATGAAAGGAGAAATACAATGGTTTCATAAGAATCTGAGGGTCTCTAATTCTCAGACTTATTCACTAAACAAAGTTCTGTATGCTTTTTAAATAGTGCATAAATTTGTCAGTTTCTCTGTAAATCAAATACAGCAGACACAGTAGGTTTGCATCTTGATATAAGATGTAAATTGGGAACAAACATTGCTTTAGCTTTAGTTAACAGGAAGGTCTCATCCTCTCCCTTTACTTTCCCTTCCCCTATCCACCTCTTCCCTCTGCTTTCCCTTCTTTTTCCCCTCTTCACCCCTCCTCTTTCTTCCTCCTCCTTTTGTTCCTCCTACACTTCCCCTTGTCTAATAATTTTTCTAAATCCTAGCCAAATAAATTATTTAAAACAATTTATTTTTTAATTAGTAAAATATATCCACAAATCCATAATCATCACCATACCATGACAAAAGTATTTAGTTAATACTTTAACATTTGTTCATTAGAACAGAGACTATTTTGTGGTGATAAAAAGATTTTGAACCCAAAGCTCTGGATTCAGAAACTGCCTCTATTAGTTGTTGGCTCTTATTTAGAAAATTCTTCTAATATCTCCATACTATGGTTATCCAACTCTAAATAATATCTATATTATAAGGGTGTTTTGAGAATTAAAGTTAATAGTATATATCTAGAGACTTCATATCATATTTACAAAAAAATGCTTTACCATACCTATATAAACATTTAGGAAAGGATTTTATTTTTCTGAGCATGTAAGTCAAATATCTACAAATTATTCTATATAACATTGATGATTCACAGTAAAAAGAGCCCAAAGAACAAATGATTACTCAGAGAAAAAGTAGACAAAATTCTACAATATTCTAGAGGTCTTCTTTCCTTATCCTTTCTTCACAAATGTGAATTCTGAGGTCAGAATATTAATCTACTGATTTAATAGATTAGTGCTTTCATGAAAATGTTAAAATATTAATTTCAGAAACACTGTGATAAGGGTGTCAATAATTTTTACCATGTGAATCAATATTCTGTAGTACAACAGAGAGATAGGAATCAATACATATTAGTTTAATGTCAAAGCTAGACATGCAGTTTTAAAAATAGGAAATTGCCTTCTGAGTGCAAAATAAATTTATTTTTTCTTAAAGTGAAAGATCTTTTCAGAGCCCAAATCATGCCTTGATGTCTCTCAGTACTGACATTTTGAATGGTTATTATTTTTGTTTCCTGTCATTTATAATATTCATTTATTAATATTTTTATTCCTTTGTCACATAACTTTTTTTTTCACAAGCAGCTCCCAGTGATAACATGTGTATAATTGTTTGTTAAATTTGTGACATCATAATGTGATAAATTAACTGATTATATAAGCCAAAACATTTTCCTTTAAGATAATTTGCATTACAAGTAATCTTACACTTTACCATTATGAAAAGATATTACATGGAGGTTTGACACTAATTTTGACTACTATTTAAAAAGAAAAAAGGAAAATAATAGTCTTCCAAATTAAGCCCATACAGACTTGCCAACATCAAGGCCAGGTGACTTTCTCTAAGTATTAACAACATGTGTATGAAGAGACTGTCTTTGGTCACCAATTCAGTGCCCATCCTCCCTGTTTCATATAGAGAAATACACAAGGGAAGGGCAGTTCTGTAGCAATATTTTACTCTTTCCCCATCCAACTGGAGGTGGGTGGCTCTGAAAGGCAGTCAACATGATGATCTATGCTTGTACTTACCTATGAATTGAAGAAAAATAGCAAACTGAATGTAGCTGCCTGAGCCTGACAGGTTGATCTCCCTCCATGTGAGCTATACCAAGAATGTGTGGAAATCCTGTGAATCAATAATTATTACTGCAGAATCTTGCTTTTTTGTTGTTGTACAGTCACTAAGTCATGTCTGTGGAGTCATTTGTTACTCCTTGGACTGCAGCATCCCAGGTTTCCCTATCCTTCACCATCTCCTGGAGCTTGCTCAAACTCATATCCATTGAGTCAGTGATGCTATCCAACCATCTCATCTTCTGTCGTTCCCTTCTCCTCCTGCCTTCAATCTTTTATTTTTTTATTTTTTGGACATTCTTCTTACTTTATTTATTTTATATTTTTAATTTTTCCAAATTTTATTTTTTAATTATTATTATTTTTATTTTATTTTACTTTAAAATACTGTATTGGTTTTCCCATACATCAACATGAATCTGCCATGGGTGTACATGAGTACCCAATCCTGAACCCCCCTCCCACCTCCCTCCCCATACCATCTCTCTGGGTCATCCCAGTGCACCAGCCTCAAGCATCCTGTATCCTGCATTGAACCTAGACTGGTGATTCATTTCTTACATGATATTATACATGTTTCAATGCCATTCTCCCAAATCACCCCACCCTCGCCCTCTCCCACAGAGTCCAAAAGACTGTTCTATATATCTGTGTCTCTTTTGCTATCTTGCATACAGGGTTATTGTTACCATCTTTCTAAATTCCATATATATGTGTTAGTATACTGTATTGGTGTTTTTCTTTCTGGCTTACTTCACTCTGTATAATTGGCTCCAGTTTCATCCACTTCATTAGAACTGATTCAAATGTATTCTTTTTAATGGCTGAGTAATACTCCATTGTGTATATGTACCACAGCTTTCTTATCCATTTATCTGCTGATGGACATCTAGGTTGCTTCCATGTCCTGGCTATTATAAATAGGGCTGCGATGAATATTGGGGTACACGTGTCTCTTTCAATTCTGGTTTCCTCAGTGTGTATGCCCAGCATTGGGATTACTGGGTCATAAGGCACTAGCTTCAATCTTTTCCAGCATCAGGGTCTTTTCTAATGAGTCTGCTCTTTGACTCAGGTGGCCAAAGTATTGGAGCTTCAGTCTCAGCATCAGTCCTTCCAATGAATATTCAGGGCTAATTTATTTGATTTATTTGTAGTTCAAGGGACTCTCAAGAGTCTTTTCCAATACCACAATTCAAAAGCATCAATTTTTTTACTTAGTTGTAAACTTTTATCATTACCAGTCTCAGACTTTTGAAAATCAAAGTCTTACTTAGTTGGAACCTTTTATCAGTGCCTGTCTCAGGACCACTGTCTACTTGCACAAGAGATAAATACATACATATACAAAGATGATGCTTGTAGCTGAGACAGTAACACTGATTGGAGGCATAAATCAGACCTCAACAAAGACATTGAGTGGGGAAGCCTTGAAGAACTTACACGTACTTCTAAAAATATTCCAGCATTTGGGCAATTGCCTTACAGAGGGTTCTGACAGTGAATCATTATTAACCAGAGATTCAGAGAAAAAAAAAATACTGAATGAGAGAATTGCAAGCTTTTCTAGATAAATAAAGAAATAGTGCACCTACAAGTGCCCCTCAAATCTTCAAGCAGGGGGCAAGGTCAAAAATAAACAGCCAAATAAAACACATATAAGTGTTATCAAGTCATAAATCAGGGTTGTTGCTGTTCAGTCATGTCTGACTCTTCATGACCCCATGGACTGCAGCATGCCAAGCCAGGATAACAAATTGTTAAATAACATTTGTTCTATTTTTCTACCTGATAGGTATACCTTCATAATGATAAAATTTTAAAATATGGATGAGGTTATGTATTTCACAAAAGAAACTGACTTTAATCATTATTGTGCCTGTCTAAATAGTCTAGAGATGGCAAGTTATGTTTAAGTGAGCAATATAATAAATTACACACATAATTCATAATTTCTAGATTTATTTCACATGTTATGTCATTTGCCTCTTTTCAAAAAAAATAGTAAATATGTTACTATAATCAAAATTTTCCCATTTATTTTAAAATAATAATAAAATTATAAAGTAATTTAAAAATAAGATGTGATTGTATGAAGAGTATAAAATGTCAATAAGTATATAATTGAAAATTAGGATAAAAGTAATTAAATCACATGTATACGCTTCAAAAGGTTGTTTTTCTTTTAACTTGTTCACAATTTTCTATTAATGTTAAAAAATTAAATATCAGTAATGAATATAAAAGTGTTTTATTTTAAAACATTATAAATTTTAAAAAATTTCTTCTCAAATATTTCAAATAATTAAAACATATAGCAAACTAGCAATGCATTGTCACATTTAATAAACTGACATTTTATAAATAATGCTTATTTTTAGACATACACATAAATATAAACAAATGTAAAGGGCAATATGTATTTTTAATATTAAAATGTTTCTTACTCTTTATTTGTTATCCTTGAATTTATCTTGTTAATTCTGAAATCACAAATAGAACACCAAGAGAACCTAGAAAACAGAAATTTTTCACTCTTGAGGAAGGATTCATTAAGCAATAATCTATTGCACTCATGCTATTTGAAACAAAGACTGTGACAGGTTAATAAGCCTTTTCTGCTTACCGAAGCACTTCTATTATGCAAATATCTGAAATTCAAACTATTCATTGAATGACTCTGACACTGGAAATAGAATATACAAACTTTCAAGGCACTGGGATGTAGGTATATTTCCCTTGAAAGATACACAGCAAGAGAGATGAAGAAGTGTTTCCTTGAGTTCTCAGCAGTGTTAGAAATGTAAATGCCTTGAGATACAGGTTTTGCCAAGTCAATATTGAGCCAGATCTTGCATAAGCAGGCTGTATATATTCTTTAATATGTTTGTTGCATTTTTAAATTATTTTTTGTATATTTTGTATGGTATGCAAGGCACAGGACAGTTATCCTAATTGTTAAGTCCTGATTGTGAAAAGGGTGTTGGTTGCCCCCTTTTCCTTTATTCTTGCTCTCTGCTCCTTACAGTATTGTGGAGATTGAGAAATGGAATGAGTGGAAGAATGGTAAGATTCCTCCCTCCCCCCAAGTCCGTCAAGGCACAAGCTCAGCTGATAATTGGCCAAATAGAAGCAAAGTTGAAGTATTTTGTTATAAAGATGTAAGAAATAAGATGTAATAAGTCATAGTTTAAAGCAGGAACTAGTGCACTGTAGAGAGAGATCGTCTGAAGGCTCTCTGAAGAACTCACTTGTGAACCCTACTGGACAGGCAACATTCAGACCAGCACTTGGACAGATTGCATGTGATAGGCAGAAGAGACATGTTATTAACCTCTACTAAGTAAATATCAAAAGGAAATAAAACACCTGGTTGACATTTTCACCCTCATTCTTGCTTTCCTAACCCCAGCTATCTTCACTCTAAAAGAAACAGAATTGAAGGGTTTTGAAAAAGAGCAATGTCAGGACTAGGCAGACATCAGATGACATCCCTCTCTTCTCTTGTTGGCTGATCTTGAATCCATGATCAGACTTGAATTTGAGGAAAGGCAAAAATTTAATACTGAGTTTGAATTTAAAGTTGAAATTTAAGCAAATTGTTCTTTTCCACAGTATGAAAAATTTTGAAATTTGAAAATAAAAGTTATTCTACTTTCTCAAGGTATTTTTATGTAACAGCAAGAAGAATCTGATATATCATGTTTGAATAATTCTAGATAAACTTCTTTTTCTTATTATGCCCATTCAATAAAGCAGTGACATACTTAGTTAACTCCCAGACATTTAGACTTTTCTCCATGTTTTACCATAATTATGATGATATGAAGAACATCTCCTTTATTCAGTGTGTTTTCCTCGATAAACAAAAAAAAAGTCTGAAATAATTTTCTATAATATTTAACTATCTTGATGATATTACCAAAAGGATTCTGATCAACTAAGGGAAGAAAAAAAATTAACATAAAGTTAAAAGTAGAGCAAAAAATAAATGAAATATCCAAAGAGAGAGAGCTAGAAAAAATATGGGGTGGAGGAATGGTAATAGATTTTGAAATTCCACATAGGTAGCTCACTCTACAGTTTTTGCTTCAAGAAAAAAACTGATATTTTAAAGATGTTTCTCTCTTAAATACATTGGGATACATATCAAATTGCTTGCAAACCTATAGTAACACACACACACACACACACACACACACATATATATATATATATATACACACACACACACACACACACACACACACACACATACACATAGTGGGCTATTAAAGATAATAACAAATACTGGAGAGAGCACCTCAGGGAGAAGTACAGTAAGTTTCCACTTAAATAAGATTTGCACTTTTCACTTGTCCATAGGGAAATCCCAGAAGTGTCAGTTTTCTTTTAATGAGAGATGTACCCCTCTACAAAGAAAAGAATAATCAGCTAATGAGAACCACTTTGTAAATCTGAGTCAGTGCTTCCATATATGACTTCCCACAAGGGGTGAAAGAACAGGTCAGCTGCTTGACTTGCAATCAAGTGATCAAGACACATTTGTCTGTCTACTATTAATTCTGTGTGGGACCTTTGGTTGCACATTAGCTACTTTGAACCCAATTTCACTTAAAATGAATTTGATATTTTATTGAAAAGTTAGAAATTGTATATAGTAGTCATTGCTTCTGCAAGGGATATTTGGTAAACAGGATTCAGTCCCTGCCAATTAGGAGGGAAGACATGAAAAATAGACAGACAGTAATACTAAAACATTTTTCTCTCTATGCCCCGACATAGTGAAGAAACACTGGACTGAAAGAAACACAAGCTGGAATCAAGATTGCCAGGAGAAATATCAATAACCTCAGATATGCAGATGACACCATTCTTATGGCAGAAAGTGAACAGGAACTAAAAAGCCTCTTGATGAAAGTGAAAGAGGAGAGTGAAAAAGTTGGCTTAAAGCTCAACATTCAGAAAATGAAGATCATGGCATCCGGTCCCATCACTTCATGGGAAATAGATGGGGAAACAGTGGAAACAGTGTCAGACTTTAATTTTGGGGGCTCCAAAATCACTGCAGATGGTGACTGCAGCCATGAAATTAAAAGATGCTTACTCCTTTGAAGAAAAGTTATGACCAACCTAGATAGCATATTCAAAAGCAGAAACATTACTTTGCTGACTAAGGTCCGTCTAGTCAAGGCTATGGTTTTTCCAGTGGTCATGTATGGTTGTGAGAGATGGACTGTGAAGAAGGCTGAGTGCCGAAGAATTGATGCTTTTGAACTGTGGTGTTGGAGAAGACTCTTGAGAGTCCTTTGGACTGCAAGGAGATCCAACTAGTCCATTCTGAAGGAGATCAGCCCTGGGATTTCTCTGGAAGGAATGATGCTAAAGCTGAAACTCCAGTACTTTGGCCACCTCATGCGAAGAGTTGACTCATTGGAAAAGACTTTGATGCTGGGAGGGATTGGGGGCAGGAGGAGAAGGGGATAACAGAGGATGAGATGGCTGGATGGCATCACTGACTCGATGGATGTGAGTCTGAGTGAACCCCGGGAGTTGGTGATGGACAAGGAGGCCTGGCGTGCTGCGATTCATGAGGTTGCAGAGTTGGACACGACTGAGCGACTGAATTGAACTGATGCCCCAACCAGTAATGTTGAAGAAGCTTAAGTTGAACGGTTCTATGAAGACCTACAAGACCTTTTAGAACTCACACCCAAAAAAGATATCCTTTTCATTATAGGGGACTGGAATGCAAAAGTAATAAGTCAAGAAACTCCTGGAGTAACAGGCAAATTTGGCCTTGGAGTACAGAATGAAGCAGGGCAAAGTCTAACAGAGTTCTGCCAAGAGAATGCACTAGTCATAGCAAATGCCCTCTTTCAACAACACAAGAGAAGACTCTATACATGGACTTCACCAGATGGTCAACACCAAAATCAGACTGATTATATATTTTGCAGTCAAAGATGGAGAAGCTCTATACAGTCAGAAAAAAGAAGACTGGGAGCTGACTGTGGCTCAGATCATGAACTTCTTATTGCAAAATTCAAACTTAAATTCAAGAAAGTGGGGTAAACCACTAGAACATTCAGGTATTACCTAAATCAAATCCTTTATGACTATACAGTGGAAGTGACAAATAGATTTAAGGGACTAGATGTGATAGACAGAGCGCCTGATGAACTATGGATGGAGGTTTGTGACATTGTACAGGAGACAGGAATCAAGACCATTCCCAAGAAAAAAGAAATGCAAAACAGCAAAATGGCTGTCTGGGGAGGCCTTACAAATAGCTCTGAAAGGAAGGGAAGCAAAAACCAAAGGAGAAAAGGAAAGATATTCACATCTGAATAAAGAGTTCTAAAGAATAGGAAGGAGAGATAAGAAAGCTTTCCTCAGCGATCAATGCAAAAAATTAGAGGGAAAGAACAGAATGGGAAAGACTAGAGATTTCTTCAAGAAAATTAGAGATACCAAGAGAACATTTCATGCAAAGATGGGCTCAATAAAGGACAGAAATGGTAGGGAACTAACAGAAGCAGAAGATATTAAGAAGAGGTGGCAAGAATACACAGAAGAACTGTACAGAAAAGATCTTCACGACCCACATAATCACAAAGGTATGATCACCCACCTAGAGCCAGAAAATCCTGGAGTGTGATGTCAAGAGGGCCTTAGGAAGCATCAATACAAACAAAGTGGAGGTGATGGAATTCCCATTGAGCTATTTCAAATCCTGAAAGATGATGCTGTGAAAGTGCTGCACTCAATATGCCAGTAAATGTGGAAAACTCAGCAGTGGCCATAGGACTGAAAAAGGTCAGTTTTCATTCCAATCTCAAAGAAAGGCAATGCAAAAGAATGCTCAAACTACCACACAATTGCACTCATTTCACAAGCTAGTAAAGTAATATTCAAAATTCTCCAAGCCAAGCTTCAGCAGTATGTGAACCATGAACTTGCAAATGGTCAGGCTGGTTTTAGAAAAGGCAGAGGAACTGGAGATCAAATTGCCAACATCCGCTGGATCATCAGAAAAGCAAGAGAGTTCCAGAAAAACATCTATTTCTGCTTTATTGACTATGCCAAAGCCTTTGACTGTGTGGATCACAATAAACTGTGGAAAATTTTGAGAGAGATGGGAATACCAGACCACCTGACTTGCCTCCTGAGAAATCTGTATGCAGGTCAGAAAGCAACAGATAGAACTGGACTTGGATCAACAGACTTGTTCCAAATAGGAAAAGGAGTACATCAAGGCTGTATATTGTCCCCCTGTTTATTTAACTTATATGCAGAGTACATCATGAGAAATGCTGGGCTGGAGGAAGAACAAGTTGGAATCAAAATTTCCAGGAGAAATATCAGTAACCACAGATATGCAAATGACACCACCCTTATGGCAGAAAGTGCAGAAGAACTAAAGAGCCTCTTGATGAAAGTGAAAGTGGAGAGTGAAAAAGTTGGCTTAAAGCTCAACATTCAGAAAACTAAGATCATGGCATCTGGTCCCATCACTTCATGGCAAATAGATGGGGAAACAGTGGAAACAGTGGCTGACTTTATTTGTTGGGCTCCAAAATCACTGCAGATGTTGATTGCAGCCATGAAATTAAAAGACACTTACTCCTTGCAAGGAAAGTTATGACCAACCTAGACAGCATGTTAAAAAAGAGAGACATTACTTTGTCAACAAAGGTCCATCTAGTCAAGGCTATGGTTTTTCCAGTGGTCATGTATGGATGTGAGAGTTGGACTATAAAGAAAGCTGAGCCCCGAAGAATTGATGCTTTTGAACTGTGGTGTTGGAGAAGACTCTTGAGAGTCCCTTGGACTGCAAGGAGATCCAAGTCCTTCCTAAAGGAGATCAGTCCTGGGTATTCATTGGAAGGACTGATGTTGAAGCTGAAACTCCAATACTTTTGCCAGCTGATGTGATGAGCTGACTCATTGTAAAAGACCCTGATGCTGGGAAAGATTGAAGGAAGGAGGAGAAGGGGACGACAGAGGATGAGATCGTTGGATAGCATCACTGACTCAATGGACATGGGTTTGGGTGGACTCCAAGAGTAGGTTATGGACAAAGAGGCCTGGCATGCTGTGGTTTATGGGGTCGCAAAGAGTTGGACACAACTGAGTGACTGAGCTGATTGATTGAATACTAGAATTAGAAAAAACAGCAACATAGGCCTCAAATTCCCCAAAGTGTGACTATACCAGCCTGAATACAAATATCCAAGAAATGCAGTGTTACTAAATGTAAGAGAGTAAGGAAGAAGAGGGGTAGATGGGAAGGTCAAAGAGGGGAATAGCATCAATTCATATTGGGGATGAGACGGTAAAGAATTCACTTGCAATGAAGGAGAACCTGGTTCTATTCCTGGGCAGGAAAGTTGCCCTGGAAAAGAGTGCAGTTACCCGCTCCAGTATTCTTGCCTAGAGCATTCCATGGACAGAGAAGCCTGATGGGTTACAGTCCATGGAGTTGCAAAGAGTAGGACATGACTGAATAACTAACACTTTCATTTTCAAGCCTTATTCAAACATTGGTCTTTGTTATCGTTGTTGTTGGGTGAAGTAGGAATGTATTTGAAGGCTTTAAAAGAATAGCATGTTCTAATCTATATTTTATCAGTCTTCTTACTACCACAAAGGGCTAAATTAAACAGTAAAAAGAAAAGACACATTAAGAAGTATATTTAAAAGTATAGTTAAGAGATGATGGTAGCTTAGACCAGCATTATCAGAAGTGATGGCTGGCTATGAGCTGTGGTCAGATTCAGAATCCACTTTGAAGTCAGGGTGACAGAATTTGTTGATAGATTGGATTTACTTATTGACAGAGAAAGAGTGAAGAATACTTTCAAGAGTTTTTGATCTGAAGAATACTTTCAAGAGTTTTTGATCCATAATAAAAGGATGGAATGGTCAATAACTGAGATGATACAAAATGTAGGATGCTTGTTTCAGCTGACAAAAAAAAAAAAAATCAGAAGGGAGAGAAAGAAATGGATACAGAAAAGGAGATTCTAGGCAAAGAGAAAAATAGAGTAAATATGGAATAAATGGTAGTATGGTAGGAAAGATAAAAATACAAGCTTATTCGAATTGCCAGTCTATGTCCGATGCAGGATATGGCACGCTTGGGGCTGGTACGCGGGGATGACCCAGAGAGATGTTGTGGGGAGGGGGGTGGGAGCGGGGTTCAGGTTTGGGAATGCATGTACACCCGTGGTGGATTCATGTCAATGTATGGCAAAACCAATACAGAATTGTAAAGTAAAATAAAAAATAAATAAATTTAAAATAAATAAATAAATAAAATAAAATAAAATCTAAATGAGATGTTATGTCAGAAATGCATAATGCATGCAGGATGATAGTGTCTGATACTGATAGTACATTATGAAGAACCCAGAATATTTCCAAAGGACTTCTCACTTTTTAGAGTTACTGAGAGCAACTGGCTTTTTGAGAATGAATGATCATGCTTTGAATTTCAGAGAGACAGTCTCTCAATATCCTGTCTGAAACAGGCCAAATGTTTTTTTATGACAAAAATTCTAAATGTTAAAATATTCAGTAAATGGTATAAATAATTTTAAACATTGATGAGTATTGATAAATTAACTGTGATTATTCCAATAAAAATGTGTACATGGTACCTTTGAATATTGGACAAGATTTTCTAAAAAGCACAATTCATTGTCACTTTTTATACAAATTGTGTATTGTTCATACAATTGAGTGTCAGCATATAGCCATACATCTGAATTAGACACTTTCCAATTTTTATAAACTGTTTTGATTTATATTTTAATCTCTTTTTCTGCTGGTGTGATTAATCATTTTCTTATGGATATATCATACATATAGAATATATTTTCTGATTCATTTTTATTTCAAATTTTCAAATGCTCATAGTCAAATCTACTAATTTTTTCCTAAGGACATTTTTTTTTTGTCTTTAGGGTTATGCTTACTGTTACTAAAATAGATGTGTGTTTAATAGCAACTAACCCAGAAAAAAGCCTCTTGATGAAAGTGAAAGAGGAGAGTGAAAAAGTTGGCTTAAAGCTCAACATTCAGAAAATGAAAAGATCACGGCATCTGGTCCCATCACTTCATGGGAAATAGATGGGGAAACAGTGGAAACAGTGTCAGACTTTATTTTTCTGGGCTCCAAAATCACTGCAGATGGTGACTGCAGCCATGAAATTAAAAGACGCTTACTCCTTGGAAGAAAAGTTATGACCAACCTAGATAGTATATTCAAAAGCAGAGACATTACTTTGCCAACTAATGTCCGTCTAGTCAAAGCTATGGTTTTTCCTGTGGTCATGTATGGATGTGAGAGTTGGACGGTGAAGAAGGCTGAGCGCCGAAGAATTGATGCTTTTGAACTGTGGTGTTGGAGCAGACTCTTGGGAGTCCCTTGGACTGCAAGGAGATCCAACCAGTCCATTCTGAAGGAGATCAACCCTGGGATTTCTTTGGAAGGAATGATGCTAAAGCTGAAACTCCAGTACTTTGGCCACCTCATGCGAAGAGTTGACTCATTGGAAAAGACTGTGATGCTGGGAGGGATTGGGGGCAGGAGGAGAAGGGGACGACAGAGGATGAGATGGCTGGATGGCATCACTGCTTTGATGGACGTGAGTCTGAGTGAACTCCAGGAGTTGGTGATGGACAGGGAGGCCTGGTGTTCTGTGATTCATGGGGTCGCAAAGAGTCGGACATGACTGAGCGACTGAACTGAACTAAACCCAGAAAAAATTCATTAAAGAGAACAGAAAAATGCCTACAAAAATACCTCTATAGGGATATACACACAAACATAGAAAGAAGAAAAAAAAGAAAGAAAAATGAAAAAAAGAAGGGAAGGGTAAAAGAAAGGGTCAGAAAAAGACTTTATATTTAGTCTTCCCAGGTGACTCAGTGTTAAAAAATCTGCCTGCCAGTGCAGGAGATGCAAGAAACATTGGTTGGAAAGGAAACGGTAACCCATTCCAGTATTCTTGACTGGAAAATTCCGTGGACAGAGGAGCCTTGTGGGCTGTCATAAAGAATTGGACACAACTGACATGAATGAGCATGAAGCAAATATGCAACATAAATTTTTTTTTTTAAATTAAACCTTATATGAATATGAGGAAGTATAGAGAAACATTGCAGGAAAATCCAATTCGGCTCTCTCAGCCACATACCAAGAGAACAGAAAGTGTTGAGAAGATATAAATAGCATAAAAACAAATTTATATCCTTTCACATTCTAAATCCTGAGAAGCTACCATGCATTGGACACAGCATTGTACCATATTTTAAATCCTAAACAAACCTGGGAGGTAATTGAGGTTTATAGCAATTATGTAGATTACTCAACATTCTTCATAAATGTTATAATATGGACATCAATCTGAGTTTTCTCAGTCAATTGCCCACAATCCTCTGTCTTGCCTTTGGATGGAGTAAAGCAAAGAAATGCATTTTACTCACATGGATAAAGATAAAACATATTAACTCTCTTAAAGAAAAAAAAAAATAGTGTGTTTTGAGTTTGAGAAATATTTTTCAGTAAGTTACTCCTATCATATTTTTACCCTAAAAGAGTACATGAAAGAGTTCTACTTAGTTTTTTTTTTTTTCCTAAATTTATTTTCATAAATATACAAGTTTCTTTTAGGATGAGGTATCTCTTAGCATATGTAATTTAAACACAAATATATTAGATATTAAGATGTCATTTCTAACAGAATACTACATGTAAGGTATAAGGAAATTCCATTCTAATATTTTCCTGATGAGAGGTTCAGGAGAAATGGTAAATTTAAAAAATTGAATCTTTGTTCAGTTCAGTTCAGTTCAGTCACTCAGTCGTGTCCAACTCTTTGCGACCCCATGATTTGGAGCATGCCAGGACTTCCTGTCCATCACCAACCCGGACTTCACCCAAACTCATGTCCATCGAGTCGATGATGCCATCCAGCAATCTCATCCTCTGTCACCCCCTTCTCCTCCTGCCCCCAATCCCTCCCAGCATCAGAGTCTTTTCCAATGAGTCAACTCTTCACATGAGGTGGCCAAAGTACTGGAGTCTCAGCTTTAGAATCAGTCCTTCCAAAGAAATCCCAGGGCTGATCTCCTCTCAAATGGACTGTTTGGATCTCCTTGCAGTCCAAGGTACTCTCAAGAGTCTTCTCCAACACCACAGTTCAAAAGCATCAATTCTTCGGTGCTCAGCTTTCTTCACAGTCCAACTCTCACATCCATACGTGACCACTGGAAAAACCATAGCCTTGACTAGATGGACCTTTGTTGGCAAAGTATTGTCTCTGCTTTTAAATATGCAAAACAGCAAAAGAGACACAGATGTATAGAACAGTCTTTTGGACTCTGTGGGAGAGGGAGAGGGTGGGATGATTTGGGAGAATGGCATTGAAGCATGTATAATATCATATAAGAAACGAATTGCCAGTCTTGGTTCTATGCAGGATACAAGATGCTTGGGGCTGGTGCACTGGGATGACCCAGAGAGATGGTTGGGGAGGGAGGCGGGAGGGGGGTTCAGGATTGGGAACACATGTACACCCGTGGTGAATTCATGTTGATGTATGGCAAAACCAATACAAAATTGTAAAGTAAAAATAAATAAATAAATAAAATAAAATCTAAAAAAACAATAAATATGCTAACTAGGTTGGTAATAACTTTTCTTCCAGGGAGTAAGCGTCTTTTAATTTCATGACTGCAGTCACCATCTGCAGTGATTTTGGAGCCGAAAAAAATAAAATCTGACACTGTTTCCACTGTTTCCCCATCTATTTCCCATGAAGTGATGGGACCAGATGCCATGATCTTCATTTTCTGAATGTTGAGCTTTAAGCCAACTTTTTCACTCTCCTCTTTGACTTTCATCAAAAGACTCTTTAGTTCCTCTTCACTTTCTGCCATAAGGGTGGTATCATCTGCATATCTGAGGTTATTGATATTTCTCCCAGCAATCTTCATTCTAGCTTGTGTTTCTTCCAGCCCAGCGATTCTCATGATGTACTCTGCATAGAAGTTCAATAAGCAGGGTGACAATATACAGCCTTGACAACTCCTTTTCCTATTTGGAACCAGTCTGTTATTCCATGTCCAGTTCTAATTGTTGCTTCCTGACCTGCATACAGGTTTCTCAAGAGGCAGGTCAGGAGGGCTGGTATTTCTGTCTCTTTCAGAATTTTCCACAGTTTATTGTGATCCACACAGTCAAAAGCTTTGGCATAGTCAATAAAGCAAAAATAGATGTTTCTCTCGAACTCTCTTGCTTTTCTGATGATCCAGCAGATGTTGACAATTTGATCTCTGGTTCCTCTGCCTCTTCAAAACCAGCTTGAACATCTGGAAGTTCATGGTTCATGTATTGCTGAAGCCTGGCTTGCAGAATTTTGAACATTAGTGTGTGAGATGAGTAGAATTATGTGGTAGTTTGAGCATTCTTTGGCATTGCCTTTCTTTGGGATTGGAATGAAAATTGGCCTCTTCCAGTCCTGTGGCCACTGGTGAGTTTTCCAAATTTGCTTGCATACTGAGTGCAGCATTCCATCACCTCCACTAGCTTTGTTCATAGTGATGCTTCCTAAGGCCCACTTGACCTCACATTCCAGGATGTCTGGCTCTAGGTGAGTGATCACACCATCATGATTATCTTGGTCGTGAAGATCTTTTCTGTATAGTTCTTCTGTGTATTCTTGCCACTTCTTCTTAATATCTTCTGCTTCTGTTAGTTCCCTACCATTTCTGTCCTTTATTGAGCCCATCTTTGCATGAAATGTTCCCTTGGTATCTCTAATTTTCTTGAAGAAATCTCTAGTCTTTCGAATTCTGTTCTTTTCCTCTATTTCTTTGCATTGATCACTGAGGAAGGCTTTCTTATCTCTCCTTGCTATTCTTTGGAACTCTGCATTCAGATGCTTATATCTTTGCTTTTTTCCTTTGCTTTTTGCTTCCCTTGAATGTCACGAACCTCAGTCCATAGTTCATCAGACAGTCTATCTATCAGATCTAGTTCCTTAAATCTATTTCTCACCTCCACTGTATAATCATAAGTGATTTTATTTAGGTCATACCTGAATGGTCTAGTGGTTTTCCTGAATCTTGGTAGAAGTTTACTAATTTTGTAACTTCCAAGTAAGAGAATGCTGATACAATATATTCTTTTTTAACTTTTCCAATCTAATAGTGAAAAAGAGGTATTTCATTTTGTTTTATTAAAATTAAAATCCAGGCTATAAATTTTTCAGTGAGGACTGCTATATCGGTATGCTGCATCCTTTTCTTATTATTTAAAATATGACTTTATGAAATTTTCAGTTTAACAAATAGTGATTATAATTTCTTTGGAACATATCTCTTGAAAGCTTTCCAAGTAAGTGGAAGCATGAAGCAAAGATTTAGTAGTTCTCCATGTGCTAATGTCCATATATCTTCATAACCTATCAGTGAATCTTGAAAATCACCAAGTAGATCTCCCATCATATTTAATGTGTGGTAGAGTATAGACAAAAATCTGAGAGCTATATTTCTGGACCTTTGTTCATACATATAACTTACTCCTTAGAAGAAAAGTTATGACCAACCTAGATAGCATATTCAAAAGCAGAGACATTACTTTGCCAGCAAAGGTCCATCTAGTCAAGGCTATCGTTTTTCCAGTGGTCATGTATGGATGTGAGAGTTGGATTGTGAAGAAAGCTGAGCGCCAAAGAATTGATGCTTTTGAACTGTGGTGTTGGAGAAGACTCTTGAGAAGGTCCCTTGCACTGCTAGGAGATCCAACTTGTCCATTCTGAAGGAGATCAGCTCTGAGTGTTCTTTGGAAGGAATGATGGTAAGGCTGAAACTCCAGTACTTTGGCCACCTCATGTGAAGAGTTGACTCATTGGAAAAGACTCTGATGCTGGGAGGGATTGGGGGCAGGAGGAGAAGGGGACGACCGAGGATGAGATGGCTGGATGGCATCACTGCTTTGATGGACGTGAGTCTGAGTGAACTCTGGGAGTTGGTGATGGACAGGGAGGCCTGGCGTGCTGCGATTCATGGGGTCGCAAAGAGTCGGACACAACTGAGCGACTGAACTGAACTGGACTGACTGCATGATTTGGATGGTCTGGAATCTGATTCATTTATTTTATTCTCTTACAGAGGCAATTGGGTGTCTGGTAAGTGAATTTTTCTATGGACGTATTTATTGTGAAACAGAAGCATGAAAAATATCCAAAAAGTCATCCAGATTGGTATTTTCATGTTGGCATGCTAAATCCCTTCAGTCCTGTTGACTTTTTGCAATCCTATGGACCGTAGCCCGCCAGCCTCCTCTATCCATAGGATTCTCCAGGCAGGAATACTGGAGTGGGTTGCCATGCCCTCCTCCAGGGGTTCTTTCTGACCCAGGGAACCAAACCTGCATCTCCTGAATTGGCAGGCAGGTTCTTTACCACCAGCGCCACCTGGGAAGCCCAGTTTGGTATTTACAATCAATTAAATCATTTCCCTCAATTTCAGGCTGATACTTAACAAAAGAAGGAAACTCCATATTTTTCTGGGCATTATATTGGCAGCTGAGATGGGAAAATATGTTAGCAGTATATGGCTAAATTCATGTTTTCTTATTAAGACTGACAGACATTTCTAACTATAATTTTTATTGATTAGTTTTTTAAAAGTAAAGTGTTGCTGGGTTTAATTATTATGTTTATAATTGTAAGTTGCATGAAAGACATCATTTATCAAAGTTTGAGTTCAATTTGGCAATTTTTTTCCATTTTATCAGGTTTTCTTATTTAAATCTCCATTTTCTTTCAGTTATCTAATTAGCTATAATTGGAGTCATCACCATTCAGATACTCTCAGAGGATCTTGCATATGCACAGATAGAAAGAAAATAGTTTCAACTTAACTTGACAGTTTTAACATAGTGTAAATTAAAATATGTGTTGCAGTCACCTTATCTGGGAGTGGGAAGTAGGGAATCATTCATTCTGTAAAGATAGTACTTATAGGAAATTATATAATTATAGGCATAATAAAATAATATAAATATAGGAAAATAATTTTTAATAAACACAGCTTCTAGATACATCTAGTCTGTTCAGAAAAGAGAACAGTATCCTGTCTACTTTTATAATTGCTGTTTGAACTGTGATTAGTTGTCTGTTCAACCTCCTCTCCAATAAATTGTATGCAATTACTCCTGTTATTTATGGTCAAGTTTTTACATACATATGATCTCAAATGTCTCATTATTTTAATTTTCACATCTAGGAGATGGTATGGGTGTCAGAACTGTGTAAAATTTCTTGAAATCTCTCCTCTTTCTCAAAAGTCCAAATTCAGAATATGGAAGTGAAAACTTCAATTCATACTGATAAACATCACAAAAGCAATGTTATGAGCTGTTTATACTTATCTTTTCTTCAGATTATTTTTTAAATTTAGTTGTGGAATTTCTGGATATTCTCTTGTGAAACTAGGGTGAATGTATGAAATCCTTAGGGCAGTTTCCATTACTCTGTGTTTACTTTGAAGCAGAAGTTCCTCAAGTGAGTTATGGGACCAAATTAGAATCATGTTTTCTAGATGGAACAATCTTCTGAAACAGAACCCAGTAATTTCCACTCTAAAGACAAAAGACAGGATACCACAGACTTTAATGGTTTTAGAAATCTGGATCATTTTCATCCAGACAAAAATTTCCTTGTTTCCACTTGCCTCTCTACATTACCTTTCTATACACACTGTTCATTCTATTGTCTTCTTAAGATCTCTGTTTTAACTTTTGCTCTCTAGTGTTCTCCCCTCCTAACATAAGAAATCTGATTGTATGCCATTTTTCTTGGCTATTGGTATAAATGGGGATCATATTCACCTCTAAACTTTTCATCAAGATTTTTAAAAATTATCAGACTGCAGAGTAAAAGAAGTAAAGTCCCCTTCAAGCTTAAATTTTCACTGGTTCAGTATGATAAATTGCTATGAAGCTACTGGGTCAGAGTTGAATTTAGAAAAAAAAAAAAAATATATATATATGTTTTGTTATATAAATGTGGCACACTGGTAAAGAGTCTACCTGCCAATTCAGGAGATGTTAGAGACCTGAATTTTGATCCCTGGTTGGGAAGATCTCCTGGAGTAGGAAATGGCAACCCATTCCCATATACTCGCCTGGAAGATTCCACAACAGAAAAGCCTGGCGTGTTACAGTCCATAGGATTGCAAAAAGCTAGATACAACTGAGCACATACACACACACTTACATAAACATATAAATAGAAATACATTTCATTTCCAACTTAATTGTCCACACTTAACAAAAAACAATTATATTCAAGTATTTAAGAGGATGTGTAAAATTGAGAAATAGCCATAACCCAGCATTGAGAGAATTTTTTATGATTCCTCAGTTTCAAGCTATGCTTCTGTATCTTTCTCTCATTTCATGTAGCTTTGGCTGAATAACTTACCCTGAAGTTTCATTACTTTTATTGGCTAAAGAAGAAATACATCTAAGGAGGAAATACATACCATCCTAGTACATTTCAACAGTTAAGAAAACATAACATTGTAGAGCCTAAAGAACTATATTCAGCACCCTCCCTATAATAAACCATAGTGGAAAAGAAAATGCAAAATAAATTTATACAGTCTATAATTGTATATGTTATTCAAATAATTTAAAATTATAAGTTAATCTTTTTTCCCCAAAATGAAAAACTGTTTCTTCCCAGAGTCACAGTGACTGAATCTTCAAGGAGGAGCAGAGAATTAGAGCTTGTACAAAATTACCTCTTTCCTACTCAGACATCAAAGAGATAATGTCATTCCCAACTAGAGAATGAGAGAGAGGAAGAGAAACATACAAAGAAAAAATGAAGAAATAAAAGAAGGAGAAAGAGAGAACAATGAATTGGGCTATAATATATTCAAGGTTTTCTGAAAAAAAAAAAAAAAAGTAACATATCTTGGTTTGAGAGAAACCTGCTAACAAAATAATAGGTTCTACTCAGAAATGATCTATCTATTATACAAATACCTTATTTCTTATGTAAAAACAGTATTTTCTTTTTATTCATATAAAATATACTTGTTATTTTGAAGTTATCATTATATGCTGATTATTTTACCACATTTCAAAAGGGGAATTTAGAAAGATATTCTTTATATAATAGTCTAATTAATCCAATTGACATAGCCATGTTAAAATATTAAGGTGGAATATATAGAGCAGAAAAATGAAATATTAAATTAAGGGATTTACATAATCTTGGGCACAAATGCCAGATTTCAAAAGCCAACATCACCTTTCATAATTGAAAGCAGAGTACCTTTGTGAAGAATCTTCTATTAAAACCAAAGTACTATTTCAATAAAGCATTAAGATTGCTGCATAGAAAGCCCCTTGAGCAGCACTCTGAAATAATAGTGGATTGCTATTCTAATCCACAGTGGAACATGTTAATAAGTGTGATAAATGACTCACAGGGAGCTTCAGATTTCAATGTCACTGGAATTAGAATCAAGCAAAGGCTGGCCCTGGGTGATGGATGTAGAAGATTTCCGTGGTAAACACTTGCAATGTCAGGACAATACTGGCTTATGGAATACTCAGAGGCAAAATTCATGTCCATTTGTCAACTTGTTGCCTAAGGATAAAAATGTAGACAGAAAACTAGTCTTACTTGAACAAGTAATACACTCCCTCACATTTCATAATCCTTCAAAATGATACGAAACAGAGAAATTAAAGGACATAATTTATCAAGTTAAACCACTTTACACTTAGAGACATAACCTTGATAATAGAATGGATCAAGAAGATACATTACAATCAACTGAATTGATATTATTGCCATATTTTTTGCCTTAATTTTTTTTTTTCTTTAGGTGTGCAAGCTTTGCTAAGTTGCTTCAGTCGTGTCCGACCCTGTGCAACGCCATAGACGGAGGCCCACCAGGCTCCCCCGTCCCTGGGATTCTCCAGGCAAGAATACTGGAGTGTGTTGCTATTTGAAGGTATAAATGTATGTGCTGTGCTGAGGTGCTTCAGTCATGCCCAACTCCTGAGACCCTATGGACTGTAGCCTACCAGACTCCTACGTCCACGGGATTTTTCAGGCAAGAACACTTGAGCGGGTTTCTGTGTTCTCCTGTATGGGATCTTCCCGGCCCAGAGATTGAACCTGTATCTCTTACATCTCCTGCATTGACAAGCAGGTTCTTTACCACAAGTGCCACCTGGGAAGTCCACATAAATGTATATGTGATGCTATTTTTGGTTTTATTTTCTAAAGAGATACAAATCACATATATACAGACAAAATTTCTTTTGACTGTTTCAACTGAGACAGATGCAGAGTAAGGATATTATGAAATTTTTAAAAATTCATGACACTCTATAGAATAGTGGAGTATTGTACTTTAGTGTTTAAATAAAAGAAAGAGCTGTACTATGTATATTATATTTTCAATGATTTACTTGGATATATTGAATGTTCCTTAGGAGACATGCTTCTGAATTATACTTCATTTTCTAAGTTAAAATTTCCTTTACTCTTTTTCCAACATGTAGTCTATATCACAGAAATACACAAAGTACCTAGATCTGTATGAAACTGAAAACAGTCAACAAACAAACGTAGAAGGCTAACCCGAACAACAACAACCAAAAAAAAGGTTGATAAAACTAAATAGAGAAAATGCCTTCTCAAATTTTGTTATTCATGAAATCACAAAACACTACCAATTTCAAAAACAGTATGAGGAAAATATTACCTTTATAAATAACATTCACAAAATTGATCAAAATAAAATAACTTTAAAATATATTCTTTAATATATGTGCAGTTTTCAACATTATTTTTGGTCATTGCCATTTTACCAAGGCAGTGCTTTCCAAACTGTCACAGGCGTAGAATCTCAGTCAGATAAAGATTGTGATGCAGTTTATCTGCTTGGTGGGAACCCAGGTGCTAATTTCCACACAAGATTTTTAGGTAAAACTGTTTTTCCTATAGTTTTGGTCTCATCTTGGTGAGCTAGGCACTAAAGGCACATCCTTGAATTCAATCAGGACATAATATTCGAGAGAGTTTTCAAGGAGATAAAAGCTATTGCTCTACAGTGGTTACAATTACATGAATAAAGGATACACTAATGCTGCGTCCCTTTTGGTTTCAATTAAAGTCAAAAAGTGACAGAAAGTGGGTATCATGGGTTTGACTACCCAATCAGATATTTGGATTTGAGTCCCATCTTCACTCTTAACTAGCCTTTGCATTCATGCTTATGATTCCTCTTCTGTAAGCCTATAATACCATTAAAAAGTTATTTAATTTAGTGTTTGTGATGTTAAATGAGGCAAAACCTATAAAATACCTAGCTCCTGGCGTATGATAAACCCTTACATATTATTTGTATTAAGAGACAATGCTACTGACTTTGGAAAAAGAAAATTTGGATTTTAATTTCTGCTATTCCATTTAAGGATTAAAATACCCGTAATCCTTTAAAAGTATTTTAAGTCTCTGATCCCAATTTATTCAGTTATAAAATGTGAATAATTATATGCATTTTAAGGTGACTCCCATCTGGCATCAGTTGTAAAGAACCCACCTGTGAATGCAGGAGATGTAAGTGACATGAGTTTGATCACTGGGTCAGAAACACTCCCTGGAGGAGTAACCCTCTCCAGTATATTCTTGCCTTGGAAATCCCATGGACAGAGCAGCCTGGCAGGCTACAGTCCATAGGGTTGTAAAGAGTTGGACCTACCTAAAGTGACTTAGCACACACGTGCATTTTAAAGGGCTACTGAGGTGAATAGAACACTACATATGAAAATATTTTATAAACCCTAAAATTATGAAACTTTTAAGTATAATTTCTACTCCTTGAGTATTAAAGTTTTTGAAGGAATTGTTTAAACTCACTGTTTGTAGAATCTCAGAAACATCATATAATTTTATTGATACTTTATATATATGTATGTATTTGTCAGAGTTCCCTAAGAAAATTGTGGCAAAATATAGGCAAATGAGAAACTAGTGAATTTTACACATATTTATTGCTAATTAGAAACAGATATTGGAGAAGGAAATGGCACCCCACTCCAGTACTCTTGCCTAGAATATCCCTTGGACGGAGGAGCCAGTAGGTTACAGTCCATGGGATCACAAAGAGTCAGACATTATGTAGTGACTTCACTTTCACTTTTCACTTTCATGCGTTGGAGAAGGAAATGGCAACCCACTAGAGTGTTCTTGCCTGGAGAATCCTGGGGATGGAGGAGCCTGGTGGGCTGCCATCTATGGGGTTGCACAAGAGTCAGACATGACTGAAGCAACTTAGCAGCAGCAGAAATAGATATAGAAGCAAAAACAAGCTCAAGTATATGTCTTTACTCATAAATAAAAATAAATCTATGCTAGTAATACTCGATGTCTCTTTATGTGATTACAAATATACCATGTGATTATTTGGGGAAAATAAAGGAAATTGTTTTTTTCATATTTGAGCCCTGACAAAGGAGACACTCAGTAAATAGCTACTGAAGCATGAGTTCAAAAGTACAAGCTTCAGTTCAGATCAGTCGCTCAGTCATGAGCGAGTTTGTGACCCCATGGACTGCAGCACGCCAGACTTCCCTGTCCATCACCAACTCCCGAAGCCTACTCAAACTCATGTCCATCGTGTGGATAATGCCATCCAACCATCTCATCCTCTGTCGCCCCCTTCTCCTCCTGTCTTCAATCTTTCCCAGCCTCGGGGTTTTCTTCCAGTGAGTCGATTCTTCACATCAGACGGGTAAAGTACTGGAGTTTCAGCTTCATCATCAGTCTTCCCAATTGATAGTCATGACTGATTTCCTTTAGAATAGACTGGTTGGATCTCCTTGCAGACCAAGGGACTCTGAAGAGTCTTCTCCAACACCAGAGTTCAAAAGCATCCATTCTTCAGTGCTCAGCTTTCTTTATAGTCCAACTCTCACATCCATATATGACTACTGGAAAAATGATAGCTTTGACAAGATGGACCACTGTTGGTAAAGAAATGACTCTGCTTTTTAATATGCTGTCTAGGTTGGTCAGTACATCATGAGAAATGCTGGGCTTGAAGAAACACAAGCTGGAATCAAGATTGCCAGGAGAAATATAAATAACCTCAGATATGCAGATGACACCACCCTTATGGCAGAAAGTGAAGAGGAACTGAAGAGCTTCTTGATGAAAGTGAAAGAGGAGAGTGAGAGAGTTGGCTTAAAGCTCATCATTTAGAAAACTAAGATCATGGCATCTGGTCACATCACTTCATGGGAAATAGATGGAGAAACAGTGGAAACAGTGTCAGAGTTTATTTTTCTGGGCTTCAAAATCACTAAAGATGGTGATTGCAGCCATGAAATTAAAAGATGCTTACTCCTTGGAAGAAAAGTTATGACCAACCTAGATAGCATATTCAAAAGCAGAGACATTACTTTGCCAACAAAGGTCCGTCTAGTCAAGGCTATGGTTTTTCCTATGGTCATGTATTGATGTGAGAGTTGAACTGTGAAGAAAGCTGAGGACCAAAGAATTGATGCTTTTGAACTGTGGTGTTGGGGAAGACTCTTGAGAGTCCTTGGACTGCAAGGAGATCCAACCAGTCCATTCTGAAGGCGATCAGCCCTGGGATTTCTTTGGAAGGAATGATGCTAAAGCTGAAACTCCAGTACTTTGGCCACCTCATGCGAAGAGCTGACTCCTTGGAAAAGACTGTGATGCTGGGAGGGATTAGGAGCAGGAGGAGAAGGGGATGACAGAGGATGAGATGGCTGGATGGCATCACTGACTCGATGGACACGGGTCAGAATGAACTCCGGGAGTTGGTGATGGACAGGGAGGCCTGTCGTGTTGCGATTCATGAGGTCACAAAGAGTCGAACACAACTGAGTGACTGAACTGAACAGAATGCATACATATAAATTATTTTTCTTGCAATATTATTTACAATAGTGAAAAATACCAGTAATGTATTACCTAATATATTACCTAATTACCTAACTACCTAAATGTCCCTTCATAAGAAGGTGAAGGGGAAGTTGCTCAGTCATGTCTGACTCTTTGCGACCCCATGGACTATAGCCTAAGACCTTCATAAGGGTCTTATGGTATATTTGTCATATAGGACAGTATGCAGGAGCTAAGAAAATGATTTGCCACTTGTTGTGCTAGCTTTATGAGTTACAGAGTGAAGCGGCTAACAGATCTATAAGTCTAAAATTATCGTTTAAACACTGTGTGTATATTTGTGTTTGTGGAAGAAGATATGAAATGATATAAATAAAATTTTTCGTTGTAGAGACTCATAGTGGAAATGGTTGAAGTGGTGAAAGGAGAGGTGGTGACAAAAATGTAAACATTATTAACATTCTTTTTATGAAGTGTTTTTATTGCTTGAGTTTTCTTATGCATTACTTTTATTATAAAATATGGATAATTATGATGCTAAATCTGTATCAGTGATTTTTAAAGAATTATCCTTGGACACATACTTGGCAGAAATTGAAATAATTCATATAATGACAAATTTATCCAACCAGAATGAAATGCACACAATGGAAACTGTCCTCAGTACTTTAAATAGAAACAATTGTAAAAAATAAAATTTGCAAATATAAATGAAAAGGAAAAAGAGTTGATGTATGAAAATAAAATAAAATATTAAATAAAATTAAATTTTAATTTCAATTATTTTTAATAAAAATATTAAAAAACTATAGTTCTTCCCCAACTGACAGTATTAAATCAGCTGATATCACTAATAAAAAAAAATTGATTCTCTGTCAATATGCAAAAGTTTACTTATTTAGAAAATAAAAGATTATGTCTTATCATTTAATATAAAGATTTTGTGCTTCTATGAAGAAAGGCATGATAGTTTCTACTAGACCTGAGTACATCCATCACTTGAAATCTCCTCACAGCATTACTGACATTAATTGGAATTAGTTCTCTGGAAAAGCAAGAACTAAGTGTCTTATGCCAGAAGGTACAGAATGTAGGAAGATTAAAGAGACTGCCCATAAAATGTGAAGTAAGGAATTCTGCTCTTGCCATAGACTTGGTTTTGCAAAATGAATAGGCTAAAAAAACCACATTTTATTTTGAAAGAAAATAATTGGGGAAAAGGAAGTAGCTTGGCATACTAACTTTTTATAGTAATCTAAAAGATTGCATTTCTAGAGCATAGTAATTTAAGCCTGGGCTTCTTTCTTAGCCTTCATTAATTAAACCCTTCACCATCCTACATAAAGTATCTTAATTTATTAACTTAGTTTGTGCGGAAAATTTTTTTCAGTACATCCAATTGAGTAGAGTATGTTATTCCATTTACGACATATTTTAAAAATTTTACAATAAAAGTTTTACTATTCATGTAAAACTAATTTACTTTGCTGCTGTTAAGCGAAGTTTTTTGGTGAAAACCCAGAATATAATTGCAATTACACACTCATTTCATACTTCATTTCTTCTTGTTAGGATTTCTTTTCTGTAAAATTAACCAATTCCCTCAAAGAGGTGTGACGTTTGTTTATCTTTCATCATTCACATTTAGAAGCTCTCTTTCTTTCTTGCTCTGTCTCCCTCTCTTTCTCCTTTCTTGCCTTGTAAACTCTCCTTAATTCAGTCATAAATTTTTGCAGGTTTTTTTTTTTTAATACAGATTTGTGTCTCATGCAAGGAATATCAGATCTCTAGAATGAAGAATACAAAATTATCAGCTAAATGTAAATAAGGAAGAAATCAGATATTTATGGTAATTATTGAAATGATAATTGTTAAATATAAATATATAATTTATAACATCAATTTTTGATAAACAAAATTTTGAGTTTTTTTCTGCCCACATAGAATAGATTTTAAGAATCACAAGATTCATAAAATAATGTTTTGTGGCAACTGGCTCTAAGAATGTGCAAACTCCCCTTTAGATGGATACTTACCATCATAATCAGATCCAATTAATAACATAAAAGGCAAGACAAAAATGAACTGAGTGTTTAGGACTTGCTATTTGGAATATCCCATGTAGAAAATATGTAAAAGTGCAAATGTCCATAATAATATTAAACTATGACTTAAAAATTACTACTATTATTATCAGCACTGCTAGATCATAGAAACAGCTAGAGAATTCCAGAAAAAATATCCACTTCTGCTTCCAGGACTGCACTAAAGCCTTTGACTATGTGGATCACAAAAAAACTGGAAAATTCTTCAAGAGATGGGAATACCAGACCACCTTGCTTGCCTCCTGAGAAACCTGTATGCAGGTCAAGAAGCAACAGTTAGAATCAGACATGGAACAATGAACTTGTTCAAAATTGGGAAAGCAGTATGTCAAGTATGTCTAGCAAAAGCTATGATTTTTCCATTAGTCATATATGGATGTGAGATTTAGACCATAAAGAGAGTTGAGAACTGAATAACTGATGCTTTTGAACGGTGGTGTTGGAGAAGACTCTTGAGAGTCCAGTAAGGAGATCAAACCAGTCAGTCCTGAAGAAATCAGTCCTGAATGTTTCTTGGGAGGACTGATGCTGAAGCTGAAACCCCAATACTTTGGCTACCTGATGGGAAGAACTGACTCACTGGAAATGACCCTGATGCTGAGAAAGATTGAAAGCAAGAGATAAGGGGACAACAGAGGATGAGATGGTTGGATGGCATCACCAACTTGATGGACATGAGTTTGAGCAAGTTCCAGGAGTTGGTGATGGATAGTGAAGCCTGGCATGCTGCAGTTCATGGGGTCACAAAGAGTCAGACATGACTGAGAGAATGAACTGAAGACTATTAAAGTCTTTTCTTTTTTCTGATATTGGTATAGCTGATTCAGTTCTCTTATTAATTTTATTTACATGAGATATTTTCCCCCACCCTTTTGCTTTCAATCTGTGGGTTTTTCTGAATCTAAGTTTCATCTCTTACAGACAGCCTATATTTAGATCTTGTGTTTTCTTTTTTTTTTTTCCATTTTTTTATCCTGACAGGATTGCATTGTGTAGAATTTCACATTTAAAACAATTATTGATACAGTTAGAGTTACATTATGTATGTCTTGCTTTTTGTGTGTTTTTAAAGGCTTCCTTAACTAGGCTTTCCTGGTGACTCAGTGGTAAAGAAACTACCTACCAGATGTAGGTTTGATCTCTGCATCAGGAAGATTCTCTGGAGAAGGAAATGGCAACCCACCTACACAGTATTCTTGCTTGGGAAAACGCATGGACAGAGCAACCAGGTGGGCTACAGTCCAAGCGGTCACAAAAGAATGGGACACAACTTGGTGACCAAACAAGATCAGGCTTCCTTAACAACTGGCTTTTATACTAAATGAATATTATTTAATGTTAAATTTAATTTTTTTAAAATTATATTTTTATTAGTTATTTTATCATGGTTTCTATTGGGATTATGACATGAAGCTTAATTGATTAGATTCACTTCATATTAAACCTAACTTGATTCCAGTATAATATAGAAATTTTGTTCTTACCTAGGACCAGTCCCCCATTTGTGTATATATATATATATATACACACACATATATATATAATTGTCAATATATATATTTGCATGTAATATAAACCCAATAATTCAGTGTTATGACCATTGTTTTATAAAATTTAATAATTTTAAGATGTTAAGAGACTAAAATGTTTATAGAATCAAATATATTAATTGATCAGTTTATCTTTTTTTTTTTTCAATTTCTTGTGATTGAAGTATGTTCTCACATAATTTCCTATAGCCTGAAGAAGTCCCTGTATTTTTTTGCAAGACAGGTGTACTAGTAACAATGTTTTTCATTCTTTGTCTAAGAGTATCTGAATTTTACTTTCATCTTTGAAGGCTATTTTGCTATATATATGTTTCTGTGTTGATAAGCTGTTTTGTTTGCCTGCTTTTCTTTCTGTGTTTTGAATATGTCATTCCACTATCTGAAGGTTTCCATGGTTTCAGATGAAGTCATTCATTAATTATATTGAATTGTCCTGGTACATGGTGAGTCATGATTCCCTTTCCTTTATACAAATTTTTTCTCTTTCAACAGTTTGACTATGATTTATTTGGATGTGGATTTATTTGCAATTTAAAGCTCTCTTCAAGTGTACATTAACATGTTTTTATCAAGTTCTTGATCATTTTTTTTTTCTGCTCTATTTCCTCTTCCTCCAGGTAAACCATCACAGATTCCTATTAGTTAAATTAAAGGTTCAGTATTTATCCAAGTTAAATAGCTTTCATAGAAATATATGGTCTGTTTCCTGGGCATTGAGATGGTTGTTTTTTATCAATTTTGTCCTGCTTTATAAGCTGCTTTTAGGGCTAGGATTTTAAAATGTATGATCATAGCAATAGCTAACATGACTAAATTTTTTTTTAAATTTTTGTACAAAGAAATGCTTTGGTTGTATATACATATGTGTGCGTTTCTATATGAGTTTAAATTGTCAAACTGGAAATGATTTCTTTTTAAGATTTACATAATGAGGAGAGACAATATGAAATGTTGAAGTTTTCAACAGATTGTAGCTAAATGAAGATTATGAGTGAAGTGAATCAGAAAGAGAAAGATAAATACCGTATTCTAATATGTATATATGGAATCTAGAAAAAGTGTACTGAGGAATTTATTTACAGAGCAACAATGGAGAAACAGACATAAAGAATCGACTTATGGACATGGGGGGAGAGGGGAGGAGAGCGTGAGATGTGTGGGAAGAGTAACATGGAAAGTTACATTACCATATGTAAAATAGATAGCCAACAGGAGTTTGCTCTATGGCTCAGGAAACTCAAACAGGGGCGGCTCGGTATCAGCCTAAAGGGGTAGGATGGGGTAGGAGAGGGGAAGGAGTTTCAAAAGGGTGGGGATATATGTATACCTATGGATGATTCATGTTGAGGTCTGACAGAAAACAGCAAAATTCTGTAATTATCCTTCAATAAAAAATAAATTAATTTTAAAAAGAGAGAGAGGTTAAAAAAAAAGTAACATGTCACATGGCAGGTAACAATGAAAAGCCATTAAGAGGTGAATGGTTCAGTCCTACATCTGAAAGAAACTGAATTATGTCAACAATCACTGAGTTTGGAAGAAGCCTGTAATTATTGGATTACCATCCAGAGTGATACATTGTTTCCAGTTTATGAGAACCTGAACACTACATACCTGTAAACTATGCCTGGACGTCTGACCTATAGATGCGATAGGGTAATAAAGAGGTGTTGTTGACAGTCACTAAGTTTGTAGTGACTTTTAATACAACAGTGGAAAACTAATACTGTGGAGATTATCAAAGTAACATTGTAGTTTGCCTCTTACTAGTGTGACCATTTGTTGTTTACAACTTTCTTTTGGTGAAGGCTTCCTTAATTTTCTTCAGTGTTTCACTTCTTCCCCACCATAAATCCACGTTACTCTGTTGGATCTAACTAACCCTTCTTCACTAGAGACCTGCATTATGGGTTGAGCAAGCAACATGTATTTCATTCTGCAACTGTGAAGGATGAAAACTGTTTCCTTCTGCTGGGGTTTAAAAACTGATAATATAAAAGCCTGATGATATAGATGATCATGTTTGTCATTACAAAGACAGATTACACATTGAAACGCAACACAGAGCCCAAAGGAGAGGTTAGATAGATTTGTGGAGGCTCCTGTCTCTGCTCATTGCTGAACATAAGTGTGACACTGAGAATTCCAGTTACATCCACCAGTCAAATAACAAATTTGTTTTTCTTATACCATTCTGAATTTGATTCTATTTTGTGCAGCTGCAAGAAGCTTGACTAATAAAGATATAATGAACCAAAAGAGAGATTGAAAATGAGGAAAAATTTAGTCTGAGAATGTGAATTCACTGGGTATGATTAATGTATGTATCACTGGACTTCCTTCGGCAGCTCAGCTGCAATGTGGGAGACACCGGTTCAATTTCTGGATCAGAAAGATCCTATGGAGAAGGGATAGGCTACCCACTCCAGTATTCTTGAGCTTCCTTGGTGGCTCAGATAGTAAAGAATCCTCCTTCAATGTGGGATACCTGGGTTCGATCCCTGGGTTTGGAACATCTCCTGGAGGAGGGCATGGCAACCCACTCCATTATTCTTGCCTGGAGAATCCCCATGGACAGAGGAGCCTGGTGGGCTACAGTCCATGATGTCCCAAAGAGTTGAACACACCTGAGTGTATAAGCATAGCACAGCACATAGGTAACCACTAAGTTTCCTTAATACTCTTTTCAGCAAACACTGCTAATTGATTTCTTTACTTTGGTTCAATTTAAGATCCTCATTACAATTCTCCAGATTTAGCATAAAATTTGGAATCTATTCTATTCCTTGCATAGTTATGATAATATTCATGAGTAAAAGAAAACTAGCTATCATTACTGCCTGCTCCTTATTTCTTAGTATTAATTTGTTTATAGCAAAATAGACTTTGGGGACAATAAAAAGATAAGATATCAGAAGAATATTAGGATTTATTTTATTGGTGACTAAAAGTGTCATAGTTATGTGTAGGCATTGATTATTTGTTAAAATAATTTTTATAGTTCTATGAAAATGGATGTGCATATTACTTAATATTATATTAGAGAATTATTAAAATATTTAACAAGGCTAAAATAGAAGCAATATATTGATACATGCTATAAATTAAAAACTATCAATGGAATTTATAAGGTCCAAGCAAATTCTAATAGGCTTTCCATCATTCAGGAGAACATGTCCTCAGTTCTTAAGATGATGAAAGGCCATAGTCTGAGAAATGTAACTCAGAGTTTTACTTTGATTACCAAGATTTTAAACTGGCAGTACATGACCAAAATCCCTCAATTTTTTTAACCTAGTCCTTCCATGAAAATATGACATATTGGTCAAAACTGAGCGTTCAACTTTAGGGAATACATTAATAATTTAAAATTGCATATATATATTAACTTTCCATGCAATTTTCATCTAACGAAGAACTTAGAGGAGATATTTATGGAAAAAAATCTAAAACTGAATAATTCTGCAGAGCTGCTAGCTCATACTTTACACTTATTTTGCATTTAATATCATTGCAAATTAGAATAATCTCCCTACAGTCATAGGTATAAAATTGAAATTATTTGCATTATAAAATCACCTTTAAATATCTTAATAGATGGTTCAAGGCAAGATAAACCTATTAGCTCTATAAAGGGTGATAAATGAGACTGTGTGCATATTATAATCATGTAATTGAAAGGGTGTATTAAGTCTTTGCTTGGAGAACTACTGAATCAGAACCTTAAGATATGAGAGAAAAATGAGAAGGGATTCTGGGAATTTAATTTGCTTGGGGGAAAAACAAGGAAAACTTAGTTTAGATAGTTGTGCTTAACTGCAATTTAAAATTGGTTCCTAGATTTTAAATCTTAATAACATGTATAATGCGTGCTTCAGTAATTCAACATACACACATTCTCCAATACATCACTAGGTATGTAAAAGGAGTTTAAAAAAATGGAATTATTTTTAGCTCCAATTATTTAATAACAAAAAAGCTAGTATTTGTTTTGTGCTCAAATTTTGTTAACTCTGTATATTACATTGTCAAACCAAACTCTCCCTATTAAACTATGTATTTATTGTCATGTTTATTTTAGAGGTCAGATACTGAGGCCTATTCAGGTCCTCAATAGGTGATAAATTATTCAAAAACATGATGAAATAAATACAATGCAGTCACTAAAAATCACATTATAAAGGTATATTTAATTCATGGAAAATATTTCTAATTGGTAAATAAATAATTAAATTAACAATAATTATTAGTGAGTTTTGACATTATGAACAATGTTTGACACTTTGTGATCAATCATTCATTTGTGATTGACTCTTTGTGACCACAGTGGACTATACCTGCCAGGATCCTCTGTGAGATTTTCCCGGCAAAAACACTGGAGTGGGGGGCAATTTCCCACTCCAGTTGATCCTCCCCATCCAGGGATCAGGGGTTCAACCCACATCTCCTGTGTTTCCTGCATTGGTGGGTGGATTCTTTTACACTGAACCATGTGGGAAACCCCTTTGACTCTACTATTTATTTTCTAAATTGTCTACAATTGACTTGTACACGTTTCCTAAGAAGGAAATTTCATTTATTATTTCACAAAAACAGCCTTGTGGATAATATTTTAGACCAAAAAATAAGAACTTTTGCCCACCATATCCCAGATGCCATTTTAAGTACCTTGCTCTTCTCTTAATCTTCTGTGCCTCACAATGATTTGATGGAGTAGATACTATCAGTTTTATTATTATCATTATTTTGCAGTTGACAGACTAAGGAACAGAGGAGTTAAATGACTTGTTTTGAGATCACAGCTAAAAGGCAGCAGTGGAACTTCAAACAATGGAAACACTTTTATACTATTTGACTAATCTACTATCCAGCACTTAAACATTATCAATCTTTATCTCCACTCTGATTTTTTATACACTATTTAAATCAGACTTGAATACTTGTCTTTAAAAAGTTACTTTCATACCTGCAAGTGGCAGAGTACAAAATGGAAGCAGTGTGATACAGGATATGCTTCAAACACAAAGAAAATCTACATGAAAATTAGAATCATCATTACATTTTCTTCTTTTCTGCTGAACTCTGCATTCACTTATCGCATCTCAGTGGCACTGCCAAGAAGAAGGGTAATAACATTGTGAGTCTCAGTTGACTGATGTCTCAGCCCTTTTGCCCTTTTAACACAATCACCTTTTCCATTACTTAGGGATTTCACTTGATATTCTCCACTGTTAGAATCATTGTAACAGCAGGAGGAGGCAGAATTAACAGTTATGGATAGATATCTGCTCATTTCCCAGTTATATTTCCTTAAAATTAAAGGACATTTCATATATGTGAAGAAAAATGAATATCTTATTCTATATGTTTAAATGGATTTGGAATCTGCAATTTATACTCATTATTTCATTTCTTAACAAGTCATTCAGTCCAACCTAAGATATGACTAAAAGAGCAAAATTACCAATAAATCATAAGCCCTTGACTTTGTAAAGTTACTTAATGTTTTATTTTTGCTGATGCTTCTGAGAGCTAGTTAATGTGAAAGTTGGTTTTAGAGTTGTTAATTTATAAGATAGAAATCTATAGATTTTTAAAGAACAAATGCATTGTTATCATATATTTAATTCACTAAAATTAAATAGTATTAAATATTACCAATTTATTGAGTTAGCATTAAAAAAAAATGTTTTATGCTTGTCCAAAAAGTTTAAAGGAAAATTTTAATAGAGACATATTTTAGTTAATGTTCAGAATAAATTCAAATATTAGTTCTGTGATTACTAGTTGTTAGTTGCTCAGTCCTGTCCGACTCCTTGTGACCCCATGGCCTGGGACTCACCAGGCTCTTCTGTCCGTGGGATTCTCCAAGCAAGAATACTGGAGTGGGTTGCCATTTCCTTCTCCAGGAGATCTCTTGGAGAAGGTCTCTTCCTGATCCAGGAATAGAAACTGTGTCTCCTACATTTCAAGTAGACTCTTTACCGTGTAAGCTCCCAGGGAAGCTCTGTGATTACTAGCTAAAATCAATCAATAAACACTGTCAACTTTGTCTTAAATGAGTATTTATATGAACTGTCTTTCATGCAATTAAATCTCAACTGTGAAAATAAAATAGCTAAAATATCCACAAACCAAAAATTAAAATTTTGTAATTTAAGTTTAATAATTTCATTATAAATAGCAATTTCTTGAAGGTTAAAATTTGCCTGTCAGTCATCTCTATTATCAAGAAGATGAATGAAAATTTTAATTAAATAGCTAATTCCAAAAAATGACATGATATTTTATTTTAGCTCAACTACAATTTTTTTGAAAGTTTAAGATTAGTATCTTCAAACTATCAATCTCAATATTTGAAATAAGATATATAGCAAAAGGTAATGTTTCAGACTTGACCTAGAAAAAGTTAACTCTTTCTGAGAAGGTTTAGAATATACTTTTGACAAGATTTAGATGTATCCATTTCATAATGAAATGCCATAAATCACCTTGATGTTTCATCATCATACAAACTAGAACATTTTTTACTTTTTCCTGTTCAATGTTAATCATATTATATTTTATATCATTAGAATGAACCTAAAGAGAAATTTTTATACTGATTCAGTATAATTAAAATAGATGCATATCAGCTTAGAAAAAATAAGAACTATTATTAGTATATTGGTATAATTATTAGATATACCAATGTTCCATTTCACCATATTTTAATATTTAATGGTTGGGCCAAAAATATTTGTGAGTAAGAAGAAGGGAAAGGATGAAGTTAGTAAAAGATTAAAGCAAGGAAAGTGTGAAATTATGTAAATGAGACTTTTTTTATTTGAGGAACCCATATAAAAGTTGTTTGACAGTCAAGTATAGAAAAATGTGAAAGTGAATCTGCTTATAGAAATGAAATTAATGACCACCATTGAAGCAGTCAGAGTCTTACTCTATTCCAATAAATATTGAAATCAGAAGCTAGAGGCAAGTCACACTTCCCTAAAGATGCACATTTAGAATCAGGCATCTTACCTTATAATATTTGATTATCTTTTACCACTAATTATGTCATTAGACTAAACATAATAGATAAATCCTCACTGAAATGAAAATCAATATTTCAGATAGTCAGTCCCTTACTTTCTCATCAGCTGGAACTATCCATATGGCTGCTTCACAGCATGACATCCGGATCCTCTTTGAGCCAGTTAGAGACAGAAGAAGTGAATAAGAGAGAGGGAGGGTCCAAGATGAAAATTGCACTGTTTTATAAGCTAGTCAAATAAATAATGCCCTATTGCTTTTATGCTCTAGTAGTGAGACACCAAATCCAGACCAAGCAAGCAGAAGGGTTGCCAGTAGGTGGAAATCACTAGGGGTCATTTTATAGGATGCCTGCCACACTAATCCCTATGTCTGCTTCTACCAATCCACTTGACAAAAATCCAAAATCATGGCTTAGCATAGTTTAAATTTTATACATAACATTTGAGAATACAAAAGAAAGCATCACAAGTGAATTACCTTATCTCTGCATTTTACAAATCAGGAAGCTGAGAATCAGAGAAGAAACACAAGTTGTTTGAAGTAGAGCTAAAATGAGAATGACTTGCCAATGATTTTCTCCATTAAACTGTTCTACCAGTTGTCAACCTCTAAAAAATATTTTGCAATCATTTTAATTTACTCAATAATTGTCGAGATAGTTTAATGAGTTCCCATAAAACTTTTACCCAACATTCCCTAATACTAACCTTGTCTGTGAAAGTCACTCCGTTGTGTCCAACTCTTTGTGACCCCATGGACTACATAGACCACAGAATTCTCCAGGTCAGAATACAGGAGTGGGTAGATGTTCCCATCACCAGGAGATTTTCCCAATCCAGGTCTCCCACATTGCAGGTGGATTTACCCACTTTGCAGACAGATTCATTACAGACTGTCTGCAATGCAGACAAACACTTAAAATTATAAACTTATCAGATTTTATTCACATTTTGTTAGCATTTAAATACTTCATTCAGGGACTTCCCTGGTGGTCCAGTGGTTGTGACTTTGCCTTCCAATGAGGGAGTGCAGACTCAATCCCTGATCTGAGAGCTAAGATACCACATGCTTTGCAGTCAAAAAACTAAATGTAAAACAGAAGTGATATTGTAACAAATAGAATCAAGACTAAAAAATGGTATATATATAAAACTTTGTTAAGATTTTATTATATTTCCCACTAAAGTACTTTTACTATTAAAGCATGCAGTCTAGGATACCGTAATGTGTTTAGCCATCTTATCTCCTTCATCTCCTCCCATCTGTGATGAAATCTCAGCATTCCCTTTCTTTTCATGACTTTGAAAATTTTACTGCATTCTTGTAATGTATTTTGTTGAAAATCCTTTGATATGTGTTGGTCTACATTTTCTTATGATTAGTCTGGGGTTAGCATTTGGGGGGTATGATTCAGCAGTGGTGAAATGATATTATCATCACATACATCAGGTAATATATAATAACATTATGACTTATGTCTTGACATCATCCACCACAGACACACACACATACACACACACACGGAAATGATTAGAGTAAAAACATTATTTATAAATACTCACAGAAAGTTTGTTTACTAAACAAATGTAGCTGTCAATATTTATAAACGTTCAGTTCAATCGCTCAGTCGTGTCCGACTCTTTGCGATCCCATGGATCACAGCACGTCAGGCCTCCCTCTCCATCACCAACTCCTGGAGTTCACTCAGACTCACATCCATCGAGTCAATGATGCCATCCAGCCATCTCATCCTCGGTCGTCCCCGTCTCTTCCTGCCCCCAATCCCTCCCAGCATCAGAGTCTTTTCCAATGAGTCAACTCTTCTCATGAGGTGGCTTAAGTAATGGAGTTTCAGCTTTTTCACTTCTTCCAAAGAAATCCCAGGGCTGATCTCCTTTAGAATGGACTGGTTGGATCTCCTTGCAGTCCAAGGAACTCTCAAGAGTCTTCTCCAACACCACAGTTCAAAAGCATCAATTCTTCGGCGCTCAGCCTTCTTCACAGTCCAACTCTCATTTCCATACATGATCACAGGAAAAGCCATAGCCTTGACTAGACAGACCTGAGTCGGCAAAGTAATGTCTCTGCTTTTGAATATGCTATCTAAGTTGGTCATAACTTTTCTTCCAAGGAGTAAGCATTATGTATACACAGTTAGAGTGTTTGAACTAAAAATAAATAGTAATGAAGCTGCTGTTGATTGTGCGTGCTTTGACTTTTGACTGCCTGTGATCAGACATTAAATATAGCTTTGGAATAACTATATTTTAAATGGGTCATCCACATATAGAATAAGAAGAGTTTTTGTCAATAAATCCTCTGATATTTAAATGTATTTTGTTTAATTCAAGTGAGATCTATTAATAAGATTGTTCAGTAAATTGAGTGGCATGAAACTTGTGTTTTGAAAATACTGAACATATTAAACAACAAAAATTTATGTGGTATATAGATTTAATTTTGAATATCTACATGTGTGCTTTGGCATATCTCTACATGTAGAAAAACTTTTTGATGCAATACTTCATATTTAATTTATATTCTACCCTGGCATGGAATCAAATAAAGATATTTTATGATTTTGAAGCACTTATGTTTGGCAAAAGGCATAAAAAAAATTTAAGTAAGTCATTTTATGGGGTCACAGTAGATAATTTTGTCTTATAAGATATTAGTTACAAACAATAGTGTTCTGACTGAAGAAAATAAGATAGTACCTATGAAATATTTGGGACTTATTCACTTGCCATTGCAAAAAGAATGAAATTGAAGCTGCTTATCATTTTTTAAATGTTTAGTTAGTTTTTACTAGGTATTTCATGTCAAAGTATGGCAAAACCAATACAGAATTGTAAAGTAAAATAAAAAATTTAAAAAAAAAAGAGAGAAAGAGAGTAAAGTAGAAAGAGAAAGAAAGAATTATCTCAATTAAAAGCATTTTGGTATAAATAAAATTGCAATTAGATATACCACCATTTTCAGTTTTATTAAGTAAAAAGCAATTTTGGAGAGATTATGGATGATTTTATAAAAAGAAAGAGAACTATATTTTAGAAAATGTTTTGCAGAAAAAAAAATGACAGTTGCAAGGCATACTAGGGAACTGAAGTGTGTTAATGTGTAACTAGGAAAAAGAATATGCCTATTTCACTTTTAGTATAAATGACACCTTTTGCTTTAATTGATATACAATTGTAGCAATGTATACATAATTAACATGAATATAAAGTATTTAAAGTTGTTTAGAACTAATTTTATTTTCAAAATAAATTTTGAATGATAGCTGACCACCAATAAAATAAGACCAAATCACTCAGTCAGTGAATAAATACCTTAATAAAAAATTTCACTCATAAGATATCTTGGTTTGAACAGTAAAATATACACCTACTGTATATATAATTATTAACTTTTATCATTTAAATGTAATTATAGGTGTTTATGATTCTCCTTGCAATGATTAACATTTTCCTTAGATAGTTTTATTGTTAGATTCTTCTCATTATTACAACCTTACTCAAAGGTCATCTCTGCCTTTCATCAGTCACACTGTATCTTATTGTCTTTTTTTTTTTTTTCATTGCTAGTCTTCTTATCTGAAATCATCTGATCATGTTTTTGTGTATTGTCTCCTTTCACTGCTATGGAACAATGGCAAAGGATTTTTCAGTACCATTCCATACTTTGTTGCTCTACCTGGAATAATTATTACTTGAGAGAGAAAATAAAAGTTGATCATCTACTCCAAACCATCATTATCTATGTAAATAAATGGAGAATTTTCTTAAAATTTTATTACTGATTAATCTACTTAGAAAGCAATAACTTAGTAATATTTTATAATCTATTTGCATTCCATTTATAGATATACCACTGGAAAGTACAGATTTCAGAAATCTTACTTCTACTGCACCTTGATATTTTTAAAATTTTGTGATGTTTTTCTTCATTCTCCTCCCTCTGCTCACATGCCATTAACCCAGTATTCCCAACATTTTCATCTTAATTTTACCCCTTTTTAAAGAATTTTGGTCTCTATTAATCTTACTCATTTTTAAAATTTAATAGTTCATTTTAATTCGAGGATTATTACTTTACAATATGGTGGTGGTTTTTGACATACATTGACATGAATCAGCCATGGGTGTACATGTGTCCCCCATCCTGAACCCCCATCCCACCTCCCTCCCCACCCCACCCTTCTGAGTTGTCCCAGACTATATAAGGATAAAAAGCATCAAAAAAGCAAGAGAGTTCCAAAAAAACCCATCTATTTCTGCTTTATTGACCACGCCAAAGCCTTTGACTGTGTGGATCACAACAAACTGTGGAAAATTCTGAAAGAGATGGGAATACCAGACCACCTGACCTGCCTCTTGAGAAATCTGTATGCAGGTCAGGAAGCAACAGTTAGAACTGGACATGGAACAACAGATTGGTTCCAAATAGGAAAAGGAGTATGTCAAGGCTGTATATTGTCACCCTGCTTATTTAACTTATATGCAGAGTCCATCATAAGAAATGCCAGGTTGGATGAAGCACAAGCTGAAATCAAGATTGCTGGGAGAAATATCAATCACCTCAGGTATGCTGATGACACCACCCTTATGGCAGAAAGTGAATAACTAAAGAGCCTCTTGATGAAAGTGAAAGAGGAAAGTGAAAAATTTGGCTAAAAGCTCAACATTCAGAAAACTAACATCATGGCATCTGGTCCCATCACTTCATGGCAAATAGATGGGGAAACAGTGGAAACAGTGTCAGACTTTATTTTGGAAGGCTCCCAAATCACTGCAGATGGTGATTGCAGCCATGAAATTAAAAGACGCTTACTCATTGCAAGGAAAGTTATGACCAACCTAGACAGCATATTAAAAATCAGAGACATTGCTTTGCCAACAAAGGTCTATCTAGTCAAGGCTACTGTTTTTCCAGTGGTCATGTATGGATGTGAGAGTTGGACTATATAGAAAACTTAGCACTGAAGAACTGATAATTTTGAACGTTGGTATTGGAGAATACTCTTGAGAGTCCTTTGGACTGCAAGGAGATCCAACCAATCCATCCTAAAGGAGATCAGTCCTGAGTGTTCATTGGATAGACTGATGTTGGAGCTGGAACTCCAATACTTTGGCCACCTGATGCGAAGAGCTGACTCATCTGAAAAGACCCTAATGCTGGGAAAGTTTGAAGGTGGGAGGAGAAGGGGATGACAGGGGATGACAGAGTATAAGATGGTTGGATGGCATCACTGGCTCAATGGATATGAGTTGTGTGATGGACATGGAGGCCTGGCATGCTGCAGTCCATGGGTTGCAATGAGTAGGACATGAAAGAGTGACTGAACTGAACTGAACTGAAAGACAAAGCTCTCACTCAGGGGTATCTGGTGGGATATTTATACTCTATAAAACCGATAAAGTGAGAGTTACCACTGAGCCACCATGTGAAATAAACATATAAGTTATTAAATATTAAAGAATCTCTCTTCAATGCAGGAAATGTGGGTTTGAATCCTAGGTCTAGAAGATCCTCTCAGAAGCAAATGGCAACCTACTCTAGTATTCTTGCCTAGGAAATCCCATGGACAGAAGATCCTGGTGGGCTACAGTCCAAGGGGTGCCAAAGAGTCAGACATGACTGAGCACACACATTTCAACCAACATTTTGTCCCTGGCACAGAGGAGGAGCTGCTCTTAAAAATGATTTCCTTCATAAATGTAAATGTCTCTTACAAAAAAGATAACTCTGTTTTCAGAGCTTCTTCTGTGTCTATAGTTTTCCCCCAAAATCAGCTGAAGATCATATGCCAAAAGGACATACTGGCATAATTTGCTATTTTATGTATATATATATATTTTTTCCATATGTACTTTTATTTTTTTCTTTGTTATGTACACCTAACTCTATTATCAGATTTGGGGCTTAGTTAGTTCTTCACCTATCTGTGCATAATTGGACATTAGGGTTTTTTGTTTTTTTTTTTTAAAGTTTAGGTTCAGGTTTTCTTGTTTTTTAAAAACTGATATAAAATTTTTTATTTATTTGGCTGTGCTGGGTCTTCATTGCTGAATGGACTTTTCTTTAGTTGCAGCACATGGGTTTCTCATTGTGGTGGCTTCTCTTAGATCCGTAGTTGTGGTTCTTGGACTCCAGTGCACTGGCTCACGAGTCGTGGTTCGTGGGCTCTAGGGTGCTGGCTCAGGAGTTGTGGTGCATGGGTTTAGTTGCTCTGCCACGTGTGAGATCTTCCTGGATCAGGGATTGGATCCATATCTCTTGCATTGGCAGTTGGATTCTTTACCATGAACTACCAGGGAACACCCCTGCTACTTTTCTAATGAGGAAAAGACTCATCTGCCTACTGCACCATTGCGGTCTTTGAAAATAGAAGGGGATAATGAGCTAATGAATTTGGGCAGCCTTTAGAACCTGAAGAAAACAATAAAACAGATTCTTCCATATAGCTTCTAAAAAGGAGCACAACATTGCAGACACATCTATTTTAGTCTAGTGAAACTATTTTATGCTTTTGATGTCTAGGAATATAAGATAATACACGTGTATGTTTCAAATCACTGGGCATGCATGCTAAATCACTTCAGTTGTGTCCGACTCTTTGTGACCCTATGGACTTTAGCCTGCCAGACTCCTCTGTCCATAGGATTTCCCAGGCAAAATTCTAGAGTGAGTTTCCATGCCCTCCTCCAGGGGATCTTCCCAACCCAGGAATTGAACCTGGGTCTCACTTCTACCTGCATTGCAAGCAGTTTCTTTACCACTAGTGCCACCTGAAAAGCCCTTATATCACTGAATTTGGGGTGATTTGTTACAGCAATGATAGGAAGCTAACAAAGTACTAAAATAATAGTCAGTAAAAATAATCCCAATTAGTAGCCTCACTTTTTTGCATTTTTTTGCTTCTGTGTTACCTTGAAAGTGCTTCAGTTCAGTTCACTTCAGTTCAGTCACTCAGTCCTGTCCGACTCTTTGCAACCCCATGAATTGCAGCACTCCAGGTCTCCCTGTTCATCACCAACTCCCGGAGTTCACTCAGACTCATGTCCATCGAGTCAGTGATGTCATCCAGCCATCTTATCCTCTGTCATCCCCTTCTCTTCCTGCCCCCAATTCCACCTAGCAGCAGTCTTTTCCAGTGAGTCAACTCTTCACATGAGGTGGCCAAAGTACTGGAGTTTCAGCTTTAGCATCATTCCTTCCAAAGAACACCCAGGACTGATCTCCTTTCGAGTGAACTGGTTGGATCTCCTTGCAGTCCAAAGGACTCTCAAGAGTCTTCTCCAACACCACAGTTCAAAAGCATCAATTCTTTGATGCTCAGCTTTCTTCACAGTCCAACTCTCACATCCATACATAACCACTGGAAAAACCATAGCCTTGACTAGATGGACCTTTGTTGGCAAAGTAATGTCTCTGCTTTTGAATATGCTATCTAGGTGGGTCATAACTTTCCTTCCATGGAGTAAGCGTCTTTTAATTTCATGGCTGCAATCACCATTTGCAGTGATTTTGGAGCCCCCCAAAATAAAGTGCTTAGCTTATCAAAGGTTAAAACTATTTTCCCGCTTTTTGCTTTGCCAAATAACTTATCAACATTCAGTATACTTTAAATAACCAACACAGTAACTTTTAAGGATAAGCAGCTTTATATTGATGATGCTTTGTTCTGAATTACTGGTCAGAGTTCAATGGTCATAGATATTTTAAAACAGCTCTCTCTCTCGCTCTCTCTCACACACACACAATTTTGCCAAATATTAGATGTTCTTGATATAATACATACATATATGTTGAGGAAAATATTGTAAATGTGATAAATTATTGCCAGTGAAATTGCTGATTTGTGATTCAGAAACTGGCAAATTGGAGATAACACAGCTCGTCAAGAAAAATAATATCGTCCATCAACTTTCCAATAGCAAAATAAAATGCTGACTAACATCCATGGAAATAGTTGAAAGCATTTTCTCTCCTCTCTTTGCCTCAGAAAATGATGATTCAACTCATCAGTAAAATGAGAATTGTTCTTTCTTCTCACTAAGAGATAAGGAAGAGAAATGATGAGACACAGCACAGCCATGTTTATTTTGGCAGAAAAACACAGCTGCAAACTGTAACAAAAATTGCTATCACTTTTTTTTTTTAAAGTAACAGTACTTGCTACCTATTCCTTTTCCTCTAGAGCAATAGATTTTTATATCCATTTTTTTCCCCCTCACTGCTAGCTGACAAAGGCTGTGGGCAGAACTGAATTCACATCTCACAATTCTCGTCACCCCTCCCTGACAAAGATGCACACTCTGTATGTTTGATATATTATTTCCTCCACAGAAAACAACCGTGCCTCAAGAAACAAAATATGATACAAAAGGCTCAGCTTTGCCTGGCAGACAAGAAACAAAACTTTATGAAAATGAGGCCAGTTAGGGAAAATAATAGCAACTCTATACACATTGGGATAAAACTTTTTTAAAAAGGTGTACAATTTCTAGCTGAGGTAATTAGTAAAAACAAAAAGTTAAAAACTTTTGTTTTTACTAATGATACTGGAGGTAATTGGTAAAAACAAAAGTTCTTTAAATATATGTGTGTGTATATATATATATATATCTGTGTATATATATATATACATTTATATATTCCTTGATGACTGAGTAGTAAAGAATCTGACTACAATGCAGGAGACACAGGAGATGCTGGTTCGATCCCTGGGTTTGGAAGATCTTCTGGAGGAGGAAATGGCAACCCACTCTAGTAATCTCACTTAGAAAATTCCACAGACAGAGAAGCTTTGTGGACTACAGTCCAAAGGGTTGCAAAGAGTTCACATGACTGAGCACACAGCTTATATATGTATATGTGTATATATGTGCATTTGTTTTGAAAACTCACTCCTCCAACAAAGGGCATGGAGAGATTAAAGAAAGAGGCTGGCTACTCCAGATTGGTAGGTGACAGGGTTAATAAGAAAGCAACTTACAAGATGCACAGAGCTCTTCTCCTGCCCTCCAGAATATTAAAAATTTGCATAGAGACCTTAACTGGGTTCAGTCACATGTACTGTCCAGATAGTATCAACACTTTGCTTTCTCATGGCTTCTTGCTTAAAAATGGCTCCTACTGTGGGAACAGTGGGTAGAACATACATTCCAAGGATGCCACAGTGTAAGGAGCCTCCAATTGCTCAGGTCCAACTCAGAAATCAATCAGAGGTCATGTCCTCTGGGTAATTTCCTCCAGCACCCTAGGCCTCCTAACTGGCTCTTGCAGTCTTACACATCTCCCATCTTCTGCAGTGTGCCCTGAGTGGTTGGCAGAGGGGTTCATTAACTTGGAGGTGGCTTTTTTGGCATCTATCTAGCTGCATAGCAACAATATAGGCACCTGAAAGAGGAACACAGATCTAGATGATTCCCCAAATAAGTAACAGTCCTGAGGGTAAACTAGAGTTATCCTGGCTCTCATTCCTGTGGTGAATATGGTCCCATCAGAGCCTTCCAAGACAGAAGCATTGGTGGTCTGTTTCACCTCCAAATCTCTAAAAGAGTGTTGCACTTTCTCTATAGATTTCCAGGGAATCACATCCTCAGGGAGATTCTCCTCATTGGGTCAAGCTTTCCTGCAGTCTAGAATAACCCAGTACATAAGGGAGTGAGTACCTTGAACCCACAGAACACCATGTAGATATTGTAGGAGGGCACTGTAGGTGGTGATGTTGCTCATTTTTTTCTATTTATTGCCCAATCAGATAAATGTCATTTCTCCCCTCCCACCACATCGCCAGGACAACCATGCAAGGGTCCTATTCCCTATCTTTTGCTGGAATAGTGTAGATATTTCAGTGAACTCAGTGGGTGTATAGTCTCTCATGATTGTCTCCTGAATTGGGGGCTGCACCCCTAACTGGGATTGCTGTTGCTGTGCTTTTGCTTTCCTCTGTATCAGTGGTCAGATGACAGGGGGATTTCTACCATTTAATTGTCAAGCACCACAGCATCTTCCCCCTCACTCTCTTCACTTTCCCAGGGATTCCACCCTTTAACATCCTAATCCGAGTTTATCACAAGCACTTGAAACTTACTCCATTGCATTTTGTTCCCTCCTAGATTTTCAAAAAATTCTGAAAGACATGGGAATACCAGACCACCTGACCTGCCTCTTGAGAGGCAGGTCAGGAAGCAACAGTTAGAACTGGACATGGAACAACAGACTGGTTCCAAATAAGAAAAGGAGTACATCAAGGCTATATCTTGTCACCCTGTTTATTTAACTTATATGCAGAGTACATCATGAGAAATGCTGGACTGGAAGAAACACCAGCTGAAATCAAGATTGCTGGGAGAAATATCAATAACCTCAGATATGCAGATGACACCACCCTTATGGATGAAAGTGAAGAGGAACTAAAAAGCCTCCTGATGAAAGTGCAAGAGGAGAGTGAAAAAGTTGGCTTAAAGCTCAGCATTCAGAAAACGACGATCATAGCAGCCGATCCCATCACTTCATGGGAAACAGATGGGGAACCAGTGGAAACAGTGTCAGACTTTATTTTTTTGGGCTCCAAAATCACTGCAGATGGTGACTGCAGCCATGAAATTAAAAGATGCTTACTCCTTGGAAGAAAATTATGACCAACCTAGATACCATATTCAAAAGCAGAGACATTACTTTGCCAACTAAGGTCCGTCTAGTCAAGGCTATGGTTTTTCCAGTGGTCATGTATGGATGTGAAAGTTGGACTGTGAAGAAGGCTGAGTGCTGAAGAATTGATGCTTTTGAACCGTGGTGTTGGAGAAGACTCTTGAGAGTCCCTTGCACTGCAAGGAGATCCAACCAGTCCGTTCTGAAGGAGATCAGCCCTGGGATTTCTTTGGAAGGAATGATGCTGAAGCTGAAGCTCCAGTACTTTGGCCACCTCATGCAAAGAGTTGACTCATTGGAAAAGACTCTGATGCTGGGAGGGATTGGGGGCAGGAGCAGAAGGGGACAACAGAGGATGAGATGGCTGGATGGCATCACGGACTCGTTGGACGTGAATCTGAGTGAACTCCGGGAGACGGTGATGGACAGGGAGGCCTGGCGTGCTGCGATTCAAGGGGTCACAACGAGTTGGACATGACTGAGCGACTGAACTGAACTGGACTGAAGATCTAGGGTCTCCAATTTATTATCCTGCTCTTCCACCTTGTCTGTCAGTCCTGAGGTCAGCAGAGCAGTAGACATGTGCACATCTGTCTCTATCCTCAGCTCTTTCTCCAACTTTCCAGCTGGAACTTCAATCTCTGATTGGGCCTACGTGTGCAGCTGGTCTGACCACAGTAGAAGCTATTCCTTGCACAGCTATTCTTTTCTTTTCTTTGTCCAAGTGCAGTGTGTTGTGCTCAATTTCTCAGACAAGTGCATCAAAACAGCCAGCATTTTGGGGACACTCCCATGCTCATAAAGCAGCCCACAAGAATCAAAGACACAGGCCTCCTCTCCCCACATAACAGTCAACATTAAACTTGGAATTTCCCTGATGGATGCCTCTTTCTTAAGCCCATTTCTTGATATCCTGACTGGCTTAACATCTGCTGGCTTGCAAACTAGCCCCAGTACACAGAAGGTAAGGAAATATTGAAGGAAGAGGCAAGCATCTAGATTGGTAGGTGGCAGAGTTCACTTCCCTAGTGCCTCCGGCAGTAAGAACTATGTCTGCAATTCAGGAGACCTGGGATCAATCTCCAGTTTGGTAGGATCCCATAGGGAAGTGAATGGCAACCCACTCCAATATTCTTGCCTGGAAAATCCCACGGACAGAGGAGCCTAGAAGGCTACAGTCCATCGGGTTGCAAGAGTTGGACACAACTGAGCAATTAACACTTTCACTTTTCAAGGTAAATGATAAGGAAACTTACAAGATGAGTGTGTCTTCCCACCCTCCCAGCAGAATATTATCTGTTCAGTCATATATAACCAACAAGATGGCCACAACAACATCAGTTCAGTTGAGTTGCTCAGTCACATCCAACTCTTTGCAACCCCATGAACCACAGCACACCAAGCCTCCCTGTCCATCACCAACTCCTGGAGTCCACCCAAACCCATGTCCATTGAGTCAGTGATGCCATCCAACCATCTCATCCTCTGTCATCCCCTTCTCCTCCTGCCCTCAATCTTTCCCAGCATCAGGGTCTTTTCAAATGAGTCAGCTCTTCACATCAGGTGGCCAAAGTATTGGAGTTTCAGCTTCAACAGTCCTATCAATGAATACAAAGGACTGATCTCCTTTAGGATGGACTGGCTGGATCTCCTTGCAGTCCAAGGGACTCTCAAGAATATTCTCCAACACCACAGTTCAAAAGCATCCATTTTTTGGTGCTCATCTTTCTTTATAATGCAACTCTCATATCCATACATGACCACTAGAAAAACCATAGCCTTGACTAGATGGACCTTTGTGGACAAAGTAATGTCTCTGCTTGTGAATATGCTGTCTAGGTTGGTCATAACTTTCCTTCCAAGGAGTAAGCGTCTTTTAATTTTATGGCTGCAATTACCATTTGCCATGATTTTGGAGCCCAGAAAAATAAAGTCTGACACTGTTTCCACTGTTTCCCCATCTATTTATCAAGAAGTGATGGGACTGGATGCCATGATATCCATTTTCTGAATGTTGAGCTTTAAGCCAACTTTTTCACTCTCCTCTTTCACTTTCATCAAGAGGCTCTTTAGTTCTTCTTCACTTTCTGCCATAAGGATGGTGTCATCTGAATATCTGAGGTTATTGATATTTCTCCCAGAAATCTAGATTCCAGTTTGTGTTTCCTCCAGCTGAGCATTTTTCATGATGTACTCTGCATATAAATTAAATAAGCAGGATGGCAATATACAGCCTTGACATACTATTTTTCCTATTTGGAACCAGTTTGTTGTTCCATGTCCAGTTCTAACTGTTGCTTCCTGACCTGCATACAAGTTTCTCAAGAGGCAGGTCAAGTGGTCTGGTATTCCCATCTCTTTTAGAATTTTCCGCAGTTTCTCGTGATCCACACAGTCAAAAGCTTTGGCATAATCAATAAAGCAGAAATAGATGTTTTTCCAGAACTCTTTTGCTTTTTTGATGATCCAGTAGAGGTTGTCAATTTTTATTAAGAACTTTATATATATATATATATATTTATTTAATTTTACTTTATTTTACTTTACAATACTGTATTGGTTTTCCTGTACATCAACATGAATCCGCCACGGGTATACAAGTGTTCCCAATCCTGAACCCCTCTCCCACCTCTCTCCCCATACCATCTCTCTGGGTCATCCCAGTGCACAAGCCCCAAGCATCCTGTATCCTGCATCAAACCTAGACTGGCAATTCGTTTCTTATATGATATTGTACATATTTCAATGCCATTCTCCCAAATCATCCCACCCTCTCCCTCTCCCACAGAGTCCAAAAGACTGTTCTACACATCTGTGTCTCTTTTGCTGTCTTGCATATATGGTTATCATTACCATCTTTCTAAATTCTATATATATATGTTAGTATACTGTACTGGTGTTTTTCTTTCTGGCTTACTTCACTCTGTATAATCGGCTCCAGTTTCATCCACCTCATTAGAACTGATTCAAATATATTCTTTTTAATGGCTGAGTAATACTCCATTGTGTATATGAACCACAGCTTTCTTATCCATTTGTCTGCTGATGGACATCTAGGTTGTTTCCATGTCCTGGCTATTATAAATAGGGCTGCAATGAACATTGGGGTACACGTGTCTCTTTCAATTCTGGTTTCTTTGGTATGTATGCCCAGCATTGGGATTGCTGGGTCATAAGGCAGTTCTATTTCCAGGTGTTTTTTTTTTTTTCCATTTATTTACTTATTTATTTATTTTTTATTATACTTTACAATTTTGTATTGGTTTTGCCATACATTGACATGAATAAGAATCTCCACACTGTTCTCCATAGTGGCTGTACTAGTTTGCATTCCCACCAACAGTGTAAGAGGGTTCCCTTTTCTCCACACCCTCTCCAGCATTTACTGCTTGTAGACTTTTGGATCTCAGCCATTCTGACTGGTGTGAAATGGTACCTCATTGTGGTCTTGATTTGCATTTCTCTGATAATGAATGATGTTGAGCATCTTTTCATGTGTTTGTTAGCCACCCATATGTCTTCTTTGGAGAAATGTCTATTTAGTTCTTTGGCCCATTTTTTGATTGGGTCGCTTATTTTTCTGGAATTGAGCTGCAGGAGTTGCTTGCATATTTTTGAGATTAGTTGTTTGTCAGTTGCTTCATTTGCTATTATTTTCTCCCATTCTGAAGGCTGTCTTTTCACCTTGCTTATAGTTTCCTTTATTGTGCAGAAGCTTTTAATTTTAATTAGATCCCATTTGTTTATTTTGCTTTTATTTCCAGTATTCTGGGAGGTGGGTCATAGAGGATCCTGCTGTGATTTATGTTGGAGAGTGTTTTGCCTATGTTCTCTAAGAGTTTTATAGTTTCTGGTCTTACGTTTAGATCTTTAATCCATTTTGAGTTTATTTTTGTGTATGGTGTTAGAAAGTGTTCTAGTTTCATTCTTTTACAAGTGGTTGACCAGTTTGAACATCTGGAATTTCACAGTTCACGTATTGCTGAAGCCTGGCTTGGAGAATTTTAAGCATTACTTTACTAGTGTGTGAGATGAGAGCTCTCTTAAGGTTGTGTCCTTGGAAATGGCTCTCACTGTGAAAAAGTGGGTAGATTGTGTATTCTAAGGTCAGGTGAGGGGATAAGGAGCATCTGATTACCTCAGTCCAGCTAGTGGGTCGATCAATAGTTATGTTCTCTTGATGACTTCCTCTAAAAAGAAAATGATTTAATAAAATAAAAATTCTTAAGATTTTTCATGTCAAAAGTCCATTTGACAATCTGATAAAGTTTATGAATATTATTCCTGCAAGCACACAGTTTTATAAACATACACATACACACACATTTGGCAGATTATTTATACATTTATTCTTGGAACATCAGTGTCTTATCTAGAGAATTTTTAGGTATCCAACAAGCTTAGACTAAGACCACGAGTTGAAATAAATGTGTTACTGTTTCTTTTTTTTTTAATTTAATGTTATTATAGATCCAAAATTGTATGCTATTCTAGTAGACTAAATTCTAAATAATACATTAATCTGAATTATATTATATCCTATGAGTTAGTTTCATATTAAAAAGAAAAAGAAAAAAACAAAGTAATCACCTGAATAGTATGTGAAAGAGGCTCAAAACATTTTGTCAGTATCAAAACAGTGTCTTCTTTAATATGAGGGAGAGATGAACAAGAATGAGATGCTGTCCATGATGCATGATACAGGATGCTCCGGGCTGGTGCACTGGGATGACCCAGAGGGATGGGATGGGGAGGGAGGTGGGAGAGGGGTTCAGGACACATGTACACCGGTGGCAGATTCATGTTGATGTATGGCAAAACCAATACAATATTGTATAGTAATTAGTTTCCAAAAAATAAATAAATAAAGTGAAAAAAAAAAAAAAAGATCACAGATTGGAAATTTCTGAGGTTCTGGATAAAAGGAGAGAACCATTGATTGAGATGATTTAAATAATGCGAGGGTAAAATCTGACTCATTGGAAATATCAAGATCATGTGCAGATAGTAAAATGGATGCAGCAAAAATGAACAGAATAGGGAGAAGCTATGTTCTTGAGAGTGTTGATAAGTTCAGATGAAGTACTACTTAAGGATTTGGGAAAATAGTTCATGGATTTGCCACATGCTCTTTGGTGCAGATTATAATTCCAGACAGATCTATACAATACCACTTAACATCTGAACTGTGGTTGGAGCAGTACAGCATGAAGCAGATTCTGGAATCAATTTGACATGTTTCAATTCTGCTGTGTAAGCACTTTCTTAACCTGAAAAGATAATTTAATCTTGCTAAGTCTTGGCTTTCTCATCTGTAAAACTGGTCACAGTTGCACCTACGTCATAGCATTATTCAAAGATAAGTAGAACAATGCTTATATAGGATTTAACACAGTACCTTGCAACATAGAAGGTAGGAGAAATACGTAGCTATTAATATAATTATTATATAAGAGGGATGAAACTAATCTACAGCAAAGGAGATTATCTTTTAAATCCATTTACAATTGTTAGGCTAATTATATTTTTCTGGCAATTGAATCTCGGTACTATGTTCTTAAATACATTCACTTATATTACTGGTATTTATTCAGCACTTTTAATGAACCTACAAGTTTCTAGGCACTGTAGATATCCTAGTGAAGGCAATAAAGTCCCTGACTTTACTCCTTCTTTATATTTCAGAAGACAAATAGTAAACAAACACGTACATAGAAATGTAGGATGTCACATGGTTATGAGTGATTTCGAGAAGATTAAAACACCAAAAAGGATGTTTGGAGAGTGAGTGTGAGTTTGGCAATACCATATAGTTTACAGTGTTCAGAAAAAAATTCATTGTTGACTTGTATCAGAGGAATAATATGATCCAAAATATTTTAAAAGGATCATACTGGCTACTGTGCTGGAAATAGATTGTTGCAAAATTAGTTAGGAGACTATTGCAAGAAATACTGCGTAATCTGATGCCAAGTGGTAGCAGTGAAGGTAATGAGAAATGATAAGTTATGTATACACCATAAAGGTAGAGCTAAAATTATTTGATTTATATTGGTCAGATACATGAGTGTGAAAGAGAAAGGGAAGTACAGAGAATAATACATTCAGTCAGTTGGAAAATGTAATCTTTACCCAATTACTTGTATTGGAGCCTGGTGGGCTGCAGTCCATAGGGTCGCTAAAAGTCAGACACAACTAAGTGACTTCACTTTCACTTTCACTTATGTTAATGATGACTTGTCTATAATCAAGTCAGTGTCCTAAGTTATAACAAAATATGACAGTATCAATTAAAAGTGAGCACAGTTATCATAGTCAAATCAGAAAATAAATGCATAAGTGGGCTTCGCCTGTGGCTCAAATGGTAGAGAATTTCCCTGCAATGCAGGAAACTCAGGTTTGAATCCTGGGTCCGGAAAATTTCCTGGAGAAGGGAATGACAACCCACTCTAGTATTCTTGCCTGAAGAATTCCATGCACAGAGAAGCCTGGCAGACTACAGCCCATGGGATCGCAAAGAGTGGGACACGACTGAGCAACTGTCACTTCACTGCATTTGTACTATTAGTGCAAAAAAGTTTGTGATTGTTTATTCAGACTTTTCCACCATGTGACTGTGAGTTAGAGCCCATTCTTCTTGCGTTTCCTGGGGTGAGATTCTCTCTGATTTTAAGTTTCTTTAAATATATTTAGAATGTACAAATTTTATCTTTATGAAAACTAATGTTTAGATAACCAAGTTGAACTAAGAGTTTATTTTTCCCTTATTATGATAATTTTTTTAATCTCACATTTCTTGGGAGGTGTTCTGAAACATATAATATCAACAAAAGCTTGTGACAAACTATTAACTGGTCTTTAAAAGAAGAAACCAATGGAAGAAAGATATTACCAAGAAGCAGTGAAGAATGCTCATTATAGACAAAGAAGGAACAGTCTGTCCCACTACAAATATATATTTAATGTTTGCGTGTGTGTTAGTCACTCAGACATGTCTAACTCTTTGCGACCTCATGGACTGTAGCCCATCAGGCTCCTCTTTCCATCACATTCCCCAGGCAGGAATACTGGAGTGGGTAGCCATTCCATTCTTCAGGGAATCTTCTCGAATAAGGAATCAAACCCAGATCTCCTGCATTGCAGGCAGATTCTTTACCATCCAAGCCACCAGGGAAGACTTCTATTATCTTTAATGAAATATTTCCAAAATCCATCCAAGATTTGTTGTTGCTTAGTCACTCAGTTAAGTCTGATATTTTTGTGACTCCATGGACTCTTCTGTCCGTGGGATTTTCCAGGCAAGAATACTGGAGTGTGTTGCCATTTCCTACTTCAGGGGATATTTTCAACTCAGGTGTCGAACCCAGGTCTCCTGCAAGTCTCTTGCACTGAAGGCAGATTCTTTACCCCTGAGCCACATGGGAAGACATATCCAAGATTGCCCTCTACCAATTTCAACCTATTCTCATTTGCCAATTCCATCCTATTAACATCCTATTAACAGTATTAGAAAAAATCATCATGTTTACATCTGGAAGGAATGGGTAATGTATTCTGTGAATTTATTTGGATGGAAAAATAATTACTAAGCTCTTACACAAGACAGTGCTTGCTTTATTGTTTTCCAGCAAATGAAAAAATATATTGTTTTCCTTTTGCCTCTGTGGTTTCTTTTAAATAACTTTGCTTCTTCCATTTGTATGGAGATTTCAATTTAGCTTTCAAATCTCACACTCAAAATTATGAAGAGGGATTGCTATCACTTGTTCTAAATATTTTTAGCTAGACAAATATATGAAGAAATCTGACATGGACCAAAAAAGAGCAAAGATATATATATATATATATATAACAAAACCTCTTTTAGAATCATCATTCCATTGTCTGCTCTGCTATTCTAAGATAAAGTGTTTGGAAAATTTACTTGCCTGAGTATTCACAATGTGTTCTTTATTTAATTTTTCCCTTTCAGAAGGACTTCCAAAAGTTGGAGTAAAAATGCTGACTTTTTTTTTTTTTTTTTTTTTTTTACCTACCACTGGAAAGATACTAAATGCCTGACTACAGCAGGAAAATTCAGCATTTTGCAAGAAATGTGATATCTGTTATGGAAGTACACAAAAATACTGATAGATTTGCTTCTGGGCTTTCAGGGATTCTGATCATGTTTCTAGTATGTGCTTCCTTCCTTGTACTTAGAACTTCTCCCATGGCTCTGAGGAGAACATTTGCAAACTCAGTGTCTTTCATGATAATTTCTCAGCCTTTCTACCCTCAAACATTTTTAGCAAATTGTGCAATATCTCCTCTTTTCAGTTATCAATGTAGACAGTACCACAAGCTTTTGTGTTCATACTGCCCTATTGATGCCTAGTCTCTTCTTTGTTTTATAAAAGTAGTATCCACAGAGCAATTATTGCATTAATCAAATAGAAACAAATTTAATGTAAAGACTTTGCTGGTTTTTTTTTAAACAATAAACATTTATTTCTCTGGTTAAGATCAAGGTACTGGCAGATCTGGTGCCTGGTGAGAGCCCACTTCTGGCTTTGCAGATGGCTGTCTTCTCATTGCATCTTTACATGGCAGAGAATGAAGAGACAGAGGAAGCAAGCTCTCTTATGTCTCTTCCTATAAGGGCACTAATCTCATTCATGAGGTCTCCACCCTTACTTGTAACCTAATTACTTCCCCAAAGCCATCCTCCAAATATAACTACATTGGCTTCAACATATAATTTTGGGAGGATATAAACATTCAATCCATAGCAAGATGGCACAGCTCTCTGTACTAACAGAGCTCCAGAATCACTGCATGAAGAAAGAAACCTGTGGTATGGTACTTACAGTATCAGTTCAGTTCAGTTCAGTTCAGTTCAGTCACTCAGTTGTGTCCGACTGTTTGTGACCCCATGAACTGCAGCACACCAGGCCTCCCTGTCCATCACCAACTCCCTGAGTTCACTCAAACTCACGTCCATCGAGTCAGTGATGCCATCCAGCCATCTCATCCTCTGTTGTCCTGTTTTCCTCCTGCTCCCAATCCTTCCCAGTATCAGAGTCTTTTCCAATGAGTCAACTCTTTGCATGAGGTGGCCAAAGTACTTGAGTTTCAGCTTTAGCATCATTCCTTCCAAAGAACGCCCAGGACTGATCTCCTTTAGAATAGACTGGTTGGATCTCCTTTGCAGCCCATGGGACTCTCAAGAGCCTTCTCCAACACCACAGTTCAAAAGCATCAATTCTCTGGTGCTCAGCTTTCTTCATTATAGTATATTTATCTCAAATAACATGTAATAGCATACACAAAAATATACTACACACACACACACACACACACACATTCCTGGAAGAAAGTCTGGAGAGATACACACAAAACTATTAATGATGCTTGTGACCAAAGATGGATAGGGTTGTAGTAGGATTGGGAGAACTTCAGAATTTGACATAATAATCAAAGGGAACTCCGGTGTTATTTGTAATATTTTTATAATGAAAATCTATTAATCGATTACTTATGTAGTGACAATTTTAAAGGTCAAAACAAGAAGCAAAAGAAAATGGCTTCTGTTGAAGAAGATAGGATAGGGTCCTGCCAGGGACTTAAAGTGTAAAATACAAAGGTTATTTTTCAACAGAAGAGCCATAACTGTGAATGAGAGCATCTTAATGATTTGGATTTCCTTGTAATCAATGTGTCTATAAAGCTCTAAGACAATTTATTTATTTATTTCTAAATTAAAGATACAAAGTTTACTTATATATTTGCATGTACTCACTAAACTGTTGAATCTTTTCATCTTGCATAAGTTTATCTATGCATGTATATATGTTTATATTACAGGGTAATAATGCAATTAATTTAAAAATGTTGTTTATTTTATGGAAAATTTTGTACAACTTCAGTTCAGTTCAGTTCAGTTCGGTCATTCAGTCCTGTCTGACTCTTTGCAACCCCATGAACCCCAGTACGCCAGGCCTCCCTGTCCGTCACCAACTCCCGGAGTTCACCCAAACCCATGCCCATCTAGTTGGTGATGCCATCCAACCATCTTATCCTCTGTCATCCCCTTCTCCTCCTGCTCTCAATCTTTCCTAGCATCAGAGTCTTCTCAAATGAGTTAGCTCTTCACATCAGGTAGCCAAAGTATTGGAGTTTCAGCTTCAGCACCAATCCTTCCAATGAACACCCAGGACTGATCTCTTTTGGGATGGACTGGTTGGATCTCCTTGCAGTTCAAGGGACTCTCAAGAGTCTTCTCCAACATCACAGTTCAAAAGCATCAATTATTTGTCACTCACCTTTCTTCACAGTCCAACTCTCATATCCATACATGACCACTGGAAAAAACCATAGCCTTGACTAGATGGACATTTGTCAGCAAAGCAATGTCTCTACTTTTTAATACGCTGTCTAGGTTGGTCATAACTTTCCTTCCAAGGAGTCAGCATCTTATATTTTGCCTATTATAAAACTGAAATCCAAAAGGAAGTGTCTTAACTTCTATTTTCAGTGTTAACATTTTAAAAGAACTCTAAGTGTTTGAAAAAATAGAGAGCATTTAAAACATAAATCAGCCTGTTGAACAAAATCAATAAGTGATCCTCCTCTATGTATAACAGCAATACAAATATAAAAATCATAAATAGAGCATTTAATAGATTAAATACAAATTTTTGTATTTTCTAATCATTAAAATAACAGGTACAAATTGATTTCAGCACATTTTAATGTAAGAATGAGTATGAAATTAATTCATGAACATTTAAATCACTATAATCATGAAATTAAATAATTTTTTAATGCTTGACATCTCCTCTAGACATATCTTGATATCTTTAAGTTAAATCAAGCATATTAATTACATAATCATTCAGCACTGTGATTTTATTCTGTGAGGTGTAGAAAAAACTTTTAATTCATATTCATATTTTAGCTTTGGGTTTAAGTTTAAGGAAAAGTGGGATTTCTTTGTCTAGTTTTTCCCCTTAAGATAGTTCTTTGAAAAAATGTATTGGTTTATAACTGTACTTTGTAGACTTTAGTAACTTGTCTATTTATTTTTGTCAAACTTAATAAACTATAGAGGTTAGACTTCTTTGGTGGCAAGTAACAGAATAAATGGACTTTCCTGGTGGCTCAGATGGTAAAGAATCCACCTGCAATGCAAGAGACCTGGGTTTGATCCCTAGGTTGGGAAGATATTCTGAAGGGATATCCAGACTCCAGTATTATCTGGAGAATCCTACTCCTGTATTGTCTGGAGAATCCTGTGGACAGAGGAGGAGCTTGCTGAGCTACAGTCCACAGAGTTGCAAAGAGTCAGACACAACTGAGCAACTATAGTTGTTTAAAAACAGAATAAACAAAGCAAACTATCTACCTTAAGAGAAAATAAAATTTATTACAAGTGTTTTGGTCAAGGTCAAGGAAGAGATATGACTTGTAGAAATGAAGTAACATCTCTCTCTCTCTCTCTCATTTATTTATTCTAATACCCCTCACAGAACACTGGTTGAATCACCATTTATTTTAGATTACTCAGATGATAAAGTTTAGTTTGTTTACAGATTTAACTTTTGTGATGGCTAATTTTATGTATTTAGGCCATGGTGCCCAGTTCTTTGGTTAAACGCTATTCCAAGTGATACTGTGAAGTTATGCTTTAGATATGATTAACTTTTTAAACAGGTAGATTTTGACTAGAACAGATAGATTTCCATAGTATAGGTGGGCCTCATCCAATAAGTTGAAGGTCCCAAGAGCAAAGACTTAGAATCCTCAGAACAGAAGAAATTCTCCTCAATTCTGCAAAATGGAAACCCTGTCTGACTTTCCAGCCTACTGAAGAACAGGTTTATCTATATATCTACTATTTGTTTTCTTTTTTTGAGAACTAAAACACATCTATCCTAACTTGCTCCTGAGTACTACTGCAAAGCTATTTCTGACCACTTTGATTAAGGATTAAAATTTAAAGAAAAAAACTATTGTGTCTAATTTTAATTTTTATACAATGATATTATCCAGGAAATATTGTTCAAAATTCAATTTCTAAAAAGAAATTGATTTTTACTGTTTCTTTTTTAAAAGATAATTAAATTCTACTTTTCTTTTGCTTTTATTGCCATAAATCTGAAGCTAAATTTAGTGCCTAACAATAGCAATTACTTTATTATTAATTTGTGTTTAAAATTTTTTTTTAGTTTTTTTTTTTTTTTTTACTTTACAGTACTCTATTGGTTTTGCTGTGCATCAACATGAATCCACCACGGGGGTACATAAGTTCCCACTCCTGAACACCCCCTCCCACTTCCCTCCCCATACCATCCCTCTGGGTCATCCCAGTGCACCAGCCCCAAGCATCCTGTATCCTGCATCAAACCTAGACTGGCGATTCATTTCTTACATGATATTCTACATGTTTCAATGCCTTATGATCCAGCAATTCCACTGCTGGGCATACACACCAAGGAAACTAGAATTGAAAGACACGTGTACTCCAGTGTTCATTGCAGCACTGTTTATAATAGCCAGGACATGGAAACAACCTAGATGTCCATCAGCAGACGAATGGATAAGAAAACTGTGGTACATATACACAATGGAGTATTACTCAGCCATCAGAAAGAATACATTTGAATCAGTTCTAATGAGGTGGATGAAACTGGAGCTGATTATACAGACTGAAGTAAGCCAGAAAGAAAAACACCAATACAGTATACTAACACACATATGTGGAATTTAGAAAGATGGTAACGATAACCCTGTATGGGAGACAGCAAAAGAGACGCAGATGTACAGAACAGACTTTTGGACTCTGTGGGAGAGGGAGAGGGCGGGATGATTTCGGAGAATGGCATTGAAACATGTATAATCTCAAATTTCTTGAATTTAAACTCTAAATTCTCCACTTACTGGTTGTCTTTTTTTTTAGTGAAGTCATTCAGTCATGTCCAACTCTTTGCAACCCCATGGACTGTAGCCTACCAGGCTTCTCTGTCCATGGGATTCTCCAGGCAAGAATACTGGAGTGGGTTACCATTTCCTTCTCCAGGGGATCCTCCCGACCCAGGGATCAAAACCAGGTCTTCGACATTGGAGGCAGACACTTTAACCTCTGAGCCACCAGGGGTTACTTGTTGTCTGTTTTGGATAAATCTCAGTAATCTTATTATATAATAATGATAATAATAATAATACAAACTTTATGGAGTTCCTACAACTTTTAAATGAAATAATGCATATGAAGTGATTAACATAATTATTAGAGCAATAAAATGAACTGGGAAATTTTCAGTAAATATTTACTTCTATAATTCTAAGATGCTTTCTCTATAAGTAAATATTAGGACAAGAATAAATATAATAAGAAATTTATGTATTTTATCAAGGTTTCTCTTATATGCAATACCCATTTTTTTAATTTACATATGTTAGAGTAATCTGCCTATAATATACAAAATAAAAATTGCTTTAATTAATTTTACCACTTTAATTTTACACATTTTTACTTTTATTTAATTAATGGACTGACTGCTCATAAGTGTCCATGCTAAAATCTTTATTTTTTATAGACTGTGATCTTATAGTAAATATAAAATAGAAAATTCTGTTTCAAAAAATTATCATACTATATTCTTTTACTATAAAAGTATCCTTGGTGTTTCAGATGTATTTAATACATGTTTTCTCTTTGTGTCATGTTGTCTTTCTTAACATGATGTTATTTAACTAGAAAAAAAATTATTTTGCTTATTATATACTTAAGCATTCACATAAAAGAAAATTTATAAGGTAGGTTTCTCTTGGCCTATACCTTGATTAATAAATTCGAAAATAATTCTTTGGTCATTTATTTTTATTTTTATCATTAAGATGTGCTTTTGTTTTTCTAGGCACTAAGTTCTAAATTCTCTTGTTTCATCTCTTGCCCAAGCGATGTATCTTTTAACATCAGTTGGGTTCATAATACCTAGATTATCATTTTCACAGTTAACATTCACCCCAAATTACCTGTGATATGTCGAATCTTCACAACTAGGATTATGTTGAAAATCGGTTATAGACAGACATTAATTCTAAAACTGTCATTAATCTTCTCTAGAGCTCATTAACCTTTAAAAGTTTGTACATGATTTCATAGTTATATTGCAATGGGATTTTTATTTATCTTCTATTTTACCAGGTTGCCCCTTCCTATGTCCCACTATGAGAGTGAATATTTTAAAAAACTCCTTGACTCAGCAAAGCATTTGACAGTACAGAAAAGTAACACATAAAGCAAAGACTATTTATTTTCATCATCCATATCTTTAGCATTTCTTTAAGACATGGGAACAAAGAAATATGCATTTTTGTGCTTAGAAAATCATATAAATAATCAGAAAAATAAAGGACCATAGAATAATATAAAACTTGCATAATTGTTTTTCCAATTTATTGAAAACCTAGTTCTCTTATAAGGTCCATTCATATTTTAAATCATCTATAAAGTTTTACTCACTTGTAGGACTTCCCTTGTGACTCAGTGGTATCTCTACCACTGAGATACCTGTCAAGCAGGAGATGAAGCTCTGATCCCCAGGATGGGAAGATCCCCTGGAGGAGGAAATTGCAGCCCATTCCAGTATTCTTGCCTGGGAAATCCCATGGACAGAGGAGCCTAGCACTCTACAGTCTATGGGGTCACAAGTTGTACATGACTTAGTGAGTAAACAACAACAACATCTTTACATTAAACTTTTGAGTTTTTTCTTAAAACACTAGTTTCCAAAATCAGGATGGTCTTTTAATCCTCTAGAGCTCATTTGAATATATTCTAATGGAAGATTTAATTCCCTAATCAGAATATCACAACAGTAGATTAGACATTCTGTAAGTCCACCGACAGTAGAATGGCAGAAATATTTCAAGCAGAGAAGGCAAGTCAATGTACAGAGTAAGTTCCATTTCAGTAAGAACAAAACACTGTTCCTTCCATGATGCAAACAGTTCAGTGTGATCAACCTGGTAGCTAACTGACCACCTTGGAGAATATGTAATTTCAGGAATTCAGTGTTTTTCTCAGAAGCTGGCAGGTTGGGCACTCAGCAGCAGATATAGCCCAAGTGTCCTTGGTGCCACCATGGCTAATTTATTCGTAAGTCCATTTTGAGATGACAGGGTGAGTGGTATCCATGAGATGGGTCACTCTGTCCACTTGATTATTAAAATCCTCCTCTCCTGAGGTCAGTCTTTGGTGAACATTCACATGGGATACAAATACAGTCACTTATTTCCCCATTCTGAGAAATATTAGTTTGGTGTGAAAGTAATTGTGGCTTTGCATTGTTGAATTTTGCCATTTGATATTGGAATACATTCTTAAATAAATGTGATTATGTTATACATAATTTTAATGCATATGACTTGCTTTGTTTTTATGCTAGTGACATCACTTGTTGTTTATTTTATTTTATTTTAGACTAGTGGAATTATTTTAGATAAAAAAATAATTCGAGTGACTTTTTTATTCAAGTTCAAAATGGGTCATAAAGAAGCAGAGACAGTTCACAACATCAGAAATACATTTGGCCCAGGAACTGCTAATGAATGTATGGTGCAGTAGTGGATCAAGGAGTTTTACAAATGAAGTGAGAGGCTTGAAGATGAGGAGCTCAGTGGTTAGCTATTGAAGTTGACAATGACTGATTTAGAAGATGATGAAGCAGACACTCTTACAATTACATGCTGCTGCTGCTGCTAAGTCGCTTCAGTCGTGTCCGACTCTGTGTGACCCCATAGACAGCAGCCCACCAGGTTCCCCTGTCCCTGGGATTCTCCAGGCAAGAACACTGGAGTGGGTTACCATTTCCTTCTCCAATGCATGGAAGTGAAAAGTGAAAGTAAAGTCGCTCAGTCGTGTCCAACTCTTCGCAACCCCATGTACTATAGCCCACCAGGCTCCATGGGATTCTCCAGGCAAGAGTACTGGAGTGGGGTCCCATCGCCTTCTCCATTGGAAGTTGCCAAAAAAAAGAACTCAGCATTGACTATTTTATGGTTATTCTGCATTTGAAGGAAATTGGAAATGTGAAAAACCTCGATAAGAGGGTACCTCATGAGGAGACCACAAATCAAAAAGTTGTTTTGAAGTATTGTCTTTTCTTACCCTACTCAACAACAATGAACCATTTCTTGATCAGACTGTGACATGAGACAAAAAGTGGAATTTATACAACTGGAAATGACCAGCTCAGTAAGTAGACCAAGAAGAAGCTCCAAACCTCTTCGCAAAGACCCAACTTGCACCAGAGAAAAGGTAATGGTCACTCTTTTGTGGTCTGCTGATGGTCTGATCCACTACAGTTTTTTGAATCCCAGAGAAACCATTACATCTGAGAAGTATGCTCAGCAAATTGATGAGATGCACCCAACACTGCAGTGTCTGCAGCCAGCACTGGTCAACAGAAAGGACGCAACTCTTCTCCATGACAACACCTGACCATTTGTCACACAATTAACGCTTCAAAAGTTGAACAAATTGGGCTATGAAGTTTTGCTTATCCACCATATTCACCTGACCTCTCGTCAACAGACGACCACATCTTCAAGCACCTTGACTCTGTTTTTCAGGGAAAGCACTTTCATAACTAGCAGGAGGCAGAAAATGCTTTCCAAGAGTTCACTGAATTCCAAACAAACATTTCTTGTTGATAAAAATGTGTTGATTGTAATGTTCTTATTTTGATTAATAAAGATGGCTTGAGCCTGGTTATAACCATTTAAAATTCACAGTCCTAAACCACAATTACATTTGCACCAACCTAATATATTCAAATATCTCTTTCTTGAATTTCATTGTCACTAATTTTCATGCCTCTTCCACTTCACTGATCATCTAGCCAAATCATTGACTATAGTCCAGAAATCACTATGTAATCACACATTTGGCCATTTTACATCTAACCAAGTGATCACTTTTGTACGTTGTTGTGACATATGAAAGAAAGTCCTAACTCTTATGTCATGCCTTCTGTCTTCACAACAAATTCCCTTCCTTGCTTAGCTTAATTCTATGACTCTCAAAACCAACTGACATGATTTAATTTACCAATCTGATAACTGTTCTGTCATTATTAGAATCTAAATATGCTGCAAAGAATTTCGGTTTTGTTTTGTTTACTATTATGCTATCAATATTTGAAGTTTGGTATGTAGTAAGATTTTTTTAAAAAGTATTTAATCAATGAACCTCAAAGCTTTAATATCACTGTGTTCTAAAAGTCTCCATGCTTTCTGTTTTACCTCTTCAAGAGAAAGATCTGATAACTTCTCAAGACAAATTTTTGAGGTAGATGCTCATCTAATAAATTGATTGCAATCCCATTGAATCAAGTGCTTACTCTGATTCAATCAACTCACGACCGTAGTTAAAGCAGTAGTTTACATAGTGCCTAGAATACGTCTATCTTCTGCACAGTTAAGTAGACACTTATCTAAAAGATTCCATCACCAGGTAAAAATATATTAAAAATATTAGTTAGCCCTTAAATATGTCTGTTCCATCCTATTCTGTGTTTAAAGAGTCCCATCTCATTAAAAAATAAAAAGATGGGTAGAAGAGGCATCATGGGAAGGAATGGTGACAAACATACTCAGACGCATGTATTCTTTTCAAATCCAAAATAAGAATTCTTGCAATTCCCTTATAAATATTGAAACTCTAGTGATTAATAATAAACATCTCCAAATAAATAATTAATGTTATGTCATTAATTTATGGCAAAACAATGTGTGTCTTGCTACTCTTTTGAAAAGAATGAGATTATCTCTCCAAGGTATCTTGTAGTTTTTGAAAATGAATTCCTAATATTCTTTAAAAACATTAGATTTTATTTTATAAGTCACTTATGAGTGTATAACACAAAATTTAGAACACAAACTTTTGATACTGCTTTCAAATAAGAGCTAATGACAGCAGTTATAATCATAAATGAATAGCAAAATTAAAATATGTTTTACTTACATATCTGTGCACTTAGGATGGATAGCATAAGTTTCAAATAAGTTAACATTTAAAAATAGTAAAATATCAATTAGTTATATTCCCTATTCAAAATATTTCAATATTACTTTAAAATATGTGATTGACAGTGTGAATACAAGGTATTTATTGAACACCTACTATGTGTTAGATAATGTTTGATACACTAAGGAAATATCAGGATAAAGACAGACAAAAATCTTTGCCCTACATGACAGTGTTATTTTGGAGTGGGAGTGCTGAATGCATGTGTGCATGCTAAGTTACTTCAGTCATACCTGACTCTTTGTGACCCTGTGGACTGTATCTGCCAGGTTCCTCTGTCAATAGGATACACCAGGCAAGAAGACTGGAGTGGGTCTCTGTACCCTCCTCCCAGCGATCTCCCCAACCACAGGGATCGAACCAGCACCTGTTATGTCTACCTGCATTGGTAGGCTGGTTCTTTACCACTAGTGCCATCTGGGAAGCCCCAAGAGTGGTGAACAGATGATATAAATAGATAAATAGAGCATGAAGGATATTGGAAAAATTAATGTAGGGAGATGTGGTAAAAAAATATATATATGATACCTATTTTGCTTTTTATATGTATGCTGTGCATAGTCGCTCAGTCCTATCTGATTCTTTGCAACCCATGGACTGTAGCCTACTAGGCTCCTCTGTTCAAGGGGATTCTCAAAAGCAAGAATAGTGGAGTGGGTTGCCATGCCTTCCTCCAGGGGATCTTCCCAACCCAGGGTTCCAACGCAGGTCTCCAGCACTGCAGGTGGATTTCTTACCACCTGAACCACTAGCGAAGCCCATTTTTTATATATAACATAGTCCATAAAAGTCTTTCTGAAAAAAATAATGTTAAACAGAATTTGGAAAGAAGTGAGAGGGCAAAGGATGAAGGATATCTGATGGAGGTGTCATCTGGGCAGAGCAAACATGGGTTCAACCAAGACTCAACCATGTACTATATGTTTTTAGGGAAAGAACAGAAAGAATGAGATCTCAATTTTTATATTAAGAATAAGAATACAGAGTTTTGCCCTTGAGGTACATAATTATGAGTAAATTACTAAATCCTAGGTGATGGGAAGTTTGCTACTTAAAGGCTTGTTAATATGGTGGCAGGTTAAAACAATAACTGAATCTCTTTTTTGTCTAAAATTTCAGAAGACCATTCATTTAAAATATGTTTGAGTGAGCATGTAATAAAGTGCTGTTTTAAGGATGATAAGTAATATCAAATTAATAATACCCATTTATTGTTATTATGGGGTCTAAAACATCATTATAAAGATGAAATGTATGCAGATGGTCATATAGCCACACAGAAAACCATATAAATGCTGAATAGCAGCTATATAAAACAATTGTATTGAATATAAAGAGAACAAACACATAAAGCAAAGATAGTCAAGGAGCAGTGTTTTAGGAAAAGTGACATGTTCAATATTATTAGAAGAATGTAGGCTCTCTACGAATTTTCTTGAAACAATAAATTTCAGAAGAAGAGGAAAGAAGATCTTTCATTCACTAAATCAATTTGGATAGTTCCAGGAATTATCTTAAAAGTGAGAGAAAGTTTATGAATTGTTATAGAAACTTCCAAAAACTGTCTTTCAAAAATTGTGTTAGAAACTAATGAAACTATACCAAACTTTAAAAATCATATAAAGTTAATCCCTACTTCTGGTTATAAAGAACAAACAGAAAAGCAAGATTCATTGCAAAATATTTGCCTATATAAATTGACCCTTACTTTCTCATGTAGACCTTATAAATATATATATCTGAATGTGGAATATGTGAATTCATGGGTAGCTCTCTATACCAAAATGTTCATGTCTTTCAGCTCCTTGATGCTAAGGACCAAATGTTAGTTACATTTGTACCCACAGTCTCACAGTAAAGTCTGCACAAATTTACATTTAAGATGCTTATTGAACGAATGAATATAGTGGAGCTTAAAACTAATTTTGATTTCATAGGAATCCTGACTTTCACACCTCTAATTGTGTGAAGTGATATTTCTTCTCTGAGGTTGGATGGTTTTTCAAATGAAAACTTGTATCCACCTCATACCTGTCAACACTTTTTAACATTGTGTGAAATAAAGTAGAATGACAAACCCTGGGATGTGATACTTACACCTTGTATAAAAGAAAGGGAAGGCTGGGCATTTGAGAAGGTCTCCTTTTGAGGGACTTCTAATGATAATTTAAAAATATACCACTTGTCTGTTTTTACCATTTCAAGAACTGTTTTTAAGTATAATATTCTCTGCTGCTACTAAGTCGCTTCAGTCGCATCCGACTCTGTGCGACCCCATAGATGGCAGCCTACCAGGCTGCCCTGTCCCTGGGATTCTCCAGGCAAGAACACTGGAGTGGGTTGCCATTTCCTTCTCCAATGCATGAAAGTGAAAAGCGAAAGTGAAGTCGCTCAGTCGTGCCCGACTCTTAGCGACCCCATGGACTGCGGCCTACCAGGCTCCTCTGTCCATGGGATTCTCCAGGCAAGAGTACTGGAGTAGGGTGCCATCGCCTTCTCCGATAATATTCTCTAAATACTTAGGTTCAAAATTATTTTTAGCATAGCTAAATTTAGACTACAGTAAAATCAAATATTTGTAGAATAGCAAATTTTGTGTTAGTCACTGTAGACAAAGAAAAATAAGACAAAATTCCAGCATTTAATAAACCAGTTTTTAAAAGTTACTTGGAGGGGCACAATACATATATATATATGTCTGGAAAACTTAGGTTAGACTATAACAAAATGTTCAAACTAATAATAAAATTATAAAGAGATAGAGAATTTAAACATATATTGCATGTTTTAAATTGAAGTAAACGGAAAAAAGATTTAACAAAAAGAGATGAACTTTTGACTTGAAAGGACAGTAATTTTGAAGGGGAAAAACATGAATATATTTATATAGACAAGAAAAATCTTCCAGTAGTAAACTCTAGTATGGGAAAATATATCTATCAATCAAGTCATATACTAAACCTATACTATATTTGAAAATATTTTCAAACTGTGTTGTGTTGTGTACCTCAAAATTCTCCCTCTTATGTTACATTGATTTAGACCAAAGTATTTATAACAGTATTAGTTTATGGATATGCACTAGAGAGGAGCAGGCTAGAGAAGTCATTCATTCAGAAACTATTAATTTGCTTTTCCAGACACTAGAACATACCAAGGAATGAAAAAATATCTCTCATCCCTCTTAGAGTTTACATCCTGAAAATGGATCAGAAAATATTTTCTCTAAACATTCATACAGTAAATATTTTCAGCTTTTTGAGTCTTATACTGCTGCTATAAATACTCAATCTGCCCTTGTATCACAAAAGGAGCCTTAGCTAATAGATAATTAAATGTGTACGGCTGTGTGGATGCGTGTTAGGTCACTTTAGTCAAGTCTGACTTCTTGCAACCCTCTGGACTGTAGCTTACCAGGTTCCTCTGTCCATAGGATTCTCCAGGCAAAAATACCGGAGTGGATTGCCATTTCCTCCTCTAGGGGATCTTCCCAACCCAGAGGGATCCAACCCACATCTCTTATCTCTCCTACGTTGGCAGGCAGATTCTTTACCAGTAGCACCACTTGGAAAGCCCACGTGTATGGCTATGTTCCAATAAAATTTTCTTTATAAAAACAGACCTTGGGCTGGACTTGACCCATTGGGATAGTTTGCTGACCTTATGGCTCAAACAGTAAGGTGTCTGCCTGCAATGCGGGAGACCCGGGGTTCGATTCCTGGGTCGGGAAGATTCCCTGGAGAAGGAAATGACAATCCACTCCAACACTCTTGCCTGGAAAATCCCATGGATGGAGGAGCCCTATAGGCTACAGTCCATGGGGTCACAAAAAGTCGGACATGACTGAGTAACTTCACTTTCACTTTGCTGACCTCAATTCTAGCAAAATATTTTATACTACGCTGGAGTAGGAAATGGCAACCCACTCCAGGGTTCTTGCCTGGAGAATCCCTGGGATGGGGGAGCCTGGTGGGCTGCCATCTATGGGGTCTCACAGAGTAGGACACGACTGAAGCGACTTAGCAGCAGCAGCAGCAGAAGGGGACAAGTCATAGGAAAAAACAGAATGGACAGTTAGGAGAATGGAGGTATGAGAGTAGAATAAAATAGTAAATACAATGGTCAAGGTGCACTTCATTAAGAAAGTACTGTATGTGCAAAGAATTGAGGGAAGTGATTGAAGAAACCATGCATTCACTGGCAGAATTGTTCCAGGTGGATGGAAACCGTGCACAGGGGTATTGCCTGTCTTGTTTTGGGATGAGCAAGGAGACCAGAGTTACCATAGTGAAGTGACAGAAAGGTAAAACAGAAGATGTGATCAAAGAATTTTCTGTGCGCAAGACTACATCCTCATATGCCAGTGCACAGTTGCTTGTTTTTATTCTAAGATAAATTAATAATAAAAAATAAAATTGTGCTTATTCATAATTTTATATCATAATTTTATTTATCTCAATTGCTAAGGTAAATAAATTAGACAATGGTAGTAAATAGTATGGTGGTGGTTTAGCTGTTCAGGCATGTCAAACTCTTGCAACCCCATGGACTGTATGTAGCCTGCTAGGCTCCTTTGTCCATGGGATTCTCCAGGCAAGAATACTGGAGTGGGTTGCCATTTCCTTCTCCATGTAAATAGTAACCTGTTCCAGTATTCTTGCCTGGAGAAGTGACCCCCTTGTGAAGAAATCCTGGCTACTCTAAAGGAGAATACTTGACACGTGGTCTCCCCATATTCCCAGGTGATAGGAAGCCAACTACCAGTATGTGAGCAAGGCTCTCTTGGGCAATCCAGCCCTCAGTCTGCTGTAGCACAAGAGTGGAACATCAAGATAAAACATTTTATTTCAAGTAATTACAAAAATAGCTTCCTATCTTTATGGTGGATCATATAATTATTGTATTGGGAATCTAAACTAGCACTTTTTTTCCCCTGTCATGTAAAACACTTGATTAGGATAGTTCCTTTCATGGAGTTTAATATCTGTGAAAAGTGAGTGAAGTGAAGTCGCTCAGTCGTGTCCGACTATTTGCGACCCCATGGACTGTAGCCTACCAGGCTCCTCCATCCATGGGATTTTCCAGGCAAGAGTGCTGGAGTGGATTGCTATTTCCTTCTCCAGGGGATCTTCCCGACCCGGGAATCAAACCCAGGTCTCCTGCATTGCAGGCAGACGCTTTACAGTCTGAGCCACCAGGGAAGCCCTGTGAAATATCTGTGGAAAACGGGGACAAACTAAGATGATAAGTGTAGCACTTTTTGTTTATGTTGTCAATTATTGTTTTAGCTAAAAATTTCATTTGGGTTTTTCTGTGTGTGTGTGTGTGTGTGTGTGTGTTTAGTCACTCAGTCATGTCCAACCCTTTGTGACCCTGTGGACAGTATCCCACTTGGCTCCTCTATCTATCTATCTATCTATGGGATTTTCCCAGCAAGAATGCTGGAATAGATTGCCATTTCCTTCCCCCAGAGGATCTTCTCAGGGATCAAACCGACATCTCTTACTTCTCCTGCACTGCTGGAAAATTCTTTGGCCCTGAGCGACCAGGGAAGCCTGGGTTTTCCATTAGTTAGTTCAGAAAAAAAGAAACAAATGAACCTTTTGACCAACCCATCCAAAATTTCATGTGAAGAAGTTCAAAGGCTATGTTTCTTCAAAAAGAAATACTTTTGAAACATCACTATTCTAATTTTTCATTTAGAAAAGATACTGTGAATGCTATATAAGGAAATTTTTTACTGTTTTCAGTAAATACCAATATCAGCATAAACGTGCTATGTTCTGATTATGAAGATTTTTATATATAATTTAATAGTAATACCTTAGGACTGTTACTCAATCACTGAATATCAGTGTTATTTCGTGTGTTTCCCAGAAGGAAAACACTGTCATAATAGAGGTAAATGCTTTTTTAGGGAAATTTTAATGTGAAATGCTGCAAACTATTTACAATTTGAAATCACAATCAAGTAACAAATAAAAGGATATATTTAAAAAAAATTCATTCACCCAATTCAACTTGAGCATTTTACTGTTACCAGAACAGAAGTTCCATAACAGCCAGGGCCAGGATCTCTGTTTGTATTGCTCACTGATACATCTCAGGCAGTGACACTTAGGCCTGTTCTACAGAAAATGATGTAGCAGATGTTTTCGGTCACATCCCTATGGACAGTTTCTGATTTTATCTCAACGGTGTCAAAGATATTGTTTCACTTTGGCTAAAAGTATCAACCTGAAGCATATCTGAGTTTTTACACACTGTGGCACAGGACCCAAATCTGAATCTCTAGACCATGCTGAAACTTCTGGCCCAGAAGTGCAGGACAGCTCTCTGATGTTAGCAAGTGAAAACTGTTTGGATAATGCTCCAACCTTGCATCTTTTAATTGGATGCTTCTGGAAAGCATTCAGTGTGCTTTTCAACAAAACACACTATCAGTAAAGCATATGACACCACCTTCTGCACTTCACCCAAGTCCTAGTGTTAGGTGCTTTATATTTGGGGGCAGGTATGGATGTGAGAGTTGGACTATAAAGAAAGCTGAGTGCCGAAGAATTGGTGCGTTTGAACTGTGGTGTTGGGGAAGACTCTTGAGACTCCCTTGCACTGCAAGAAGATCCAACCAGTCCATTCTAAAGGAGATCAGTCCTGGGTGTTCACTGGAGGGACTGATGCTGAAGCTGAAACTCCAATACCTTGGCCATCTTATGTGAAGAGCTGACTCATTTGAAAAGACCCTGATGCTGGGAAAGATTGAGGGCAGGAGGGGAAGGGGACGACAGAAGATGAGATGGTTGGATGGCATCCCCAACTCAATAGACATGAGTTTGGGTAAACTTCAGGAGTTGGTGATGGACAGGGAGGCCTGGCGTGCTGTGGTTCATGGGGTCACAAAGAGTTGGACACAACTGAGTGACTGAACTGAACTGAACTGAACCTGAACTTAGTAAACATTTTGTCTTGTTTTGAAAATGTATTTAAATTACATATGAAACTCTTCATTTCTGGAATGCATTCCCCTAGTCAAACTGGGCATCTTCAAATTCACATAAAGAGAGAGTCTCATAAAACATACACTCTAATAACCGCAGTAAAAGTTTGACATAAGTGCTTCTCTTTATACTTTTAAAGAAGAAACAAATTTAAAACAATAATGGCATAGGGGATTTTCAGTTTTCTTTTTCCATCCAGAGAGAATACTGAAAAAAAGAGGGAACAAATATGGTAAGCCTAAAACTGCTTTCAAATCTTACTAGGATTGGCATACATTTGAATTAGTACTATAACTATCATATTTTGCTTTGATGTCTTTTTTAGCTGGCCACATAAAATTATTTTTAGGTGCTTACCTAGCATTCTCACATATAAATTTCTTCAGCACATCAACATAAAAATAATTTCATCAATCTCTGCAGTAAATTCTGTGTGTCTGTGTGAAAAATTATATTTACTATTTGTGGAATGTTGAGTATTTTACATTCTGCTATTTTCTGGGGATACAAACTTGAATAAGGTACAGTTGCTTAGCTCAATATTTTTACAGTCTAGTAGGGTAGTGCAGACAAGGTAATAGGAAAGTTTGGTGGTCGAAATGTTACGATCTGTCCAAATACTAAATACTGTGGGACTACACAAGAGAGACATTGACCCTCATTTCAGCATATCTGCAGGACAATTGTTGAAACCTAGGTGATTTGTAGATACGGACAGAGTGAAAGAGAAGAAAATGATAGTTAAGGATAATTAAACATATTTCATGAGAGTTGGAGGCAGGATTATGGAATATTTGTGGAGTTAATAATTCAAAACAGTTAAAGCTAAGAATTTGGAGTGGTGAGTGATGAGACAGGAGGCTAAAAAATCAGTGAAATCAATTATAGATAGATTTATAAGACTATTTAAATGTTCTTATTCTGTCCTGAAAGCAAAGAGAAAACACCAAAAGATTTAAATATTCACTGAGTGTATTTTAGTAGCAAGTATTTAGCATTTAGTCTATACTTTCATCCAAGGAATAAGTTTACCATTTCTGAGGAGTGATATTCTAGTCTTGCCTTGAATAATTCTAAGTATTGTGCATATGTGCTCAGTTGTGTCTGACTCTTTGCAGCCCCAAGGCCTGTATGTAGCCCACCAGACTCCTCGTCCATGGGATTTTCCAGGCAAAATTACTGCAGTGGATTGCCATTTCCTTATCCAAGGTGTCTTCCCAACCTAAGGATGAAACCCAGAGATTGAACCCATGTCTTCTGCATTGTCAAGCAGATTCTTCACCATTGATCCACCTGGGAAACCCTACAGGCATTCACAATAATACAATCCAGCCCAACTGACTTGTGCAAAATTATTATACACCACAAGCAATTACAAAGGTTTATACTGATTTATACTAGGAAATAGTTCATATAATAATTTATTTGAAATACAAAGGAAATTTTTTGATGATTACAATTGATATGTAAATATGTTCTTTCTCAAATCTCTTTTTTACTATATTTTAAGTTTATAATGCCTGGAAATATTCAAAAAAGCACTAAAGAATTTTATTTTGACATTATAAGCTTTTGCTAAAGTCATACTCTATGCCTTGAGTGATAATTCTCTTCCCAGGTCTATGCCAGATGTCATGTTAAAGAAATAAAACCATTAACAAATACCATGCACCATAATTAAAGTATACATAGTTTTATAGGGAACTTGCCAAAAATCTTTGCATTATCTAGACTTAGGAATGCATCACAGGTAAATATATTAAACCAGAATGTTTATAATCCATGAATTTAAAATTATCTTCTAGAGACAAGCAAAATCAGGAAAAAAAGCACTTTATAAGTCATAGCATTGAAATGACTTTTTTTTTTTCAAAATCTAAAAGCAAAAAAGACATAAGACAAACATCTGTTTACTTCTAATGGATATATTAAAACTGCATTATAAGATTACTGGTGACAATATCTTAGGCTTAGAATGTTGCTCAAAGTGCCTACTCCAATGCCTTATACAACTGCATTATTATAGGTGCTCCATATATACACACATAATTTGATAAGGAAGAATAAGAAAAGGAATCAATTTAAAAATTAAGGAAGAAGAGGAGAAACAATTTAAGATGTTTGGTGCATATAAATTGCTTTATGAATTAACATTAATGCACATGGAAAAGTATTTACTCTTCCAGGAAAACTCATTGAAGTCTGAGAAAGTAAAGATAATCGTGGAAAACTGTTGTTTTGCTGCATTTAAAGTCAGCGTAGCATAGTGACAAAATCCCTTTTCTCTTTCTTCTTTTTCCCTTTTAGGTACTGGATTAGCAACTTTAAAATATAGAGTATTGTTTTCATGAACCTCTTACTCCTGTGCTGTTAGCACTGCTGAGCAAGTCTCCTTTGAAATCAACAGGAGGGTCAAGTACAAAGAGAAATACAAACGTGTGCTAGGATATAAAATGTGCTGCATATTCTTTCATTTGATTAAATACTAAAATGTGAGATATTCTAAGTAGAAATTTTGATACAACTATCACATGATTCAATAAATTTTGATGTATAAATTAGGCAAATTAAAAAGCTTCATTAATTATCTATGCCTTTTAAGTTTTATGTGTGTGTGAACTTACTTTTAATTAGTCTACATATATTTACTAAACACTTAATATACATCGGGCTTCCCAGGTGGCGCTAGTGGTAAAGAAACTGCTTGACAAAGCAGGAGACCTAAAAGACACAGGTTTGATCTGTGGGTTAGGAAGATCACCTGGAGAAGGAAACGGCACCCCACTCCAGTATTCTTCCCTGGAGAATCCCATGGACAGAGGAGCCTGATGCGCTACAGTCCACAGGGTCGCAAAGAGTAGGACACTAATGAAATGACTAGCTTGCATGTATGCATACTATGTATCAGCCACTGGGGGTAAAATCAATTAAGAACTAGTTCCTGTCTTCAAGGACCAATCAGTAAATACATTACTGCATCATTCCTTCCTACAAGACAGAAGAAGTATGTCCTATTCCCATCATTTGTTCACACTGGGAATGGGAAGATCACTGTTGGGTAACTTCACTACTTCTGTGTGCCCAACTCTGGTGCCCATGTTTTTCTTTTAATGATGGTCCTTAAGCTACAGAGCCATTTTTCCCCAAAATAAAAAGATCAGAGAGGCACAAGGAGATGTCTGAGTGGTTGGAATTTTCCACATTACTATTCTCCTTCTCACATACACTCCCTGAAATGGAGCAAGCTAAGAGGCATAACTAAGCTTGAAAGCTCCCTTCTGGACTGCAGTGGGGCTGAAACTGGGACTTTGTCAAAATTACTTGACCTCTTGGGAGCATTTCCTTAATCAATTGCATGCATGTGAATATAAATATGTTCTATTTCAGAGAAACCAGACATTGGCATTTTTCTATATCCTCTATAAAGTTTGGGAGACTACTAAAGATGAGGCAAAATATTTATTCAGCAATTCTTTGCAATACATTCATCCCTAAAAGTGTGAACTCCAGCTATAAAAAACAATTCAATTCACCTTTCACAATAAAGTGAATATATCTAGATCTAGTTTACACTTCTATACTTGCTGCTGCTGCTGTCGCATCAGTCATGTCCGACTCTGTGCGACCCCATAGACGGCAGCCCACCAGGCTCCTCCGTCCCTGGGATTTTCCAGGCAAGAGTGATGGAGTGGGGTGCCATTGCCTTCTCCAACTTCTATACCTATAAGCATCTTATCTACAAGGTGGGAAGTTTTGTTATTTTTGTTTTTAATTCAGAGATGATTATCACATGACCTTGATGTAGGTAATCCCAAAAGACGTTGGTCTGGGACCCTCCTCCTAGTACTAGTAGCAGAAAGTTAGATTTTATGAATGAAAAGTTTTATAGAGTGGTTTCACTGACCACTTATTGTCTAAATTTTTATTGTTCTTATTTTTCTAAAAAAATGACTTATTCAGGAGACAGCCAGATAGAATGATTTCTTTTTAATCTCTAAAGAAAAGTTTTATACCTTGTAATATTCTAGAATAGTTTAAATATTGGGGTTCACACATCTTTTCAAATTAGAGTTTTCTTCTTTTCTAGACATTCAGGTGAATCTAGTGGTAAACAACCTGCCTGTCAATGCAGGAGACATAAGAGACACGGGTTCGATTCCTGGGTCAGGAAGACCCCCTGGAGGAGGGGATGGTGACCCACTCCAGTATTCTTGCCTAGAGAATACCATGGGCAGAGGAACCTGCAGGGCTACAGTTCATGGAGCCACAGAATCAGGCAAGACTGGAGCAACTTAGCATGCACACGCGCATCTCTTGCCATATAAATTTTGTGTTATTTAATATAGTTGTTCCAACATGTTTCATCTAGTACACTATATGTTTAAGTTGATACAAATAATCAATTTACTTTTCTACATGAAATTTCTGTGCTACTTTTATGTATTAAGTTATAGTTTGACCAGTAATTTCCTGAGAATATAAAAGCTATGAGCACACAGAATCTTAAAAATGCAACTGGTTATTTCACTTATTGAATAATTGTATAGTAAAGAACTTTTGCTTTTATTTAATTTATTTTACAATTGTTGTAATCTCATCACTAAAGACCAGAATTTGTATCTAAATATGGCGATTATTCACTGAAATTAGTATGAAAAACAGAAAAACAAAAATAATTCCTCTCCTTATCTTCCAAAGAAACTACCAAATTTCATATAGGACACTATACCTTAGCATTTATGTAATCTTCATTAAGAAATATTTTAAGTGAAAACAGAGACTCTATTTTCTTTTTTTTCATTTATCTTATAATTCATCACATAGGGAAAAAAAGGGGGAATGGAAGATAAAACAGTTTCAGTTCAGTTTAGTTCAGTCGCTCAGTCGTGTCCGACTCTTTCCAACCCCATGAATCGCAGCGCGCCAGGCCTCCCTGTACATCACCATCTCCCGGAGTTCGCTCACACTCACGTCCATCAAGTCCATGATGCCATCCAGCCATCTTATCCTCGGTCGTCCCCTTCTCCTCCTGCCCCAATCCCTCCCAGCATCAGAGTCTTTTCCAATGAGTCAACTGTTCTCATGAGGTGGCCAAAGTACTGGAGTTTCAGCTTTAGCATCATTCCTTCCAAAGAAATCCCAGGGCTGATCTCCTTCAGAATAGACTGGTTGGATCTCCTTGCAGTCCAAAGGACTCTCAAGAGTCTTCTCCAACACCACAGTTCAAAAGCATCAATTCTTCGGCTCTCAGCCTTCTTCACAGTCCAACTCTCACATCCATACATGACCACTGGAAAAATCATAGCCTTGACTAGACAGACCTTAGTCGGCAAAGTAATGTCTCTGCTTTTGAATATGCTATCTAGGTTGGTCATAGCTTTTCTTCCAAGGAGTAAGCGTCTTTTAATTTCATGGCTGCAGTCACCATCTGCAGTGATTCTGGAGCCCAAAAAAATAAAGTCTGACACTGTTTCCACTGTTTCCCCATCTATTTCCCATGAAGTGATCGGACTGGATGCCATGATCTTCGTTTTCTGAATGTTGAGCTTTAGGCCAACTTTTTCGCTCTCCTCTTTCACTTTCATCAAGAGGCTTTTTAGTTCCTCTTCACTTTCTGCCATAAGGGTGGTGTCATCTGCATATCTGAGGTTATTGATATTTCTCCCAGCAATCTTGATTTCAGCTTGTGTTTCTTCCAGTCCAGCGTTTCTCATGATGTACTCTGCATATAAGTTAAACAAGCAGAGTGGCAATATACAACCCTGACGTACTCCTTTTCCTGTTTGGAACCAGTCTGTTGTTCCATGTCCAGTTCTAACTGTTGCTTCCTGACCTGCATACAGATTTCTCAAGAGGCAGGTCAGGTGGTCTGGTATTCCCATCTCTTTCAGAATTTTCCACAGTTTATTGTGATCCACACAGTCAAAGGCTTTGGCATAGTCAATAAAGCAGAAATAGATGTTTTTCTGCAGTTTAGCATATTCTAAAATGTTTTCTAGCTAGTATGTTGTATTTTAGAGTAAAAATTAGATACTAGTGTACAGATTTCACAAATAGATAGATTTGTGGGGAAAAAAAATAGATTAAAATCTTTAAACCTGTGTTTGGCAGGTCACACAAATCCTGATAGAGCCACAGAGAATGGATGTATATTATATGTAAACTTACATGACAAATAGGAAACTCAACAATAAAACCCATAGCAGGGATTGCCAGCACCCATCAATAATGGTTCTTAGAGCTAATCTTGTTGCTTAGCTGGAAAGTAGTGCATCTCTAACTTTTTAGATGTAGCTATGTGACTCAATTTTTGTCAATTGTCAATAGAATGTATGAGTAAATTTAATGCGCATTACTTTCAGAACCATCTCATACACACTTTCCTTCCATTTTTGGCTCTCTTTCTCTATTGGCTGACTAAATACAGAGGACACTAAACACACTTCGAGGGGTGGAGATACAAGATGAAAAAAAAAAAAAAAAAAACTTGCCCATATATAGAGCAGAGCCTGGCCCCCTGCATACTTCTTCTTTCTACTTACATTCAGTTCAGTTCAGTTCAGTTCAGTCACTCAGTCGTGTCCGACTCTTTGCGATCCCATGAATTGCAGCACGCCAGGCCTCCCTGTCCATCACCAACTCCCGGAGTTCACTCAGAATTGTGTCCATTGAGTTAGTTGTGCCATACTTACATTAGGTGGTGTATTAAATTAGAAGTACGTCTTCATGGCAATAAGCCAGGGAAATACCAGAATATTTGTTACTGCAAATAACTCTGTTAAAAGTTACCACCAATCCCTGACAAAAATGCTCTTATATTACAGCCTGGTAGAATGTACATGTGGGTAATATAAATTCGTGAAAATGAGCCTAAACTCCCAAATTCCAACCTCTTATCACTCCAAATAGGCTCCTTTAATCCGTCTTCCAAGGATGGTCTACAGAGAGATTCAACAAGATGGGTATCAGCATAATCATGACCATACAAACTCTTTTCCACCATTCCTCTTTAAATAAGACATAAAGGCAATGGAAGACACATATGAAGAAAAGTATGCTTAAATGACTCTTTGCTTGGAGGTACTAAGCAGAGAATATCCCATGTAATCACACAGGCAAGTCAAAAGATAAATCTTTTTAAATTTGGATTTTTAAATTTGGGTTTCAACAGTACAGATGCCCTGAACAGTTATGCCTTACCTTTATAAAGATGTTTGAGGTTTGAGATATTGTTCCCTATAAGGATGTATTTGATCTCTATAAGGTTTTTTGAATAAGCTGAGCAGAAAGTGTTTGCTATCATAGAAGGCTACCTTGGTTCATAAAACCTTTTTAGACATCTGGGTTTAGTAGGTTCAAATCATTGAATGATAGCTATATTCTATAGCTGGCAACAACATTGCAGATTTGCCAAACTTGAAAGGAGAAGTATTAACATATAGAAGAAATCATACCATAAAATATAAATCCCTGAGAAACCATAAGATGTTTACCTTAAGCTTTCGAAGAAAGAAAGGACAGTGAATTCAAGAGAATTAACTCAGGTTTAACTCAACCTAAATTAACTCAAACTTTAAAACTAGGAAATCTTTTGAAAAAGAGTTTGGTATCAGATTCTGTACCAACTGGCAGAAATTAAGTTTTTAAAGATATCATCACTAAGTTCTAATTTTACAAATGAAATGTGAGTTTTCAAAATAGAAACATTTATTTGATATCGCCTGATGTAAATGTGTCAGAAACTAAGTGTATATTTTTACAAGGTTTATATTTTAAAATGCCATCTTTTTTATGATCAGAGCTTATAAAACCCATGTACCCTAAATTCAGAAAATCAAATTGAATTAGAAGAGCTAAGATACAAAGAACTAAAGGTTGCAAGTAAAACTGGTGTTCAAGAAATAAATATATTTAACATTCTGTTTGTGAAATAATAATTTTGCTAATGTTATCTAACCAGATAAAATTAAAGCTAAAATTTGAATTCAAAAAATAATGTATGGTAGCATGGAACAACTGGATATTTTTCAGTATTTGGTATCCTGTAAAATATATGATACAACAAAAAGATGTACAGATCTGAAAAGAAGATAAAAGAAGAAAGATATATGAGGGTAATTTTAAATAGGAAAAATGTCATAGTTCCAAGGCAATCACTCTTTATTCAATTGTAAAAACTGACCATGACCATGATCATTTATCATGTAAACTTTAATATCATTCACTGTCTTTATGCTACATAATTATATTTTCTACCAAGGGGAGAAATTGGTTAAACATATTGTTGCAAAGATATTTAATAGTATTACTCTTTTAAAATGAGGCTTTTAGTGTTCCATAAGTACCAATGATAAAAATTTTACACATTTTCTATGCCACATTATTTTGGAAAAGGCAATGGCAACCTGCTCCAGTATTTTTGCCTGGAAAATTCCATGGACAGAAGTGCCTGGTGAGCTACAGCCCATGGAGTTGCAAAGAGTTGGATAGAATTCAGTGACTGAGAACATGCCACATTATTTATCAAATGCAGAAATTATAATAAGCTATTTTTTTAATGTCTTGCTACTTTGTAATTTTACTTTTGCAAGATTTATAATGAAAAAATTATTGCAAAAAAGTTGCATTCCATTATGGTAATATGATTAGGCAGTGATTGGTTTATCCAATCTGATTATAATAAAAGATCTATGCATTGGGCCCAAATGAAGAAAGTCTACTAATACACACACACACACACATATATATCGCTTTCTTATTACCTGTAAGCCAGCTACATTTTTCTTTTTAAAGGTCAATCAATGACAGCATGAACTTTTTCTTTTCCAATACTGAAAAGCAGCAATAAATTGCTTTTACTATCCATAGTGGAACTGTATACTCTTGGATAAGTTTTAATTCCAAAAATCACAGCAAGTGACCTTCTTTATAATATCACTATTGTTTGTCTAGTTTCAACGATAGTCTTGTGACAATATCCTCAAGTTTTCACAATTCTGGTATTTCTTGTCAAGTTGTCAGTCACAATGTGAATTTACATTAAAGCAGATTTTTCTTCAAGAACTTTGAGTTAAAAGTTCAAATACAATCTAATATGACAGAACTATAACATGCAAGATGTGTCACACAGATTTTTTTTTAATTTAGATAGGTAAACACTTGAAGAAATTGAATAGAACAAATACATACTTAATCCATTTGAACTTTTATAAATAGAGTTTGGAATATTCTATTTCCAGTGTGCAGACTCATTCTTCTTCTTCCTTGGTCCCATCACATAGCCTGTCAAATAGCATGTATGCTGAATGCAATTTGTAAGACTGATACTGTCCAATCAGTATGAACTATCTGCAAACACTCTGCAAAGGAAATTGCCTACTACCTAGGTCAGAGTTGATAAAGAGTTTACAAAGATAATTTAGCTTATTTATTTATTGGCCAACGCATTGTCCTTAAAAGAAAAAGATGTGAGTGAGAATTCCAACTAATCCTGTCTAAGTTAATTTCACCTAAGGTGAAATTGCTTTAGGATGATTTTGATCAGACCCTTTAAAAATGTAGCCCAATGATTGTTAGATATGACACGTATCAGAATTGCTTACAAAACTTTTGGTTATAAAATGGATACCTGAGCTTCCAAACTGAATTTAATGAATTTAAAACAATAAGGTTGGGGGGTGGGGAGTGACATAAGGGTTTAAAAAAAAAATCCTCACAGTTTATTCTTTTTTTTTTTCATCTAAGGGCTAACATTGCTGATTTAAAATGACAATATAGTCAGTATTACACATAAGCCATTTATTCAACTCTGGAAACAATTTGTTTAGTGAAAGTCGCTCAGTCCTGTCTGACTCTTTGAGACCCCATGGACTATACCCATGGAATTCTCCAGGCCAGAATACTGGACTGGGTAGCCTTTCCCTTTTCCAGGGGATATTCCCAACCCAGGGATAGAATCCAGATCTCCCACATTGCAGGCAGATTCTTTACCAGCTGAACCATCAGGAAAGCTCAAGAATACTGGAGTGGGCAGCTTATCCTTTCTCCAGTGGATCTTCCTGAACCAGGAAGCCAACTGGGGTCTCCTGCATTGCAGGTGGATTTTTTATTAACTGAGCTATCAGGGAAACAAGTTAAGTTTCTAATAATTCTTTCCTGAGTCAGTGCTATAATTATACTTTTCAACTTATTAAGAAATTAGACTCTTTGCTTGTCTGCAAATTAAATCTGATCCTAGTTATGAGGAGTTTATAGCCAGAAAAGTAGAGGAAATATCATGGGCTTTTGAAACAGATGGACTTGGCATTTAAATTTTGATTTCTATATATTAATGCTAAGCTATATGAAATCTGAAATGTTATCCAACTTCTCTGAGACTCAGTCACCTCAAAGTAATGTTTATCCAAGGCTTCCCTTGTGGCTCAGTTGGTAAAGAATCCACCTGCAATGTGGTAGATGTGGGTTTGATTCCTGGGTTGGGAAGATCCTCTGAAGAAGAGAAAGGCTACCCACTCCAGTACTCTGGTCTGGAGAATTTCATGGATTCACAGAGTCTGGACACGACTGAGTGACTTTCACTAAACTAATGTTTACCCAGTAGAGCTGCAACAGTAATTAAAGGAGATAATACATATAAACCAATTATCATAATAACTGCAACTAACAGTCATTTGAAGGATGGTAATTTCTGCTAATATATTATTCTTTACCTGTCCTAGGAAGTAAAGCTAACAAAGCATTCTAGGCTTAATATAAAATATATAATCACATAAATTATTTAATTTTTTCCCTTCCAAATATCCATTTAACTTGCTACCTCACTTTTTACTGGAATTTATTAAAATACTTGCCTTTTAGTAAGAACTTCCTTAGTCATCCTATCTGAAATTATACCTCACCACCTCCCTCTCCTTTTCTCTAAACTATTTTACTCCATGTTTTTATCATTGCCTAACATTCTAAATGGGCTCCCCAGTTGGTTGTAGTGGTAAAGAACCATTTGCCAGTGTAGGAGACATGAGGATCCTTAAGTCAGGAAGATCCCTTGGAAGAGGTAATGGCAGCCCACTCCAGTATTCCTGCCTAGAGAATCACATGGTCAGAGAAGCCTGACAGGCTACAGTGCATCGCAAAGAGCTGGAAATGACTGAGCGACTAACAAATTCACTTTTCTTTCTTAAGGTCCTAGAAGTTATAGTTTACATTGATATACCAAGAATAACATAAACATGTGGTTTCTCAACTTTATGTGCTCATGAATTATTGGGATATCTTTTTAAAAGTGAAGATTCTTATCCAATGAGTTTCATGTGGCAGTTAAAATTCTGCATGTCTGTGAAATCTAATCAATGCCACTATTACTGGCCCTCAGATCTCACTCCGAGTAGCATGATTACAAAATGTTGCAGATTGTTTAGAAGAAAGGTATGTGAAGGGTACCTTTTGAACAACCATTGATTTTTAAGTTAGAAAAATGATCCAGTAATAATTAAGTCTAATCTTTTTATTTTTTCTTTCATTTTGATTTCCTCCAGTATTGATGTGTTTTACCTAATAAAGTAAGTCGTTTGAGCTGTTATTAGGTCAATAGAGTAAGTCCATAGCTAACCTTTAAAGAGCAAGTTTAGCTATGGACTTTGTATATCTACAAGTCTCCTACTATTTTAAGTAGAAGGCTGTAAATTCAACAAGGCTGAGAAGACGAGGATATATAGGCAATGCTAAAAGTTAATATGCTTAAATTTCCAATGGAGTACTATAGCAAAAGGAAATTGTAAATTATATCACAGCTGCAGGATAATGTAGAAGAAGAAATAAGAAAATATATCTGTTTCTGGTAAACTATTACAAAACAAGCACATATTAAATTGTCTATTTTTGTTTTAAAGAAATATGGTGCAGAGCCCAATTTCTCTGAGATTCTTTAGGGCAAACAAATAAGATTTTCTATGCCACATCCTTGATAAAATGAATCTATATGTTTCTGTGCATTTGTGCTAAGACACTTCAGTTGTGTCTGACTCTGTGACACAACTGTGGACTGTAGCCCATCTGGCTGCTCTGTCCATGGAATTCTTTAGGCAAGGATACTGGCCTGTGTTGCCATGCTCTCCTCCAGGAGATTTTCCTTATCCAGGGATCAAACCCACCTCTCTTAACTCTCCTGCATTGGCAGTCAGGTTCTTTACTATTAGGGCTTCTTATCTCGGTTTATAACAGGATGCTTCCAGAGGGAACAGGATATTTCCCTTACTCCTTCCTTTGTATTCCCACCTTCCAGCAGATGACTAAGATTACATAGTCCAGAGTTATGTGGCAATGAATTTATTGTCTCTTTACCACTGTGAAGTCTTCTTTGCTTTATCCTCCAAACTCTAAGTAAAAGTGATGTTATTGTTGTTCAGTTGGTAACTCGTGTCCGACTGTTTGTGACCCCATGGACTGTGGCCTACCAAGCTCCTCTGTCCTCCACAATCTCCCAGAGTTTCCTCAAATTCATGTTCACTGAGTCAGTGAGGCTATCTAACCATCTCAACCTCTCTTGCCCCCTTCTCCTTTTGCTTTCAGTCTTTCTCAGTATGAGGGTCTTTTCCAATGGTGCATTTTTCCTTTTTTTGCAGCCAATCTTACAGTTCTTTTTTCCTTCTGAATCTTAACTTTCCAAGTGCTATTTCTATAAGTAGTAGTTAGGAGAGATGAATTATGATTCTCAAACTCAAGTATATAGCCTATCTTCGGATTCCATGCTTTCTTTTTTATTTTCTGGAAGAATCCTTGATCCCTTTCTGTTATCTTCTATGGCTGTGATTGTGCCACAGTTCTGTGATCTGTGCCAAAATCTAGATGGGTAGGGGTCATGAAAGCACTAGTTTCTCCCTGGGGCTCTTTCTACACAGACTGCTTTTGGTACATTTTATGTCCATTCCACGTAGCACTTAAAAGTTCATTTATTTTTGTTTTTATTAAAAAATATTTTTCACCTGTTCTCAGTTTTTACTCTAGCTTCCTTAAATACCCTGAATTTCAAGTATACTTCATAATGGAACTTGGTACAGCACCAGGTTTTAAGTTGATAATACAAATTTGTAAAACTTTAAATGTGTAGAAATAGTCCTCTTTAATTATTTATTAAATATATATTTTATGCAAATTTTATTAAAGAAATATAATGACATTTGGATGTTGAATAAAATATATCACAAATATAAGTATCTCTACTTAATTTCAAATCCTTAATTATTTAACATTAAATATGAACAACCATCTTTTTGAAAGCAGTATAATTAATTTTGCATGCTAATATGACATAAAATTATATTTATTTTGAATTAGAAGGTAAAAGAACAATAAAAAATTAGCAATGATTTCTTTGGGATTTATAAAATAAAACTAAGTAGTTGGACTTAACTATGTACAATATATTAAAACAATTGATTCAAAATGTCTACATCACAGAAATTCATATAAATAGAAATCTGGTTTTCGACAAGTAGCTTAACAATGGCAAAGGAAATCAAATTTCTAACAATTATAGTGTCTTATATTGTAGTATTAGATGTTTGAGTACATCCATTGATTTTCTTTTAAGGCGCTGACAGTCATAGAAGAGCAAAGAAATTGCAGGTGAAAACTAGCTCCTTAAAATTGTTCAAGGTCATCTCTGAAAATGGAGAAGCTGAGTAGTAAGTTCAGAGGGCTGAAGCAAATTTTTAGAATGGTCTGGCCATTTTGTCTTTTGAATAGGATAGCCAGAATAGGATATTAAAAATTATCTTCTCTTCATATTTTATTTACATATTTAGTTTATTTATTATTACTTTATCATTAGTTTAATTTTGCTAGAAACAATTTACCTAATGCCATCAGGTTATTTGCTCTTGGATTTACCTGATGCAGAGTTTAAAATGTCTGTGAATAAATATATATGAAGTTCTTAGTACAGTATCTGGTATTTAATAAATAACTATTATGCCAAATAAAATAAAATGAAATGTCTGTGAAATAGGGTGAGAGATGGGGCTTTAAGACACATTCTTATTCTGAAGGATCTGAGTCTAGTGTATATCATTTATTATTCCCCATCCTGATGTGGTTGTGGCGATACACTTGCAATATTTATAAGGCTCAAATCAGCAATGGAATAGATATGAGAGAATGGCTTTCTGACCCCTTCATTTGCCTCTTTGATTCTTCTCAATTTCATAGGAGCAAAAAAGATTTCCTCCTCCTTCCCACTTCCCTCTTGTTCTGGGTATGTTAGTAGGAATTAAACACAGACTGACTATCAATGCTAATTTTGTTAACAAGGGAATTAAATTTAAAATTAACTTTCTGTTTTATTCTTGTATAAAATGTCCCAACAATAATCCTTTGTTCCCAGGGGCAGATGAGTTCCTTCAAGATCTAGGAAAATGTTTTCATGAGGACAAGGATTTTGTCTTGGTCATTGATTTAAATGCTTTCTTGGTCATCCAAGTAGGGTAGAGACCCCTATTGCTCACATATATCCTTTTCTCCTCCTGGGCATATCAGTAGCCCCTGATCCCAACATATGACCACATTGAAACCAATTGGTGTAGGCGAAAGTGATGTGTCCTTTCCAGGAGAAAAATACTTATTGGTTTATAAGACCAGTGCTTTTTACCTTGCATTGGCAATCTTGGAGAGAGGATTTGCTGAGATGATGAAGTTACAAGATTAACAATGCATCATTACACACTAGAGTTGCTGCATCGTTGCACAATCTACAGTTGCCTTAGAGATTTGCATAAGTAAAAACAAACTGTTGCAGTGTTAAATCACAATAGTTGGAGTTTTGCTTCTGTTTTTCTTGTTTTCTTTTCTTTTTTTTTTTCATAAGATAAGATAGCATATTCTGACTCTCATTCAGTTCAGTTCAGTCTTTCAGTTATGTCTAACTCCTTGTGACCCCATGGACTATCGCACGCCAGGCCTTTCTGTCCATCATCAACTCCTGGAGTTTACTCAAACTCATGTCCATTGAGTCATTGATGCCATCCAACTGTGTCATCCTCTGACATCCCCTTCTCCTCCTGCCTTCAATCTTTACCAGAATCAGGGTCTTTTCAAATGAATCAGTTCTTCACATCAAGTGGCCAAAGTATTGGAGTTTCAGCTTCATCATCAGGCCTTCCAATGAATATTCAGGACTGATTTTCTTTAGGATGGGCTAGTTGGATCTGCTTGCAATTTAAGGGGATCTTGAGAGTCTTCTCCAACACCACAGATCAAAAGCATTAATTCTCTGGCGCTCAGCTTTCTTTATAGTCCATTTCTCACATCCATAAATGACTACTGGGAAAACCATAGCTTTGACTAGAGGGACCTTTGTTGACAAAGTAATGTCTCTGCTTTTGAATATGCTATCTAGGTTAATCATAACTTTTCTTCCAAGGAGTATGCATCTTTTAATTTCATGGCTGCAGTCATCATCTTCAGTGATTTTTGGAGCCTCACAAAATAAAGTCTGTCACTGTTTTCATGGTTTCCCCATCTATTTGCCATGAAGTGATGGGACCAGATGCCATGATCTTTGTTTCCTGAGTGTTGAGTTTTAAGACAACTTTGTCACTCTCCTCTTTCACTTTCATCAAGAGGCTATTTAGTTCTTCTTTGCTTTCTGCCATAAGGGTGGTGTCATCTACATATCTGAAGTTATTGATGTTTCTCCTGGCAATCTTGATTCCAGCCTGTGCTTCATCCAGCCCAGCATTTCTCATGATGTACCCTGCATAGAGGTTAAATAAGCAGGGTGACAATATACAGCCTTGACATACTCCTTTCCAGATTTGGAACCAGTCTGTTGTTCCAAACAAATGACTTTGTTTTTATTTCTAAGTGTTTCTTTAAATTCTATGAGCCTAATGTCACTTGCACACAGATTTCCTCACTCTTGAATAACAAATAATCTTGTGGTCACTGTATGTCACAAAAGTGAGTGAAGTCACTCAGTTCTAACTGTTGCTTTCTGACCTGCATACAGATTTCTCAGGAGGCAGGTCAGGTGGTATTGTGTTCCCTTCTCTTGAAGAATTTTCCACAGTTTGTTGTGATCCACACAGTCAAAGGCTTTGGCATAGTCAATAAAGCAGAAGTAGATGATTTTTCTGGAACTCTCTTTCTTTTTCAATGATCCAGCAGATGTTGGCAATTTGATCTCTGGTTCCTCTGTCTTTTCTAAATCCAGCTTGAACATGTCTGAGTTCATGGTTCACATACTGTTGACTCTAATTTCAAGGATCTAAAATAGTGCTTGACACAAGTAAGTATGTGCTAGTTTACTATATCTACATAACAAATTGCCACAAATTTGATGGCTTGGAGCAACATTCACTTATTAGCTCATAGTTTATAGGTCACTAGTTCAGATTGCCATTAGTAGGTTCTCTGCTCAGAATATTATCAGAGTGAAATCAAGATGTTGACCAGGCAGAGCTTTCATCTGGAAGCTCTGGGTAAAATTCAATTAGAAGCATATTCTTGTTGGAGCAATTCAGTTTCTTGCAACATGAAAGTGCCTATTTCTTTGCTGCTAATCAGGATCACTCTTAGATCGCAGAAGTTATTGCATTCTTATCCATGTGTCCCCTCCCCTCTTCAAATCAGGAATGATGTATCAGGTATTTCTTGTACTTTGCATCTCTGAATTCCCTTTTCTTTAGTCTTTAGGTGCATATTTAAATGGCCCATGTAATTAGGTCATATCAACCTGGATAATCTCCTTTTAATTAGCTCAAGGTCTACAGATTAGTAAACTTCATTACAATCTCTTTTGCCATGTAATATAATATAACCATAGTAGTTGCTGCTGCTGCTGTAATTCACTAAGCTGTGTCTGACTCTTTGTGACCCCATGGGCTGTAGCCCACCAGGCTCCTCTGTCCATGGGATTTTGTTGGTAAGAATACTAGAGTGGGTTACCATTTCCTTCTGCAGGGGATCTTCCTGACACAGGGACTGAATCCTCTTCTCCTGCTTAACAGGCAGATTCTTTACCACTGAGCCACCTGGGAAGCCCATGACCACAGTAGTTATGTTAAATTCAGTTTCCAACACACTCAAGGGAGTAATGACAATATATTAAAGAGAGAGTCTTTAGGGGTCATCTTAGAATATTTCCTACTGCAAAGTACATGGAGATTGTTTTCCTGGAGGAATAAATGAAATGAAAGAATAATGATAGAATAAGTGTATGGCCATGCACCAAAAAATCAAACAGGGAAAATATACCTGCAAATGCATATACACACACATGCACACACACATACATGTATACACACACATATAAATTGTCATTAGAATTACTAAAAAAAACAATTATGTGCTAAGAAATACTGCATAGAAACCCCTACCTATGAATATTTCACTATTAATTTGAAAATCTAAAGAATACATTTTTAATAAAAATTTTCTCTGAAAATCAGAGAATTTCTAAAATAATTTTTAGAAAATCATCTCTAAAAATTAGCTCTGAAAATCATTTACAAGACTGAATACAAGTTCCAAGGTGATCTTTCCTATTAATAATTCAGATCTTATGTAAAAGTCACTTCCACGAGTCCTTCTGAAACCCCCAAAACTCAGATGTTATGAATTTATGCCATAGCATTCTGTACAACTAGACTTATAACTAACTCATCACACTTTGGACATGATTTCTTAATCATTTGCTCACCGCTGTATTCCTGAATGCTAGCACATTGTATTTATTGGATACATCATGTTGTGGTTTTCATAAAGCCTTGATTTTTTGCCCTTTTTCTTAACTTCCACAATATTAGTTCTTAAGTTCTTATTATTAAAGTTTCATACGACACTGCAATTACTTTCTCCCTTCTAGTCTCCACAGCATCCAACATCATCATTAGCAGATATGTTCCCTAAGGATTTTTTGTTTGGTTGATCAATGAACAAGAAAGCATTTAACAAAGCAAATTTTATGTATCAAAATAATCTACAAAAGTAGATGTTATATTAGTTGTTAATTATGGAATAGAATGCAAAATAAGTAAGAGAAAGTAGAAAATCTGTATAAGCTTTTTAGGGAAGATATTTTGTAAATTTTTATAGCATAAATATCTATAAATCAAACAGATGAACATTTTTTAAAAAGTCCTCCACTTAAAGAAAACCTGGTGCCCAAAGCTGGAAAACTTCAAAGATTGAAATAATTAATGTAATATTGGATTCTTACTCAAAGCCTAAGTGAAATATATATGTGCCCATGTTGATATAAGTAAATTATTGATAAAATAAATATATGAGGAGAGGGAAATTTTTTCTTTTCAGAGAATATCTAAATAATACTCATAGGTATCTTGCCCCTTCCAGTAAGTGACACTGAATTTCCTCCTTGATTGTGAGCTGGACTTCAGGACTTGTTTCCAGAGAATATACTATGCATCAAGCATTGTAACAAGCATTTTATGTAAGTACATAGTAACTTCGTAACAAGGAAATCTAGAAGACACTGCCATAACCAAATCATCACCAGTAGTAAGTCCTATAGATAACATCACAGTGTGTTGGAAGGGAACTTTAGCTCTGATTTCTGCCCCCAAACATAGAACAGTAGCCTACTTATGAGAAAATAAATGACATTCTGCAAAGTAAATTATCAATATTCTTCAAAATTCTCCAGGTCAGGTCAGGAAAAATGGAAAGACTCCTAAACTGTTATAGACAGGAGGAGAACATGGAAACATGAAATGGAATGGAATGTAGTATCCTAACCTAGATGGTGGAACAGTAAAAAGACATTATTGGAAAAAAAAAAAAAAAGACATTATTGGGAAAATTGCTAACATCTGTTTTAAAATCTGAATAAAATCTGGTGTTTAATTAATACTAATGAAATAGTATTTTTTCCTAGTATTGAAAAATGTAGAAGGTTATGTAAGATGTTATGTAACAGAGGAAATTTGTCGATGGGCATATAGAACTTTCTCTACTCTGCAAATCTTCATAAATCTAAAATTATTACAAAGCAAAGTCTAAAAGTTTACTAAAATTATATATCTATCTCTAGCCATATGTATGTATTATTTTATATATCAGTTCAGTTCAGTCACTCAGTCATGTCTGACTCTTTGCAACCCCATGGACTGCAGCATGTCAGGCTTCCCTGTCCATCACCAACTTCTGGAGCTTGCTCAAATTCAAGTCCATTGAGTTGGTGATGCCATCCAACCATCTCATCCTCTGTCTGTCCCCTTCTTCTCCTGCTTTCAATCTTGCCCAGCATCAGGGTCTTTTCTAATGAGTCAGTTATTGGCATTAGGTGGCCAAAGGAGTGGAGTTTCAGCTACAGCATTAGTCTTATCAGTGAATATTCAGGAATGATTTCCTTGAGGATTGAATGGTTTGATCCTTTAGGATTGACTTCTTTGTCTTGATAATATATATCAAATATCCATAAATATGTATTTTATATAAAATATATTCTAAACATGAATATATGTATATATGTATCTATACATATCTAATCTAACTCAGGAACTTTTCATCTTAAATTCGAATTATGGAAGGTATTTTGTTAGCATTCTTAATCTTTCTCAGGTACTAGAGAACTGTGACTTTAAATATAGATGGAAGCAGACACTCCATAAATGATTTGTGATAATTACATAGTTTTTTATAGACTTTTTTTGAAAAAGACTTACTAATAAGAGCCTTGTAGCAAAAGTACATGACCACACATGTACACACTTGCACATACCTACAGAATTAAATCAATAAAACCTAGGAGACTTACTGAACTAGAATAGAATCCCCATTTCTCATAGCAACAAAGTGCTCATTAATAAGGTCTTTCTTTAAGCCTCAGGTTCATTATCTTTAAATGGGGACAAGAATATTTCCTACATCACAGTATTATTCTAAGATATAAATGGGATCATACATGTGGAGTGCTTAGAATTTTATACATAGGAAGCACTTGTTCAAAGGTTAGATATTAATATACTTATTTTTGGCATCTAATCTGGGTCTACCATGTAATTTTTTTTCAATTTTATCATAGAATAAGACTGGTAATTAATATGCTCTGAGAAACAATTAAATACCACATATTATGCCAAATAAATTCTCATTTAATTCTCTTCACAAACAAATAAATTGGTATAGCTCCATTACATGCATGAAGAAACAGTGACTTAGAGAATTTAAGTAACATGTTCAGATTTGGAACTGCAGTAGGGGAAGGAGATGGATGCTTAACTTGGCCTGCTTAACTCCAAATGTTGGAGAAGACTCTTGAGAGTCCCTTGAACTGCAAGGAGATCCAACCAGTCCATTCTGAAGGAGATCAACTCTGGGATTTCTTTGGAAGGAATGATGCTAAAGCTGAAATTCCAGTACTTTGGCCACCTCATGCCAAGAGTTGACTCATTGGAAAAGACTCTGATGCTGAGAGGGATTGGGGGCAGGAGGAGAAGGGGATGACCGAGGATGAGATGGCTGGATGACATCATGGACTCGATGGATGTGAGTCTGAGTGAACTCCGGGAGATGCTGATGGACAGGGAGGCCTGGTGTGCTGCGATTCATGGGGTCGCAAAGAGTCGGACACGACTGAGCAACTGAACTGAACTGGACTCCAAAATCCACATGTACTACAGCAACTTTATTTTATTGATAATATTTCATTATTTATGGATTCAAGGTAATTAGGCTAAATGAAAACTAAATAGCTAAAACTATGACTGGCATATAGAATACCCTCAATAAAAGTTTGTTATTTTTTTTTAATTTATAACAGTTAATATATCTTATGTAGAATCAGATTATTTTCATATAAAATGATATTCCCATCTGATAAAATGGTTTTTCAGCTCCATATATTTGTTTCAGAAAGTTTTAGTATTTCTAATTGCCTTCACAGTCTTATTTTGTTGCATTTAAAAATAGCTTTTGGAGCTTGCATTCTTATCATTTACTTAATTCTTCTCCTTTAAAAAACCTAATTATATTATCCATAAAAAAATAAAGAATATGCAGCAGAAAGCATAAAGACATTTAAATTAAAGGTTGATAAAAACTTTATAGATCGTGAAAAGTAATTTTTTCCTGAAAATACTTTATCTTAAAGAAAATAGATAAATATGCCATATAATGGATAGTTTGTATAGTATATATCACAACTAGGAAGATTGTTCAGGAAAAAAATGGAGCTTATTTTAAGAATAACACTGTTTTGTTTTTTTTTTTTTTTTTTTTTTTTGAGAATTCATGCATGCTCTAGAAGTTTTGGCAGAAGTAGCATATAAAACATTAGGAGAGAGAGATCTCTGGATACCCTTTCCAGCTCCCAAATTTTCAAGTCTGGTAGCTAATGGGTAGCTAATTGAGTAGCTAATGTTCTTTTAAGCACTCTTTCCCAAGGGTTTCATCCAGAACGATTTTCACAATAGGCAAACCCAAATCCTGTGGGATTTCCTTGCAATTTGTTCACAGGGTGTCTCTCCCATGTGTTTGAAGACAAGTCCTTCAACTACTACATAAAAGCTACTATTTTCTTCTTCTTCGGGAAAAACTGGATGCTGAAATTTGACTTGCTGATAAGTCCAGCTGTGGGGGCCAGGAGAAAACTCTTCAGCATCAGGGCTTCCCTGGAGGCTTAGCAGTAAAGAATCTGCATGCCAATGCAGGAGACACAGAGATGTGGATTTGGTCCCTGGGTCAGGCAGATTCCTTGGAGAAGAAACTGACAACCCACTCCAGTATTCTTGCCTGGGAAATCTCATGGACAGAGGAACCTGGTGGGCTACAGTCCATGGGGTCGCAAAGAGTCCAACATGATTTAACGACAAAACGTGAACAACTAAGTCCAGCAGTGGGGGCCTTGAGAGAATTCCTCAGCATCTCTAGGCTGTAGGAAAACACTTTCTATCAGTTTTGTATTATGCTTCCTCACATGAGAACCATCCTATTTATTTATGTCTCTGGTATCACAGAGCTTATTATTTAAACTGTCACTTAGCTTTCAATTAGTTTTTTACCTCCTCCCAAATTTTTGTTTCTCCACTTTTCATGACTCAAACATAGCATCATGACTAAAATTTATGAAACTTCATAAATGTATATATGTCCTGTGCAAACAGGAAGAGCAATTTATATGTCTCCTATGCAAGCACATATGGTCTTTCAAGATGAGAGGCACTAATAACTGAAAATGCTTTTCTTAATTTTTCTTATATGCAAGAGCCAAGATGAAGCTAATAGCTCTGTGCAAAAATAAATCAACAAATTTAAAAATTTAAAGTGCTTAAAAAATTCCTAAGTAAAAATTAAAGAGAAGGAGGAGGAAAGAAGAACCAAGGAACATGTAAATGTGGAAAACTCAACTAGTTAAATTCTTTCTCTGTTTATTGTCAGGTTTTTAGTAGAAACATCCCTTCTCAGTTTCTCAGATAAAAACTACAGAAAATAACCATTAGTCAGCTGTGTTTTGGTGAATGGATTTTTTTAGGAATACCTGCAAAGGTGCTGAATTTTACATTTAGGCATATACAAAGGACTCAGGTACATAGAAGCTGCAGAGAGAGAATTGATACATTTTATTAAAATGACAGATATAAGAAATAGCCATCTTCTCCAATGAATAGGATTTTTATAATCAGGTCAGCTGTGTTTTCTTGATCTCTTCATTTTGCTTGTGTCCAATAACAGGAACTGGAGAAGAGGATGGCTAGCCACTCCGGTATTCTCACACAGAAAACTTCATGGACAGAGGCTACAGTCCATGGCATCACAAAAATTTGGACACGACAGAGTGATTAACAAATAACAGGAGACTCATCAGTCCTATCTTCAAATAGATTCGTGTGTCTACATGTGTTTGAATAGAAGTCATGCATGTAGTCTAAGCTCTAAAGAGTGAACCTTGCTCAAAGAAATAAATATTTGAGCCTTGCTCAAAGAAATAATTATTATGAACCACTATAGGTGTGAACAGTTTAGTTCACAGACAATATTTCAAGTATTTCTTACATAGAATAAATTCTAAAATACTTAAAAATATATCTACATGAAACATTTCTGTTAATACTATAGATTTTGCAAATAATAATAAGCAATAATAAAGTAATGAAAGAATTAAAAAAACATACACACAAGATCTATTTTCACATGAGTACACATACCCCAAATTTAAAAAGTTAATACTATTAGTTTAATTTTGTTTTTGCTAGATAAAGTAGTTTTTAAAGTGTTGAGGGACTGCCTCTCCCTTTTATTTTTTTCAGAATAGACAGCTATATCATGGACTTATGAACAGAGATATGTGCGGTATTGTACATTCTCAACACAATGCGGTTCAAAAAACATTAGAGGAATGAGACTCCCACTCCCCCACTCCATGGATAGTGGCTGCTCTCAAGGCACACCTGTGACCCTAGCTAAGAGGAATATATGCAGGGCTAAGGCACCAGGTGTAAGAGAATCTGGCCTGTGAAATGGTAATGATTCCAGGATGCAGACAAGGAGAATCCACTTAACCTTCAGTGGAGAAATGGAGAGAAAGCAAGCATCCCATTAGGTTCCCCATATTTAAACACCTTCCTAGAGAGAACAGTAATAGTTGGATGTGTGCATGTATGGTAAGTCACTTTAGACATTTGTGACTCTTTGCAACCCTCTGGACTGTAGCCTGTCAGGCTTCTCTGTCCATGAGATTCTCCAGGCAAGAATACTGGAGTGGGTTGCCATGCACTCCTTCAGGGGAGTAGCTGGACAACATTATACAAAAAATAGTGTCCACCAACAGAGGAAAGGCTAACAAGCTTTATCTGTAAAGTGGCAACACACATCTCATTTCTTTTCTTCCCATTGCAACAAGGTGAAGACACTGAACCTTAAAGAAAGAGATTCTCACCTCAATTCACTAAAGATCCTGGACTTTGAAGAGGAGACAGGAGGCAACTTAGGCAAATCAAAGTTAGACTGAACTCTTCTTGTCCTTTCATTCAATCAGCTGTTGCTCTGAAAAATTTCTGTGATTATACAAGATTTAAATCAGTTCATATCAATGTATGGCAAAACCAATACAGTATTGTTAAGTAAAATAAAATTAAAATTAAAAAAAGAAGAAATACTGTGGAATCCAAAAAAAATTTTTAAAAATCAGTTCAGTGCTCGAATTTCAGTAGATAACATGTTAGATATTTCTGTCCTTTTTCTTCTCATCCCATTGTGTTAGATTTCTTTATTCTACATTGGAAAATACTTTTGGGGAACCCTCCTACACTGTTGGTGGGAATATAAACTGGTATAGTCACTATGGAGAACAGTTTGGAGGTTCCTTAATAGACTAAAAATAGAGTTACCATATGATCCTGCAATGCCAGTCGTAGGCATATATCCAGAGAAAAACATAGTCCAAAAGAACACTCTTTACAGTAGCCAAGACACGGAAGCAACCTAAATGTCCATCGCCAGAGGAATGGATAAGGAAAATGTGGTATGTATATACAATGGAATGTTCCTCAGCCATTAAAAGGATAAAATAATGCCATTTGTAGCAACATAGACGGACCTGCAGTGAACGTTACTCATACTGAGTAAAATAAGTCAGACAGACAAAGAGAAATATTGTATTAATATGATGTCATTTATAATTGGTATATAAAAAGAAATGATATAAATGAACTTATTTATAAAACAGAAATAGACTCACAGATTTAGAGAACAAATTTATGGTTTTCAGGGTGAAGAGTGAGGGGGAAATGGATAATTAGGGAGTTTGAGAGTGACATATACATGCTGCTATATTTAAAATGGATAACCAACAAGGACTTACTGTATTAAGAAAAGAACCCCTGCTAAATATTCTTTAACAACCTAAATGGGGAAAGAATTTGAAAACAAATAGATCCATGTGTATGTATAACTGAATCACTTTGCTGTACACCTGAAACTATTACAACATTATCAATCAATTATATTCTAGTATAAAATTAAAAGTTAAAAAATAAAACAAAGTAGATTAAAACCAAAAAAAAAAACAAACAAACAAAAAAGAAAATAATTTTTTTCTTTTCTCAGTTATTGTTCAGTACCTTTTGCTTCTACTTGACTCTCCGAGTTCTGCCAGGGGCTCCCTCCATGCCAATCACCTAGTATTCCTGAACACACACTCTCAGTGAGACACTGCTTCATCTGCAGAAACTAAAAGATTGATGCAGGATAGACAAATCACCCTTCTACTCTATTTTCCTATTTCTTTATTCATGACAAGTCCATCAATCAAGGAGCTTTGCCTGTGTTTAAAATTGATTTTTTGAAGGATTAGAGTTGTTTAATGAACTTTTATAAAGAAATAGACACAACTGTAGGCAGTGTGACTTTTTTATTCTTTTAAAGGCAATACTTCAGGAGATTAGAATAGAGGTTTAAGCAGTGAAATAACATGATTAAATTTCACTTAGGAAATAGGAACAGTAATAGAGAAATGACTGTATTACCAAGTGTAAGAGTAAACTTAATGAAAGATAACTTTGTTCATAAAGAAGATGCATATTTGTAAGTAATAAATATGTCAAAACAGTACATTTTTAAGAATGTATTACTACAAATAAATTTATTAATATTAACAAATTCTAAAAATGTGATCTTTTTCGTGAATTCTTAAAATGTGATCTTTTTTAATATCTAAGATCACAAAATCTATTCCCAGAAACATTAACAATTTTACAATTTTAATGTTGTATCCATCTCATTTTCCTTTGGAATCAATGAGGATAACTTTGGGTGAAAGAAAACATCAAATTGAAATAATTCAAATAAGATTAAAAACTCATTGTCATACTTAACATTAAATTCCAAGGTTGGTGATGTGATCTCTCAAGAATATTACAATGGACTTCAGTACTTTTTGTCTTTATTTTCTGCCATCCTTGGCATTCCAGTGTACATTTGGAATAGTCCTCTTTATGAATACAAGGTAGATGCATCAAATTCCTTAATAGCATTCAGATCTGAAAAGATCCAGCTAAAGAACAATGATGATTTTTCTGTGTGTGTCTTTTCTTTTTTTTTTTTCTTTTTTAACCAGGGAAGAAACATTTTCTAGAACCATTCTTATCCTCCTCCAGACAAGTAAGTATGTAAGTTACTGTTAGTCACTCAGTTGTGTCTGATTCTTTGCAACCCTGTGACCTGTAGCCCACCAGGATCCTCTGTCCATGGGATTCTCCGGGCAAGAATCCTGGAGTGGGTAACCATCCTCTTCTCTAGGCCAGACAACTTCATCCCACGTTTAAGTGCTAGGATTGGCTCATATACCTGTTTTTCAATCGATCTCTTAGAAGAGGAATTGAATTTTTATTAGGGAGTTAGGATGATTCATATAGAGCTGTGCAAAAATTTAAACAAAATTGAGACACTTCTAGCCAAAAACAAGAATAAATAGTGAGTAAATTGATAGTCAATAGTTACTGTTAAGACATGTGAAGACAATATTTTAAGAAATCCCCAGCAGAAATTTTAAAGAAAATCATGGAAATTGTGAAGAAAACCATACTTGTATAACATGCAGAGCAAAACTCACATTTAAAGGATAAGCAAAGAATGAGAAATGAGATAGATAATTATAATAAGAAGAAAACAGAGTGGTGAATTGAAATCAGATAAAACAAGATCTCTCAACTTCATGGTGAAGAGTGTTTTCAGAGTGGTCATGTGCTTTAAATCCTCTAAATAAAATAATAAATATGAGCAGAAGGAAGCTCTACTAAAATACTGCTGCATAAATACGAATTTTACATTTTTACATTATTGAAAGTAAAAATATTTCGCCAAAGAAGTACTCACTCTGTCTCCAAGAAGTCCATTCTCCCTATTCCTCTACACTTCAGTATTTGATGTCATATACATGCCCAGTTATGTCAGACTTCAAGATTTATTTATACCATTAGTGAAAACTGGAATACTCCCCTTCCTTTATTACATTTATTTAAACTCCAGTCCTTTTTTAGTGACAACTGTGAGTTCCAATTCTCTGTATACAAAGTCTAAAATGAGTTGCCGTTCCCAGTGAAACTTTCTTTGATCACCACAAACCACATTATTCTCTCCAGGGTAGCATAGAAACTGAGAATTTAAAGAACAGTGACCTGATTTTTGAATTTCACATCTGGTGACTGTTCTTATGCTCTTAGTCAGTTCAATAACTTGTCCTGGCCTCAATTTCTTCATTGGAAAATTAGAGATTCAAAATTCTGCTTTTCTAGAAGAGATGTTTTATAGATTTAAATTGGGTACTGTACATATTAATAAAATGCTTGGTACAATCCCTGACACATAATAAACTTTTGTTAAGTGTTATTAATAAACACAATACATTGCATTTAAGGACAACTTACTACTTTCCAGTTTTCTACTATTTATTCCTCATTTCTTTCCAGTCCTCACTAGCAGTTTCACAAATGGAAGTTTATCTCTCTAGCTAAGATGAATGGATTAGCACAACTAAGAGAAGTAGTTCTCATGCTTCACTGTGCAGAATAATGGCCTAATAACTTGGTTAAAATGGAGATTTTCCTGGCTTCCCCCTAGAGATTTTGACAACAGAATAATTATGTTTGTGGCCAAAATATGCATGTTTAACAAATAGTCTGGCTGCTTCCAAACAGGGAATCCGTGGACGGCATGCAGAGAGGCACTATCTGGCAATGGGATAAGGAATACGCTTTGATAAAAACTTGCTATGAGGTATAAAACAATAAATTCAAAGTTTTTCATGCATGTCATGTTACAAACCACAGAGTCTTGAAGTTAAGACATATCAGGAAGACAATACCTTCCTTTTGTATGTGAAATCAAATTGTACATGCTAAAATGATGTCCAGGTTTGAATTACCATAATTCTAACCTCTTTGAAGAAAGTCATGGGGGTTTTTTGTGTCACAAAATAGTACTTGAAACCTAGTAGATAATTAATAATAATGTCTTTTTTTTTAATTTTTAATTTTATTTTATTTTATTTTATTTTAATTTATTTATTTATTTTTAATTTTTACTTTACAATTCTGTATTGGTTTTGGCATAGATTGACATGAATCCACCACAGGTGTACATGCGTTCCCAAACATGAGCCCCCCTCCCACCCCCCTCCCCACAACATCTCTCTGGGTCATCTCCGCGCGTCAGCCCCAAGCGTGTCATATCCTGCATCAGACATAGACTGGCATTTCGATTCTTACATGATATTATACATGTTTCAATGCCATTCTCCCAAATCATCACATCCTCTCCCTCTCCCTCTGAGTCCAAAAGTCCGCTATACACATCTGTGTCTTTTTTGCTGTCCTGCATACAGGGTCATCATTGCCATCTTCCTAAATTCCATATATATGTGTTAGTATACTGTATTGGTGTTTTTCTTTCTGGCTCACTTCACTCTGTATAATCGGCTCCATTTTCATCCATCTCATCAGAACTGATTCAAATGTATTCTTTTTAATGGCTGAGTAATACTCCATTGTGTATATGTACCACAGCTTTCTTATCCATTCATCTACTGATGGACATCTAGGTTGTTTCCATGTCCTGGCTATTATAAATAGTGCTGCAATGAACATTGGGGTACATGTGTCTCTTTCAATTCTGGCTTCCTCTGTGTGTATGCCCAACAGTGGGATTGCTGGGTCATAAGGCATTTCTATTTGCAATTTTTTAAGGAATCTCCACACTGTTCTCCATAGTGGCTGTACTAGTTTGCATTCCCACCAACAGTGTAGGAGGGTTCCCTTCTCTCCACACCCTCTCCAGCATTTATTGCTTGCAGATTTTTGGATCGCAGACATTCTGACTGGTGTGAAGTGGTACCTCATTGTGGTTTTGATTTGCATTTCTCTAATAATGAGTGATGTTGAGCATCTTTTCATGTGTTTGTTGGCCATCCGTATGTCTTCTTTGGAGAAATGTCTATTTAGTTCTTTGGCCCATTTTTTGACTGGGTCGTTTATTTTTCTGGAATTGAGCTGCAGGAGTTGCTTGTATATTTTTGAGATTAGTTGTTTGTCAGTTGCTTCATTTGCTATTATTTTCTCCCATTCGGAAGGCTGTCTTTTCACTTTGCTTATGTTTTCCTTTGTTGTGCAGAAGCTTTTAATTTTAATTAGATCCCATTTGTTTATTTTTGCTTTTATTTCCAGAATTCTGGGAGGTGGATCATAGAGGATCCTGCTGTGGTTTATGTCGAAGAGTGTCTTGCCTATGTTCTCCTCTAAGAGTTTTATAGTTTCTGGTCTTACATTTAGATCTTTAATCCATTTTGAGTTTATCTTTGTGTGCGGTGTTAGAAAGTGGTCTAGTTTCATTCTTTTACAAGTGGTTGACCAGTTTTCCCAGCACCACTTGTTAAAGAGATTGTCTTTACTCCATTGTATATGCTTGCCTCCTTTGTCAAAGATAAGGTGTCCATATGTATGTGGATTTATCTCTGGGCTTTCTATTTTGTTCCATTGATCTATATGTCTGTCTTTGTGCCAGTACCATACTGTCTTGATGACTGTGGCTTTGTAGTAGAGCCTGAAGTCAGGCAAATTTATTCCTCCAGTTCCATTCTTCTTTCTCAAGATTGCTTTGGCTATTCGTGGTTTTTTGTATTTCCATACAAATCTTGAAATTATTTGTTCTAGTTCTGTGAAAAATATCGCCGGTATCTTGATAGGGATTGCATTGAATTTGTAAATTGCTTTGGGTAATATACTCATTTTCACTATATTGATTCTTCCGATCCATGAGCATGGTATATTTCTCCATCTATTAGTGTCCTCTTTGATTTCTTTCATCAGTGTTTTATAGTTTTCTGTATATAGGTCTTTAGTTTCTTTAGGTAGATATATTCCTAAGTATTTTATTCTTTTTGTTGCAATGGTGAATGGAATTGTTTCCTTAATTTCTTCTTCTACTTTCTCATTGTTAGTGTATAGGAATGCAAGGGATTTCTGTGTGTTGATTTTATATCCTGCAACTTTACTATATTCATTAATTAGCTCTAGTAATTTTCTGGTAGAGTCTTTAGTGTTTTCTATGTAGAGGATCATGTCATCTGCAAACAGTGAGAGTTTTACTTCTTCTTTTCCAATTTGGATTCCTTTTATTTCTTTTTCTGCTCTGATGGCTGTGGCTAAAACTTCCAGAACTATGTTGAATAGTAGTGGTGAAAGTGGGCACCCTTGTCTTGTTCCTGACTTTAGGGGAAATGCTTTCAATTTTTCACCATTGAGGATAATGTTTGCTGTGGGTTTGTCATATATAGCTTTTATTATATTGAGGTATGTTCCTTCTATTCCTGCTTTCTGGAGAGTTTTTATCATAAATGGATGTTGAATTTTGTCAAAGGCCTTCTCTGCATCTATTGAGATAATCATATGGTTTTTATTTTTCAATTTGTTAATGTGGTGAATTACATTGATTGATTTGCGGATATTGAAGAATCCTTGCATCCCTGGGATAAAGCCCACTTGGTCATGGTGTACGATCTTTTTAATGTGTTGTTGGATTCTTATTGCTAGAATTTTGTTGAGTATTTTTGCATCTATGTTCATCAGTGATATTGGCCTGTAGTTTTCCTTTTTTGTAGTATCTTTGTCAGGTTTTGGTATTAGGGTGATGGTGGCCTCATAGAATGAGTTTGGAAGTTTCATTTCCTCTGCAATTTTCTGGAAGAGTTTGAGTAGGATAGGTGTTAACTCTTCTCGAAATTTTTGGTAGAATTCAGCTGTGAAGCCGTCTGGACCTGGGCTTTTGTTTGCTGGAAGATTTCTGATTACAGTTTCAATTTCCGTGCTTGTGATGGGTCTGTTAAGATTGTCTATTTCTTCCTGGTTTAGTTTTGGAGAATTGTATTTTTCTAAGAATTTGTCCATTTCTTCCAGGTTGTCCATTTTATTGGCATATAATTGTTGATAGTAGTCTCTTATGATCCTTTGTATTTCTGTGTTGTCTGTTGTGATCTCTCCATTTTCATTTCTAATTTTGTTGATTTGATTTTTCTCTCTTTGCTTCTTGATGAGTCTGGCTAATGGTCTGTCAATTTTATTTATCCTTTCAAAGAACCAGCTTTTGGCTTTGTTGATTTTTGCTATGGTCTCTTTTGTTTCTTTTGCATTTATTTCTGCCCTAATTTTTAAGATTTCTTTCCTTCTGCTAACTCTGGGGTTCTCTAATTCTTCCTTTTCTAGTTGCTTTAGGTGTAGAGTTAGGTTATTTATTTGACTTTTTTCTTGTTTCTTGAGGTATGCCTGTATTGCTATGAACTTTCCTCTTAGCACTGCTTTTATAGTGTCCCACAGGTTTTGGGTTGTTGTGTTTTCATTTTCATTAGTTTCTATGCATATTTTGATTTCTTTTTTGATTTCTTCTGTGATTTGTTGGTTATTCAGAAGCGTGTTGTTCAGCCTCCATATGTTGGAATTTTTAATAGGTTTTCTCCTGTAATTGAGTTCTAATCTTAGTGCATTATGGTCAGAAAAGATGCTTGGAATGATTTCGATTTTTTTGAATTTATCAAGGTTATATTTATGGCCCAGGATGTGATCAATCCTCGAGAAGGTTCCATGAGCACTTGAGAAAAAGGTGAAATTCATTGTTTTGGGGTGAAATGTCCTATAGATATCAATTAGGTCTAACTGGTCTAATGTATCATTTAAAGTTTGCGTTTCTTTGTTAATTTTCTGTTTAGTTGATCTGTCCATATGTGTGAGTGGGGTATTAAAGTCTCCCACTATTATTGTGTTGTTGTTAATTTCCTCTTTCATACTTGTTAGCATTTGTACTACATATTGCGGTGCTCCTATATTGGGTGCATATATATTTATAATTGTTATATCTTCTTCTTGGATTGATCCTTTGATCATTATGTAGTGGCCTTCTTTGTCTCTTTTCACAGCCTTTGTTTTAAAGTCTATTTTATCGGATATGAGTATTGCCACTCCTGCTTTCTTTTGGTCTCTATTTGCATGGAATATCTTTTTCCAACCCTTCACTTTCAGTCTGTATGTGTCCCTTGTTTTGAGGTGGGTCTCTTGTAAGCAGCATATAGAGGGTTCTTGTTTTTGTATCCAATCGGCCAGTCTTTGCCTTTTGGTTGGGGCATTCAATCCATTTACGTTTAAGGAAATTATTGATAAGTATGATCCCGTTGCCATTTATTTTATTATTTTGGGTTCGGGTTTATACTCCCTTTTTGTGTTTCCTGTCTAGAGAATATCCTTTAGAATTTGTTGGAGAGCTGGTTTGGTGGTGCTGAATTCTCTCAGCTTTTGCTTGTCTTTAAAGCTTTTGATTTCTCCTTCGTATTTGAATGAGATCCTTGCTGGGTATAGTAATCTGGGCTGTAGGTTATTTTCTTTCATCACTTTAAGTATGTCTTGCCATTCCCTCCTGGCCTGAAGAGTTTCTATTGAGAGATCAGCTGTTATCCTTATGGGAATCCCCTTGTGTGTTATTTGTTGTTTTTCCCTTGCTGCTTTTAACAGTTGTTCTTTGTGTTTGATCTTTGTTAATTTGATTAATATGTGTCTTGGGGTGTTTCGCCTTGGGTTTATCCTATTTGGGACTCTCTGGGTTTCTTGGACTTGGGTGATTATTTCCTTCCCCATTTTAGGGAAGTTTTCAACTATTATCTCCTCAAGGATTTTCTCATGGTCTTTCTTTTTGTCTTCTTCTTCTGGGACTCCTATAATTCGAATGTTGGAGCATTTCATATTGTCCTGGAGGTCTCTGAGATTGTCCTCATTTCTTTTAATTCATTTTTCTTTTTTCCTCTCTGATTCATTTATTTCTACCATTCTGTCTTCTATTTCACTAATCCTATCTTCTGCCTCCGTTATTCTATTATTTGTTGCCTCCAGAGTGTTTCTGATCTCATTTATTGCATTATTCATTGTATATTGACTCTTTTTTATTTCTTCTAGGTCCTTGTTGAACCTTTCTTGCATCTTCTCAATCCTTGTCTCTAGGGTATTTATCTGTGATTCCATTTTGATTTCAAGGTTTTGGATCATTTTCACTATCAATATTCGGAATTCTTTCTCAGGTAGATTCCCTATCTCTTCCTCTTTTGTCTGGTTTGGTGGGCATTTCTCCTGCTCCTTTACCTGTTGGGTATTCCTCTGTCTCTTCATCTTGGTTATATTGCTGCGTTTGGAATGGCCTTTTTGTATTCTGGTAATTTGTGGAGTTTTCTTTATTGTGGAGCTTCCTCACTGTGGGTGGGGTTGTATCAGTGGCTTGTCAAGGTTTCCTGGTTAGGGAAGCTTGTGTTGGAGGTCTGGTGGATGGGGCTGGGTTTCTTCTCTCTGGAGTGCAGTGGAGTGACCAGTAATGGGTTATGAGACGTCTAAAGTTTTGGAGTAACTTTGAACTGCCTGTATATTGAAGCTCAGGGGTGTGTTCCTGTGTTGCTGGAGAATTTGTGTGATGTCTTGCTCTGGAACTTGTTGGCCCTTGGGTGGAGCTTTGTTTCAGTGTAGGTTTGGAGGCATTTGAGGAGCTCCTATTGCTTAATGTTCTCTGAATTCAGGAGTTCTCTGATGTTCTCAAGCTTTGGACTTAAGCCTCCTGCTTCTGGTTTTCGGTTTTATTTTTACGGTGGTCTCTAGACTTCTCCATGTATACAGCACCAATGATATAGCATCTAGGTTAAAGATGAAAGGTTTCTCCACATTAAGGGGCACCCAGAGAGGTTCACTGGGTTACATGGAGAAGAGAAGAGGGAGGGGGTAGTTAGAGGTGACTGGGATGAGATGCGGTGAGATCAAAAGAGGAGAGAGCAAGCTAGTCAATAGTCACTTCCTTATGTGCGCTCCATAGTCTGGACCTCTTAGAGGTATTCATGGAGTTATACAGGGAAGAGGAGAGAGAGGAAGTAGACAGAGGTGGCCAGGAGGGTAAGAGAGAGGAATGAAAAGGAGAGAGACAGGTCCAGCCAGTAATCAGTTCCTTAGGTGCTCTCCACTATCTAGAACACACAGAGAATCACAGAGTTGGATATAAGAGAGATGGGGGGAGGGGGGGGAGAGACAGAGGCCACCTGGAGAAAAAGGAGAGTCCAAAAGGAGGAGAGAGTGGTCAAGCCAGTAATCTCGCTGTCAGGTAAGATTGGGTTATGAAATGTATAAGATTGACAACAAAAACCGAAAAGCAATGATTAAAAACCTAGAGTAGAGGTTAGATTTTCAAAAATACAATGTGAAAGAGACGAAGCAGAAGGAAGAAAGAAAAAAAGAGAAAAGATAAAAAAAATAATAATATTAAGAAAAAGAAATAAGGAAAAAAAAAAAGGAAAAAAATATATATAAGAAAAAAAAAAAAAACCCCAAGATTAAAAAAGAAATACCAACAACCACCACGCGAAGACTATATATGGTGTTTGCTTTAAAAAAGTAGAGTCTTTTTTTTTTTGAAAAGTAATAGTTATAGAAATATAAAGTAGAGAAATAGAAGACTTAACAGTTAAAAAAAAGTTTGAGAAAAAAAAAGAAAAAAAAAAAAAGAAAGCAAAAAAAAAAAGAAATGATTGTAAAAATTGTGAAGATATATCTAGCCCTTCTCTGATGTTGTGGGCCGTGTTGGTCACTTCCAAGGCGTTTCCCTCTGTTTAACTTCTGTTTGCTGGTCTCTTCAGGGTCTGAATTCCGTCCTGACACATGGGGGCGGTGGTGGACACTTTTTTTTTTTTTTAGGCTCACTAGTTCAGTCGCGCTGTGGGGAGGGGGGATGCTGCAAACAAATAGCACTGTCGTGGGCACACAGCGTCTCAACCCCGCTGGGCCTGTCTCCCCCCACGACGCACAAACCGCTCCGGCTCCACGGAGTTCAGCCAGGAACCATCCGAGGCCGGCCCCAGGCTTCGCGCACCTCCCCAGTCCAAGCCGCTCGGTTTTGGCACCCAGGTAACCCTCAGAGGCACAAACTTGTTTGGGACTGCGCTCTGCGCCCCTCCCGGGTCCAAGCAGCTCGGGAACTTGGCCAGCGCGGGAGCTTGGCGAGCGCGGGAGCTTGGCGAGCGCGGTCGCCGGGACTTGTCCCCTTCTCTGTTTCTACTGCTCAGTTTTCTGGGTGTACTGCTGGCGCTCCTTGTGAGGTGGATGGTGACTGTCCTGCATCCCCTGAAGTCTCAGCTAAGAAGCCTGCCTGCCGCTTTTTAGGTAGTCTCTCCGGGGCTGCGATTGCCCCTTTCCAGCCCTTACAGCTCTGGCTGCCTGTCCCCGGCGGGGGATGGTCTGCAGCCGGCTATTTCCGTTCCGTCCTTTGTTCTGTGCGCGGTCCTGGCGGGGTCTTATGTTCCAGCTTTTCGCGTGGTAGCTATCCCCCAGCCTGGTTTGCTCGCCCAAGTTCGATCGCTCTGGTTACGCGTGGGGCGTTCCTGCCCGCTTCTTACCGAGCACGGCAGCCCGCGCCTCCCGCGCTTCCCTGCCCTGCCCCCACTTGCTAGCGGCGGCTGCAGGCATCTGCGCGGCTTTTCCGCTGGGGGAGTTACTGTTGGGCTTGTAATCTGTTGGTTTTAATTATTTATTCGTTTTTCCTTCCTGTTATGTTGCCCTCTGTGTTTCCAAGGCTCGCCTTAGACTCGGCAGGTAGAGTGTTTCCTTGTGTTTGGAAACCTCTCTTCTTAGAATTCCCTTCCCGGGACGGGCTTCCCTTCCCAGGACGGAGCTCCCTCCCCACCTCCTTTGTCTCTTTTCTCGTCTTTTATATTTTTTCCTACCTGTTTTTGAAGACAATGATCTGCTTTTCTGGTTGCCTGATGTCCTCTGCCTGCATTCAGAGGTTGTTTTGTGGAGTTTGCTCCACGTTGAAATGATCTTTTGAGGAATTTGTGAGGGAGAAAGTGGTCTTCCCTTCCTATTCCTCCGCCATCTTGACTCCCCTCCCCTAATAATAATGTCTTTATCTATTGATTTACCATCACAAATAAAGCAGACAAACTTTACTTAAAAAAAAAAAAAACAACCCATATTGAAGTGTCAACATATTCCAAAACAAAAACAGAGAATTAAACAAAGATATTGTGTAAATATCCCAGTATAAAATGATCCTTTAGTGTAGTTTTTGGTAGTTTGCTTGGTTTCTTTTGTAAATGCAGAGTAATAGCCTTTCTAACACTTCTCTAAAATACTGAGAACCATTTTTATAGGTTTTTGTAACCAATCATAGAAGCAAAGACAATACAAAGTTAATATAGTGAGTAGGTCATACATTTCCTCCTGAGACACATTATTCCCTGCATTACATTTGTTTAACTCTCCAGGGCTACATTTTTCCAATAATATGCATGGATAGTTCCATTATCATCCAAGGTAGTTGAACATTAATGAATCACTCAGCAAAGGAAGAATAATGTCCCATATCTTTCTGAATTTTCTAGGAATTCATCTAATAGTAGCTGGGTAAGCATAAAATAATCTTCCCTGAATGATTATTTCTTTTTTTTTTTTAATGCTCGAGCTCACATATATGCATTAGTGTGCAAAGTACTACTAAATACTTTGGATTTTTAAGAGAATGTCTTCATCTGAGAAACATGTTTGTTTGATTTTCTGCCATGCTGTGGAGTACGTGGATCTTATTTCCTTGACCAGATATCCCCTGCAATTGAAGCACACAATCTGAGTTACCGGACCACCTGGTATATGGATTCTTGTTCTAGTATTTCCTTTGAATGTGAACAATTAACAATGATATGTTTTATTTTCTCCTCTGTGCTTTGTGCACAGTCAGATAAAAGGGATATAGGTAAAAATCTCTGGAAATCATGAAGAATGTAAGAATGGAGTTTGTTTTTTATTAATCAGAGAGAACTCGATTTACAGCACTCAGTTTAGAGAACGACTACCATTAGAATGTGCCTTTACTTTTGATATACTGTGATCATGAGTTTCTTCATAAAGTCCACATCAATATATTTTTCAAAGAAGAATGAGATGTAACATTTGAATGGCTAAAGAAAACAATTTCCTAATATTTGAGTGTTTGAGTGATTGAGATTTATTACTCACAGAATATTAGGAAAGTTTCCACAGCAAAAAATGAACTTACACGTCCCTTGACTTACTTCAAGGACAGTCTTCAAAGATTTCTGCTTAGTGATATTATTGTTGTTCAGTCACTCAGCCATGTCCAACTCTTTGTGATCGTATGTACTGTAGCATGCCAGGCTTCCCTGTCCTTTATCAACACCTGGAGCAAGCTAAAACTCACATTTATTGAGTCAGTGATGCCATCCAACCATCTCATCCTCTGTCGTCCTCTTCTCCTCCTGCCTTCAATCTTTTCCAGCATCAGGGTCTTTTCTAATGTGTTGGCTCTTCCCATTAGGTGGCCAAAGTATTAGAGCTTCAGCTTCAGCATCAGTCCTTCCAATGAATATTAAAGATTGATTTCCTTTAGGATTGACCAGTTTGATCCACTTGCAGTCCAAGGGACTCTCAAGAGTCTTCTCTATCATCATAGTTTAAAAGCATTAATTCTTCAGGCTCAACCTTCTGTATGGTCCAGCTCTCATATTCATACATGACTACTAGAAAAACCATAGCTTTGACTATATGGACCTTTGTTAGCAAAATAATGTCTCCGTCTTTTAATATGCTGTCTAAGATTTTCATAGTATAATTCCTTCCCTTTCAGTGTGAATTAAATGAGATATCACCTTGCAAAAGTATTCCAACTTGTTTCAGCATAAGTCCTTCTAATGTATATTCAGGATTGATTTTCTTTAGGATTCATTGGTATGATCTTCTTGCTGTCTAAGGGACTCTCAAGAGTCCTCTCCAGCATCACAGTTGAAAAGTATCATTTCTTTGATGCTCAACCTTCTTTATGGTTCAACTCTTACATCTGTATGTGGCTACTGGAAAAATCATACTTTTGACTATATGGACCTCTGTCAGCAAACTGATGACTCTGTTCTTTAATATGCTGTCTAGGTTTATCATAGCTTTATTTCCAAGAAACAAACATTGAATTTCATGGCTGTGATTACTGCATCATTGCAGTGATTTTGCATCCCAAGAAAATAAAATCTGTCACTGTTTGCAGTTTTCCCCCATCTATTTGCTATAAAGAGATGGGACTGGATGCCAGGATCTTAGTTTTTTTTTAAGTTGCATTTTAAGCCAGGTTTTCCAGTCTCCTCTTTCACTCTCATCAAGAGGCTGTTTAGTTCCTCTTCACTTTCTGCCATAAGGGTGGTGTCATCCTCATTATGAGGTTGTTGATATTTCCCTCAGCAAACTTGATTCCAGCTTGTGATTCATCCAGCCTGGCATTTCACATGATGTACTCTGCATATAATTTAAGGTGCTTTATTAAAGTTAGTTCAGCCAAATGCAATATTATTTCTCTGAATTTCATCCCATGAAAAAGTAAAACATGCTTGCATTCCTGTGCTTTAGTTTTTATATTTTTCTGTTCATAAATTACCACATTTCTCTACAGTTTTATGATCATCCAAACCTGCATTTTTCCCTATATTGCCAATCAGAAAAAAATAATGTAACACCTTTACTTTATCTATATAATTCCAAGTATCCCTTCCATGCTTCCACAAACCTTTCTAGAGAAAGCACCCACGTGCATACAAACACACACATATGCACAGTTCAATGAAAGTGTTTTATTTTAGTAAATACTACAAACACACATAAATTCACAAGTGGAAAGAGTCAAAGCATGTGTTAAATAAAGCTGGAAACCTCAGGAAGGAGTACTCATACATGGAGTACACAAAGGAAGACTTGATTTTTCCATCACACTTTTATGATAGAATATTGTCTCAGAATTATTTTTTAAGAGATTATTTGAGCAAAAGTCATTTTCAGTTGGGCAACACCAAACTAGAAGTTGTTAGTGCTTCTAGTAGCAGTCAGATGCTCTACCAGTAGCAGCCAAGTATAATACTTTATAGAGAGGGTACAGAATCAAAGAAAGGAAATTGATAGACTATTGTTTGAAGCCAAGTTGGCTACTTGTGACTGGTTGCCCTTATCGTTTTGATTTTGTAAACTTGAGGAAATCGCAGGCATGGATTTTGCTTTGTTTATGCAGGCCACAGGCAGCATGAGAGCAGCCTCATTCTAATGATATCTTTGTTGCTAATTTTAATGAGATCTGCTGATATAGGAACTATTACAGACATGAGGAACCAGAGATCAAATTGCCAACATCTGCTGGATCATGGAAAAAGCAAGAGAGTTCCAGGAAAACATCTATTTCTGCTTTATTGACTATGCCAAAGCCTTTGACTGTGTGGATCACAGTAAACTGTGGAAAATTCTGAAAGAGATGGGAATACCAGAACACCTGACCTGCCTCTTGAGAATATAGTTAGGTCAGGAAGAAACAGTTACAACTGGACATGGAACAACAGACTGGTTCCAAATAGGAAAAGGAGTACGTCAAGGCTATATATTGTCACCCTGTTTATTTAACTTCTATGCAGAGTACATCATGAGAAATGCTGGGCTGGAATCAAGATTGCTGGGAGAAATATCAATAACCTCAGATATGCAAATGACACCATCCTTATAGCAGAAAGTGAAGAGGTACTAAAAAACCTCTTGGTGAAAGTGACAGTGGAGAGTGAAAAAAGTTGGCTTAAACTCAACATTCAGAAAACGAAGATCCTGGCATCTGGTCCCATCATTTCATGGGAAATAGATGGGGAAACAGTGGAAACAGTGTGGGACTTTACTCTTTGGGGCTCCCAAATCACTGCAGATGCTGATTGCAGCCATGAAATTAAAAGACGCTTACTCCTTGGAAGGAAAATTATGACCAACCTAGATAGTATATTCAAAAGCAGAGACATTACTTTGCCAACAAAAATCCGTTTAGTCAAGGCTATGGTTTTTCCAGTGGTCATGTATGGATGTGAGAGTTGGACTGTGAAGAAAGCTGAGCGCCAAAGAATTGATGCTTTTGAACTGTGGTATTGGAGAAGACTCTTGAGAGTCCCTTGGACTGCAAAGAGATCCAACCAGTCCATTCTAAAGGAGATCAGTCCTGGGTGTTCTTTGGAAGCAGTGATGTTAAGCTGAAACTCCAGTTCTTTGGTCACCTGATGTGAAGAGTTGACTCATTGGAAAAGACCCTGATGCTGAGGGGTTAGAGGCAGAAGGAGAAGGAGAAGATAGAAGATGAGATGGCTGGATGGCATCACCGACTCAATGGACATGAGTTTGAAACTCACGTTCCAATGAATATTCAGGCCTTCCAATGAATATTCAGGATCGATTTCCTTTAGAGTGGACTGGATGGATCACCTTGCAGTCCAAGGGACTCTCAAGAGTCTGCTCCAACACCACAGTTCAAAAGCATCAATTCTTCGGCGCTCAGCCTTCTTCACCGTCCAACTCTCACATCCATACATGACCACAGGAAAAACCATACCCTTGACTAGATGGACTTTTGTTGGCAAAGTAATGTCTCTGCTTTTGAATATACTATCTAGGTTGGTCATAACTTTCCTTCCAAGGAGTAAGCGTCTTTTAATTTCATGGCTGCAATCACCATCTGCAGTGATTTTGGAGCCCCCAAAATAAAGTCTGACACTATTTCCACTGTTTCCCCATTTGTTTTCCATGAAGTGATGGGATCAGATACCATGATCTTCGTTTTCTGAATGTTGAGCTTTAAGCCAACTTTTTCACTCTTCTCTTTCACTTTCATCAAGAGGCTTTTTAGTTCCTCTTCACTTTCTGCCATAAGGGTGGTGTCATCTGCATATCTGAGGTTATTGATATTTCTCCTGGCAATCTTGATTCCAGCCTGTGCTTCTTCCAACCCAGCGTTTCTCATGATGTACTCTGCATAGAAGTTAAATAAGCAGAGTGACAATATACAGCCTCATAAAGACATAATTCGTAGGTTATAGCACTTCCCCAAAGGTGCACATACTCATGAAGAAGATTACAAACTCTTCCATGGTTCTAGGAGTTCAGGCTCAGAGATATAATGGTCATATAATTGCATGATATAAAACACATCATTGGTGACTATTGAAAATATTTCCATGGATTCCTGTTGCGTTTAAGTTTTAATCTAAATCATTTAGCATTTTACTTGCCTCCAAGCATGATACCAGTTCAGCATTCCCATCTGTGGCAGTTGACTCATCATTTTCTTCTGACTACACCTCATTGTGTTCTGACTACACTGTTTGTTTCTCAGTTTCTTTAAAAAAAATTATTTCCTTACCATTTCTCGTCTGATACTTTCTGAATATTTAGTCTTCTCAAAATTCTGACTCTTGTTTATCATAGAAAATCCCTGCTCACTGTTCAGATTTAAGCATAAATACCAAGTTTTAGAGAAGCATGGAGCTTATTATTCTCCTTAGGCACACAATTGCTTAGCACATTACAGCTGCCTTTCACAGTATTATTAGAAACCTTGTAGGAACTGTTTCCTGAAGCTGATTTTGTACCTCATTTACTTACAGTTTCCTCTTACCCTTATATTTCTATTAGCAGATACACTTCTATATACTGTGTCCTCAGGGTTAAAACTTGAATAAATTGAAAAATACAGTTAAATTTTTATGTCAATGTCTTGATATTCATAGTGAAAGACACATGACTTTTGAATTGCCAGTGCCATATATTTTTGAACAATAAAACGACTTGGAATTTCAAACTTGACTTTAATAATAAGCATTAAATTGTTGTTGTTCAGTCACTCAGTTGTGTCTGACTCTGTGTCTCTATAGAGTACAGCATACCAGGCTTCCTTGCCCTTCATTATCTCCTGGAGTTTGCTCAAACTTATATCCATTGAGTTGATGATGCCCTCCAAACATCTCATCCTCTGTTGTCCCCTTCTCCTCACGCCCTCAATCTTTCCCAGTATCAATGTCTTTTCCATTGAGTCAGTTCTTCATATCAGGTGGCCAAAGCTTTGGAGCTTCAGCTTCAGTCCTACCAGTGAATATTCAGGACTGATTTCCTCTAGGATTGACTGGTTTGATCTCCTTGCTGTCCAAGGGACTCTTAAGAGTCCCAAGACACCACAATTTGAAAGCATCAATTCTTCAGTGCTCAGCCTTCTTAATGGTCCGATTTACACATCTGTACATGACTACTGGAGAAAATATAGCTTTGACTGTACAGATCTTTGCTGGCAAAGTGTTGTCTCTGCTTTTTAATACACAGTCTAGGTTTGTCATAACTTTTCTTCTAAGGAGCAAGAGTCTTTTAATTTCATGGCTGCATTCACCTTCCACAGTGATTTTGGAGCAAAAAAAATAAAGTCTGTCAATGTTTCCATTTTTCCCCCCATCTATTTGCCATGAAGTGATGGGTTTGGATGCCATGAGCTTAGTTTTTTTTTTTTTTTTTTTTTCCTCTTTTGCTTTCATCAAGACGTTCTTTAGTTGCTCTTTACTTTCTGTTATTAAAAAACTCTCTCTTAAACAACAGTCTTAGTAGAACTGGACAAATGAAAAATGATGTAGGAGAAGTTTCCTACTCCAAATACATACATTCTGTAATGGGTTGGAGGTCATAGAATTGAGGAATCATATGTTCGGTTCACTGACAATCGGCATATACATTGGCCCTGCATGTCACTTCAGTCATGTTCGACGCTTTGCAGCCTCTTGGACTGTAGCCCCCACCAGGCTCCTCTGTCCATGGAATTTTCCAGGCAAGAATACTGGAATGGGTTGCTATGCCCTCCTTTAGGGAATATTCCCAACCCAGGGACCAAACCCATATCTCATGTCTCCTGAATTGGCAGGTGGGTTCTTTACCACTAGCTCCACAGGGGAAGCCCATACATTGGCCCTATCTAGGATCAAAAACTGTAGATTGAGAGATGACGAGTGCAGTAGTAATTTTAAAAAGCCATAAGATACAAGAACCCAAGAGGCCAGAGTGGGACTCAGACTATCACTCCTGGGGAGAATCTCTGCAAGTGTGATTATCTTTCTGTTTGTTGGTCTCATATCCAGGGAATATGGATAGTGACGATAGTTTCCCCACATCTCCTTCCCCATATCATTATGTTTCCTTCTTTATAACCTTTATAGGGGCAAATTTTTTTGGCCAGTGCTCAAGTCATTTTCGTTGATACTTGCTCTGTAAATAATTCTAATCTTGTTATGTTCATGGGAGGAGGTGAGGTCAGCCAAGTCTTCATATGACTTACTAAAGAACACTGAACCTGACCATATTACTTAGAAAAATCAGGGTGGTATAAGTTTTAATATCTTAAAGGAAAATTTGATTGATCTCCCTTCACTTGGACACCGTAAATATAACTCTTTCTTCTTTTGTATATGGAAAGAAAGGAAATGCCCTTAGGGTGTTCACCTAAAAACATGGGGATCATCATCAAGCAGAATATTGTTGCTAACAAATAGACCCTTTGGCAAAAGGATACTCCCTTGCCTCAGAGGTGTTCCTGCTGCTGTAATTTTAATGCTGCTGGAGAAATAATAATAGGGTCACCTTTAACCATTTTGTAACCCATGCAGGAAAAACCTAAATTCTCATCACAGTCAGTGCATTTTGCCCAGTTGCCTTACCTCCTATGCGATTCTCTTAATAACTATTCTTCATTTAACTGTTTGCCACCCTAATAACTTTACTCCTGCTGCCTTTCTTCCTTCCCCTACAAAGGAGACTACTCATAACTGCTCAACACTGACAGACCACCCTTTGACTACATTCAACAACTTACTGGAAAATCCTTTAGACAATGCCAATTTCTCAGGGTTCATGATGGTTCTCATTTTAAAGATGGAAGTGGCAAATGTTATGCTGACTATGCAGTATCAACTCTTTTTAAATAACTGAAGAGGAACATTGCATTTGGCTACTTTGGTCCAACAAGACAAGCTATATGCCTTCTCAGTGTCCTGTATTCTATTGTTGTTCAGTCACCAAGTTGTGTCTGACTCTGCGACCTCATGGACTGCAGCACACTAGGCCTCCCTATGCCCCATCATCTCCCGGAATTTGCCCAAGTTCATGTCCATTGAACGAGTGATGCCCGTATTCTAGCCAAGGGAAAAATAGCCAATATTTACACTGAAATTATATAGGCTTTTGGAGTATCACAAAACTTTAAAATGTTATGAAAACAACGTGGCTTTTTTACTTCCAACAGGGATAAAATTTTAAATGGCTCCAAAATTCATTAGATGCCATACTCCTAGCCTTTGGCTATTAAGGAGCCTAGTGATGCTAATGTTGATTATAGAGGTGAATAGATGTACCGTTTCTCCCTCTTGAATTATGCTGTAAATTGAAAATCATTATCTAAGAGAGACTATGAGTCTAGTGAATAAATATACCTGTCTCCTTCAGTTCATTTATCCACTATCTTTCTGTGATAGTGGATAAAGCAAGAGAACAAATTTGGCACACATATCAAATCCTGATTAGATGGGAAAATGCCATTCAGATTTTGCAAATTTCCTTCAATCTTCAATGATAAACAAAAATAGAAATACTTTTAAAAACTAAAATGGTGGTTAGAGAAGAAGGATATTTAGCAGCTTTTATTTTCATTATACATGCACATCTCCCAGAGAATAAGTGTGAAATATGCATCAAAGATTTTTATTCTACCTTTTGAAATGCAAAAAAATATTCTCAAATCAAAGCTGAAATAGAAGAAATACATGTAGTTTCAGCTAAAAATATCCTTTTTTACCTATCCTCTTATATCAAGATAGCTATAAAAATGATGTTTTTAGAGTTTTATTTATTTAGCTCTTCTAAATTTTACTTTTTCCAACTCTTCCAATCTAAAAATACTCACTGTCTAATTTTAGTCTTGATTCATAGAATATATATAAATGCTAGCTAATTGTATATTTATAAACATATATTTTCCCTTAACAATTTTTTTCTTCTCTATCCTAATTAATTTTATCCTGAAATAACCATGGTAGATAGCAACACTAATCACAGAATCTTCCCTTTTCTTAAATATGTGGAGCTATTTCTATACTCACTCACTTAATCTGGATAGGACTTGTGACGTACTTTGGCCAAAGTATGGTAGAAGGGACAACGTATTAATTTAGAATCTAAGCCTCAGGAGACTTTGTACAGTTTCCTTCTCTTTCTCAAAACTCTAGTAGGAAGCACTAGACAACCTTGTCTGAGGATGATAATCATGGTTGAGAAAGGCTGCCCCATTGCCTCTCCATAAAACTATAGAAGGTCTCTGAAAATAATCTAGTCCATTTGATCACAGCTAATGCCCAGATGATCATACCTGCATATGAAACTCCAGTAATATTCCATCTAAAGAATCACTTAGCTGAGCTCAGCCTTGCAAGTTCATGAGATTTACAATTTGGTTATGACAAGCAGGATTTCTCACTTGTCTGATATATACACACTCTGTCCCTGGGATTTTAAATTTGATGGATTTTCCTTCCATAATCAAGTTTTGTTGTTTGACAGCTAACCTTCAGAAATTATCTGGATAAGCCCTTTAAAATTTTCTATGGCTATTCTCAAAAGGGAATGCTTAGTAAGATCAAAGCAAGAGAGGATTTTGACTCAGAGGAGTTGCTTTATGGCTAAGTCAGAAGGGACTGCAAAGCAAAGAACTGAGAACAACTTCTAGAAACTGAAAGCAGTAACTAATCAATAGCTCGTGAAACAATGGCGGCCTTGGTTCTGCACCTACAAGGAACTGATTTCTGCCAACAACCTGAGACATCTTGAGAGTGTATCTTTCCTGAGTCAAGCCCCAGGTGAGGACACAGTCAGTCAACACTTTGCTTCAGCCTTGTGAGACCTTGATTAGAGATATAACACACTGGACTCCTGACATAAAAATTGTAACAAAATAACATTGTGTTAAGTTGCTAAATTCCTGATATTTTGCTGTATAGCCATAGAATCCTGATTCATGCATTGCTTTAAATTGCTAAATTATATTCTTCAGTGCAAAATAAAATCTAACTGATATACACAGTAGAAATTATAAGCTTGGAATAGTTGGAGGCTAAGCTTCGTATTAGCTAAGTGAGAACTACATCTCTGACGTAGGACTATATCTTCCTATAAATAATGAATTCTTAAATGTTCATGAAGAGGTAGTAATTCTTTTCTCCTACTTCTCTTTTAATGAAGAAAATGTTCTCTTCTTGGATATGTTTTTCTCAATCATGACAAAGACAAAAATAGTTATTAATAACATAGTTAATAGTAACAGAAAGGCAAATAGCCTGTTTTTTTTTTTAATGTTTTTCATTTTATCCTCAATATTTCCTCTGAAGTTAACCATGGTAACTGTCATTCTAGTGTAATCTGTAAGTCAAGATTCCAGTTGGTCACTCACATATCTGGCTTGTGCCTCCATTAAGATTCTTATTTCTCTTTTGCCTTTCAAATATCAGCTTAGGACAGTAAATTAAAAATAAAGTTAATCAATTAAAATGCTTGGGGCTGGCGCACGGGGATGACCCAGAGAGATGTTATGGGGAGGGAGGTGGGAGGGGGGTTCATAATTGGGAACGCAAGTACACCTGTGGTGGATTCATGTCAATGTATGGCAAAACCAATACAGTATTGTAAAGTAAAATAAAGTAAAAATAAAAATTTAATTAAAAAATTTTAAAAAAAATGTTGCAAAATAATTTTGAAATTTTTTTCAAAAAAAAGAGAAAATAGTAGTTCTTGGCTTTCTGCCAAGAAACAACTAATATATGTAATATTAATATAATAGAAAGGAAATGAAAGCAAATGATTTTAGCTTATCCATGTCTTTTGTCTTGGATTACTCGAGATGATCGAGCATAGTAAGACTAAATTACAAACATATGTTTAAAAGGTTTATTAAGGCTATTCTGTGAGAGATCCTCATAATAAATACTTTCTCCTTAGTATGTCCATCTTTGCCCATTAACCTCCATAGAAACAAATGTTGGGAGCACTAAGAATAAAAACAGTGAGAAGTTCTTAAAAACTTTATATGCCATACAATTTAGAAGTGAGTCCTAAAGTAAATTAGCACAGGTAAATTGGAGTTATAGGAAATTCTGAGAAAATATCAAATGTTACTTATTATTTTAGAGGGAAAAGATGATTTACATATATATCTATATCTATATATATTATATATGTGTACATATATATCCTGTGTTACCTGAGTCTGAAAAATTTCCTCTTCTAATGTCTGTTATGTGGCTCAGAGGTTAAAGCATCTGCCTCCAATCTGGGAGACCTGGTATCGATCCTTGGGTCGGGAAGATCCCCTGGAGAAGGAAATGGTAACCCACTCCAGTATTCTTGCCTGGAGAATCCCATGGACAGAGAAGCCTGGTAGGCTACAGCCCACGGGGTTGCAAAGAGTCGGACATGACTGAGCGACTTCACTTCACTTCAATGTCTGTTATTATACCCTAGAAATATGCCTATTTTATTACTGCTTAATTACTCTTGCCTGAAAACCTGTCTTTAACCCCAGCTTACAGCCTGATACAAGACTTCAAATTTATGAACTTAAAGTTCATAAATATAGGAGAATTTCTTTTGTCAGCCTAATTATAACTCTGAATATTCTGTTAAACGCTCAGAACAATAAAATGAGGTTAGAATAAGCCAAATGAATACTTCTTTTTGGTGGACAGTCTATTATTACAAACAAGTTTTAAGTGTGTTTTTAACTTACAGTGAAGATAACCATCTACGACTCGGTAAGCAAAAACTAAAACAGGTTACATGTTTTACTTGTTAGGGTTATGCCTTAATAATTTGTGTCATCATATTTCCAGATGCTTATAATTTTCTGGCTTTTTTTTTTCAAAACTGACCACAAAAAATGTTGTAACATATACAAGAGAAATGCTCATTCAAATCAAATAAAAAAGTAAACTCAAATGTAACTCAGAATTTTTTCCAATGATATGTTGAAATAATTAAAGAAAATGAATCATTAGAAGACAAGAGAGCATATGTCATAGTCTTCAAAATTTTGTGTGGGAGGGAAGCAAACTAAGGACAATTAAAAAATGTTTCACTATTTATGAAATTATTTTCTTAAAATATCATATTAAATAAAGAGCATAGTTTTGGTCATATTAAGGAGACTGACCACAATTGACCTTTTCTACAACACATGAATTCCAAATAAAACCTCAGTAATTTAGAAAAGTGTTTAAAAAAATTGAAGATAGAATTATCATTCTGAAAATGGCTAGAGTGGGCTCAAAGAGTTCTGTATAGAAATGAGACAAATATTTCACATTGTTGGTAAGCATACTGTTTACGTTTTAATAATAAAGATGATAGTGGCAGTGTTTAGAATTGCCAGCCACCATTTCAAAATCCACACATATGGATTATCTTTAAGCAAACAAACAAAAATCAGAGTACCTAGCCACATCGATCGGTAGCATTCTCAGATGACACAAGTAAACTTGTATTGAGGAGCTACTTTGACTTTAAAGAGGGCATGCTCACATTCATCAGAGCCCTTAAACTTCCTTTTGAATTATTTAGGTAATTTTTATTTTGGCTTGTCCCAGATCCATTTGAGTATGTCATTCTTAAAGGAAAATACTCGGACTAGGAGTAAAGATATGTGATTGCTAGTCTAGTCTTTCTATCTTTCCACCATCTGATCCTACCTTAATTTCTTTTAAAAAATTAGCTAATTTATTTAATTAGTTCATTCATTTATTTTTATTTTTGGCTGTTCTGGGTCTTCATTGCTTTCTCTAGTTGTAGTGAGTTGAGGTAACTCTCTGGTTGTAGCGCACAGACTTATTGCAGTGGCTTCTCATTGCAGAGCACAGGCTCTAGGGCATGTGGGCTTCAGTAGGTATGGTGCACAGGCTTAGTTGTCTCATAGTATGTGGGATCTTCCAGGATCAGGGATTGAACTGGTGTTCCCTGCATTTCAAGGTAGATTCATAACCACTGGGTCACCAGGGAAGCTCTAATCATGCCTTTATTTCTTCTTTCCTCTTTCTATTCCATTATTCAGGTAAAATGAATCAAGCTTCTCTTGTGTGTCAGCCATTGCACTTGATGGTATGTATACAGCAGTGGACAATATATAGCATTTGTCCTCAATAAGACTACAGTTTGGTCAGGAATAAAGACTGATACAAAACACTAATAACACAAAGTGATGGTTACCATGTCACTGCCCTGTGTTAAAGTTTCAAACAAGGGACAAAAGTCAATATTTTGGCTTAAATTTAGTTGTATCCAAAACTAAGAAATAGATGCATAGGTGAGGAACAAGACTTAGCCAGATGAAGATTTGAGATTTCAATAAAAAAATAACAGTATATAAAGGTATAATGATAAGAGAATAGAAGGAATTTTCAGAATGTATGTATTCAGTGAAAGATGAGCACAGGACAAAAAGAGGAATAAGTCATAAAGAACTGAGATCTTATCCAGAGGGTGTATAGAAATAAACCAAAGACCTTAAGTAGTGGAACATCGTGTCAGCTCCTTAATAACTATGTTCATAAAATCCCTAATGGACAAGTCTTCACTTGCTTCATATATAATCTGTTTTCTATTGAACAGTAGCTTTATACTATTCTCCACAGAGTACTATGAATGCCAACATTTTAGAAAATTCTTTGGTTTAAAAAAAATATTTCAATTGTCTGATTTATCTCTTAATCACTTGGTAAGGTCCTTCCTGTTAGAATCTGAATAGTGCTGATCTTTGGAAAATCATCTATCACCTAATATGTGCTTAAATGGGTGTTGAACTACTACGATGTACTGTGGTGTTTACATTCTAGGATCTAGATTGGGAGGCTGCTTTACTCGTAATGATTTATTTCTCCCAATGTCTGCCTTAGCTACTTCTACTGGTACTTAGAGGTATTTTTTAATTTGTTTATTGTTGTAAAGTTGTCACAGTTCAGTTCAGTTCAGTCACTCAGTCACGTCCAACTCCTTTTGACCCCATGGACTGCAGCATGCCAGGCCTCACTGTCCATCACCAACTCCTGGAGTTCACTCAGTCACATCCAACTCTTTGCAACCCCATGAACCACAGCACACCAAGCCTCCCTGTCCATCACCAACTCCTGGAGTCCACCCAAACCCATGTCCATTGAGTCAGTGATGCAATCCAACAATCTCATCCTCTGTTGTCCCCTTCTCCTCCTGCCTTCAATCTTTCCCAGCATCAGGGTCTTATCAAATGAGTCAGCTCGTCCTTCCAATGAATATTCGGGACGGATTTCCTTTGGATAGACAGGTTGGATCTCCTTGCAGTCCAAGGGACTCTCAAGAGTCTTCCCCAACACCACATTTCAAAAGCCTCCAATTAAAATCAATAAATTAAAAAAAAAAGCATCAATTCTTCAGTGCTCAGCTTTCATTACAGTCCAACTCTCACATCCATACAAGGCTACTGGGAAAAACATGAAGTGAAGAAGTGAAGTCACTCAGTCATGTCTGACTCTGTGACCCCATGGACTGTAGCCTATCAGGCTCCTGCATCCATGGGATTTTACAATCAAGAATACTGGACTGGGTTGCCATTTCCTTCTCCAGGTCTTCCCAACCCAGTTTGCCACATTGTAGGCAAACACTTTAATGTCTGAGCCACTTTTAAGACTCATAAAAACCATAGCCTTGACTAGAGGGACCTTTGCTGGCAAAGTAATGTCTCTGCTTCTTAATATGCTGTCTAGATTGGACATAACTTTTCTTCCCAAGGAGTTGCTGCTGCTGCTGCTAAGTCACTTCAGTCATGTCTGACTCTGTGCGACCAAATAGACAGCAGCCCACCAGGCTCCGCCATCGCTGGGATTCTCCAGGCAAGAACACTGGAGTGGGTTGCCATTTCCTTCTCCATTGCATGAAAGGAAAAGTGAAAGTGAAGTCACTCAGTTGTGTCTGACTCTTAGAGACCCCATGGACTGCAGCCTACCAGGCTCCTCTGTCCATGGGATCCTCCAGGCAAGAGTATTGGAGTGGGTTGCCATTGCCCAAGGAGTAAGAGTTTTTTAATTTCATGGCTGCAGTCACCATCTGCATTGATTTTGGAGCCCCCCAAAATAAAGGCTCTCACTGTTTCCACTGTTTCCCCATCTATTTGCCATGAAGTGATGGGACCAGATGCCATGATCTTAGTTTTCTGAATGTTGAGCTTTAAGTCAACTTTTTTACTCTCCTTTTTCACTCTCCTCTTTCACTTAATGAAGAGACTTTTTTTAGTTCTTTACTTTCTGCCATAAGGGTGGTGTCATCTGCATATCTGAGGTTATTGATATTTGTCTTGGCAATCTTGATTCCAGCTTGTGCTTCCTCCAGCCCAGCATTTCACATGATGTACTCTGCATATAAGTTAAGTAAACAGGATGACAATATATAGCCTTGATGTACTCCTCTCCTGATTTGGAACCAGTCTGTTGTTCCATGTCTGGTTCTAACTGTTGCTTCTTGACCTGTATATAGATTTCTCAAAAGGCAGGTCAGGTGGTCTGGTATTCCCATCTCTTTCAGAATTTTCAACAGTTTGTTGTGATCCACACAGTCAAAGGCTTTGGCATAGTCAATAAAGTAGAAATAGATATTTTTTCTGGAACTCACTTGCTTTTTTAATGATCCAACAGATATTGGCAGTTTGATCTCTGGTTCCTCTGCCTTTTCTAAAACCAGTTTGAACATCTGGAAGTTCATGGTTCACATACTGTTGAGGCCTGGCTTGTAGATTTTGAGCATTACTTTACTAGCATGTGAGATGAGTGCAATGGTATGGTAGTTTGAGCATTCTTTGGCATTGCCTTTCTTTGGGATTGGAATGAAAACTGACCTTTTCCAGTCCCATGGCCACTGCTGCATATTGCAAATTTGCTGGCATATTGAGTGCAGCATTTTCACAACATCGTCTTTTAGAATTTAAGATAGCTCAACTGGAATTCCATCACCTCCATGAGCTTTGTTCACAGTGATGCTTCTCAAGTCTCACTTGACTTTACATTCCAGGATCTGGCTCTAGGTGAATGATCACAGCATTACGATTATCTGGGTCTTGAAGATCTTTTTTGTACAGTTCTTCTGTATTTTCTTGCCATCTCTTCTTAATATCTTCTGCTTCTGTTGTCACAGAAGAGAACTAATTATTACAGCTCAATGAATTTTTACAAAGGAGATATTCCATGTTCAGAAAATGAAATACTCTTAACTTCTTAGAAGGAATCATCCTGTTTACTCCTTTATCCTACAATAAATTATTATTTTAATACCATAAATTATTTTGTCCATTTTTGAGCTTCTTACAAATGTAATCAGATAGTAATTTGTCTTGTTAAACATTAGGTTTAAGTGACTCATCCACATTGTTTATGTACTATGTTGTGCATGTTTTGTCACCATGGCCTTAATTATCCCTTAATATTGTATTTATAGCCATTTATATTTTTATTTGCTGATTATTTACACCCATCACCAGAATATATATGTTTTGAGGACAAAAGATTTTTTTATTTTTCTGGCTATATGGCCTTCCTAAAGCTTATTTCCATACCCACTGAAGTCCATGTCCATGTAAATGAATGAACATATAAATGGTGTATTTCCAAAATTTTTAAATTCCTTTCTTTATCAAAATCCCACTCTCATAGGTGGAATCTCCTAGTGTTGGAGAACAGGTCAATGAATGTTCATGATTATCATGCTCAAAAAGATAGAAGGCTGGTTTTAGAGTGCAAAGAACCAGATATCAGAAGGTACAGCAGTAAACAGTAGTGGCTAATGGAATATAAGTATGCATAGGTGAGAAAAGGCAACATAGAGTGATAATAGCACAGAGACAACAGAAGACACTGAATCGGTCCCTATTAGAGTAAAATTTTGTTGACAACTGATACAATTTCTTAAAAATTATATTTTATAAATTGAAAAGTGTTCATTGCTCAATCATATTTCTCTCGCCATGGAATTCTCCAGGCAAGAATATTGGAGTGGGTTGCTATTTCCTTCTCCAAGGGATATTCCTGACCCAGGGATTGAACCTGGGTCTCCTGAATTGCAGGCATGTTCATTACTGTCTGAGCCACCAGAGAAGTCCTTTTGTAAGCTGTTGTTAAGAACAAATACCCAGAGGAAGAGGGGAAAGGCTGAAAAGGATGCAGAGATCCAGGAGATGGTAGAGTGACCAAAATGTAAAGGCCGAGAAAAAAAGTGCTGTCAGCATCATGCAGCTTTGTCATGTTGTTGTTTTTTGGTTGCTCAGTCTTGCCTGACTCTTTGTGATCCCATGGATTGTAGCCTGCTAGCCTCCTCTGTCCATGGGATTTCCCAGGCAAGGATTTTGGAATGGGTTGCCATTTCCTTCTCCAGGGTATCTTCTCAACTCAGGGATGGACTCTGTGTCTCCTACATTGGGAGGTGGATTATTTACCACTGAACCACAGGGGTTTCCCTGAACTGAATCATGGTACCATTGTAACACTCAGTTCTGTTCAGTTCAGTTCAGTTGCTCAGTCTTGTCCAACTCTTTGCAACCCCATGCATCACAGCACACCAGGCCTCCCTGTCCATCACCAACTCCCAGAGTTTATCCAAACTTATGTCCATCGAGTCGGTGATGCCATCCAGCTATCTCATCCTCTGTCATCCCCTTTTCCTCCTGCCCCCAATCCCTCCCAGCCTCAGGGTCTTTTCCAATGAGTCAACTCTTCGCATGAGGTGGCCAAAATATTGCAGTTCCAGCTTCAGCATCAGTCCTTTCAATGAACACCCAGGACTGATCACCTTTAGGATGGACTAGTTGGATCTCCTTGCAGTCCAAGGGACTCTCAAGAATCTTCTTCAACACCACAGTTCAAAAGCATCAATTCTTCAGCGCTCAGCTTCCTTCACAGTCCAACTCTCACATCCATACATGACACCTGGAAAAACCATAGCCTTGATTAGACGGAACTTTGTTGGCAAACTTTTTAATACTCTATCTAGGTTGGTCATAACTTTCCTTCCAAGGAGTACGTGTCTTTTAATTTCCTGGCTGCAATCACCATCTGCACTGATTTTGGAGCCCCCCAAAATAAAGTCTGACACTGTTTCCATTGTTTCCCCATCTATTTCCCATGAAGTGATTATAACATTAGAGCTATAAATTCTCTTATGGGCTGGGGTGAAAGGTATTTATAATGTTTAATAAATGGCACAGAAACTGAAAGTGAAGTCGCTCAGTTGTGTCTGACTCTTTGCAACCCCATGGACTGTAGCCCACCAGGCTCCTCCATCCATGGAATTTTCCAGGCAAGAGTACTGGAGTGGGTTGCCATTTCCTTCTCCGGAAAGGGCTCAAACCCTGCTTTCAAACTAGAAAATGTAGGTTTGGATCTTTTATCTAATTGGTTTGGTGGTCAAGGCCAAACAATATTTCTTCCTTGAGCTTCAATTTTACCTTGGAATTTTTTTTTTTTAACAATAAGTTGAGATCCTTTTCAACTTTAACTGTCTAAAATTCCTGTATGAATAGTCAAAGTCAATGCATATCTTCACTTCTAGTAATTCTTAGGTGCAACATATTATGTGATATCAACCTTAATATCTTCCATATAAGCCTGAAATACTAGAGTTTCCACAGGGGAATCAATAGGCAATGACAGATAGAGCAGGATGTCACTGGCATAACAGTGATGAGTCAGGCTGTTCTGTTGGAAAATTGAAGTCCATGATAGATAGACACTGAGGAATTTCTTTGGTGAGCAGGCAATATCTCATGAAAAACAGATATCCCAGTCAGATACACTAATATTCTATATTCTAAAACCTTAAAACCTTACATTTTTCTGGCCACTTATCCTCAAGCTAATTAATATGTATATAAATAGAATGTATGAAAATTGGTTAAAATATGGTCTTAAAGAAGACTGCAATTATTTGGCCAATCAATTTACAATTTGTCAGTTTAAATTCTTCATTTAAAAGGTCAATATCAGAAAAAAAAAATAGACACTTGGCTTTGTTAAATTCTTAGTAATTAATAGTCTTTTACTCTGTTGGTTAAATAAACCCATGTCCACTGTGAAATATATAGATAGTGATAGAAATGCAATTAAATAAATTAGACTAAAAATCCACCAAGAAGAGTTATAAACTTCATCAGTAAAGTTTTCTCAATGTTTCCTTTATGGCAGAAGAATATCAATTATACATACACACCCACATGTAATCCTCTTGCCTTGAGTGTGAGGACTTGTAATTTGTTTTCAATCTACTAAAGATGGAAAAGGTGATGGAATGTCATTCCCTTTAGGTTCTATCATATTGTACAAGTGTTAGGATTTTATTTCCATGGTCAAATTATGACGAATGCAACAATGTTAAGAAAAATAGATCCTCTTGGCCTTGAAGAAATAAACTGCCATATTGTGAGAAGGCCATGTGGCAAGGAGCTGTGGGTAGCCTCTAGAGATTGAGAGTGGCCTTCAAATAACAGCCATCAAGAAAACAGGATCTGCATTTCCCAAGGCCCAAAGAAATAGATGTTGCCAACAACATGACCGAGCTTGGAAGCAGATTCTTCCCCAACCAAGCATCCCAATAATCTTGCTCACCTGGTTAACATCCTGATTGCTGCCTTGTAAGATACAGAGCAGAGCACTCAGCAGTCATGCCCAGTATTCTCTCCCACAGAAACTGTGAAATAGTGTGTAGTTTTTAGCTCTGTTTGTTGTCATTATTTATGCACCAATAGAAATTAACACATCCAAGTCAAGTAAGTGTTATTTTAAATATATCCCATTGTCAAGGTGTAAGGTAAAAGGGTTGTATAGAAACAGGATATACATAATGGTAACAAGTTATTTAAATCTGCATCTGAAACTATTTCATTAATTCACCCAATTTTGTTGTCTGCTGTTGGTCCAAAATCACTGTGTATCAAACAGATGATGAGGTGTGTCCAAGTAGAAGGTATTTGTTCATTGTTTCAAAGATCTTACAGTGTGGTGAGAGGATAAACTTCCAATTATGGAAGAAAAGGTAATATACCAAAAAGGAAATATGGATAAATGATAAAGTATATTTGAGGTTGGGTTGTCATTTACATACAAATATGTTATTAGTTTGCCACCATTGGTTGTAAAATGTCACAGAATCTATTTAACAGGATATTTATTGAAAGTGATTATCTTAGACTCATGAACTCAGGTAAAAATGTCTGTTGCATGCAACCAAAATTCGGTTTAAGTATTTTACCTTTTTTTTTTTTTTTTCATTTTTAAGGTGAGAGTCCAAGTTAAATATGACAGGAATTACTAAGAGTGTAGATTAGATATGAGGCTGATCAGTCTAAATATTCCATCTGCAACCTGTTCATACATAATGAAAATAAATCACTCTCCACTTAGGTTCAGTACACTTCAGTCGCTCACTCATGCCCGACTCTTTGTGACCCAATGGACTGCAGCACACCATGCTTCCCTGTCCATCACCAACGCCCAGAGCTGCTCAAACTCATGTCCATCTAGTTGGTGATGCCATGTAACCATCTCAAACCTCTGTTGTCCCCTTCTACTTCTGCCTTCAGTCTTTCTCAGAATCAGGATCTTTTCCAGTGAGTCATTTCTTCACATCATGTGGCCAAAGTATTGAAGTTTCAGCTTCAGCATCAGGCCTTCCAATGAATATTCAAAACTGATTTCCTTTAAGATTGACTGGTTGGATCTCCTTGCAGTCCAAGAGACCCTTAAGGGTCTAGCTTGGTCATAACTTTCTTTCCAAGGAGTACCATAGTTCAAAAGCATTAATTCTTCAGCATTCAGCTTCCTTTATACTCCAGCTCTCACATCCATACATGACTATTGGAAAAACCATAGATTTGACTAGACGGACTTTTGTTGGCAAGGTACTATCCTTCTTTTTAATATACTGCCTAAGTTGGTCATAGTTTTCTTCCAAGGAGCAAGTGCCTTTTAATTTCATGGCTGCAGTCACCATCTGCCGTAATTTTGGAACTCTAGAAAGTAAAGTCTGTCACAGTTTCCATAGTTTCCCCATCTATTTGCCCTGAAGGGATGGTACCGGATGCCATGATCTTAGCTTTCTGAATGTTTAGGTTTAAGCCAACTTTTTCACTTTCATCTTTCACTTTCAAGAGGCTCTTTAGTTCTTCTCTTTTTGCCATAAGGGTGGTATCATCTGTTTATATGAGGTTATTGATATTTCTCCCGGCAATCTTGATCACAGCTTGTGCTTCATCCAGCCTGGCATTTCACATGATGTACTCTGCATATAAGTTAAATAAGCAGGGTGACAATATACAGCCTTGACGTACTCCTTTCCAGATTTGGAACCAGTCTGTTGTTCCATGTCTGGTTCTAACTGTTGCTTCTTGACCTGCATACAGATTTCTCAAGAGGCAGATCAGGTAGTCTGGTATTCTCATCTCTTGTAGAATTTTCCACAGTTTGTTGTGATCTACAGAGTCAAAGGCTTTGATGTAATCAATAAAGCAGAAGTAGATGTTTTTCTGGAACTCGCTTGCTTTTTGATGATCCAACAGATGTTGGCAATTTGATCTCTGGTTCCTCTACCTTTCCTAAATCCAGCTTGAACATCAGGAAATTCACAGTTGACATACTGTTGAAGCATCTCTTCATGAATTTTGAGCATTACTTTGCTAGTATGTGAGATGAGTGCAATTGTGCTCAAAGGATTTTTTGAACATTCTTTGATATTGCCCTTCTTTGGGATTGGAATGAAAACTGACGTTTTCTAGTCCTGTGGCCACTGCTGAGTTTTCCAAATTTGCTGGCATATTGAGTGCAGCACTTTCAAATCATCTTTTAGGATTTGAAATAGATCAACTGTAATCCCATCACCTCCACTAGCTTTGTTAGTAGTGATGCTTCTTAATGCCCACTTGACTTTACATTCCAAGATGTCTGGCTCTAGGTGAGTGATCACACCATTGCAGTTATCTAGGTCATGGAGATCTTTTTTGTACAGTTTTTTCTGTGTATTCTTGCCACCTCTCCTTAATATCTTTTGCTTCTATTAGGTCCATATCATTTCTGTCCTGTATTGTGCCCATCTTTGCATGAAATGTTCCCTTGGTATCTCTAATTTTCTTGAAGAGATCTCTAGTCTTTCTCATTCTATTGTTTTCCTCTATTTCCTTGCATTGATCACTGAGGAAGGCTTCCTAATCTTCTTGCTATTCTTTGGAACTTTGCATTGAAATGGATATATCTTTCCTTTTCACCTTTGCCTTTTGCTTCTCTTCTTTTCTCAGCTATTTGTAAGGGCTCCTCAGAAAACCACTTTGCCTTTTTGCATTTCTTTTTGTTGTTGATCTTCTTGATCACTGCCTCCTGTAGAATGTCACAAACCTCTGTCCATAGTTTTTCAGGCACCCTATCTATCAGATCTAATTCCTTGAATCCATTTGTCACTTCCAGTATATAATTGTAAGGGATTTGATTTAAGTCATACCTGCATGATCTAGTGCTTTTCCCTGTTTTCTTCAATTTAAGTCTGAATTTGGCAATGACAAGTTCATGATCTGAGCCACAGTCACCTCCCAGTCTTGTTTTTGCTGACTGTATAGAGCTTCTCCATCTTTGGATGCAAAGAATATAATCAATCTGATTTCAGTGTTGACCATCTGATGATGTCCATGTGTAGAGTCTTCTCTTGTGTTGGAAGAGGGTGTTTGCTATGACCAGTGCATTCTCTTGGGAGAACTCTGTTAGCCTTTGCCCTACTTCATTTTGTACTCCAAATTTGCCTGTTACTCTAGGTTTCTTTTGACTTCCTACTTCCAGTCCCTTATGATGAAAAAAGAACACTCAGAGGGATCAAACAAAACCTTGTGTGTACCAGGACCAAGAGACTCCACAGAGACTGAGCCAGATCTTGTTTGAGTCTCCTGTAGAGGCAAGGGTCAGGATTGGCCAGTTGCAAGGGGCAGGTGCTCTGGGTGCAGCTACCTGGGTTACACGGCCTGTAGCATAAGCTCTCTAGGAGGAGATTGCCATTAACCCCACCATAGACCCACCAAGCAGACAACCCACAAACTCCAGAACAATTATATCAAAGAAATTCTCACACTATTAAGAAAGTTCTAGGACCCACAACAGATTTCCCAACCTAGGGATCTGGCAAAGGGCCTGAGAACCCCAGAGAATTTGACTTTGTAGGGCAGTGGGATTTGATTACAGAACTTACACAGGACTGGGGAAACAGACTCTTGGAGGGCACAGACAAAATCTTGTGCACACCAGGACCCAAGAGAAAGGAACAGTGACCCCACAGGAGACTGACCCAGACATGCCTGTGAGTGTCCAGGAGTCCCTGGAGAAGGCATGAGTCATCAGTGGCCTGCTTCAGGGTGGGGGGCACTGAATGTGGCAGTGCGAGGTGGGAACACAGCCCTGCCAAACAACAGAAAATTGGATTAAAGATTTACTGAGCATGGCCCCGCCCATCAGAACAAGACCCAGTTTCCCCCACAGTCAGTCTCCCCCATCAGAAAGCTTTCATAAGCTTCATAGTCTTCTGTCAGAGGACAGACAGAATGAAAGCCACTTAAGTTAATTCACTTATTTTAAAAATATTTTTTCTCATACTATATAAGAATAAGGGAAATCATGCATACAGTCATTTGACCTGTGCAAACAATCCCTTACCAAGAGATAAAGAGACCACACAGCCTGTGCTGGGGTTAGCAACTTTGTGCCTTGTTTTATAGTCAGTGGGTGTACCTTTGTTCTGCTTTACTCATGTGCCTCAGTGGCTCTCTGACTTTCAGCATTGAAGACTTCATGGGGAAGGAAGAGCGGTCCCTCTTTTGCAGCACTAAGGAGTGCCTATAAACCAATTGCCCTGCATCAGCTTGGAGGGGTACTGGGACAACTGGTGTATATTTGGGTGTTGCTAGTCATGAGGACCAATGAACCCTATCAGAGTTGATCTTGCTCTTTCACTTCCCTGTGAGTAAAGGCATTGTCCCATCCAATGCTTGACTGTGTTGTGTTTTCCTTGGATATTGTGATGCCAAGATGTAATGGGTAGGCATAGTTGGACTTCTAATCCTGCAGGGTGTTACTGTGATGATGTTTGCTATACTTCATGTAGTTGAAGTCCTTTCCTGGCATTGGTAATTAGTCCACGTCTTCTGCTTGGTTAAAAAAAAAATCAGGAAAATTGTGACAAATCTATTTGAGATACAGCTTGATCCACCAATCTGTGAAAAGCAATAGCACGTCCATGGGAAGAAGAGTTACATGAAAACAATATTATTGAATGAAAAATGTACTTATGAGATAATCTGGATTGGAATCCAAGCTCTTTCATTGTCTTGCTGTAACCACTGTGTACTTTAAAATATGTTCAGTCATAAAATAAGATTATTTTTAATAAGCTCAATACTTAGTAAGGGCTCCACAATTATAAACTCTTTTGTTTTTCCGAAAGTAAATAATCTGAATGTATGTAATAAAATATATCATATGCAATATAAATTATAAACAATTACATTGTTTTTCCAAAAGTAATCTAAATATATAGTATTACATATGTACACATGGGCTTCTCTGGTGGCTCAGTCAGAAAATAATCTGCCGGCAATGCAGAAGACCTGAGTTTGATCTTGGGTTAGGATGATACCCTGGTAAAGGGAATGGAAACACTCTAATATTCTTGCCTGGAGAATTCTGATGGCCTACAGTCCATGAAGCTGCAAAGAGTTGGACACGACTCAGCGACTAACACAGACACACATGTACACACAGTTATTTTTCAAGAATAGCATTTTCTTGATTTTATACTCTTTTTAAAGCTTCTTCTAACCTTTCTAATTTATAAACATTTATGAGGAGAAAAACAAGTTAGATAAAAAGTGTTATTCTAATAGCTGGGTAGATACTATTAGAATATGTTAGTAGCTTTAAACAATCTCTGAGGTTATTCTAATTCACACTAAATAAGTGGCATCTTCCAATGTGTGAGTTGGCCTAAAATCGTAAGTTTCAGTAATTTTTTTTTGTCAGAAAAATGTAGATTGAACATTCACATCCTCTCTCTTTTTAAATCATTTCCAAAAGGTGAATGTGTATAACATAAACATTACGTCTCTGATGATATCATTTAGATTTTACAAATATGCAGAAAGGAACACGGCATCTTTTTTTAATTCAGGCACTCTGCCTCAGCTCTTGAAACCTGTTGAGTGTAGCCATGCACCAATTCTAAAACCATTGCATTTGGTAGGAAAGTAAACCATTGCCTTCATATCTGTGCAAATACCAGAAATTGAATCTTCAAGCCATTGACTTCTGAATTAAAAAGAAATGTGGATCACAGACTTGGAATGGTCTGCCTGGATTTAAGCTCCAGTTGCACCATAGGAACCAAATATTTCCTTTGCTGTGTTGAAAATTGTGAGCTATGCTCTATGACAAATATCATTTTGATTAAACACCCACTCACATTTGTCAAGGTTCTGTCAAGTGAAAATTTCAGATTCTAAGGGGCCTCTTATCCTCCAATTATTTTGTTCAGAACATTTGGTGTTTTGATTTCTGGGAAAGTTTGCTTTCCTGCAGTATGAATGAGTCTTGCCAAGTACTGAGATGATTAGTACCAACAATAATAATTGAGCCATCCTAAAAGGAGAATATTTGAATATGGATGGATTCTCAGTCCTTGCATTATTAAAAAAAAAAACAACAAAAAACCTCTTCTATGGAAACCAAGGAACCATCACAGCTGTTAAACTGAAAATTCTGTTTATTATTAGAAATCTCAAGAAAATAAAATTCTGACATAATAATCTAGGGCTTTTTAAAAATGTAAGGAAAATCTTATCATGCTTCTGGACTTACCCACTTAAAGTGAACAATTAATTTCATAAGATAAAGCTTCCATTAAGTATTTCTTGAATTAGTGTTAACATAGACATAGATGCATAAAAAAGGGAACAATGTTCAACTCCACAACAAGGTGAACAGTATAGTGTTAGTTTCTAATTGATTTATTGGTATTTGGCAACCATTTCAAGTTATGCTATGATGATTAGAAATTGAAAGAATTCTTCTGTTTATGTTATACTCATCTGCAATTTCTTGAGTTCATTTCCAGGATTTCTTTTTCCCTTTTTAATTACACCAAGTATTTAAAAAGAATAATGTTTTCTTGCTATGTTTTCTGGGAAGAATACATCCACAAAGAGCAAATATATATTCATTTATATTCATTCATTAACTCAATAAACACTGTCATGACTATATGCAAATACTATGTTAGGTAAAATAAATATATTGTGACTCTGGCCTCTATGGAAGTTTATACTCTGATGGGGGCATATAAATAATAACAAATGTATGGAGTGGAAGTATAAGGGACCATTAGAGTCTATGATACAAAATCTTGGTATGATCTTGGGGTTCAGCAAAAGATTATTTAAGGAAATAGGGCTTGACTTTTTTTTTTTTTTTTTTTTTTTTTTGGTGTAGGGTAAGAGAAAACTGTCTGCATGGCAAGATATAAAGTTCTTTCAAAGAGCCTGAATCAAGTAGAGCTATGGTCAAGTCAAGGAATTATTGATTTATTGACTTGACATCTAAAAAATGACATGAGAAGTTCACGTTAAAATATAGAGGAAAAGAATTTCTGTCAAATTTCCATCTTTCAATGATACTGCCATCTATGGTTCCAGCAGTTATTTCTATTCTAAACAACCAAGAGTCCCTCTTGGTATCTGCTTCCTTTGGATGTAGCTGTTGTGGCTGGTTACAATAACCCTAGGAGAAGGCAATGGCACTCCACTCCCATACTCTTGCCTGGAGAATCCCAAGAACGGGGGAGTCCGGTGGGCTGCCGTCTATGGGGTCGCACAGAGTCGGCCACGACTGAAGCGACTTAGCAGCAGCAAGCACAGTCTCTGCTTCTTTTTCAGTAAACATAGACTCTTATCATGAAGTCTTTTCCACTAGGACAACTTTTTTTTTTTTTTTAAGGCTCATAATCCACTTTATTTTTTATTTATTTTTTTGAGGTGTCCAGACTACATAAAATAGCTTATTATTTTTTTTTTAATTTTTAAATGGCTGTATTTTTCCTGCATTGACACATACAATCCCCACATGAAGAATGAGCTATTACTATTTCCATTTTATGGATGAAGCAATGGGGATAGGATATAAATGACTTCAAGTTGAAGCCAGTGCTCATTTACCATCCCCCAAATCCTAGGACTCTCAAGAATTATACTTTACAATTCTGTATTGGTTTTGCCATACATTGACATGAATCCACCACAGGTATACATGTGTTCCCAAACATGAACCCCCCTCCCTCTCCCCTCCCCACAACATCTCTCTGGGTCATCCCCGTGTACCAGCCCCAAGCATGCCCTATCCTGCATCGGACATAGACTGGCGATTCGATTCTTACATGATATTATACATGTTTCAATGCCATTCTCCCAAATCATCTCACCCTCTCCCTCTCCCTCTGAGTCCAAAAGTCCGCTATACAAATCGGTGTCTTTTTTGCTGTCCTGCATACAGGGTCATCATTGCCATCTTTCTAAATTCCATATATATGTGTTAGTATACTGTATTGGTGTTTTTCTTTCTGGCTTACTTCACTCTGTATAATCGGCTCCAGTTTCATCCAACTCATCAGAACTGATTCAAATGTATTCTTTTTAACGGCTGAGTAATACTCCATTGTGTATATGTACCACAGCTTTCTTATCCATTCATCTGCTGATGAACATCTAGGTTGTTTCCATGTCCTGGCTATTATAAACAGTGCTGCAATGAACATTGGGGTACATGTGTCTCTTTCAATTCTGGTTTCCTCAGTGTGTATGCCCAGCAGTGGGATTGCTGGGTCATAAGGCAGTTCTATTTGCAATTTTTTAAGGAATCTCCACACTGTTCTCCATAGTGGTTGTACTAGTTTGCATTCCCACCACTAGGACAACTCTTAAATGATCAGTTCTGTTCTAGTCCTTCTAAATAGCAGGTTTTTTTTTTTTTCTTTTTTAAAGTTTAGAATGAGTTTGTTGATATCCACAAGATGACTTGCTGAGCTTTTGGTGGGGATTGCATTGATCCATTTAGTATTATGATAAATAGTTTTTATAGGTTTCTCAGTGTTATTTCTTTTTATAAAAATATAAATTTATTTATTTTAATTGGAGGTTAATTTGAAGATAATTCAAATTTTCTTCTTGTCCAACCATAGTAGTAAATTATTTAGAAATTTTTCAAGACACTATATTGATATATTGGGGCAGGCTTTACACATTCACAATCTGTGGGCTAAAAACAGTTTGCAAAAATGTTTAATATGGACTATATGGTGTTGGGATACACAATATTAAAAATAATTACTTTCAAAATATGTAAAAGCAGATTGATTTGGCAAAAGACCACAATAGTCAACATAATGTTGAACAAGAAGTACCAAGTTTGAGGACTGATACTACATGACCTCAAGACTTACCATAAAGCTATAGTAATCAAAGTGGTATGGTACTTTCAAGAGAATAGACAGGTAGATCAACAGAAGTGAATAAACAGATGAGAAATAGATGCACATAAGTAGTCAGGTGATCTTTGAGAAGGGAGAAATGGCAGTTAAATGAGGTAAATGGAACAAATATAGTCTTTTCAATGAATGGTGCTAGAACAACTGCACATCCACCTTAAAAAACAATCTAAGCACAGATCTTACACTTTTTATAATAACTAACTCAAAATAGATCATAGATCTAATATTATAAAATGCAAAACTGTAAATATCCTAGAATATAATATAGGAGAAAATCTAAACATCCTTGGGTATGGCTATGACTATTTAAATATAACACCAAAGGCATGAACCATGACAGGAAAAAAAAAAAAATGTTAAGCTGGACTTCTTAAAATTAAAAACTTGCTCTGTGAAATACAATGTCAGGAGAATTAGAAACTAAGCCACAGGTTGGGAAAAAATATTTGCAAAATAATATGTGATAAGCAGCTATTATTCAAAATATACAAAAGTGAAAGTGAAAGTCACTCACTGATCCAACTCATGATCCAGCGGATGTTGGCAATTTGATCTCTGGTTCCTCTGCCTTTTCTAAAATCAGCTTGAACATCAGGGAGTTCACGGTTCACATATTGCTGAAGCCTGGCTTGGAGAATTTTGAGCATTACTTGACTAGCATGTGAGATGAGTGCAATTGTGCGGTAGTTTGAGTATTCTTTGGCATTGCCTTTCTTTGGGATTGGAACGAAAACTGACCTTTTCCAGTCCTGTGGCCACTGCTGAGTTTTCCAAATTTGCTGGCATATTGAGTGCAGCACTTTCACAGCATCATCTTTCAGGATTTGAAATAGCTCAACTGTAATCCCATCACCTCCACTAGCTTTGTTTATAGTGATGCTTTCTAAGGCCCTCTTGACTTCACATTCCAGGATGTCTGGCTCTAGGTGAGTGATCACACCATCGTGATTATTTTGGTCATGAAGATCTCTTTTGTACAATTCTTCTGTGTATTCTTCCCACCTCTTCTTAATATCTTCTGCCTCTGTTTGGTCCATACCATTTCTGTCCTTTATCGAGCCCATCTTTGCATGAAATGTTCCCTTGGTATCTCTAATTTTCTTGAAGAGATCTCTAACCTTTCCCTTTCTGTTGTTTTTCTCTATTTCTTTGCATTGATCGCTGAGGAAGGCTTTGTTATCTCTCCTTGCTATTCTTTGGAACTCTGCATTCAGATGCTTATATCTTTCCTTTTCTCCTTTGCTTGTCTCCTCTCTTCTTTTCACAGCTATTTGTAAGGCCTCCTCAGACAGCCATTTTGCTTTTTTGCATTTCTTTTCCATGGGGATGGTCTTGATCCCTGTCTCCTGTACAATGGCACGAACCTCATTCCATAGTTCATCAGGCGCTCTATCTATCAGATCTAGGCCCTTAAATCTATTTCTCATTTCTACTTTATAATCATAAGGGATTTGATTTAGGTCATACCTGAATGGTCTATTATTTTCCTTGTTTTCTTAAATTTAAGTTTGAATTTGGCAATAAGGAGTTCATGATCTGAGCCACAGTCAGCTCCCGGTCTTGTTTTTGCTGACTATATAGAACTTCTCCATCTTTGGCTGCAAAGACTATAATCAATCTGATTTTGGTGTTGACCATCTGGTGATGTTCATGTGTAGAGTCTTCTCTTGTGTTGTTGGAAGAGGGTTTTTGCTATGACCAGTGCATTCTTTTGGCAAAACTCTATCAGTCTTTGCCCTGCTTCATTCCGCATTCCAAGGCCAAATTTGCCTGTTCCTCCAGGTGTTTCTTGACTTCCTACTTTTGCATTTTAGTCCCCTATAATGAAAAGGACCTCTTTTTTGGGGTGCTAGTTCTAAATATTATTCAGTACCAAAAATAAATGAGCTGTCAAATCATAATAAGATATGGAGGAAATTCTGATGTCTATTACTAAGTGAATGAAGCAAAGTAAAAGACTACATACTGCTTCATTCTAACTATACAACTGGCATTCTTGAAAAGGCAAAATCTGTAGTTTCTGAGATTAAGTAAACAGAAAGGATGATGAGGCAAAACACTGAGGATTTTTAGGGCATTTTAATTTATTCTGTATATTATAATAATGGATACATGCCATCATATATTTGTGCAAACCCATAGACAATCAAGGCCAAGAGTGAAAGCTAATATAAGATATAGACTCAGGTTAATACTTAATGGTTTACCAATTGACTTTCTATTCACTTATATTATTGTTGCAGCTGTTTAGCTGCTACGTCATGTCCGACTCTTTCGGATCCCTTAGACTGTAGCCCACCAGGCTCCTCTATCCATAGGATGCCCCAGGAAAAGAATACTGGAATGAGCTGCCATTTCCTTCTCCAAGGGATCTTCCTGACCCAAAGGTCAAACCCACATCACCTACACTGCAGGCAGATTTTTCACCCCTGAGCCACCAAGGAAGTCCTTTCCATCACATTAAGTGATCCTAATACTATTCTATTTGTGCCTATAGTTCACGCTTAACTTACATTATGACATATTTATTTATGACCTGCAATGTTTCACCTCTTCATGTAAGTGCTTGAGCACTGATTTTATTGATTTTAATCAAATATTTAATTTCTTTCCACATTTTCCCCACCCAATCACTTGCTTCATAAACGAAGATTTCTAAGGCATACACACCACAGCATAGTGTTTGATATATTAGAGTCTTCCAAGATAGATGCATATGTTAAGTTTAAAAGTAACATTGGACTATACTATCTTCTTTATTTTTTATTTTGTCACTTACCATATAATAAAATACAAATATATCTACTAATGAATATTTAATTATATTTTGACAGGTAGTAGTGCTACCTTTCTTATATATATGAAGAAACCTAGAAATGCAATAGATGCATTACTGAGGATTAAACTGTTAGTTGTTCAGTTGTGTCTGACTCTTTGTAACCCCATGGGTTGTAGCCCATCAGGCTTCTCTGTCCATGGGATTCTCCAAGCAAGAATACTAGAGTGGGTTGTCATGCCTTTCTCCAGGGGATATTCCTGACCCAGGGATTGAACTTGTGTCTCTTGCATTGCAGAGGGATCCCTTACTGTCTGAGCCACCAGGGAATCTCCACTGAGGGTTAACAAATTGGTAACTGACAAATTGGTAACCATGATCAAAGATCTGGTATCAGACTTGAAAGTCTGAAGTCAGAATTTTGTAATGGAAGGTGAAGTAAGGATCACTGCATCACAAAAGAACAACCTGTTCTTTTCAGTTTTCTCTAATGGATTGAATAATTAACCATATGTTGTTTCATATTATGAAGGTTGTTATGAAATATTTCCTTTTTTCTATGAGAGAGAAAAAAGAAAAATCCTTAAAAATATGAATATAATTAAGATGAAGCACACTGCTATATTTTTGCATTTGTTTATAATTCTATGTATGTCAGTTAAACATTAACCTAACACATAAAATAGCTTTGTCTTAATAAGCAAATGGCTATAATTATAATAACACAATTTGCATACAACATGAATTACAGAATAGAAACAACAAATCTAATCTTCTCATTAGTGACTCTGATAATTGCTGATGTCAAATGTTCTTAAAATATTTTAAACTAGCTTTTAAAAAAGAAATTTTCCAAAATTATTATTATTGCTACTTCACTACTACCACCCTGATTTCTATTTTACACCATTAAACACGTTAAGGTATGTTTCAAGATTGATGTGAAGAGTTTTACAAGTATCATCTTATTTACCTTCAAACTGTAATGATGAGGAGGCATTTTGAAAATCATTGTGTATAGTCTCAAATAGGGATAAAGCTAAAATTTGATACGGGTTTCATTGCATGATTTCTATAGTGACTTTACAGATATCTTTGGATATTTTAAACTCTAATATTCTTCTATTGAGGTCACTAAAATTAAACTTGTTTTGCAATGTATTCTAAGCATGGGATCATAACTATAACACAAGAGAAAAAGCTAACTCATAGTTAATTTTTTTAAACTGTGGATTGCATAGTCTTAACAATCATTTTTATTGTATCACGGTTTTTTGAAATGTTTATTCCCAACTGCACTTTTATGAGCACTTTTGCAAAGTAATCAGATCAATAAAGGTAGTTTTCTGCTTATTTTCAAGGATTAAACCCTCAAGATTTATCCTTTAGATCAAAAGCTTCCAAGGACAATTTTGTTGCATATGCAAAACTGTTTTCTTATGGGAAATAAAAAGAAAGTGACAAAAATAAGATCTCTTTGAAAATTTCACCTGAATGTGAAACTTGTAGTTGAGTTCTTACATCCTTTACAAGTCTCAAAGTTTATAGGAAGCTATATATTATGAAACAATCCTTTTGGGATATAAGTAAATCCTCTAACTCAGCACAACCCCACTGAAAATTCTGGACTGTTAGATATGTGCAATTCTTTTGTTCTTTCTTCTCAGCAGTTATCCCCACTGATACAGTCAGTGTTTCATCTCAGTGTGAAATAACATCTGAAATAACATCAGATAATACTGCACTCTGAAAAGTAGATAAAATGAGGATTCTCAAATGAGAATGAATTAGAAAATTCCCAACAGTAGCAGTCAGAAGTTAAAAACCTGAAACTGACAAATGTACTGCAGAGGGGGTTTACAAAGGGTTTTCCACTCCAGCTTCTTATTCATCACATATTATTAGTACTGGAAAGCGTCAGTCAGACAGCAAAAGATAAAGCTGGCCATAACAGGTTTATTATTTGAAGGAAAATCAACTGTGTAGTAGATATCCATCTGATGATAGCTTTTAAATATAAAAACAAATAAACAAGGCATTTTCTCAAATTGTCTGAAAAGTTTCTACCCCATTAGGTGGGTGGAGATGGGAGGAGGTCTTCTTTTATTTCCCTATGATACTGAGAATTTTCAGAGAATTTTTTTTTTCAAATACCTGGGGAAGAAGTTGCGAGAATATTTTGTAAAATATACAACCTTCCTGTTTAATATTTATCCATATAACATACTAAAATATTTTCCTGGAGGATATGTAATTAATTATTGGATTATCTTTTTTACCAGCTTTATTGAGATATAATTGACATATAACAATGTATACATTAAGGTGTACATGCTATGGGATTCTTTTAAAAACTTTAACAAAATTCCTCTTAAACTGTGATTTATGTATTTTAACATTTGGTATAAAGGGAATAATAGTTGAAAACCAAAGAAAAATTTCCCTGTGTATTTAATTTACAGCTTCCCAGGTAAAGAATCCACCTGCCAATGCAGAAGACTCAAGAGACAAGACTTCGATCACCGGGTCAAGAAGATCCCATGAAGCAGGAAATGGTAGACCACTCCAGTACTCATGCCTAGAAAATTCCTTGGGCAGAGAATCGTGGCAGGCTATAGTCCATGTGGTCACAAAGAGTCAACCACAACTGAGCAGTTGAGCACATTTGCTTCATAGTTGATTTTTTCCCCTGAAAGCACCATTATTGATTCATATCTGTTTCAACTGTTTGAGGAGATGCAAACATTTACATATCAGCAGGATCCAACCATTTAGTACAAAATATTTTATCCACAAAACATGAACAAGCATAATTCACCTTCATTTCTTAATGAGTTGAAATTTTTGGGTTTCATCACTATAAGTGTGATTGAATAGCCCAACACATCTCAGTTCAGACAGTGCCTTTTCTGGAGTTCCTTCTCTTGATCAGACACTGTAAGAGTAGCACACACACAGAAGATTTATGCCATCAGTTCAGTTCAGTTGCTCAGTCATGTCTGGCTCTTTGCAACCCCATAGACTATAGCACACCAGGCATCCCTGTCCATCACCAACTCCCAAAGCTTGCTCAAACTCATTTTCATCAAGTCGGTGATACCATCCAACCATCTCATTATCTGTCATCCCCTTCTGCCTTCAATCTTTCTCAGTATCAGGGTCTTTTCTAATGAGTGAGTTCTTCACATCAGGTAGCCAAAATATTGGAATTTCAGCTTCAGCATCAGTCCTTCCAATGAATATTCAGGACTGATTTTCTTTAGGATTGACTGGCTTGAACTCCTTGCAGTCCAAGAGACTCTCAAGAGTCTTTTCCAACACCACAATTCAAAAGCATCAATTTTTCAGCACTCAGCTTTCCTTATAGTCTAACTCTTACATCCATACATGACTACTGGAAAAACCATAGCTTTGATTAGATGGATTTTTGTTGGAAAAGTAATGTCTCTGCTTTTTAGTATGTTTTCTATGTTGGTCATAGCTTTTCTTCCAAAGAGCAAGCATCTTTTAATTTCATGGCTGCAGTCACAATATGCAGTGATTTTGGAGCCCCCCTCAAAAAAGTCAGCCACTGTTTCCATTTCTTCCCCATCTATTTGCCATGAAGTGATGGGACCAGATCCCGTGATCTTTGTTTTTTGAATGTTGACTTTTAAGCCAGCTTTTCCACTCTCCTCTTTAACTTTCATCAAGAGACTCTTTAGTTACCCTTTACTTTCTGCCATACAAGTGGTGTCAACTGCATTTCTGAGGTTATTGATATTTCTCCTGGCAATCTTGATGCTAGCTTGTTTGAAGCTATCTTGTGCTTTATGCCATTTGCCACATTAAAAAAAATGAATTTTACATAATTAAGCCAGATTACAATTAAATGTAAAATGAAACATGATTTAAAATGCTCACAGTATTCTGGGAGCCTAGAGTATTAGCCAATATTCTAGTGTAAAACAGACGAGAGAGAGAATTCTATAGAATGTGAAGAATAAGACAATACACAAATTATACATCAAATTAGTTAACAAAATGTAAGTTCGATGAACTCCTCTGGTGACACACTGGATAGGAATCTGCTTGTCAGTGCAGGGGATATGGGTTCAATCCCTGGTCTCGAAGGATTCTGCGTGCCTCATAGCTGCTAAGCCATGTGCCATAGCTACTGAGCCTATGCTCTATAGCTCACATGCTGCAATTACTGAAGCCCACATGCCTCGAGCCTGTGCTTCAAAACCAGAGATACCACTTCAATGAGAAACCTGTGCACCCACAATGAAGAGTACCCCCTGATCTCTGCAACTAGAGAAAGCCCATGTGTAGAAATTAGGTAGATACCTTAAGTAAAGGTATATGAAAATTATATAATATACATATAATAAGATAAAATATATTGTCATATTTTAATATTATGTATCATCTTTAATGTTTCTCTAAACAGTTAAGCCAAATAATCTATGTGTCCTACATTATTGTATCACCATGGTTTATTTAACAACTACCTCAAGCATCATATTGCATTATATATTCACATTGTTTATTTAGGCCTCATGGCAAATGTATGAAACAGATGCTTTCTTCACTCTTTAGAAGACAAAGCTGAAGATGCTCAGTGAGATTAAAGTCAAATGTCCTCTGAAAAGCAGAGCCAGAACCCTCTCTAGATTTGTCTAACTTCAAAACTCAGAACACTATCTAACACTTTATTGCCTTTTACTTTCACTATGTAGATACATAGGACCGAAGATTTCCTAGTTCTTAACAATTGTAAATGTACTTGATAGATCTTTATACCTGCTAAATCTACCTGGAGCACATATAAATGGACTTGTTTCCCCAGCAATACTTCTTTTGCTTCAGGACTCTCATAGCTCCTACTTAAGTTAATATATTGTTTTAATTCCAAGGGTTTATATCTAAGAGTATTCAGTTTAGTAGTTCATGGAATGTCTTCATATTCTGACAAATTCAAATAAAACTATTCTTTATTCTTATTACACCTGTAAACTATGAAAGATAAGCTTCTGTTGATTTTAAAGTTAATATTTAATGTGGGCTAACTGAATTTGAAGGAAGGGTGAAGAAAGTAAACAAAACAGTATATTGTCACCCTATCATTTTCAGGACATTATGCTTTCTACTTACTCCCTGGTGGTGTGCTGCAGTCCATAGAGTCACTAAGAATCAAGCATGGCTTAGCAACTGAACAATTCTCAAGGATCTTAAAAAACATTATTTTTTTTTAATGGGAAGACTATAGATTACACAGGTTAAGTTACCTTAGGTCATAAGTGGTACCCAACTAAGTCTCAAAATGACCTGAAAACTTAGCTGATTTAATTGATAAATAATTTAGAAGCACAATAGAAAATAGAATACTATACACTTTTTGGAATTCTTAGTGTATTTGTACATACGTTACAGACCAGCTTGATAAAAGTTTGTTCAAAACTCACAGATATTTGATAATAAATATTTACTTTGAGGGTTCAATGCAAATACCACCCTCTGCCAGCAGGTTCCTCTGCTAAAGCTCAAAGGCTCAAATCTAGATTTTACTGTTTTTAAGATTTCTACCTCTTCATCCAAACACAATATTTCTAAGGCTTGTAGACAGGCCTATAAAAGTGAACAAGAAAAGGGGATTATTATTTTATAGGAGTTATAAATAGAGCTTGGAGGAATGGTGAATAGCTGCCTCAAGAAATCTTATAGATTTTGCCCATTTTTTAAAAGATTGATTCTCTCTTTCTGTTTATCTCTTTTCTCCTTTTTCTCAGGTACACACACTGACTTTGCTGACAATATTTTCTGTGGTGACTGAAAGTACTTCTGGAAAGATCTAAAACAAAAAGAAGCTATAATTACTTTAAAAATGAGACTTTAGAAATAATTATAAACTAATTTCCAAGTAAGAAAACAGGACACTATCGCTCCTTTCCTTAAAATGGAAATTAAAGATGCTTTTACATGTTTTTGTAGATGATAGTAATGTCACGCTTTCCTCCTTCCAGCTCCAGCTCTGCTGTCTATGTTCTACAAGATATCTTTTCCAGATATGGCCCACATCTTCTCAGGAACCAATTAGATCCCTTCCAGAGAACATTTCAAATAGCTTACCCTTTTAAACTAAACTAGAGTTGTCATTGTCTTGTATATCAAACAAAAATGACAAATCATAAATATACCCAAGAAAAAGGCAGACTATTGAATGTTTGCTCCATTGTCTACATGGATTGGACTCATAAGCTTTCTTATCTAATGGAAGGTTAAATGTGATCCTTGGTGGATTTCTTCCTGAATCACTTCAGAAATCTTCTTTTGTATTGCATTTGGGTAAACCATGCTGTCTGAGTAATGATTCTCTTCTTGCTTTTATTCTTTATCTCTGAATTTTATTCATCTCAACTTTTATTAATGCTTATATCCTCCAAATGTTTATTAAATCATCACCTGTCCTACATATTCTGGTTGTAACTGAACATTGTCCCCAGTCTTTGGGAACTCAGTGTCCACCCATAGTAGATGTGGTTTCCAAGAACTATACTTGACTTATGAACATGTTCTCCAGGGACTAGTGTTTTCTTTTATTTTTGCCCATGAAGTAGTGTAATCATTTCCCAATGTCAATGATAACAGAAAGGCAAAATGAAATATAAAGATTAAAACTTTTTAAGAAAGTGATTTGACAGTAATTATAGAATCTTAATTCTAGAATCTAGAATTATAGAAGCAAAAGGCAAAAAAGAAAAGTAAAGACATACCCATTTGAATGCAGAGTTCCAAAGAATAGCAAGGAGAGATAAGAAAACTTTCTTCCATGATCAATGCAAAGAAATAGAGGAAAAAATAGAATGGGAAAGACTGGAGATCTCTTCAAGAAAATTAGAGATACCAAGGGAACATTTCATTCAAAGGTGGGTTTAATATAGGACAGAAATGGTATGGACCTAACAGAAACAGAAGATATTAAGGAGAGTTGGCAGAATACACAGAAGAACTATACAAAAAAGGTCTTCATGACCCAGATAACTATGGTAATCACTCAACTAAAGGTAATCCCTCAACTATAGCCAAACATCCTGGGATGCGAAGTCAACTGGACCTTAGGAAGCATCACAACGAAGCTGGTAGAAGTGATGGAATTCCAGTTATTTCAAATCCTAAAAGATGATGCGGTGAAAGTGCTGCACTCAATATGCCAGCAAATTTGGAATATACAGCCATGGCCACAGGACTGGAAAATATTAATTTTCATTCCAATCCCAAAGAAAGGTAGTGGCAAACAATGTTCAAACTACTACACAACTGTAGTCAACTCACACGCTAGTAACATGTATACTATCATGTAAGAAACGAATCGCCAGTCTATGTTTGATGCAGGATACAGGATGCTTGGGGCTGGTGCACAGGGATGATCCAGAGAGATGATATGAGGTGGCAGGTGGGAGAAGCGTTCAGGATTAGGAACTCATGTACACCCGTGGTGGATTCATGTCAATGTATGGCAAAACTAATACAGTATTTAAGTAAAATAAAGTAAAAATAAAAATTAAAAACAAAATCTCTAAGCAAGGTTTCAACAGTATGTGAACAATGAAATTCCAGATGTTCAAGCCAGATTTAGAAAAGGCAGAGGAATCAGAGATCAAATTGACATCCGTTGGATCATCAAAAAAGCAAGAGAACGCTGGAAAAACATCTATTTCTGTTTTATTGAATACACCAATGCCTTTGACTGTGTAGATCACAACAAACTGGAAAATTCTGAAAGAGATAGGAATATCAGACCACCTGAACTGCCTCTTAAGATATCTGTATGCAGGTCAAGAGCAATAGTTAGAACAAAACGGAACAACAGACTGGTTCCAAATCTAGAAAAGAGTATGTGAAGGCTGTATTTTGTTGCCCTGCTTATTTAACTTATATGCAGAGTACATGATAAGAAATGCTGGGCTGGATGAAGCACAGGCTGGGATCAAGATTGCCAGGAGAAATATCAATAACCTCAGATATGCAAATGACACCACCCTTATGGCAGAAAGTGAAGAACTAAGGAGCCTCTTGATGAAAGTGAAAGAGGAGAGTGAAAAAGTTGGCTTAAAGCTCAACATTCAGAAAACTAAGATCATGGCATCTGATCCCATGACTTCATGGCAAATAGATGCGGAAATAATGGAAACAATGAGAGACTCTATGTTGGGGCTTCAAAATCACTGCATATGGTTACTGCAGCCATGAAATTAAAACAAACTTGCTCCTTGGAAGAAAAACTATGACCAACCTAGAGAGCATATTAAAAAGCAGAGATAATACTTTGTCAACAAAGGTCCGTATAGTCAAAGTTATGTTTTTTTCCAGTAGTCATGTATGGATATGAGAGTTGGACTATAAAGAAAGCTGAGTGCTAAAGAATTGATGCTTTTGAACTATGGTGTTGGAGAAGACTCTTGAGAGTCCTTTGGACTGCAAGGAGATCAAACCAGTCCATCCTAAAGGAAAGCAGTCCTGAAAATTCATCAGAAGGACTGATGTTGAAGCTGAATCTCCAATACTTTGGCCATCTGATGTGAAAAACTGAGCCATTTGAAAAGACCTGGATGCTGGGAAAGACTGAAGGTAGGAGGAATAAGGGACAACAGAGAATGAGACAGTTTGGTGGCATCACTGACTCAATGGACATGAGTGTGAGCAAGCTCCAGAAATTGGTGATGGACAGGGAATCCTAGTGTGCTGCAGTCCATGGAGTCACAAAGAGTCAGACATGACTGAGTGACTGAACTGAATTGAACTGATAGAATCTTAAAAAGCTTTATATATTTTTAATATTATTAATTATAAATTATCACAAGATAATCATTCAAAATAAAGGCAAAGCATAGTATCTGAAGATATCCATTGCAATTTTATCTTCTGTTTAGAAGCAGCTAGTCCTTAAACAATATTAACATGGTTAAAAAAAAATTACAGTAATAATATCTATTAAGATGATGTAACAATGTAAGAACATTTATTCTGTGGCTACTTCCAGATAAACCATAAATTAATGCATATAGACAAAAGCACACTAATATGAACAGTGAAATCTAGAACAGAATATTAGTAAATGTAAATAGTTGGTATGACAAGGTGCAATTGTGATTAAGTTTTTAATTTCAATTCTGTTGGTATAATGTCATTTATGAATATTAAATGGAAAGATTAATGAATTCAACTGGGTAAATTACTTTAGAGAAATATTCCTTAAGCAAATTTTAACATACAGTGTGTACAAGCTAAACACTGACTACAAAGATTATCATCTAAAATAAAATCATAGCAAACATACAAGTAACTAATTCTGAACCACTGCATGAAATACATTTATAATAAAAACATCAGAATCTGTGGTGGTTTATCCATAGTACACACCCTTGAGAAGTTCTTGTTTTTCTTTAATCATGTTATTTGTTTATTTGTAACAACTTAATTCAAAATTGTTTATTTCTGTTGAGTCTTTGTCTTTTCAAATTTTGAGGTAACATAACAAGTGTAAGTAGATTTGGTTGTGAAATAAGTATAGCACAATTTCTAAATGTCTTTTTTACTTCAATAAAAATACATGTCCACTTACACTGAAAGAAAATGGACATACAATTTTATACATAGGATTTGCTCAGCATCTTGATTGTTCTATGAATCCTCATGAAGCTACACAGATTCTAACTTAGTCCATAAAAGCAGCTATACGAAAATAACATAAACTGAGTAGTTTAAACAGCAAACTTTTATTTCTCACTGTGTGGAGGCTGGGAAGTCCAAGATCAATCACAACAGATTTGGTGTCTGATACCTGCTTGCTTACTGGTTTGGAAACAACTATCTTTTTAAGATATCCTCACATGGTGGAAGTAGCAAGGGAGCTTTCTGGGGTCTCTTCTACAAGAACACTAATCCCATTTTGAGTATTCTACCCTCATGACTTAATCACCTCCCTAAGGCCACATTCCTAATACCATCATCTTGGGGTTGAATTTCAGCTTATGACTTCCTGGAAAACACAAACACCCTGACCTTAAATCAAGTTCACTTATTCTGGGTATAAAAACTGAAGTACCTTTCATCATACTGTTCCCTGAATATCTGTTGTGGGCCAAAAATTATTCCAGATTCTGGTTATTCAATGGTTAATATGACAAACAAAATGATGGCTTTATGAAAGTTATACTATACTTATGGGACAGATAATAGAGAAATGCTCAAGTAAATAAACATGACTTCAAAGAGTAGTAACTACTATGAAAAATAAAACCATACAATATGTGGAATGATTTTCATCTTTGAATTAATAGGCTAAAATCACATAAAGTAATGAATTTACACTAAAGTGTTATTGCAGTCAAAAGGACACAGTAGAAGTTTAGAACACCTTTTTTTCACTTTTAGAAAATTACTTATGTTTGCCTCAGCTTATAGCAAAATTGACAATGAGATACATAAAAAAAAGACAAATGCATTTAACGATTACAAACTTAAAAATATCTGTGGAATGAATACAGAGAAAATTCTCAAAGTTGTTTTATATGTCATTAACTTGCAAACATCTTAAGATATTACAACGAACATTGAAAATCATTAATATGTATATTGCAATTTTGAGTGGACATAATTTGAACCATCCATCATACAGTTTGATTACTGTTTTAATATTTCTCCTTTTTACTAGGCATATTGGTGTATAATAGTCATATCTAACACTATCTCTGAATTTATTAAGTACCACATCATTCATTTGACATCAAAAATATATTGTGGTACAGCCACCCCATTTTAATACATACAAAAAGGATCCTATCTTCACAGGTTTCATAGAAAGCACTGCCTTATTTTTGTGTAAGTCAAATGAAAACAGAGTTATGAGGTACAGTAGTTGAACTTTTACCATGAATAAAATAAGTTGTACACTTCAGTGTGGTGTACACTTCAGGTGTACACTCATGTGGGAACCGAGTAGGAGGACCAGTCTAGCTTGTGATTTCTGAGTATGCTTTTTAAGTGCAAACATTCTGAATCTGAATAGCAAGGAGAGATAAGAAAGACTTCCTCATTTGTCAGTGCAAGGAAATAGAGGATAACAATGGAACAGGAAAGACTAGAGATCTCTTCAAGAAAATTAAACATACCTCTGCGTGAAAAGAAAATGGCAACCCACTCCAGTGTTCTTGCCTGGAGAATCCCAGGGACGGGGGAGCCTGGTGGGCTGCACTCCATGGGGTCATGAAGAGTCAGACGCTACTGAGCAACTTCACTTTCACTTTTCACTTTCATGCATTGGAGAAGGAAATGGCAACCCACTCCAGTGTTCTTGCCTGGAGAATCCGAGGGACAGGGGGGCCTGGTGGGGTGCAGTCCATGGGGTCGCAAAGAGTCAGACACGACTGAAGCGACTTAGCAGCAGCAGCAGCAGTGCATGAAAAGGGAACATTTCATGCACAGGTGGGCACAATAAAGGACAGAAATGGTATGAGCCTAACAGAAGCAGACATATTAAGAGGTGGCAAGAATACACAGAAGAACTACACACAAAAAAGATCTTCATGACCCACAAAATCATGACAGTGTGATCACTCACCTAGAGCCAGACATCCTGGAATGTGAGGTCAAGTTGGCCTTAGGAAGCATCACTATGAACAAAGCTAGTGGAGGTGATGGAATTCCAGTTGAGCTATTTCAGATCCTAAAAGATGATGCTTTAAAAGTGTTGCACTCAGTATGCAAACAAATATGGAAAACTCAGCAGTGGCCACGGGACAGGAAAAGCTCAGTTTCATTCCAATCCCAAAGAAAGGTAATGCCAAAGAATGCTCAAACTACCGCACAATTGCACTCATCTCACACGCTAGTAAAGTAATACTCAAAATTCTCCAACCAGGCTTCAACAATACGTGAACCGTGAACTTCCAGATGTTCAAGCTGGTTTTAGAAAAGGCAGAGGAACCAGAGATCCAATTGCCAACATCCGCTGGATCATCAGGAAAGCAAGAAAGTATCAGAAAAACATCTATTTCTCCTTTGTTAAATATGCCAATGCCTTAGACTGTGTGGATCACAATAAACTGTGGAAAACCCTTCAAGAGATGGGAATACCAGACCACCTGACCTGCCTCTTGGGAAACCTATATGCAGATCAGGAAGCAACAGTTAGAACTGGACTGGAACAACAGACTGGTTGCAAACAGGAAAAGGAGTACGTCAAGGCTGTATATTGTCACCATTCTTATTTAACTTATATGCAGAGTACATCATGAGAAACACTGGGCTGGATGAAGCACAAGTTGGTATCAAGATTGTTGGGAGAAATATCAATAACCTCAGATACGCAGATGACACCACTCTTATGGCAGAAAGTGAAGAAGAACTAAAGAAACTCTTGATGAAAGTAAAAGAGGAGAGTGAAAATGTTGGCTTAAAGCTCAACATTCAGAAAACGAACATCATGGCATCCGGTCCCATCACTTCAGGACAAATAGATGGGGAAACAGTGGCAGACTTTATTTTTTAGGCTCCAAAATCACTGCGGATGGTGACTGTAGCCATGAAATTAAAAGACAGTTAATTCTTGGAAGAAAAGCTATGGCCAATTAGACACCATATTAAAAAGCAGAGACATTACTTTACCAACAAAGGTCCGTCTAGTCAAGGCTAAGGTTTTTCCACTCTGTATGACCCCATAGATGGCAGCCCACCAGGCTCCCTCATCCCTGGGACTCTCCAGGCAGGAACACTGGAGTGGGTTGCCATTTCCTTCTCCAATGCATGAAAGTGAAAAGTGAAAGTGAAGTCATTCAGTCACGTCAGACTCTTAGAGACCCCATGGACTGCAGCATACCAGGCTCCTCCTTCGTGGGATTTTCCAGGCAAGAGTACTGGAGTGGGTTGCCATTGACTTCTCTCAACTGTAGCTACTACTTAGCTATAGAAAAAAAAGATAAATTAACCATCTTAGGGGCTTCTTTGGTGACTCAGACAGTAAATAATCAGGCTGAAATGAGGGAGACCTGGGTTCAATCCTTGGGTTGGGAAAATCCCCTGGAGGTGAGCATGGCAACCCACTCCAGTGTTCTTGCCTGGAGACTCTCCATGGTCAGAGGAGTCTGGCAAGCTACATTCCATGGGGTCACAAATAATCGGACATGACTGAGTGACAAAGTATGTAAAGTATAATAATTTTTATAAGGAAAAACTTAGAAAAAATAATTTGGCCACAGTGTGAAGGTTTAAAGACTGAGAGCTAGAATCTCAAATCACAGCTATTAAAATAATCTAGGCAAATGATAAGAATATGAGCAGGGCAAAGGACTGAAGTGATAGAAGTGGTGATAACAGAGACATTTCAAAAGAGTGTGGCTAGAGTACAGTATTTTATACTTTATTACATTCTCAGCCCTGAGCATAATACATGTTCACATAATTTTAGTTGTCATGGTGGATTGTGAGCACTGACTATCAGAGATGAGAGAGGAAAAAAAAAAAAAAAAAACCTTATAGATAGATCTACAATCTCTTCCCGGGCATCTAGGAGGCCAATGATGTCATTAACATAGATTCTAAACACAGGCAGAAGAAAAGCCTTTTCAAGAGGAATAAGAAACAAAGCTTTTGAGTTTTAGGTAAGTTTAAAACCAAATAATTTGGTATATCACATGTGACGCATGTACTGTAAGTAGCTCTGTTTAAATAGCTAATTTAATTTACTTCAATGAGCTAAATCAACTTAATTTAGCAATGTGTTGGTGATATAAGTACTATAATCTTTGCTCTTTTATGAGAAAAAAATGGACATATTTATTAACTAATTTTAATTTGGTGAGTGCCTGTTTTAATGGAATATATTACAAATTTCTATAAAAACCCACCCTGCTTCTGGCGCTAGTGATAAAGAACTTACCTGCAAATGCAGAAGACATAAGAGAGGAGGGTTTGATCTGGGTCTGGAAGATCCCCTGGAGGAGGGCATGGCAACCCACTCCAGTATTCTTTCCTGGAGAATCCCATGGACAGAGGAGCCTGGTGGGCTACAATCTGTAGGTTTGCAAAGAGTCTGACACAACTGAAGCGACTTAGCACACACTCACACTTGCAATGGGAGAAAAAAGGTGGAGAGCAGAGAACTTCAGGAAGGACATTTCTGTTTAGAACTGTGCTTTTAAGAATGGCTTGAAGAGTACAAGGTCAGAGATGGTGGAGGGGAAGAGGACCAGATGGACTTCAAGAAAGCTAAGTTTTAAACATAGTGTACACTAGGGTTATAATGAGAAGAGTAAAATTTTGTAGTGTCTGCATTTATTTTTGTGGCATATTTTTCCTTTCTATTTTCTTCTTAAATAAAAGGAAGAATTTCACTTTGATCCACTAAAAAGCTAGTTAATGATTATAATTTAGTTGCTAGTGCAGGGCAATAGCTATTTATACAAATTATTACCCTAAACACCTGCTCCAGTTTTTCATGTATTATGCTAACAGTGTTTTTTGTCTTAATTAAAAATGTTAATTAGTGGTGATATAAACAGCAGAAGAAGAGCTGGTAACATATGCACAAGAATTTTACAATATGTGCATAACTTTTTTCAAACTGATGAACTAAGCATGAAAGCAATCTAAAACACTTATGAACAGTTGCAAATATTCAACTGAATCTGAGAGTATTCTCTGAGCATCAGGCTAAGTTAACATATGATTGTTCTCTGCTTTCACATATTTTGCTTCTAACCTAATTATTGTACATTTATGAAATTGAACACTACTGTCCCCATTTAAATGTTTATATTTGGATTACTAAGTTGATTTCTCAGCATTTTTTTTGCATGTTCAATTTCACCAATCTTATCAATTCATCTGCAAACCATTTCCTAGAATATTTAGAAATCTCACTTTAAAATTCTCCCACACAAACATTGGCAGATGCCTACTTTATTGATTAAGTTAAAAATAGGAGATAGAGACATGGGGGACTGATGGTTTCTAATGGCATAAATAATCTTTTTGTTCTGTTCCTTATCCTTTGAGGAAAGAAGTCACAGGTGGCAAGCATGATTTTCTATGCAGTTTGTCTATAGTTAGAATAATTCTAAATGAAGAAAATAAACTTCTTATATTCTTTTTCAAGTATCTTAACACAACTTTCCTCCAATAACTGCACCCTATCAAAATATTTTTGATTGCTTTATAATCAAGCCCAGTTCAAATAAACAAGCAAAACTTAAAACTGAACAGTTAAAAAAGAGTGGGGAATTAAGTTACAAATTTTGTCTTTCTTATCTACATAGTGACCAACATATATATATATTTGATATGTCTTTCAACTGTACAAGTTAAAATCTTTTCCTTATTTCTTTTAAAGAAGTTGTATCCTATAGTATTTATTAAAGGATGAATAACTAAAATAATGAATATGGTAATTCTGTATTTTTATTTCAGCAATCTCCCCTTTCACAACAATTTGAGGAAAAATATAGAACTCCAAAATTAATATATTTTGTAAATATATTTTTTTACATATTTCCAAATTACATTTGTTTTTCAGTCACATAGTTGTGTCTGATGGAGAAGGCAATGGCAAGCCACTCCAGTACTCTTGCCTGGAAAATCCAATGGATGCAGGAGCCTGGTAGGCTGCAGTCCATGGGGTTGCTGAGAGTTGGACACGACTGAGCAACTTCACTTTCACTTTTCATTTTCATGCATTGGAGAAGGAAATGGCAACCCACTCCAGTGTTCTTGCCTGGAGAATCCCAAGACGGGGGAGTCTGGTGGGCTGCCGTCTATGCAGTCGCACAGAGTTAGACACGACTGAAGAGACTTGGCAGCAGCAGCAGCAGTCGTGTCTGACTCTTTGTGACCCCACAGGGTCCAACATGACAGGTTCCTCTGTCCTCTCCTATCTCCTGGATTGCACTCAAATTCGTATCCATTGAGTCAGTGATGTTATCTAACCATCTCATCCTCTACCATCCCCCTCTCCTTTTGCTTTCAATCTTTCCCAGCATCAGGATCTTTTCCAGTGAGTTAGCTCTTCACATCAGGAGGCCAAATTATTGGAGCCTGAGCATCATTCCTCCCAAAGAATATTCAGGATTGATTTCCTTTAAGATTCACTGGTTTGATCTCCATTTACTCCAAGGGACTTTCAAGAGTCTTCTCCAGCACCACACTTCAAAAGCATCAATTCTTCTGCACCTAACCTTCTTTATGGTCCATCTCTCACAATTGTATATGACTAATGGAAAAACTATAGCTTTAGCTTTATGGATCTTTATCAGCAAAGTGATGTTTCTGCTTTTTTATACACTATGTAGGTTTGTCACAGATTTCCTTCCAAGAAGTAAACATCTTTTAATTTTGTGGCTGAAGTCCCTGTCCACAGTGATTTTGAAGCTATGAGCTGTCCATCTTGGGTGGCCCCACACAGCATGGCTCATAGCCTCACTGAATCACACAAGCTGCTTCACCATAATAAGACTGTGATCCTTGAAGGGGAAACTCCAAATACAATAAGTTAAATAAGGAAATTAATGTATGGGCTCTTTTTAAAACAGAAATATCCTATCTTATTGGAGACAGTGAACAGTAATAGAAAGCACATTGGAGTTTATGAGTTCAAGCCTCCGATCTCTTGTGGTCTTCCTGTGGCTGGGTTTCCTTTCCCATTGGTTTCCATTCATATTACATTTGTACTGAGTCTTTCTTCATAACCCAGTTCCAAGTAGTTTCTTCTTTTCTATGTATCCATACTGGAGGAGGCAATGGCATCCCACTCCAGTACTCTTGCCTGGAAAATCCCATGGATGGAGGAGCCTGGTGGGCTGCAGTCCGTGGGGGCGCTGAGAGTCGGACACGACTCAGTGACTTCCCTTTCATTTTCATGCATTGGAGAAGGAAATGGCAACCCACTCCAGTGTTCTTGCCTGGAGAATCCCACGGACAGGGGAATCTGGTGGGCTGCCATCTATGGGGTCGCACAGAGTCGGACACGCAACTTGCAACAGCAGCAGCATGTATCCATACATAAGCCTGGTATGTACTTACTATCACATCACTCTGTGTCATTTTTTTCTGTAGCCCCTTTCAATTTATGAAATGATTGTGTTTGTTTGTTGACTGGCTTATTAAAATGAAAGATCTATGAGAGCAGGGATCTTGTCTATTCACTTTATTCTAGATTTTCAGTTCATAGACCAGTGCCGGCTCCTAAATGAATGCTTTTTTTGAAGAGCAGAACTGTCAATTAAGTATTGATGATGTAACAGAAGCTGATCTGATGGTGAAGTTGGATGGATTCATCTTGATCATATTTACCCACCCAGATTTAGATTTATGACAAATTAAAAAGAGAGCTCTAGAATCCTAAAGTCCTTTACTTTTAACTGCAGACTGTTTTTTTTCCAATTATGTAGATTAAGATATAAAATTCATATCATTCATATCATTGATTAAAACAAAGTTGAGAGTAATATAGATTATTGGAATCATGAGTCCACAAAGCTTGAGCAGGTATATGAGGGAATGAGAACAACAGGGTAGCATGAAATAGAAAAAGGAATCCAACTGGCTTTATGCTTAAGGCTCTAAAGTAGAAATAACTCATTTCTTAGAATATTATATGTATATGTATATATATATAAATATAAATATAATTGGAAAATGTATATATAATCTAAATTTCTACATATAATTTCTACATAAAATTTTGATGTATCTATGATGTTAGCAATTGTCTTAAACTTAAATTTTACATATAGTACCTTATTAAATATTTTATATTTTGTATTATACATAAACCAAATTTAAATATGTGTGTGTATATATATAAAATGTTCTTTCATACACAGAGAGAGGGAAAGAAAGACATTTTAAATGTAAGAATCTGTTTAGAAAACAGATATACATAGATTATGGGAAAATATATACTGGCTTTCATGAATGTTAACATGGTAACTCTGATAAATTACATGAAATAGAAAACTTGAAAATATGTGAAGATGTCTTAGTTTTCCAATTCCTTCTGCTCTTTGACTGAAAAAGTTATTTCTATCATGAAAATTTGGGAAATGATGTCTGTTTTCTTAATTCATTCAATGTTTTTCAGTAACTCACAGTAATTATTCCTTCTCATAACTCATCTGATTAAGAATCCAGACAAGGGTCCCTTAGTTTTCTACCTTCTGTGAGAAATAGTAAGAAAAATATACATATTTTGTGAGAATTTGTATATTCTTAGTTGTATAGGACTTTCTAGGACATGTGACCAACTTGTAAAGGAAGTAGGCAACAGAACAGATTTTGAAAACACAGCATACTTGGTATTGTACTTTCTGTTTATTACACTTTTACTTGGTATTGTACTTTCTGTTTATTACACTTTGGAGGGTACCAGAGGACAAGCAAATAGAGATACAAGAGTGATAAAATGATAGTATGCAATTTGAACAGAAACAATGTACACTCTGGTTTATTCTAGCTATAGGTATAAAAATGCGATTAGAAATAAAAATGAGTAAGCAACTTAAATCCAAAGGAGGGAGGTGGCCAGGAGGACATGAATACATGACATTTACAAACGACATAGAACAAAATTTCCTACAAGAAAGGCATTTTGCCTAAACTATGTGATGTAAGTTACTAGTTAACAATTAAACATTATTATATTATCTCTCTCATGCTTTTTTTCCCTTTTTTCAAAAAACCATTATGTATCTATGATCTCTGCATTAGGCTTATGCATCTAAGTCACAACTTCTAACATCTTTATAACACTCCAAGGTGTCATCTGCCACATTTTATCCATCCAGTCTCCAAAAGATGAGCAGTCAATTTGCTTCCAATTCCTTTCCCTGGCGAAGAACACTGCTTCAGTGAATAACCTTGCACATGTCCCTGTATGGAGCTTTCTAGATTGACTGCCAATGCCCACAGTCTTACCAGCAGTGAGACTCACATCCCCACTAGTGTTTGACATTTTCCAGCTTTTTGATTATGGCCAGTCCAATAGGCAAAGCCATACTTTTCTGCTTTAATTTTCTTTCCTCTGCTTACTAACAGTTATGGACATTTTCATATATTCATTAACTCTGGCAGCTTTTTCTTCTGTAAAGACTTTTTTATTTTTATTTCTTTGCATTTTTAAAGTATTTTTACTTAGTCTTTTCTCTGTTGATTTACAGCAGTTTTCTGTCTATTTTGGATGAGAATTTGATGTCATTTCTAGATAGCTAGAGTATATTTCATATTTTCTTATATATCATTTCACTTTCACCATTCTTCCATCCTATGAACAGAAAAATAAAAATCTGATATAACCTATTAATCATCTTTGGCTTCATTTTTGTGTTTTGAAGTTTCTTTTAAAACAATCTGTTTCCAATCTAGGACAGAAAAGTAGTTTACATGTTTATTAATTATATAGTAAGTCTTTAATCCAACTAGAATCCACTTGCATGTAGAAAATAGAATCCAATATCGTTCAGAATTTTAGAAAATAATGCAGTGTTACTTTTCTTGGTATGTTAATCCAGTTTTTCTAATACCATATGCTAAACTTTATAAAATTTCCCTAGTATACAGCATTGGTGCCCCTTTAGGATATTATAAATTTGCACTTGTGCATCTGTCTACTGTTTGCTCTTTGTTTTTCCAATAGTTTCTTTCTTTTATTGGTTAAGGCAGTTTATTATTGCTGTTGTCATTAATATTATATCTGTTCTGACTTTGAAAGTATTTGTCACATCTCCAGAAAAGTCACCATCTTTATTTCCTTTTACAAAATTGACCTAGTTACCCACTGTCCTGTATTTCTATGTATATAATGTAAGTTTATAAAGGACCTTACAAATACAAATGTAATTGATTTTGGGATTGATTTGTGGAGATAAATCATCTTTTTATATTATTAAGTTATCTTCTCTAAAAGTATGAATAATCTCCTCATTCATTTAGATCAGTGGCAGTCTTGTCCTTTTGGAGACATTTGGCAATTTCTAGAGATATTTAGTATTTTTGTTGTTACAGCTGGAGAGATGCTACTGAAACCTAGGCAAGGATGCACATCCTACAATGCACAGGCTATTCTACCTGACAAAGAATTACGTTACAAAGTGTCGTCAATGCTAAAGTTGGGAAACTTTAATTTAGATCATTATCTTTCCTTTATTAGATATTTAAAGGTTTTTCATGAAATGTCTATTAATTCTTAGTAGCATAGTTCCTAGATATTTTACATTTTTACTTGCTCTTTGTATATCTTACTCACATTTGTATTTTCCAGCATATAATTGCTGCTGTAGAGAAACAGTACTGAGTTGGGCATGCTAAGTTTTTATTTCATTTCTGAAGTCTTGTTAAACTTTTAGTTAACTCTAATAGCTCATTGATTCTATTGGCTTTTCTAGGTAAATTAGTCTATCATTTTCAAATAAATTAAACTTCTCTTTTGCTTTTTTATGGATAAGATTGGTTAAGATCTTGATTACAATGTAATAGGAAAGTAACATTAGCAGTCTTTTCTTTATTCCTAATGTTAAAAGAAATATGTATAAAGTATACTTATTAAGTATAATGTAATATTTGTTACCAGGTTTTAGTAAATAAAGTCAACTTGTATATACTTAAGAAGTATCTATTCTTTTACTAAGTATTTGTATCACAAATAAGTGAAGAACTCCTTTGTGTTATTTTTCTGAGAGAATTTATAAAACAAAATAGATTTTCTTCCCTAATGTGTTAAGATTATCAAACGCAGTAATCCATTTTTTTTTCTGCTGTTGAAACATTTTCACATCTGTGGAATAAAGCTCTTTAACTATAAAGTATAACTATTATTAGAATCGATTACTTAGTAATTTCCTTTGAATTTTAATATCTGTATTTCTCAGTGAAATGGGCCTGTACTTGTTTTTGTTTGTTTAGCTTTGGTCTAGTTTTAGAAACATAATTGTAGGGGCTTTTAAATTAATTGATAAATGAGATTTTTAAATATATTATTGGTACAATTTAATTAAAAATTAATTGTACCTTGAAAATTTTATAAATATAACTCAAAATTATCTGTTTGAAAGGACTGAATGAAATTTTGAGATATCTAATTTAATTTCTTTCACATTTATTTATTCATCTTCTATTATGCACTGATTCAGTTCAGTTCAGTTGCTCAGTCGTGTTCGATTCTTTGCGACCCCATGAATTGCAGCACACTAGGCTTCCCTGTACATCACCAACTCCCGGAGTTCACTCAGACTCACGTCCATCCAGTCAGTGATGCCATCCAGCCATCTCATCCTCTGTTGTCCCCTTCTCCTCCTGCCCCCAATCCCTTCCAGAATCAAAGTCCTTTCCAATGAGTAAACTCTTTGCATGAGGTGGCCAAAGTACTGGAGTTTCAGCTTTGGCATCATTCCTTCCAAAGAACACCCAGGACTCTACCAGGGAAAGGAAAGTTTTGTAAGTCATTGGCATGTTATTATTTTCTTTTACAAATAAGTAATATATTTGTATAGTGACAGATTATTGTAAACAATTACACTTTTGTATCTGTTCCACTTCAGTTGCTCATTCATGCCCTAATTCTTTGGGATCCAATGGACTGCAGCACACCAGGCTTCCGTGTCCATCACCAAGTCCTGGAACTTGCTCAAACTCATGTCCATTTAGTTGGTGATACCATCCAACCATCTCATCCTCTCTCATCCCCTTCTCCTCCTGCCTTCAATCTTTCCCAGCATCAGAGTCTTTTCCAGTGAGTCAGTTCTTTGCATCAGGTGGCCAAAGTATTGGAGATTCAACTTCAGCATCAGTCCTTCCAATGAATATTCAGGACTGATTTCCTTTAGGATGGACTGATTGGATCTCCTTGTATTCCAAGGGACTCTCAAGAGTCTTCTCCAACACCACACTTCAAAAGCAGCAATTCTTTGGCGCTCAACTTTCTTCACAGCCCAACTCTCACACCCATACATGACCACTGGAAAAACCATACTCTTGACTAGACAGACCTTTGTTGGCAAAGTAATGTCTCTGCTTTTCAATATGCTGTCTATGTTGGTCATAACTTTCCTTCCAAGGAGTAAGCGTCTTTTAATTTCATGGCTGCAATCACCATCTGCAGTGATTTTGGAGCCCCCGAAAATAAAGTCTGACACTGTTTCTACTGTTTCCCCATCTATTTCCCATGAAGTGATGGGACCAGATGTCATGATCTTAGTTTTCTAAATGTTGAGCTTTAAGCCAACTTTTTCACTCTCCTCTTATTAATATTATATTAACCATGATCCACAGATTTTGGTAACAGTTTTATTACAATTCAGTTTTAAATATTTCTAGATTTCATTTGTAACCCTAGTGTGCTTTTATATGTTTTTTTTGTTACCAACCACTGAGACCTAGCTGAAACACATATAGATAAAGTCAGGTTATGGACTATTGTAAACAAAGGGAGTGCCTTGGCTTGAAAGCAAGGGGAAAGAAGCAACTGGAAATACCCCTCCTCTCTACTAGGAGCCAAGCAGTTCCCATAATAGAGCCACTTTGTCAGATGAATTGTTGAAGGACTCAAGTGAGTGTATGCTAAGACTTTAAAATATGCTCAATTGACTGACATAGAACAGGGAGAGAAGGAAATTCCTAGTCAATTCCTAGATAGAATACAGGGCTTGGTGGCTCAAGCTGATAAAGAATCCGCCTTCAGTGCAGGAGATCTGGGTTGTATCCCTGGGTTGGAAAAATCCCCTGGAGAGGGGAAAGGCTACCCTCCAGTATTCTGGCCTGGAGAATTCCATGGACAGTATAGTCCATGGGGTCCCAAAGAGTCAGACACAACTGAACAACTTTAACACACAAAGGTAATAATTTTTCATTAAGCTGGAAAGAGTAAATGTTCATTGAAAAATTCTAAGACTAAATATTAATTAGTGACTACAAAAGGGGAAGAGAAGAAGGAGATAACATTGAGATGTTAGTAGCCGCCATCTTTTGTATTTTATGATACACTTGTAAGCACTAACTGCAGAAGACACCATTAAAGAAATATGTGTTAGTAAAGATACAAATGCTTTATATTTTGAAAACTTTGATTTGACTCCTGTTTTGCAGTAGGCATGAGATATGGTGCTTAGATCACTCTTTAGGAAACAATTCTAGCTTCAAGGATTAGTCAGCAAACAGCCTCCACTTATCAGCTCCTTCTGGATCTCCAGAGGGCCACTTCATTTGAAGTTGTAGCCTTTTCTGGGTGGTCCATAGCCCAGGGGCAGGAAGACCTAGATGTTTCAGCCAACAAAGGAGAAATTCTACATGCAGTATTCCTCTAGAACTCCTATGTCAAGTGCTTGTTGTTCCTGCATCACAGTTAAACTTCTTCCTTGGTGCAATATTGCATCCTCCTACAGCTTTTCAGACGTACCAATTCCTTATAAACACCTTACATCCCTAACTCTGCCTGGGAAACCCCCTAGAGGAAACAAACCTGCTCTGTGTTGGACAATGAATTATAGAGGACACCAACATCTATTAGGAGATCATTATAATAGGCTAGATGGAGGCCTATATACATGGAAGGGGTCTACTTTATTGAAATTTTCAGTTCTCAATTCTAAAAGTCGACATTTGCCAGAAGAAGAAAATCGAGTCGTTAACCCATGTTTTAATCATATGACAATTTTTTTCTTGAGTTTTGGCTCAGAATTGGTGGCTCACATTTGCAAGATTCAAGCGTTCTGTTTTAGATAGAATTTTACTTATGGGATGCTTTATGTCTTATGCTAGTCTGTTCTCTTTAAAAACAAAAGTTGAATATCCTCAATGTTTGGTTTATGGCCAAAGTAGAGCTGGTTTCCTTTCATCCTTAATTGTATGAAATACATCATATTGACCATCCTGATTATATTAATTTTTTATTACTCTACCAGGGAAAGGAAAGTTTTGTAAGTCATTGGCATGTTATTATTTTCCTTTACAAATAAGTAATATCTTTGTATAGTGACAGATTACTAAAAAATTATGCTTTTGTATCTGTTTCAGTTCAGTCACTCATTCATGCCCCGACTCTTTGGGATCCAGTGGACTGCATGCAGCACGCCAGGCCTACCTGTCCATCACCAGCTCCTGGAGCTGGCTTAAACTCATGTCCATTGAGTCGGTGATGCCATCCAATCATCTCATCCTCTGTCATCCCCTTCTCCTCCTGCCTTCAATCTTTCCCAACATCAGGGTCTTTTTTTTAAATATAAATTTATTTTAATTGGAGACTAATTACTTTACAATATTGTATTGAATCCATTACAGATATACAAGTGTTCCCCACCCTGAACCCCCCTCCCTCCTCCCTCCCCTTACCATCCCTCTGGGTCGTCTCAGTGCACCAGCCAGCAGCAGCATCCAGTATCATGCATCGAACCTGGACTGGAGATTCGTTTCATATATGATATTATACATGTTTCAATGCCATTCTCCCAAATCATCCCACCCTCTCCCTCTCCCACAGAGTCCAGAAGACTGTTCTATACATCTGTGTCTTTTTTGCTGTCTCTCATACAGTGAGTCAGTTCTTTGCATTAGGTGGCCCAAGTATTGGAGTTTCAACTTCAGCATCAGCCCTTCCAATGAATATTCAGGACTGATTTCCTTTAGGATGGACTGGTTGGGTCTCCTTGGAGACCAAGGGACTCTCAAGAGCCTTCTGCAACACCACAGTTCAAAAGCATCAATTCTTCAGCATTCAGCTGTCTTTATAGTTCAACTCTCACATCCATACATGACTACTGGAAAAAACATAGCTTTGACTAGATAGACCATTGTTGGCAAAATAACACCCCTGCTTTAAAATATACTGTCTAGGTTGGTCATAGATTTTCTTCCAGGGAGCAAGCATTTTTAAATTTCATGACTACAGTCACCATCTGCATTGATTTTGCAGCCCCCCAAAATAGAGTCTCTCACTGTTCCATTGTTTCCCCATCTAATTTCCATGAAGTGATGGGAAAGGATTCCATGACCTTCATTTTTAGAATGTTGAGATTTTAAGCCAACTTTTCACTCTCCTTTTTCACTTTCATCAAGAGGCCCTTTAGTTCTTCTTTGCTTTCTGCCATAAGGGTGGCATCTGCATATCTGAGGTTATTGATATTTCTTCTGACAGTTTTGATTCCAGCTTGTGTTTCAGCCAGCCTGGGATATCCCATAATGTACTCTGCATATAATTTAAATAACTAGGGTGACAATATACAGCCTTGACGTACTCGTTTCTATTTGGAAATAGGCTGTTCCATATCTGGTCCGTCTAGATAAGGCTATGGTTTTTCTAATGGTCATGTATGGATGTGAAAGTTGGACTGTGAAGAAAGCTGAGCACCGAAGAATTGATGCTTTTGAACTATGGTGTTGGAGAAGACTCTTGAGAGTCCCTTGAACTGCAAGGAGATCCAACCAGTCCATTCTGAAGGAGATCAGCCCTGGGTGTTCTTTAGAAGGAATGATGCTAAAGCTGAAACTCCAGTACTTAGGCCACCTCATGCAAAGAGTTGACTCATTGGAAAAGACTCTCATGCTGGGAGGGATTGGGGGCAGGAGGAGAAGGGGACAACAGAGGATGAGATGGCTAGATGGCATCACTGACTGGATGGACATGAGTCTGAGTGAACTCCGGGAGTTGGTGATGGATAGGGAGGCCCGGTGGGCTGCAATTCATGGGGTCGCAAAGAGTTGGACATGACTGAGCGACTGATCTGATCTGATCTGATGTCTGGTTTAACTGTTGTTTTTTGAACTGCATACAGATTTCTCAAGTGGCAGATCAGGTGGTTTGGTATTCACATCTCTTGAAGAATTTTCCAGTTTGTTGTGATCTACAAAGTCAAAGGCTTTGGTGTATTCAGTGAAGCAGAAGTAGATGGTTTTCTGGCATCCTCTTGCTTTTTTGATCATCCAACGGATGTTAGCAATCTGATTTCTGGTTCCTCTGCCTTTTCTAAATCTGGCTTAAACATGTGTAAGTTAATGGTTCACATACTGTTGAATCCTGGCTTGGAAAATTTTGAGGTTTACTTTACTAGTGTGTGAGATGAGTGCAATTGTGCAGTAGTTTGAGCATTCTTTGGCATTGCCTTTCTTTGGGATTGGAACAAAAACTGACCTTTTCCAGTCCTGTGGCCACAGCTGAATTTTCCAATGTTGCTGGCATATTGAGTGCAGCACTTTCACAGCATCATCTTTTAGGATTTGAAATAGCTCCCCTGGAATTCCATCGCCTCCACTAGCTTTGTTTGTAGTGATGCTTCCTAAGGCCCACTGGACTTTGCATTCTAGATTGTCTGGCTCCAAGTGAGTGATCACCCCGTTGTGGTTATCTGGGTCATGAAGATCTTCTTTGTATAATTCTTCTGTGTATTCTTGCCACCTCTTCTTAATATCTTCTGCTTCTGTTCAGTCCATACCATTTCTGTCCTTTATTGTGCCCATCTTTGCATGAAATATGCCTTTGGTACCTCTAATTTTAATACTTTTGCATATTTGATATATGTATTATTAATTATGCTACAAAAACAAATAAGCAAAAGAGATCGTATTTGTATTTACCAGAGGCAGAGGTTAAGGGGGTACAGAATTGAATGAAGGAAGTCAAAAAGTACAAATTTCAGATTATAAGATAAATTAGGATTGTGATGTACATGATAAATATTATTAACAGTGCTAGTGTTGCTTCTGAAAGTTAAGAGAGTGGATCCTGGAAGTTCTCATCAAAAAGAAAAAAAGTATTTTTTATTTTATTTTTTATCCATACGATATGATGAATTTTCACTAAAATTATTGTGGTAATCATAACATGATGTATATAAGCCAAATTATTATGCTGGACACCTTAGATTTATGCAGTACTGTATGTCAATATCTCAACAAAACTGGGAGGAAATATAATAAGCAGTATATGACTCAAATTACTTCCTTTCTTAATTTCACATTATTATATCATTTTATATACTTGCTCTCAGTATATTAAATCAATTAAAATAATATTTATGTTTCTAGCAATATATGTCCTTTTGGAATTCTGATGTCAACATCATACTTCTCTGGAATAGGTTCAAGTTTATGGCTACCTTGCTTGAAAATACTTTATGGAGAATAAAATCAATGCACTCATAAGAGTCTTGTCAAGAGTCAGTTAAATGGCCAGAAAAAAATTTCTTCTGAATATCAAAAGCTGAGTAAAAGTAAACCATGATCTCATGCCGGAGTAAGGCAGTAATAGCTTAATGATGCAATCTCCTAAGACATTCTGGATTATTTTACCATAATAGAGAATCATGCCCATAGCCTTCAAAAGTGACTTCCCAGAATTGCTATCAAGCTCACAAAAGTTAGCTGATGTCAGCAATCTGCAACAATCTTCAAGTTCTATAAATATAAGAATGTGCAGGGATTATGTCATAGACTGAGCCCACTAAACTTAACTCAAAATAAGTAGATATCCATCGGGCCTAACCACTGAAATAGCCAGTTGAAACTAAAATAGTAGTGATCCTATAATTTTGAACAGTCATGGATAATGTATATCTTTGAAGAAAATTTCTCAAAATGAACACAGAATTCCTATCTTCAAGAATATACATTTCATTATGGAATATGAAATATATTTGTAAACAATCATGACATCAGATAGATGAGTATAGATAATCTAAGAAGGATTCCAATAGCTGTAGGAAAACAAAGTCAACTGATGGTTCTTGGGGTTATTCTTTGCTCCTTAAGATACAGCAACTTGTTAAACATGTGATATAGAGACAGCTCTACCAGAGACATCTGTTCTGTAGTGTAAAGAAAAAAAGTGAAAGAAAGTGAAGTTGCTCAGTCATGTCCCACTCTTTGAGACCCCATGGACTGTAGCCTACCAGGCTCCTCTGTCTATGGAATTTTCCAGGCAAGAATACTGGAGTAGGTTGTCATTTCCTTCTCCAGGTGACGTCCTGACCCAGGGATCGAACCCTGGTCTCCTGCATTGTAGGCAGAGGCTTTACTGTCTGAGCCACTAGGAAAGTCTCTGTAGTGTACAGGAATTGCTAAAAAGTGACTGCTTAGCCAGAGGCTATATTTGCAAACCATGTGGGACAGTGTTATGAGTTTTTATAAAACCTCTATATGAGCCTCTACTGCCTTACTCTTACCTGCTATTGACCAAATGGTAACAATGAAGATTTCCTTAGAAATCAGTTTTGATATGGTAGAAACAGCCTCACTGAGTGCTTGAACCCCACTGAGTTCAGTACACTGCATCACAGAAACTTCAAAATTTAAAGATTATAATTAAGAATAAGGTTAAAGTAAATTGTCAAGTGATTCTACCTGTTTATGAATATATATGTACACATAGAGAGATGCATGTATATGTATACATAGAGAGATGCATATCATATCATAAATATGATTGAATATATATATGTTGAATACACACACACACACACAAGATCTGATTGATTCTTCAATTTTCCCCAAACTAACATTTTTTATGTGTGAAGAATTCTTAAGCTTAAACTTCTTCAGAGAGCTTTAATATACCTTGGAATGAGAACAAGCGATCCTTCCCACTTGCTTTTATCTTCCTCTTGTTCTCATCTACACTTTCATCCCCTTACCACACATCTTGTTAATGCAGAGAACTACATATGCTTCACAACAAAAATCTTTTCATTCAACTCTGTATCCTGAACAGCTGGCATACGATGGTCCCTAGTCATTTAAACAATGTTTTGATTAAATGAATGAATTTGCAAATAAATAAATCATAAGTTCAGTTAGATTCTAGTTGTTCCCATTTATCTCTATATGTTTCTTGACATTTTCTGCTCACTGGGATTGCAGATATTTTCCAAAAAGTTTGTTTGCACTGTTCACATTGGCAGAAGGGAGGCATGCCTTAAGTATAAACTTTTAAGGACACCTGATGAATTCACTCTTCACCTTGACTATCTCATGCCATCCTTTCTAAGAATCTTATCTTTCTTCTTTAGCATTCTTAAAAGCAAGAAGAACGTCTTTCTCTTAATGGTGTAGTCAGTTGAATCACTCAGCTTGTGTTAATAGCTTGTCTACAGTTCTCTGGTTTTTAAACTTGCTGAAAGAGGAAACACAACTATTTTGTCTGCTTAGTTTCATTTGTGTCTGGTCAATCTGAAACACTATTGCTGCCTCTCAACTAGTAACATTTCCTAATAGCACTCAGTCTATAATAACATCCTTACAATATGCTTCTATACCTTTTAATCAAGATAAGTTGTTTTATAGGGCATTCATATAAAATGTTTATAATATAATTATGCAGGTGGATTACACAAATAATAAAATCTCAGTGTACCACCTCAGACCGGGGGTCAGCAAAACTTTTCTGTAAAGGACAAAATAACAAAGTATTTTAGACTTCATAGGTCATATTGTCTCTGTCACAATGACTCAACAATGTCATTGCAGTTCAAAAATAGCCAAAGAAAATGAACAGATTTGGTTATATTTCAATGAAACTTTATTTCTAAAGATAGGCAATACATTAGATTTAGCTCACAGCCATGAATTGCCAATCCCTTCCCCAGACCATTTCATTAAACTAGGAAATGATTATTGTTAGATACAAGTTATAAGTCATAAAACATATCTGAGCCTAAGGTCCAGATAGATTAGGTTTAATTAGTAGAAATAGATTTTGTTGTATCAGCAATTTAAGGAAAACATGTATAATTAACAAGTTGTTCTGACAAATAGAAAGCAAATAAAAACTGTAGGGTTTTGACTCTGTCAAAACCATAGGAGTGAGGTGATCAAATAACACTTATGACATCCTATAAGAAGAAGCACAGAGTCTAGTTGAGAATACATTTTTCCAGCCTCAATTCTCTTTGTCTTGATTACAAAGACTTTTATATACGTTAATGCTACTATAGTGAGGAAAGCTTCAGGCAAATTAATTAAACATTAATTAAAGAGAGAAAAATACATGGTATGACAAACTACCTCAGGGAAGCTTTGTGGGTTTGTTTGAAGGGGCCATTGAAGTGGAGAAAGTATATCATAAAAGATGATAAATTGAGTATAAAAGATATTAAACTTAATATGTGAGTTTATGCACATCTTAGACAGATCTGCCAGGGCCTCTATTGAAATGGTCTTCATATAGCCAGTTTAAGCCAGGTATCAGTGCATTCACTTCGCTCAGCTGTTTGACACAGTAACTGTACTATATGATAGGAATCTCCAGGAAAGCCTCATTCTCTCGTTTGGTGGCTTTGGTGAATTAGCATGGAACATGCAAGAGTAGAAGCTGGTCACCTTGTTGTTTGTTCTAATGCTGCTATCAGGAAAGGTCAAAGCATCCTAATGAATAGAATGAGTGAATGAGTGAGTGAGCAACTGAGAGTCGCTCAGTCGTGTCTGACTCTTTGGGACCCCAGGGACTATAGTCTGCCAGGCTCCTCTGTCCATGGAATTCTCCAGGCAAGAATACTAGAGTGGGTTGCCATTTCCTTCTCCAGGAATGAATAGAAGGCTGATTGAATAGAAAATCAATAATAAATAATTAGCTTCCCATTTAGAGTTCAAAATATCTGCCTCTCATCTAGTTCCTCTGCATTGATAAGATGAGAAGTCACTGGGATAAAAATCCAGAGATTGAATTGCTAAAGGAGCTAGGTTTTTGATTAAATGCCAAATATATGTGATTCAAGGAAAGTCCTCTTAATATAAGTCTTCTCAAGTGCCCATGCTACTTCTTCTTTCAAGAGACAGTAAAAAGCTCTTGCCCACTAAGTTTCATTTTTATGTAGTGATGATTTAATAAAGATTCATTTTAGGTCAGACAGAGTTCCTTCTTGATAACCTGTCATGAATCTTGGAGGAATGGATAACATTATTTCCCACTGAAATAATATGATCATGTCTCCTTTCAAAGCTTCATGTTGTACCAAAATCTCATTCAGGAAGTGGCATGCTACAGTATAAAGAATACAGCACTGAGAATCATAAAAGTGTTTTTTTTTCCTCCTACTCTGGAATCTTGTGAAAATTCACTCACTCTTCAAAATCCAACTCTCTCATTGACTGATTAAGTCAGCCAACATTTTATAGTGCCCCTATGCATTGGGCAATGTGTCTTAGTCACTGCCTTCAAGAAACTCAACATCCAGTAAAAGGCATAAGTAGGAGTGACATTCTTAACTCAAATTATTATATATCCAAGAGTCTAGCAGCATATTATTTTTTAAAAGATTTTTTGCAGTGAAAACAGCACCCACATTTATTTTACATATTTTAAAAGTGCTATCCTAAAAAGAAAATTATGATGAGTTCATGTTACAAAGAAACATTATTTTGAAATCATGATGTAGCTAACCACATAAAAACAGATGAAACTAAGGTGTTACCTTTAACTACAGGAATGGTAAAAATATGGTAAAATTCAAAATTTGAATGAACTTAAAAAAGAACAAAACTCACCAAGAAAAGTAGGTTGAAATGAATAAACTCATGTTTATATAAATAAAAGGTTATGTTTTTATGGCACAAATATGCATGGAGAAGAAAATTACCAAAACTTTACTAAGCTATTGTTTATTATTACTATTATGAAACATATTTTCTAGCCAAAAATCATCCTTAAAAAATAGCATGCATAAACATCTGAAAAGCTTGGCTTTATATCTGTTTAGAAAGCCAGGCTTTCAGATATTTATGCAGAGAAATTACTTTACCAACAAAGGTCCTTCTGGTCAAAGCTATGGTTTTTCCAGTAGTCATGTATGCATGTGAGAGTTGGACTATAAAGAAAGCTGAGCACTGAAGAATTGATGCTTTTAAACTGTGGTGTTGGAGAAGACTCTTGAAAGTCCTTTGGACTGCAAGGAGATCCAACCAGTCCATCCTAAAGAAAATCAGTCCTGAATATTCATTGAAAAGACTGATGCTGAAGCTGAAACTCCAATACTTTGGCCACCGGATGTGAAGAACAGCCTCATTGCAAAAGACTCTGATTCTGGGAAAGATTGAAGGCGGGAGGAGAAGGGGACAACAGAGGATGAGATGGTTGGATGGCATGACCGACACAATGGACGTGAGTTTGAGTAGGCTCCAGGAGTTGGTGATGGACAAGGAAGCCTGGTATGCTGCCGTCTATGGGGTTGCAGAGGTGGACACGACTGAGCAACTGAACTGAACTGAATATCTATTTATATTTTACTCCACCATTATAGTCTGGAAGATTTAGTGTTCTGTCAATTTTTTAGAGAAGGAGAAATGATATGAAATCTAAATGATTTTGTTAAAGAATCAAATACATAATTGCTAGGTATCCCAAAAAGTAATTACATAATGTTCTTGATTAGAACAGTAAATGCATATCTCTCACCCTCAAATAGTACACACCCTGAAGAACTAAAAACATATGAGATCTAAAAATGACTGGTTCCTCTTGCTGAAGGTTTTTTTTTTTTCTTTTAAGTAAGAGTTTCTATCCTGGCTTGAGACATCAAAAAGTCATCGACATATTACAGTCACAGATATATTACAGATGTATATATTATAGGAAGTATAATTGTAGTTAGAAACTTTGAGTTTCTTCAGGGCAATTGTGTTGAAATGGGATTCTCTAGGTATTTCATTGCTTACGGGCTAACAGCATATATTGTATAGACTTGCATAGATATCATAAATACTAAAGTACTAATGTAATCTACCTTGTGATGTTGTATTACCAGGTCTAATAAGGAAGTGTGGAGATTCAGTGTGAAACAGTGATTTTTCAATTTATAAAATTAGTGTAAAATACAATTATAAAATGTCATATTTTCCCTTCAAGTTCTCTCTATATTTGTATCTGACTTTTTTAAAAGTTATATTGTGATGAAAACCTGTGTGCATGAAGAGATATGAGTGGTCGAATGGAAAAGAATCTGTTGATCACTTTTAAACAGGAATAGAAACATTTTAGGAATAAATTCAATATTAGACTATAATAATTGAGTGTGTGTGCTTGCTGCATGCATGCATGCTAAGTTGCTTCAGTCGTGTCCAACTCTTTGCAGCCCCAGGGACTGTAGCCATGAGGCTCTTTGTCCATGGGATTCTCCAGGCAAAAATACTGGAGTGGGTTGCCATGTCTTCTCCAAGAGATCTTCCTGACCCGGGGATGGAATTCCAGTCTCCTGCCAGTCATGCATTATAGGTGGATTCTTTACTGCTGAGCCACCAGGGAAGCCCTAATTAAGAGTGAGAGTTTGTTTAAATCTCCCTGGGCTTAAAATTAAAGAACATTTTGCACCTCGATTTATTCAGAGTTTCCAATGCCTCAGAATTCTGTTAGAATGTTTAATTAATACATAATCTCTCTTAATCTTTAAATCATGGGATTAATTAATATTTATACCCATTTCCAGACAAGTAAAATGAAGCTTTAAAGAGTTAAACAGCTCAATACTAGGCTTCATAGCAAATAAATTACAGAGTTGGAATTTTAACTTCAGGTGATCCTGACAATAAAGGTGATGCTCCCCAAAATATGACTTCTCTCTCTCTCAGAAATCGGGGCAAATAAAGGAGGCTAAATATCTGGTGAAAACAATTTATGTCTTCCTGTTGCTTGTATGGGGTGGGGGTAACTGTATCTCCTACAACAGAACTTCCTCTGAGATAGATGCAGAGAAATAACTGAGTCTCAGATTTTCTGTACAATATTTAAGATCATCCTCTGAAAGAATAAAATCTAAACTCAGGTACAGGTGTGAGAGCCTCCCAACTTGTTTGATACAGACACGTTCTTAATCAAGTGTTGAGGGAATGGTTAAAACACCAGCCAGTTGGAACAGTGACTGAACAGGTGCAGCAGCAAATAGCCTGAAAATGAGCAGGACTCATTTCAGAAGTTTTTGATTATCCTGAGTGCAGGTCCTTTCCAAAGTTGATTTTTTTTTTTACTCAAATTCCTTGTGTTGCTGTAGTTTTCCATAGAGATAAACCTTGCAAATGGCAAACATGAAAGGTCAATTTAGTTGAATGGGAGTTATTTTACTTGCTTACCAACTATTTCAGATCAAATCCAGGAAAGATAAAAAGAGTCTCTGATACATTTGCTCCCAATCCATCTTCATGATCTTTTTGGAATGATTTGTCCCCATGATATAATATGGCCAGTGTCTAAAAGTAAATATTATATATATATATATATATATATATAATAAATTTATATTTAATTATACTTATAAATTTATATTTAAATATAAATGTCTGGGTCAGTCTATTATCAATCTGAATCAGGAAATTTGAGTCCTTGTACAAGGCACCACAATATTTGCTCTTGTAAAAGTAATAATGTTTTTTACTGATGACAGCCATATTCTCTGACTCTGGCAGTCTTAGAGTAGGATATTATTTATCCTATTTCCTGTCCATGATTTTAACAATGATAAGGATTCACCCAAAATGTTCAAATACTGCAATGAAAAGAGATAGGAGAAAATTCTGACAAGGAGTTTTACCTCTCAAGCACACTTCAGACACACTGTACATTGAAGATTTACCTGGTCTGATTGATAATGTATTATCACCTCACGCCTTAAGTATTGCACCTCGGACAATCTACATTGTCTAAATTGCCATGTATACTAAGAGGATGATTAAATAAATTGCCCACTCTTTGCAGTCCTGTCTCAATTCTCAATGTTAAAATACTCTGTGAGATGCTGGCAGTGTGTGTGCGCACACAAAAGAAAACAAATTTTGAACTAATGGAAAAACAACAACAAAAAATAGAGTGGTAGATTTAAATTTTTATCCATTTCACATTTTGTTAACTTGAGTTTCCAAAGATCAATGAACTACCTACCCTTCCCCAAAAGGATGAACAAGTTACTGAACATAAATTTCTTTTAACCAAACAAAGGAAATACCTATAAATCTACAGCAGTGTTTTAAAGTGTCTTCTTTTGAGGACTAAAAATATTGGGCTTCCCTTGTAGCTCAGACAGCAAAGAATATGCCTGCAATGCAGGAGACCTGGGTTATATTTCTGGGTCCGGAAGATCCCCTGGAGAAGGGAATTGTAAGCCACTCTAGTATTCTTTCCTAGAGAGTTCCATGGACAGACCATGGGGTCACAAAGAGTTGGATATGACTGAGCAACTAACACACAAAAATATTACACCATTTGAATTATGTTATTCCCTTGCAGGATCATTATTTTTTGCTCTGTTTCACATGACCATACTTTAATATTTTTTTAAATGATTTAACTGACTCCATAAATCCTACATGAGGAAACCTGAGCATATTAGCATGATATATGTGTGCCCATCTCAATCTGGTTGAATGGATTAGTGGAAAGAGATTGAATCTTGAAGTCAGACAGACTAAAGTTTAAATTTAGTGATGATATTTAATGAAAATTGACCTTGAAAAAATGACCTAAAATCCTTGGGTCTCAGGTGTATTATTTATAACAAAGACTGCAGAGCCTCTGTGTAGGATTCTTGTAGAGAATACACCTCATGCAAATTTGATGTTCCTTAAAATTGTTCACTTTTCCTTACTACTGCTTCCCTCATTTTCTGATTTTTTTTCAGCTTCAACTCCTGGTCTCCAATGATTTTGCCCTACACTCTAAGAAATAATTATGTTTTCATGGACATGATAAATGTTTCTATCTCTCTCTGAAGTTACTCTACTTTCTTCTTTGGATGAAATAGCCTTCAGTATCTAGTAACCTCTACTTTTTCCAATGTCAAGATCAAATACCAGTCCTTCAATGAAATCTTTCTTGAACCTGCAAATATAAAGTAATATTTTCCTTTTAATTGTTCCCATAGCATTTCTATTTCTACTTTTAAAAATTTATTTTATTGAAGCATAGTTGATTTATAATGTTATGTTAATTTCTGCTGTGCAGAAAAATGATTCAGTTTATATATATATATACATACACACACATATATATATAAAAGAATATAAGCCACACACAGACATTGAAAAGAATATGAAAAAGAATGTATAT